>NW_026294402.1:85202201-86402201 GCF_007827085.1 Peromyscus californicus insignis | reverse complement strand
GGACTCTGTGTGTGCCTTGTCCTCTAGTGAAGTGTACCTCTCCCCAGCAGAGGAATAAGGGTCACAGTCACAGGGGAACTGTATTCTACTCAATATGACAATGTCTTCATTCTTTTCAGGTTTCTACTTCTTTTTGCTCCCTGTGATACTCATTTCTAGATGGAGTAATTTATTTGTAACTGGATTTTATTGTTGTTTGTTGTTTTGTTTTTGTTTTTTTAGAGGATGAAGAAGTAATGGGCACTTTATTTTTCAATATCTTAAGATTCTGGCATAGACATTGTATTTAAATTGTCATTTCAGTAAGATATCCCTTATTACAGAAAAAAAATCCTGCATGAGTTGCCCACCATGTGAATGATCTACAACGTATTTCAAGTTGTCTTTCTGATGGCAGTCCTTTAATGAATTTGTTCAACATGCAAGATTCTCTAAATCTTATTACATATTTCTCAATGAGGAAAGGTAAACAATGAAAATAATTATAAATTTGAATTTTTATTTTTTATGTGTTTCATTACTTTTATTTATTATATAGTATAGTATTATGTGTTTTGTTTTATCATGTATTATATTTTATTTTCTTACTTATGTATCTATTTATTCAGTGTGCTTGCATGGGCATATGTGAGTACAAATTCAATTCACATGTGTGCCATGCCTAAGGAGGCCAGAAGTCAACTTTGGTGCCCTCCACAGTTTTTTTTTTTCCTTTATTTTTTTGATAAAGTTTTCTTTCCCTGGTCTGTGGCTGGAAAAATAGGCTAGGCTATTCAGTTAATGAGGATTAAGTATCTGTTTATCTCCACGTCCTTGATGCTGGGATGGAAATCATGTGCCACTGTGTCAGATGTTTTAGGTGAATTCTGGGACCTTATCTCTGTTCTTCATGCTTGTGACACAAACACTCTTCTTACTGAGATATCTCCTGAGCTCTAAATTTGGATTTTTTTTAAAGTAATAAAATAATTTCACCAGTACTGCTTTGATACAAAGAGAAAATAGAAAAGTCATGCAATCAAGGTAGAATTAGAGGGAAATAGTGTAACCCCCTTTCCACTCCCACTTTTCCAAACCATCTGCCTTCATTTCCTGTGGCAGTTTTGATAAAAACAACATCAGCTGTCCAGAATTTCATGGAAGTAAAGCAAATGTTGGTTTGGAGTTTAACAAAAGCTATGAGACTATTTGGGCACATTTTCTTTAGGGTTATAAAATTTGTGACTATCCATCTATGTGTTCCATGTGCCAGTAAATTTTTATTTCTTGCCACAAAATAGCAAAAGCAATTTATCTCTGTGACAAAGGTTTCTTCTGTGAGTCTTCCACTGATGTAATCTACTGCTGAAAATCTGGAAATGGACACTGCTAATTCCATATTTTCTTGGGAGATGGGCTGGCAGCCTGAGGTTTAGAGGTGATAAGGAGAAGAGTACTGATGCTTAGTAGCTTCCAAATGGTTTCACAGTAGATGATTGGGTATTGAAGGAACAATAGGAAGCTGGACTGTCATCAAAGTTGTAGAAGGTTTATATGTCCCAGGTGACAATCCTTCTATAGGATCATAAGATGTTGGCTCACCTGGGAGATGTTGGAGAAGATCTGTTTCTACTGGTCGTTGATTCCTCAGAAGAGGTTTTGAAGAAGAGGTAATTTGTAGTCAGAAAATAGACTTTAGAGAAATTAGCTAAATTTTTTTATCTCAAATTTCAGATAGAGATAGTGAGTTTAAAAATATTGCCCACGAGTGTGGTTAAATTAAAATAATGTCGATTGATTACATTTGCTTCTCATTTTCCCATACCAGTTATATTCCTTGATTATTTTCCATGGTATATTGTCATGTGGGTGCTTTTTTTTGGAACATCTGCTTAGTGACAGAGGAAAAATAGTTGTTCTAGCAGACTATGACATTTAGTCCAACATTACCTATACATAGTTCTACCTTTCCGAATAGAAACTTATATGACTTAAAAATAAGTTGAACAGGAAAATTACAGCTTACATAGAAAGTTATCATTACTGTCTAAATTTAAGACAGGACATACGGTCCACACTGAACAGTGAGATAGGCCAACTGTAACTGGTAAAAGCCTTCCCTCGGGGATAGAGGATATGTATTCTAAATGTCTGCTTGAGATATATACATACACAGTGCCCCTAACTTCTGATCCAGTAGAACACGCCACAAAGAGTAATGTAACAAGACTTAAAGTAAGGGTTGTGGAATTGACAGTTGGAGATATAAGGAGGTTGGACATCACAAATGCAGAATGCAAAGTAAATTCTGGCTCAGTCAAGAAAACTCACAAATGATCAACACAAAAAGATGCTTAAAGTCTCGAGAATGATTGAAAACATTATGATGACAATCTGAACCATTACAGATGGAGAGGTTGGGTAGAGGAGCCAACATCAAATAAATCCAATGTAACACTAACGGAACAAGATAAATTACTAAGAGATTATCTGACAATGAGCTATTAGCTAGCCAGCTTGAGAGACCTGTAACTTATTAATATTCAGACCAGGCATCCAAACGTAAAAACACAACCCATTTGCACATTAGAAGTAAATATATAAAGTTAAAGTTAAAGACAACCTTACATAAGCAAAAGTGAAACAATTATTCCAAATTATATTAACATGCTAGCATTTTCTCTGTTACTTTCTTGCTTCTCAAATTACTTTTATGCCATTTAAACTCACCAAAGACTTCTCTTGCCCCAAGTATTACTTGTTATTCAATACTTCCCTTTGCCTTCTCTTTCAAGTATGTATAATATTAGATTTCTTGGAAGAGAAGAAATGCTGAATTTGGACTTAAATTTTAAATGTTTTACTATTCTGAATTGAACTTCTGTAATGTGGCTTATTTGGGGATTTTTAAAATCATATCTTGCTTTTTTATTTCTATGATTAATTTTTACAGAATAATCATCTTTGGATGGTGATAACTATAAAAAATTAAATTTATGTTGGCATCTAAGAAGATATTGAGTAAGTGAATTGAATCTTCTAAATTTGAGATTTCAATAGCATTACTATAATCTGTGCATTCTCCATTCACTTTCCTGAGAATATCAATAGTTTTTTTTCCTCTCTCTGAGACCAGATATTATATCATTGAGCATTGCTCACTTGTGACTCTTACCTATCTTAATGGAAAAAAAAACTGAAAAGTTTTCAGTGAGGCTGAAAGTTGGCATCTTGTCTTAGATGAGTTAAGCAGCGAAATCAGAATGACTCATGTCCTAGCCAACCCTTTCTCTTCCAGGAACCCTTTTCCATTCTTTGTGTCCATTGTGGTTTTGTACAGTCCAGAGAAATAGGGTTCAAGGAATAAATTTGATCTTGAAAATGTTTACATATGGGTGATTTCGTATTTCATGAAATTTATACTCACTTTAAAATAAAATGACTTCGCACTATACATACTGTTCTGTGACTAACTTATTTAAACAAATTATTGTTTGTCTCCACTGTAATTACTTTAATGATAGAGAACATGAGGCTAATTATTAGACATTTGTAGAGACATGTTATACTATGTGATCAAATGTAAATCAGTAATAGAAAAGTTCTACCTATGTCAATAAGTGTTTGTGATTGACAACTTATTTTTATGCATTAAAAAATTCATGTTTGGGAATTTCTTACTAGTTTTTGTCAACTGGAAAATGAATACTGAAATTCCTTTCTATTCCCCATCTCCCCATACACACACACAATCACATCCACGTAGAGAGACAGAAACAGAAAGACACAAAGTGAAACAGAGAGACAGACAGAGTGGGGGGAGAATGAGATATAATGAACTATGGAGGTTGTTTATTTCTAAAATCTACAGATAGGCAAGCTAGAGACCCAGGGCACAACACTGGTAGCCGAATATTTTGAGGACTGTGAAGACTCAATGTTTCGGTATAAAGTTGAAAGTAAAAAGAATGTCTCGTGTTGAGAAATTAAACCTTTCTTTGTAATTTACTACACTTGTTTTCAAATGTACAGTGGGTGGCCAGTTTGCTCTCTTGTTAGTGAAAATTCGCTATCAGTACCAGTGAGTTTTCTCAGGCCCTGTGTTTCAGCTGCTCCTGTCAACCTTTGACTCGGTTAGAGTTTTAAACACGGGTCAATACTGTGGGTGGAATGTCATCTTGCTGCACTTTAAATTTTTATTTTTATATCTTCAATCAATATTTGCTTTTTGTTTTTCTCTAAATTACTTATTCATATCCTTTACTGTTACTCTATTTTCCAGTCTTCATCTTATAGATATGTTATTTAACTTATTTTCTAAAAAAATCCTCTGTGTCTCAGATATCTTTTCTCAGGGTTCTTTGTGATTTTTTAAGGCATCTGTTTCTTAAAAAAATATTCTTTCATGATTTCATATACATATGAAATATATACATGATATATATATATATATATATATATATATGTATAAAATGTTCTATGGTCATGTTTCTCTCATCGTTCTCTTTTGTCTCCTTCCTCTTCTGTGATGTTTTCTGAGTTGTATGTGTATGAGTTGTGTTGTAGATGTACCCCCACTGTCTCTTTGACCAGTTGTGGATTTCTATAATAGTCTTTATCTGCTACAAAAGGAAGCTTTCTTGATGAAGCTTGAGAGGCACACTTATCTGTGGGTGTAAGGATAAGTATTTAGCATGTAGTTAGAACTTATACTGGCTAAGTGAAAGGGCAGTAGTAGGTCTTGATTCCATGACCTCACAGCTACGAGCAGCTGGGGGGGGGGGGGGTTACTGTGCCAAACATGAATTTCCTCCTATTGGGTAAGGAGTGGGCTTTAAGTTCAATTAGGTGGCTGTTTCTTACCCATGGGATAAAAGTCACTATCACACCTTTCAGACTACCAACTCCTTCTGGTCATTGTTGTGGTTCATTCCAATCATAGCTGGATTTTTTTTTCCTCTTGGGAGCTTGCATAGTTTCTTCAATTGCTATGAGAGCTAATTTCTTTCCTTTTTCTTTTTCTTTTGGAAGTGATGTCTCTCTTCCACTCTGTTGTTGTCAGAGCCAAGCACCCCGGGCCACAGGGGAAGATTTCCACTAGCTTTTCCTTTTGTTTTTGCTGCTGCTGCTCTGGGTATGGCTTTTCTTGCCCATGTTTAGAGTATGTGTAACAGTTGTGTAGCTGGAGAGTTTCTCGCCAACTCCTGTTAAGCCCTGGCAGTCCCGCAGCCCACTTATAAAATAAACACACAGACTCTTATATTATTTAAACTTTGGCCTAATGGCTCAGGCTTCTTGCTAACTGTTCTTATATCTTAAATTAACCCATTTCTATAAATCTATACCTTGCCACGTGGCTCGTGGCTTACCAGTATCTTACATGTTGGTACTCATGGCAGTGGCTGGCAATGTCTGCTGACTCAGCCTTCCTGTTCCCAGAATTCTCCTCTCTCATTGTCCCGCCTATACTTCCTGCCTGGCTACTGGCCAATCAGTGTTTTATTTATTAACCAATCAGAGCAACACATTTAGCATACAGAACATCCCACATCATAGTTGCTTTTCTGAGAGCTGGTTTTCTCCCCCCTTTTTTTCTTTTAACTAACTTTTTACTTACCTGGACTAAAAGATGATTAAAATATCAATATATCACATTCCCTGGTGTCTGTGTGTTATTTCCAGAGAGTATTGGCATGTGTATCATCAACCTGAAAGCAGGATATTTATTTTTACTGTGGGCAGCATACTGTTATAGACACGGATGCCAGCTGTAATAAGCCATGTAAGTGGGAAGAACATGTGTACACACACACACACACACACACACACACACACACACACACACACACACGTTGCTGTTATTAGGCTCTTTCTGAGCTGGTATGCCTTTTCACAGTTGCCATACCCATTAGACTCCAGATTCGTCAAAATTGGAACTTGAAATTGAACCAGCACCTGGCCTAGAAACTAGTAAGCTTTTAGCTGAAGTCTGGGGTTATCTCATGGATCCCCCTTGTTCTGAGGTTTACAACATCTTGCACTAGGAAGCTACTGACTTCCACAGCTCTTTAGTCTTCAGACTGCTGTTGTAGGACTACTCTGACTATCATTATTTAAGTCTGTGCAATGAATTCCATCCTGTAATTATGAATGGTTGTATTCTTTGAGAGTATGCTGAGGCATAAAACCCATACCATCTGTCTTTCCAATGAAGTGCTCCTTATCCTTTCTGTTGGTTCCTTTCTACTATAGGAATGTTAGTTTCTATGTGTCATTTCCTTTCCTCTCCTTTTTCTTTGCATTTTATTATTATTTTTATAATCATTTTAATAAGGAGATGGGTAATGAATTTGGAACCCATTTTACCTTTCTAATAAAATTTTTTAAAATGATGTATTTTGTATTAGAATTCTGTCTAATGTATGTTCACTGTCTTTTTTTTTTAGACTGTATACATGTCTTTTCTCAGGAAAACTTTGTGTTTCATTGTGGCTTGGTTATATCCTTTGAAAAAATACACAGCTGAATATTGAAACCCATTTGGCTTGTCTGTTTACATAATTTGTGTTTCTTTCCCTTCCTTCTTGTTTCCCTTCACTCTTCTTTTGCCTTATCTCTTTATCAGGTAAAGTACATTCGATGTCTGCATATTAGTTACTCTCTCTACTTAAAAAAACAGTCAAAATATGACAAAGATCTCAACTATATCATGATTATGTCTGCTATACAAATTACTGTTTTCTAGAATTTTGGATTCACCTTTTAGATTGCTGAGTTCTTCGTTATTGCTAGTCATTTTATTTTGTAGCTATTTCTCATTTAAAATTCCATCCATGTTTACCAAATCCTACCTTTATTTTATGTCCTGCTTTCTTCCTTTTGTGTTAAATATCCTTCTTCTGGAAACACATTCTTGAGTAACTCTTTCAATCAAAACTGTTAGTGGAAAATCCTTTCAGATTTTCTACATCAGAAGATTTATTTATTCTACACTCATGTTTGAATAACTTTTGCATTATATTATTTTATCCTATCACTTTAAGAGTATTGAGGCAGGAGAGTAGAGTAGAGAGATAAGTCAAGAGGGATCAAGGCTGGAATACTAAAAAAAGACATTGAAACCCCACCTCTACCACTTCAGTCTATGCAGCATAGAAAAAAGTACTGGGGAAGGAAGGGGCTGTGTCAATAACCCACGAGATGGTCACAAGGTTCTGGCACAGATCCATTGGATCTTTGGCAGGTTTTTGCATTGAAACTCACCTCTAATCTCAGAAGTGTTTTTTTTTTATTTCCCACTAATAATTTAATCTCTGTTTCTACCACTTCCCAAACATCCTGTTCTAATTCCTTGTTCCTGCACACAAGAACCTGGAAACCCAGAGGGTGGCTTTCAGTCTCCAATAGCCCCCTGTACTATTATTCCTACATCTGAGAATTAATTTTGAGAATAGTTTTTTATCTGTGTAAGTGCCATCTATTTATGGAAAATTCATTATTTATTTCTAGTTATTTTTATCTTTTTTGTTGAAAATATATTTTATACAATATATTCTGTTCAGTTATTTTTAAGATCTTCCCCTTCTATTGGTATCTGTGTATTTATCAGTTTTTGTTCTCCAATCTACATATAAGTTGTGATTATGAGACTGAGAATTAGTGCATTTCATCAGGTGAATACTCAATGATTGCTTCCTTAAATGTTACATCTCATTTACTCAGTTTATTTTTCCCTGAATTTCCCATTGACTGTTTATTTGTGGTGATTTATTATCCTGTGCCTCTTAGCCTTTTCTTAAAGTGTCCTGTCTTTATTCATTCTGCTACATTCTATAATTTTTAATTAAAATATTTTCAAGTTTGTCTTATTTTTATATTTGTTTAATTTTATCTGTAACCTATTTACCATTTTCTCTAAATATTTTTATTTCTATTTAATTTATACTTTATTTTTAATATAGATATTATTTTATTCATTTAAAAATCCTGTTCCCTTTCATATCTCATTCTCTTTCCATTGTTTTAATTATTTTTAAAGTAGTTACATTAGTCTTATTAACCACATTCCTTCAAATTATCATTCTGTCACATAATATGTTTTAGTCTAACAGGATATCTGATGCTTCCTTGATTTTCTTCACTGTGGAAATCTGTATTATAACTCATCTAGAACATTCTCAATTGTTAGATATAACCTTTCTCTTTGTGTCCTCAAGAAAAACAAATACTTCCTTGCTGGTTGTAATTTTAATGCTTGGCTGGTGCCAGTTGTCCACAAATATGAGCAGATGCATTTAAAGGTGAATAAACATGACATAGCAACCTCTGTTGGAACACTGTACTTTTTAAATTACAATTCATGTTTAGTAGAAGCGTGTGTGTGTGTGTGTGTGTGTGTGTGTGTGTGTGTGTGTGTGTGTGTGTGTGTGTGGTGTGTGGTGACTATTTTGTGAGAACAGCTTTTCAAGTGGTTTTGTGGTTTGCACACAAATCTTAGAGCTGTTTGATAATTAGCTTCTAGACCAATTTCTGTGCTTGATACCTACCGGAACCTGTAGTTGCTATTGATTTGAACTCAAATTTCAGACTTGGAACTCTCAGGCTCTCTCTCTTTGTGTCTAATAAGAATTAGTTCTTAGATACTACAATTATTTAGAGTCACACAGGCTGCACGGTCTTACTCCCTTGTGTTATGTGAAGGTGGAAATCTACTCCGTAGTTTCTCCGAGGCAGCTATCCTAAAGAGCCCCATGGGCGCCTTCTGCCTTCCTGATTCTCAGTTTTGCTCATTGTCTCTTCAATTCCGAATCCACAGGACTTTCCTCTCTTGTCAATGAGTTCAGTGTTGGAAATGTTGTCTTCTAACCAACTTTCTCTAATTTCTTTGATGCCAAGTGCTTTGTTTATTCGCTTATTTACTGGGTTTTCTTTGCAGTTTTACCAACATCTGTTATCAGTTATTTGATTTGATAAGAAGTCCTTTGGTGAAGAGTTTAGACCACTAGTTCAACATATCCTTAAATTTTTATTGGATTTTAGTTGATTCTTTTTATAGCTTTGGTATCATCTTATTTGTTTTGCATGTCTGTGGTCAAACAAAGGTAAAGAATTATGAGTAATGAGAATATTCTTTGTTCTCACTTTCAGACTGTGTGAAGATATTTTCTTTTCTCACATCTTTTTCTCATTTGTCTGTTTCTCATCTGCTTTGGTGTCTATCTGCCTTTTAACACCTTTATTATGGCTCTCAACTTCAGAGTGACTTTCTTCCCCCCCCCTTTCTTCTAATTTTCATCTCTCTTCATTCACATTTTGTTTCCAAGGTTTTCTGAGTCTTCATGTTTCCCGTGCCTTTTTAAAATTCTACTTCAAGCCATTGTTACTTGCCTTTGAATTTTCAGAGAGGCCACATTTCAATTAAGATTTTATTGTGAAATACCTTCTCCTTCTAATGTGTTCCATTATATAATTACTCTATTGTGAAATTTCAATTGATAGTTTCATTGCCATTTCCCCATTTACCCTCTTCTAATATCTTTATATCTTCATAGTTTTTTTTAACTAGTTACTTTCAAATAATTGCTGATCAACTGGGGTATAGGAAATGGGGAAGGGGAAGACTTAGAAAATGAGCTAGGAAATAATAGTTTCTTTCCTTTTTTCTTTTTGCTCTAGATTTTAACTTTATAGTTTTTGGCACATATAACAGAATTTATGTACATATATATGAGGAAGAATGAAAGAGAAATGATGGAATTGTCTGTTTTTCACTTTCTGAGATCTGATTAAAGAGGGCACATACACACCTAAATGTGTGTGGGTGGAAAACAGACCACAAAGTCAGGCATGGTGCATATCTACCCTCTGTGCCATCAGGAATGAGAAGAAAAAGAGTTAAGCAACAGAGACCTCCCGATGGGGAGGGGTGGAACGTGAGTCAGGGAGCTAATGAACTAATTCGTGCTTTTAAGCTAAAGCTGCTTCTCTTACTAAGTTTTCTGAAAAACTGGAAAAATCTCTTATTTCACGGATTTATTAAGAACTCCTATTGCTGTGAAAAATAAAATGCACAATGTGATATTTACATATAGGTAAATATTTCACATACTATTTGTAGCTAGAGTTTTCCTGCCTGGCCCACAGTCAGGACAAATCTCTCTCACCTGCCAGTCCCACAGCTGCTCAGACCTGACCAAGTAAACACAGAGACTTATATTGGTTACAAACTGTATGGCCGTGGCAGGCTTCTTGCTAACTGTTCTTATTGCTTAAATTAATCCATTTCTATTAATCTATACCTTGCCACATGGCTCGTGGCTTACCGGCATCTTCACATGTTGTTTGTCATTGTGGTGGCTGGCAGTGTCTCTCTGACTCAGCCTTCCACTTCCCAGCTTTATTGTCTTCCTTGTCCCGCCTATACTTCCTGCCTAGCCACTGGCCAATCAGTGATTTATTTATTGACCAATCAGAGCAACACATTTGCCATACAGAACATCCCACAGCAACTATTCATGTTGCGTGAAACATTTGATCTTGGTGAGTATTAATATACATACAGCGAGCCTTCATGTGACCTCACAGTTACTTTAGGAAGCGTGCACCACACCTACTCTCAGCACATGCAAATTTCAACTGTACTCAAGAATATAAGTGTGTTGCCCTTCCTAGGGATTCATCTGTTTCTCTGAGGTTAGGAGACTGTGTGCATTGGTTAGGAATGAAGGACTAGTCTAGAGATTTGCTGTGAAGTATGAGGATGCTTCTCTGAACTCTTAGATCAGCAGTTCTACCGCTTGATTTCCCCTAGCATGTCTTGATTCTCCAAAACCACAATACATGTTCCTCCTACAAACAGGCACTGTGTACTTGCCTTCATTTAGTCCTACATTCTCAGTCACTATGAGACATGCCATCCAAAACAAGAATTCAGCATTGCTTAAGCAGCACTAAGGCCTGGCTACTCTAAGAGAAAGAATGCCCCACACAGTGTTGCCTTCTTGAAAGGACCTTGCACTTGCTTGCTGTACTTTCTCTGAACATGCCTGTCACTTGGGGTATAAGGGTGAGCATCCTCATCAGCCTTATCTTGAAGCTTGTGGACGAGCATGAGTGTAAGAGCTCACAAGAGCTTACTTAATCAAAACAAACAAACAGTGCTCATTGTGAAACTACAGCTTCAAGACATGCTCCTTAAGCCTCTGGAAAAGTTCATTTAAGTCAGCCCTTATGGATGTCCTAAATACCCTGGGCAGTCTTAGCCATTATCTGTTGAAAGTGATTTTATTTCTGTCTTTAGTACTTTTTTTCTTTCTTTACATGGTTTTATTTTGAAATAAATATCTTCATATAATCCCCACACAGAAATGCCCTTCTAAATTATGTGGAACATGTGTTTACACGTATGTATAAAATATTTGATTTATTTGTTTTTTACCATTTTGCCACCAAACCCAAAATCAATAGGCAGTACTGATATCTCCACCAATCAAAAAATGTATAGAAATGGATTCTGTGGCAACAACATGAAAGCAAATTACTTTCTTTGTGAGGCTAATAATTTATTTCTGTGTACTGAAAGATTATTTCATAATATATTTGTCAATTTTAGAACACCTATATTACTTTTTAAGTTACTTTTTTACTTTTTAATTTTTTATGTGAATGTTTAGTAAATGTCTATGTACTGAATGTATGTCTATGTACTACATGAATGCCTGCTTCCCTCAGAGGCCAGAAGAGAGTGTCAGATCCCCTGGGAATGGAGTTACACAGTTATGAGCTGCCATATGGGTGCTGGGAGCTGAGTCCAGGTCCTCTGGAAGAGCAGCAAGTGTTCCTAACCACTGAGACATCTCTCCAGCCCCATTAATTCTTTTTCAATTACAAACCTTTTCCACTTTGACATTTCTTTTTCTTATTACGTTTTATAGGTGTTAGCATCATATTATCTTTGAAAACTGAAAATCATCTTTGTATGCATGTTCACAGGTAAACATGCTGGTGTGTGTGCCTGTAGGGGTGAGGTCATGAACCTGAAACTCATCAATTGGTCCAGACTATCTGGCTTCCCAGGGCTGGCATTACATGCACGGGCTACTCCATCAGACTTGTTACTTGGGTTCTGGAGATGACAAGCTCAGATTTCATTCTCTCACAGCGAGTTCTTTATCCATTCTGCTACCTCTTCCACCTGCAACTCAAAATCTTTAGTGTGTGGTCTCTACTTGATCCCAAAGTCCTTACTCATTTTATAAGTATTCTTTACTATCTGTGCCTGCATGAAGTTCTTCAAGATTTCAAAACATCAAGGCTTAAGAAGTTAATTGTCACCTAGTTACATGATCTATCTAACCTCATTCAGTCCATGTCTCTACATGTACTATTTCAAGATCTTAAATTTTAAATTAAAAAGAAACTAAGGCAGACTGAAGCCATAACATTTTCCCACAGGCACCTGCTACCTTGGCCAAATCGGGAGCATTTTAAAGCCAGTATGGGATACCAGAGTAAGTATAAAGTTAGGTACAACTGGACACTTATGGGAACACTAGGAAGGAGGACCCAGGGGCTACAAAAACATAAGATAATCAGCTGAACTCTTTTGCTGTATTTTCAATTAAATCAGAACTCCAACAAGTCTACAGTGCAGGAAGTATAACATGAAGAAATGACTCCCTATCTGTACTTTGCTAGCAGTTTCTGGATTCAATGGGCCCAACTAGCATGTTTCTGTAACTTCTTGTCTGTAGTATACCATTTGCTTTATGCTGTATTTCTTTCATGGTATCCAGCTTGTCTTATTAAACCATTATTTACTCTTGACTGCTTGATTTACTGTTAATGACTTCCAGTGTCCTTATAGAAACTCTGTGTCAGAGAAAAGATGTTTGCATTGGCATCTTTTTTTGTTTTTACTTTTTACTTCCCCCCCCCCCCCCGCCAGGCACCATAGTTGGTGTTAGGTCATGAATTCCATCTTTATATTCGCATGGAAGGTATGTTTCCAATGCAGTTATTTAGCAAAAAATGTCTTCATTCACTTACTCATTCTGTTTACGAATTCACCCTCTTGTCTTCTAAATCCCTTTCCAATGGACCTTGTCAGTTACCTCCCCCTTCTAGGTGGAAGTTTCTCTTTCAACAGTGTGGATCTAATCAGAGATCCATGAAGCTTTAGTAAATTACAAGTCAATGGGTTACATAGAGTCACTAAAACCACATCAATTATTGTAATAATAAATTTCAGCATTGTGGTGAAGTGGGAGGGCTTTTCCAAAAGAGCAACACTTCTTTGCCTCATGTTTTAAAAATCAAGTAATGTAAAAAGAATAACTGTATCTTCAGTGACAGCTGTGTAAAAAAATACCTTAACCACCTGAGACACATGTGTCCCTGACATTAAAGGATACCCCTTTGCACAGCATTTCTCAGGTAACATAGGCTTTTATCACAGAATGATTTTCTATGATGGGTCTCTAGATTCTACAAGTGGCTTTAGAAAGGTTTGTGATTTTGCATCAACAGTTACAGTAACTAGAGAAGAATTATTACTTCCTTAACTTTGTGGTTCTGTCTGCCGACAGAAAAATAGCTAAAAATATCAAAGCCAGATGGCTCTAAAGGAAATGCCTCTGATGCTTTGGCTGTTGTTAAGACACCCCAGGAGGGACTCTTTTATGGCTGGTCACTGCGGCCTGCTTCACTAGCCCATCTGCTCACTAAATCTTGTGTAAGAGCACTCATGGACTGTGTTATCTTTAACTGAGTAGCAAAGTGCCTCATTCTGCTCTGTGATATCTAACTTTAAAATTAACAAATATGAGGGGGAATAGGTTCAAATAAACAGACAATGTAATGCCTTGAATATATCCATAGGGTCATAAGCCTTCAGCTACAACAGAAGGGAGAGATCTGAGAGTAATTGAGGCATGATTTTAACTCAGCAGAACTTTCTCTGATTGCTTCACAGGTGACTGGTAGTAGAGCAAGGCAAGGAAGGGCTGTGAAAATCCATTTCCTTCTCCAGGGACTGGCAGGAAATGATATTTTATAACTCTACTCAACCACTTGCATGGGAGTGATAAGGCACAAGAGCGCTGTTTATATATGACCCATCATTCCTCCATTTCAGTGAAGTTGATAGACAGCATTGTTAAGAAATGACTACATCTGTAAAATGCCGGAGCACGTTGATAGACCTGTCTTCTGAGGTGGGGAAGCCCTGATTTATAGGCTTAGTAGAGTTTCATGCTGTAACTTATAACCTATTTAAAGTTATCAAGGTTTCAAGCATTAGTCTGGAAAATCCCTAAATTTTTAAAATTTAGGTCTCAGAGCCTTAATTTAGTGAACTCCAGGTCACACCTGCACATTTTCATATAACTGTTAATATGGTCATGATTTTTAACAGAACTGTTGAGAAGACATGATTTTTGTTGTTATTTTATTTTATTTTCTCTATTATGGGAAAGATCTAACATATACAAATGCTCAGCATTCTTTAAAATTAGTCCAACAAACACACCCAGAACAGGGATTCACTTCAAGTCTTTACTGCTTTTCAAAAATAAGTAATAACATTCCTGCATTATATCACATAGGAATTTTCAGAGTTAAGATTGCTTAAAGCCTTAGGCAATATTGTAGCTTAGGCCTATAAGGGAAAATTATCTGATTATACCTCGTGTGAAGTACGAAGATTATAGTGGGGACTAGTTCATGTCAATTTATTCCTAATTTATTGGTTGATCCAGTTGGTGATATTTTTGTGTGTAATGGAATTTAAGCATGAACAACTGGAGAGCTAGGCACAGTTAGAGACTTTGGCACCTGAATGACAATAGAAATGTCAAAGCTGATAAGAGGAAATGGTGATGCACCTAAGGGGTTTTTGAGTCTCTTTGGGGGAATGGAGAACAGGGAATACTACAAAGATCGCGGGCACTATATTTTTCGTTTTGCAAATGCAGTAAAAATTATGTTTCGTAATCCTAATAAACCATACAATAAATTGAAGACAGATTTTTAAAGAATGCTCTCATGTACCTGTTACTTAAAGGGAAGTTATATGCCTCATTTGCTTGGAATAGCTTCAAGAATTTAACACCAAGTCAAGATAAAGACAGAAAGAAACATTGGCCTAAGTCAGCTTAGATTGTTTCAAAGACTTTGAGATTTTTTTTAAAAAAAATATTTTTATATGTATTAGTGTTAAAAAATATTTTATATGTACTAGTGTTTAGCATGCATGCATGTCTGTGCATCATGAACATCTAGTGCACGAGGAATCCAGAAAAGAACATCAGATCCCCTAGAATTTGAGTTATAGACAATTGTTAGCTTCTATGTGGGTGCTAGGAATTTAATCTGGGTCCTCTGGAAGAGCAACCAGTGCTCTTAACTGCTGAGCCCTTTCTTAGCCCCAGCTTAAAACATTTTTGAAAGGAATTTCTATAAATGAATATTGAAATGTGTTATACTTTTGTAAACTTGTGATGTACACATGTATACACTTTTTTTTCTTTCATTAAATATGTGGTTGAACTAATGAAACTGGCCTGTGAATCTTGTTTGCCTGGGTTAAAATTCCAGTTCTTTGGCATTTTCCACTAAAACGAACAAAAAACTAAATATTCTCTGGTATCTATACCATCTAAATACATTAAATTTTGTCTGACCTAGGAAGCTAAGCAGTTTTCATCCAGGGTAGGGAGATCACAGAAAATGATTTGTGCTTTAGTTGCTTTATGCTTAAATAGGTGTTATGATAATATTTATATGCCTGCATATGATTATTATGAAAATTGAATGAATTGAATTATTTGCATACTCTACTGGGAAGAAAAGGATGGTCAACATCCCAACAGTTAGCTTTTCATGATTTTACTATATTTGGAATACACTATATATTCATATTTTCTTTGTTTGATTGAAGAAATCTTTCAGTGCTTTAAGAACATGGAACAGAATAAGGGGAATTTCTGTCACTTCTCAGTAGGCTGTATTCTTGCCTTGGGCAGTATCTTGGAGACTATATCTCACACAGGATCTGGGAGTCTAATTCATCAGTAGTAAACTCAACTAGAACCTATAATTCTGATGACTCTTAAGAAGTCTTTTAATTTTCAATGTTTGGAGTTTTGGTTTTTGCCCTTTCAAATTACTGAGCCAATTCCTTAGGAAAATGTCATTCACTTTGTTATTGGTATTTCATGCAGAATGATTCAAGAAAGCAAAACTAATAAAATGAACTTTGTAAAATAGAAATTACTAGAGAAAAGAAGAATGCTAAAGGTCTGCTTTTAACAAGAACAGTGGAAACGGGTATGTGGGGCTCTGTTGCAGGCAACAGCATACAGAACTTCTTTGTGGTTTCACAGGAAAAGGTGGCAGCCCGACCTCAGCATGGTAGCAATCATGTAAAAGAATAATGCATTCTCAGCTTCAGGGTGATAATGCTTATATTTTTAGGTACAGTGTGATTTTTAACTATGTTGGACTGATAATTAAAATTAAGGTAGGTGCATGAATAATTCATGATGAATGGAAATGGCTTACATACAAAAATGACACAAGTCAGGCATTTAGGAATTTAAAAAATGTTCTATACTGTCAAATATTTGTTATATACAAAGAAAAGTGTCAAAGAGCACATTTTTGAAAGAAAATGAAAGGTTTTTTTTTTTTTTTTTTGAAGCATTTCAATGTGCCTGGCCTTCACTGATTCATCTCTTCCCCGGGGCCTTCTCATATAATATTACTGTAAGAACATAAATGAGAACAGAATCCTGAGATAATTTTATGCATATAATTGTTAAGTATTTTCCAAGATGTTTATAATATTTCAGTGCTTATCAGTGAATCTAACTTAGGGTACTTCTGTGTTTCTTTGTAATGCTGAAGAATATTTTGATAAAAATTTTCAAACTTCAATAATAGACCTTTGGAGGAAACGAGCTGTACTTAAAGGGATTATTTTTAGCTGAAATACTAAAATGCAGAGAAGAAGTTATGCTGCTGTGTATGCTGATTCTTCTACCTTGTGGACGATGACTGAGCACTATAGAACTATATAGAACTCTTTATATGTATCCTATTACACTAGCAAAATCCTCCCCAAACTTTCCTGCTCCCTACCATTCACATGGGAGTTGGACATTCTTTTTCCAGCAAGAGACATCCTGTAGTCACAAAAAAATATTAACTATTTCGAAGTATTTTTCTAATTATTCAGTAAAAACTTGGGAGTCAGATATCAAGGGAAGAACCTGAATGATCAGAGAAGCAGTGGAGAAACAATCAGTGACCTCCTTTCTCTCTCATTCCTTGACCCAAAAAGGGCCAAGACCCTCTTTAAGCCCCACCCTACTACTTCCTGTCTCACTATCTGTCCTCAGTCCTCCAAATCTCTATGGTTAACTTTGGTCAGCTCGAAGCTAGATCTGCCCTCAGATTCAAAGCAAAATTTTATTGACAGGCTTGGGCACATCAGAATGCAATCAAAACAGCACCCATTTTCTGTTTTTTGTCTAAATAAGAAGGAAAGGTTTTAACACAGAGAAAAGCTATATAAAATAAGAGCAATTATCAGGTAATAACTACATTCATAATATCCAGTCCATTTGTATATGGCAAATTCAAGAAAATACTCCATCATCTCTCCTATCTTGGTAAATCCAAAGTTTTGTACCTAATTCTCTTTCTATCCTAACTTGTATTATCAACATAAAACTATGTTTTTTTTTCCTTTGGACCTCAAAACATTTTCTCAGATAAACAACTTAAGCTCTTATGGCTTTTAACCTTATAAACTTTACATCTCGCCGGGTGGTGGTGGCGCCCGCCTTTAATCCCAGCACTCAGGAGGCAGAGGCAGGTGGATTTCTGTGAGCTCGAGGCCAGCCTGGGCTACCAAGTGAGTTCCAGGAAAAGGCACAAAGCTACACAGAGAAACCCTGTCTCAAAAAACCAAAATAAATAAATAAATAAATAAATAAATAAATAAATAAATAAATAAATAAACTTTACATCTCTTTTATAAGTGTTTTTTTTTTAATTTGGTAACCAAAAATGGTATAACTACCTAGTCTTCAATCCTCATCAGAGCCCCAAGAAGGATAAAATATCACCTGAGTGAGCAGAAGTGCAGAGCAAACAAACTTCCAAAACTTTAGAAATGACAGAAACAGTTGGTTGCCTGGACAGTCACCCAAGTTTCCTCTGTAACATTGGGGGATCCATCTTTGGCCTACAAGTTTAGAATATCTGACAAACTTTTCTGTGAAGCAGACATTTTGAAGTACTGTTCTACCTTGTCTTGGCAAATTTTAGCAGTCGCTTTCTTTTGTGTCCTGTGTGTCCAATTTGTACAGCATGTTGTCAGTGGTTGAGGCAAGGGCAGTTTCTTGCCCAGTGGCTAACTTTTGCCACAATTAAAGGAAACTCCATATAGAGGTTCTTCAATGCCCATCATCTTATTTGATGGGCAAGAGCAGACATGTCTCCTTGTCATGAAAAGCCTTAGGTTATTAAGACATCTTAAATGCCATATTCTATAGATCTCTGAAATGTTTGAAGACCAACTGTCTGTCTAAAATATATATTTGATCTTGAAAACACACCTAACATGACTACAATTTTGAATGTTATAGGTGACTAACTACTAACCTGCATTTCTTTATTATCTTAAATAGTTTCAAATAATAACCTTTCAGGACTAGAATTTTACATAACATTGTTAAATGAGCTGCATAGGTACAATACCCTAAATATGAGCAAAAATGTATGTACAGTATGTTCTAACAAAAATAAACTTAAATTTGTATCAGTATACAAAAATACCGTAAGAGTAGAAACATATATATAGTACAACAAAAATAACCTTAAATTTGTATCAATATGGGCTGGAGAGATGGCTCAGAGGTTAAGAGCACTGACTGCTCTTCCAGAGGTCCTGAGTTCAATTCCCAGCAACCACATGGTGGCTCACAACCATCTGTAATGAGAACTGGCGCCCTCTTCTGGCCTGCAGTCATACATGCTGTGTACATAATAAATAAATCTAAAAAAAAAAAAAAAAAAAGGACTGGAGAGATGGCTCAGAGGTTAAGAGCACTGGCTGTTCTTCCAGAGGTCCTGAGTTCAATTCCCAGCAACCACATGGTGGCTCACAACCATCTGTAATGAGATCTGGTGCCCTCTTCTGGCTTGCAGGCGCACAGGCAGGCAGAACATTGTATACATAATAAATAAATCTTTAAAAAAAAATTTGTATCAATATATAAAAATCCATACCAATGTAAAATATTTAAGATTAGTAGTTGCTTTTTTAGTTCAAAGGTAGATTCAATAATCTACGCTTTTTATCCTATCATTTCTTTATCCCCCTTTTGCTTTTCAGAACAGTATTCCTGAATCTGATCTCCTTTGTTTAGCTTTTTTCCTGACCATTACCAATAACAACTTATAACCAATTTCCCTAAATGATGACAAATATCCATAAACCCATTGAATGATCAAAAACCACTCACCCTACCTCTTGGGAATGTGGGCATCATATTCTCTAGATTGGTTCCTACTGTCTGGGGGAGAACAGAATTTCTATGGGGCCCTGAGAAAATTGAGATAATGGTCAAGTCCTGGAAGAGCTTTCTGGATCATTTGTTGCCAGTCTCTGTGTAATGGGAAAGTATAGGCTCATCTGAAGTCTTGGCTGGAGTAATGCATGAGGCTGGACCATCTCAGCTAACTGTCTTGAAATTGTGTTGAGCAGTTTGGAGTCTGAAACTGATCTTTGGGTGGTGTTTGTCAGCTTAGTGGAGTTACCACAATCCAGGTGGAATCATTGTTGTGGGACCCCATCATCCTTTTGGAGATTTGAAAGATCACTGTTAGGAATGGTCATGGTTAACTGCAGAAAACTTAAACATTTTAAATGTCATATACAGTAGATCTTGGAGAGGTTAAAGGACCACAATTTGTGAAGTACATTCAGGGTACACAAGCTTAATTTCTAGTTACCTGATTCAGACTCAAGCCTGAAATCATGTATGGGAAGCTAGATGAAGCAATTCTGAGAATTAGTACTCTGTATGACCATAATATCACAATATAAAGTTTAAATATATATGTATATATATTAATGTTATAAATTTTGAGATAATATTTGTACCTTAAGAAAAGTGTAAAGAGTCAAGATAAAACCAAATGAGTATGAGATTAGTGGCAATATAATAGTCTCTTAATTTTCATTTTTCCTCTGTCCCATACCAGGTGGCTCTTCTAACATGAGACAGAAATTTTGGATTTTCCTTTAACAAGCATGCTTGGGTTTAGAGAAGAAGAGAGACATGCTCCAACTCTAAAGCCAGCTTATTTTTTAGTTGAACAGGGACTACAAAAAGACCATTTATGTCTGTAGAGAACAGCAGAAATAAGCATTTGGGGAGTTTTAGGAAATTTTATCTTGTTGGAAAATGCTATACCATTAAGCTAATTTACTCTTTTCCTTGGGACAATTTTTCTGGATGATATATCCTTTTTCTTCAGATGTCACATTTGTCTAGTGGTCTTCAGTTCTTTAGTTGGATGCCTTCATTCTCCTTGAAAGACAATAACAAAACCGTGCCCCAACCCTAACTGAGGAGTTTCCTTTCTGGGAGGTTATATCTGATCAAATTAAAGACATTTGTTAGTTGTATAAGTTAGTTTAGATTGAATGGCCATGCTGTTTGATGAACTTTCACCCTTCTAATCAAGATGTCTCTCCTGTTTGAATCTAATCTTTATCAATTTTAATGGTATCCATAGCTTTTCTTCTCCCATGGAAACAAAAGCAAAACCTCTTCCCCAGTGTATCACATATCCTGGTTTCCATCCTGAGGTCAACACATCTTTAAAGTATACAGGCTGACTTAATTCAGCAGTTTTTCTACTTTCCACTGTTTCTCTGCAGCTGTCATTCTTTTCTTAATAGCATTTAAAAATTTTAAAGTTAATAAAGCATTATGTAATCTATGTATCTCTGGGGGGTCTTTATTACCCATTTTTGTTTATTAAACATATCTTATAAACTGTGATTAGATCTTTGTAAAACTGCTTGCCATGTAGGATTGTGTGGTTTACCTGGAATATGCTTTATGTTGTAATATGGAAAAAAAACTGTTTCATTTTACTAGAGACATATGCTGGAGCATTGTCAATATTAATTTGTACAGGTATTCCCATGATGGCCATAACTTCTAATAAATTTGTAATTACAGAATCAGTCTCTTCAGAACTCAAATCAGTTGCCCATTGAAGTAATGAATATGTACCTTTGGTATGGTGTGCATTTTTTAATTTTCCAAACTCTGCAAAATGAAACACATCCATTTGCCAAGTTTCATTCCTTTGAGTACCCTTTGGGTTACTTTCTGTTGGTAGTGGAGTTTAGTTACACAAAAAACAAGTAGGACATTTCCTTGGCTTGTTACCAAGTGATAGAAATTTTTTTCTTATGAAATTCTGAGGCTTCTAGCACATTTCCTACTACTAGCTGATTGATTTTATCATTACCTTGTGGTAGAGGGTCAGGTAGACCAGTATGAGATTTAATATGTGTTATTTTTTTATTTTTATTTTTATTTTGGTTTTTTTTGAGACAGGGTTTCTCTGTGTAGCTTTGCGCCTTTCCTGGAACTTACTCTGTAGTCCAGGCTGGCCTCGACCTCACAGAGATCCACCTGGCTCTGCCTCCCAAGTGCTGGGATTAAAGACGTGTGCCACCACCACATAAGAGATGGTTTCTTGTAATTGAATAAATATCAAAGTTAATTATGAATCATCTGGAAAAAGTTCAGCAGTTTCAATATGTAAAACAACTCTTTTTGAATACTGAGATTCAGTAAGTATATTAAGAGGTTCTGGAAAATCTAATAATACCATGAGATTAACATATAATTCTGATTTTTGAACAGAATCATAAGGACTCTGAGCCACTTTTCTTAAATTTTGTGACATATAACCTGCCTTTCCTGATTTGTTTGCATCAGTATAAAACATAGGGCCTCCAGAAATACTTAGTTCTTGAGTTGTCAATCCAATTGTGGGCCATGGCTATTTAATATCTCCCAGCATTTTTTGAAAATTATTAAAAGTTTATAATTGATCTTTCAAGATTTGTATTTTCTGCATTTTAATTTTTTGTAAATCTATCTTATATCCTAGGTAATTAATAGAATCTCCTCTTTGTATTTTTTCAGGAGCAATTTGTAATCCTCAGCAAGGCAAAATTTTCTTAACTTCTTTAAACATTTTCTCTAAGGTATCTGTATATGAATCAGCTAGTAAGCTATAATCCATAAAATGGTAAGTTACAGACTGAGGAAACTGTTTATGAATTTTTTCCAATGACTGTTGTACCAAATATTGACACAAGGTAGGGCTATTTAACATTCTTTGTGGAAGAATATTCCACTGATATCTTTGAACAGGCTGATAATTATTATAAGTAGGCATTTTTTCCTCATTCCTGTTCTTGTAAAGGTATAGTAAAAAGCAATCTTTTAAACTAATCATTATAATAGACCATCCTTTAGGTAATAGAGAAGGCAAGGAAATTCTGTAAAGAGCTCATTGGCTGAATCACCTTATTAATAGCTCTTAGATTTGTTACCATTCTCCACTTTCCAAATTTATTTCTAATGACAAATACATGAGAATTCCAAGGACTGTTGATTCTTCAATATGTTGAGCATTTAGCTGCTTCTGTACCAGCTGTTCTAATGCCTACAATTTTTCTGATGTCAAAGGCCATTGTTTCACCCAGACAGGTTTGTCAGCTAACCATTTTAAAGGTAGGGCTGTTGGTACCTTTGAAAGGTTAGCAGCTGTTGTGCCCAGTTTTTCTACAACCTGAGTGGTTGGTGACTATTCTTTATAATACTGTTTAATATTTTTCCCAGAAACATATGTTAGTTTATGATTTGTTTCTGAGATTGGAGGAGTGTTCATCTGGGTATCCATTGCTGTAAGAAATCATGTCCCCCATAAATTCATTGCTATGTAAGCCATAAATTCATTGCTATGACTTTAATTTTCCTCTCTGTCCTTCTGGTCCAATACACTGGACCCACCTTTCACTTTGTTTTACCTGAGATAAAGCTCCAACTCCAGAACTTCAACATTTACCTCCTGCAGATGCCAATTTGGATGCCAAGATTTTGGTGCAATTATTGTTACACTGCCCCTGTGTCTATCAAACCCCCAATTTCAGTGCCATTTATTTATGTTTTTAACTTTGATCTTTGATCATTTATGGAATTTTTCCAAAATATTTGTTTTATGGTCTCTTCTGAAAATTTTCTTTTATCAAATGAAGCTTTTCTGTCATCCAGAGCAGTATGGTTTTGCACAACAGGCATTAAGTCTTTTAATTGATCTGTGGAGGAGTTTCCCCAATGCTGACAGGGAATGATTGAACCAAATTTGATATGGGGGCCTACAAGAGGTCCCCTAAGGCTTTTCTTAATGGCAAAAAGTTCCCTTGCCTCTCCTATATTGATCTGCATTCATTAGTCCAACATTGGCCTTTACCACATCTTCTGCATATTCCAGAAGATTGAGACCTTCTGTTTGGATTATCTCTAGGAAAAAAAACCACATTGTTCCTAAGAATGCCTTGCCTACAATCTCTTTTCAGATGATCTAGTTTTACTAGGAAGTTTTTTGTTTATTATATATATCAACTACAGATTTCCCCCTCATCCATCCTCCTGCTCATCCCCAGCCTTCCACCCTAGTCCATTCCCCATACCCTCCTGGCATGGCATGGCATCCCATGATGAGTCAGCAAAGCCCAGCACATTCATCTGAGTCAGGTCCAAGCTCCTTCTCCTGCATCAAGGCTGTGCATGGTATTCCACCATTGGCAATGGGCTCCAAAAAGCCAGCGCACGCACCAGGGATAGATCCTATTTCCACTGTCAGGGGTCCCTCAAACAGACCAAGCTACTTAACTGTCTTGCCCGTGCAGAGGGCTCAGTCCAGATCATGCAGGATCCACAGCTGTCAGTCCAAAGTTCATGAGTTCTCATTAGCTTGGATCAGTTAGTTGTATCTTTAAGTTTCTCCATCATGGTCTCGATGCCCCTTGCTCATAGAATCACTCTTCCCTCTCTTTGACTGGACTTCTGGAGCTCAGTCTGGTGCTTAGAAGTAGCTCTCTATATCGGTTTCCATCAGTTACTGGATGAAGGCTCTATGGTGACATTTATGGCATTCACCAATCTGATCACTGGGGTATGCCATCTCAGGCACCCCCTCCACCACTGCTAGTAGTCTAAGCTGGGGTCATCCCTGTGGATTCCTGGGAACTTCCCTCTTACAAGAATTCTCCCTATCTCCATGATGTCTCCCTTAATCAAGATATCTCCCTCATTGCTCTCCCACTCCGCCCCTGTTACAGCTCAACTACCTATTCCCCCATGCTCCCATCCCCCTACCCTTCATTGTCCCTTCCATCCCCAGTTTACTCATGGAACTTCTGTTTCCCCTTCCCAAGGTGATTCATACATACCGCTTAGGGTCCTCCTTGTTCCCTAGCTTTTCTGGAGCTGTGGGTTGTAGTCTTATTATCCTTTGCTTTACATCTAGTATCCATTTATGAGTGAATACATATCATGTTTACCTTTTTGAGTCTTGGTTATATCACTCAGGATATTTTGTAGTTTCATCCATTTGCCTGTAAATTTCATGATGTCAGTTTTTTACAGCTGAGTAATACTCCATTGTGCATATGTACCACATTTTCTTTATCCATTCTTCAGTTGAGAGGCATGTTGGATGCTTCCAGGTTCTGGCTATTACGAATAATGCTGCTGTGAACATAGTTGAGCAAGTGTCCTTGTGGTATGCTTGAGCATCCCTTGGATATATGCCCAAGAGTGGTATAGTTGGGTCTTGAGGTAGACTGATTCCTAATTTTTTGAGAAACCATCATACTGATTTCCCAAATGGCTGTAGAAGTTTGCACTCCCACCAACAGTAGAGGAGTGTTCCCCTTGTTCCACATTCTTTCCAACATAAGCTCTCATCAGTGTTTTTGATCTTAGCCATTCTGACAGGTGTTAGATGTATCTCAGAGTCGTTTTGATTTGCCTTTCCCTGATGACAACAGATGTTGAACAATTTCTTAAATGTCTTTCAACTGTTTGAGATTCTTCTGTTGAGAATTCTGTTTAGCTCTGCAGCCAATTTTTAATTGGATTGTTTGCTATTTTGATATCTAGTTTTTGAGTTCTTTATATATTTTGGAGACTAGCCCTCTGTCAGATGTGGGGTTGGTGAAGGTCTTTTTCCATTCCGGAGGCTTTCATTTTGTTTTATTACTCTTTATCAATAAAAGCTTGGGAGAAATCTCTCAGAGTAAGAACCTGAATGGTCAGAGAAGTAGGAGAAAAATGACAAGTGACCTCTTCTCTCTCATTCCTTGATCCACAAAGGGCCAAGACCCTCTCTAGGCCCCACCCTACTACTTCCTGTCTATCTCTCCTCAGCCCTCCAAAACCTCTATGATTAACTTTGGTCAGCTAATAGCTAGCTCCACCCTCTGATTCAAAGCAAAATTTTATTAGCAGTCTTGGGAGCATCAGAATGATATCAAAATATCACACAACACTATTAGTCATATGTACGTGTTCAATGTACTTGTGCCATATTTATGCTATAAATCCTACTATGCATAGTTTTTGGAGTCCTTTTGAGTGAGGAGATCATTGACAATTTTCTGTGGTAACTTAATTGATCTTGAATTTTTGAACTATTCATACTTAGAATAGTTAATTCTCTATGATATGTTGATTAATCCCTACCTTTTATCTATTTAAACTATGAACATCATCTAAACACCATTAGTTAAATATTGGGATACTCCCTTATCTATTTTTCACATATCATAATTTTAAAAACATTAAGCTCACTTATAAAATGATACTCTAAGAATTATACTACTAAACATACCTATTTAATTTTTTTGTTTATTGTTAAGAGCTCCAAAATTTACAAAGTATATATGCTTACCTTTATTTTTTGTCACATGGAATATTAATGGCCAACTTTGTCTTATAGATATCATCTGGTTTCATATATTAATAATTTAACAACTCTTCTTAATATTTGAAACATAAAGCTACTCATAAATAGACAACAAATTGTTGAAATAAAAATTAAATATTTCTTACAAATAATGTATTTTATTTTTATTTCATGTGCATTTGTGTTTTACCTTGCATATATGTCTGCATGAAGGTGTCAGAACTCCTGAAAATAGAGGTACAAACCGTTATGAGCTGCTATATGGTGTTGGGAATTGAACTCTGGTCCTCTGAAAAAGCAGCCAGTGCTGTTAACTGCTGAGCCATCTTTTCAGCCCCCAAATAAAACACCAACAGATCAAACTGTCTTATATTTTTACCAGAAATCTTTCTATTTCCTATATTCATTAATTTCTCAATACATGAGCTTATTTAAACTATAATATTAAACAACAAATTAGTTATGAAATCCATTATTCCAAAATTTCACACACATACAAAAATACATGCAAATCTATATCTCCATTCCTCTGTTATTAAAAAAGTGATAATAAGGGTTAAGGGTATGGCACAGTGATACAGTGTATGTTTAATTAATATGTTTAAAGACCTGGGTTTGCTCTTCAGCATTACACACATGCACACACGCACGCACGTGCACACACACACACACACACACACATACACACACACTGAATTGTGCTACAAATGTTTTTACAAATTAGTTTTTTAAAGTAATACATTTTTTCATATAATATTAATACTATAAGCATTAGTAAAATAACAAAATAATACATATAAGTCTGTATATTCACAAGAAGGAAGTCTAGTAAATCCAGATATTCAAGACATGATTCAATTTGATGCTAAGATAACTTGGAAGAGGCTTGAAGAGCTAGAAGTGAGCAGTCTGTAGAGGTGAGATGGTACCTGAATATGTCAGCAGCTAGGAGAAAGCTCTCTGCATGCAGATTTCTGAAATCCAAGCCATTAGTCATCTTACTGATCACACAAAGAGGCTATCAGATAAGTATATAACATTACAACAGTAACTGTTTATAAACATGTTTTCAGCTTCTCCAAAAGGATTATACTTTCTTATTCCTTTCTTTGGGCAAGTCAATGGGATATTGGCACATGGAAGAAAAAAATGCTTGGAATGTTGAAATAATTGGAGTTGTCATTTTTTTCTTCCTCTGAAAATTCTTAGTTGTTAGCTTAAAGAAGATACATTTTTCTTTAAAGAAGATACATTTAAATAGACTGAAATAAAACAAAACAAAACCCAGTTTAGCTTAATTTAGATGAACTCATCAGCAGCTACAAAGTTAAAGCACAACAATGTAATTCCATGATTATACAATGCCACAGAGTTTCTGCAAAACGATTATGCAATACTGTTGCAACAGTATTCCAACTGGTACTCTCTTTAACTAAACAAATAAATTAGTTGCATCAAGGAAGCATTTGGTATAGAAAACACTTAATATGCTTACTCAAGGAAATCTGAAGTAAGTTGTATTCACTAGAATCGTGATGATGACCTTCCTGGCAACTGCTAGCAAAGCAGAATTGTGTGTTTTAGTTCCCTCCTCCCCTTCCCCACTTTTTATAACAACACAATTTAAAAGATGAATTGGATACTTTAACTTTACTAATTTGAAAATGCCATATTAGCATATAAATTGGGCCCTGCATTTCCCCTCAGATCAGCTTGCCCATCTATTTGCTATGGGTAAGTTTCTCCAACTTACAGACATGACAATAAAGCCTGTCCTGGTAGGAAAACACTTGGTGCCCTGGCTATAACAGAAGTGACAACACAGATAGTCTACTTGTCACTAAGGTGGTAACATTTTGCCTCTATGAATGACGCCTTTTCTCAGTATTGCTGTTGATTAGGCAGACTTTAGCACTTTAAATTAGCAAATATCTATCATTGGGAAATGCATGGCTATCCTTGACTGTCAACTTGATGTGATTTAGAATCACCTTGGAGACACATTCCTGAGTGTGTCTTTGAGGATGTTTCCAGGGAAGTTTAACTGAGGAAGGAAAGAGTGGACAGGCAGGATCCCATTGAGGTTTTTTACTGTATTAAAAGAACTGTGGAGAATGTGATTGGAATTTTAATGAAGATTTTATTGAATTTGTAGATCATAATCAATAATATAATCACTTTGAAATGTTAATTTTGTCCACCAATGAACATGGTCTTTCTGTCTTCTAGTGCCTTCTTCAACTTCTTTAATGTTTAGCAATGCAATCTTGAATAAAAATAAACAAACAAAAAACAGAAGGGCAATGGTCAGAAGTATCACAACAATTGAATTCAAATAACAGAATTCAGAGCTACTTATGTTTTGAAGCACTTCATCTTGAGAAGTTAACACTGTTTTGGGATACTGTGGAACCTTTTGGATAATGAGCTTAAGTGGTGGATGTCACTGGGATGAGCCTTGAATGTTAACCTTCACCACCACCCCTGTCCTCCCCATCATTCCTCCCACCCCATGCTTCCATTCAACAACTCAACTTTGTAGTTTTCATGTGATGGGAAGCAAGATTTCACTACCAGTGACTGAGTCTGCCCTAGCCATCATGTCTTTTCCACCATATTCTCTGAAATGTGAGACAAAGTCCCTACTCTCTGTCAGATATTTTATCCAGTGATGAGAAAAGATAATTATCACAGAGCCATAAAGAAAAAGACAACTTGGTACTGGCACAGATAGGGAGTTCAAGGAAATACAGAGATGCTGTGGATGATTGATTGATAAATAAAGTGCTGATTAGCCAGTAGCCAGGCAGGAAGTATAGGCAGGACAAGGAGAGAGGAGAATTCTGGGAAGTGGAAGGAGGAGGCAGAGAGACACTGCCAGTTGTTGACATGAAAAGCAAGACGTAAAGTACCAATAAGCCATGAACCACGTGGCAACTTATAGCCTAATAAATATGTGTTAATTTAAGATATAAGAACTAGATAACAAGAAGCCTGAGCCCATTAGGCCAAATAGTTTAAATACTATAAGCGTCTGTGTTTTCATTTTATAAGTGGGCTGCAGGACTGCAGGGGCTTGGCGGGACCAGAGAGAAACTCCAGCTACACAGAGAAGACCCAGAGGTAATCCCACACAGCTATGGTCACCTGTTTAGAGACACATTGCCAAAAAAAAGTATATATAGAAAATAACATAGCCTTTGCTGTATAGCCCCATGGAAGATAGACCCCTATCTTTTAACCTGTATAAAAATCAATTCATAGCAGTATAGGACTTTGGAGGCTTGCATGGTGCCTTCAACCATGAAAGTTAGTCCTCAGGGTAGGGACAATAAGGTCAGTTTCAGCTCTGGGATTTGGGCCCTGATTCTGAAGTGCACAGTGTCTTCATCAATAAGGCCTTACCTTCCATCTCTGGGGTTAACCGAGGCCTAAAGCAATAGGTTGTGTATTTCCGAAGTCGCTTAGACAACCCTGGCCAACAACTCTAATGAGGGCTTCTGATGTCTATTTTTTGTTTATTTGGTTTTGTTTTTGTTTATTTGTTTTGTTTGTTTTAGTTTTTTGACTCTTAGAGGGAGAAATCTAATTCCAGATGAAAAGAGCTCATTAAAACTATATATGTAGCTTTGTAGTTTTACTTATTGGTAAATAATTAATAGTATGATTTCTTGTGGCCTTTTTTCAGACATACTATAAGTCACATCAAAGACCAGTATTACTTGATAACCCTACAGGAGACCCACATAGCTTGGAATTAGCCAACAACTCCCTAATTGGACTTAAGACCTGCTCAACAATAAGAATACCATGATGTCTTGTACTACAAACCTATTTAACTACTCAGTGATAGTGAAATCATGGTACTTGGAGGAAAATCTAGAATCTCCAACCACTTATTTACTAAATCAGCATGTTCCCTAACAGCCATCTATAAATATTTGTCCTTTTACCCACAGATAAGTGTCGTTTTCACCTTTTATCAGGGAAACATCTTTTTGCAACAGAGACCACTACATGAAACCACAATCAGCTGAAATGCAAAACTGTGGAGACCAGTTCCAATGGATCCATCTATAAAAACACTCCTGTACTTCAAGCTTCAGGGAACACTGTGGAAGTAGGGGATGAAAAGAATGTAAGAGTCAGAAAATCAGGGATTTAGCTTCTAGATTGTGTCTTCCAGTAACATCAGAAGCTCCACCTATAAAGTCTCACCAACATAACTGCCCAAATGTGAACTGAACAAGGAGAACACCAATAGACATGGCAAACTAGATGGGGAAAGGCCCAAGAACCCTACACAAAGAACTACAGGCAACTGAGTAAAGCTGGGTGCGGGAGAGGTGGTCTCTTCTAGGTGAGAACATGCCAATTGATTGTCTTATGCCAAGTGGTCATCCCCCAAAACAATCATACAAGTAACATGGTATGGACTCAACAGGAGTTTAGGAATATGTATGTTTACACAAATACATATATGCACACAATAACAATTAATGAAAAAAGCCACAAATTTGAAGGAGAGTTGGGAGGGGAGAAATGTAATTAAATTACAATCTCAAAACAAACAACATGAAGAAAGAAAGAAACAAACAAATTTCAAAGTTTCTCAAAGGCCTACATATAAGACCTGAAGTGTTGAAACTACTAGTAGAAACACAAGGATGTGTTTGAAGATATAGGTATAGGGAGTTACTTTCCAAATAGGTCTGACAAATTGTGAAGTAATTGTAAGGCTAATAAGTGAGGTCAAGTTAAAAGACTTCTATACAGGAAACAGTTAGTGTAGTGAAGAGATAGCCTACAAACAGGAGAAACCCTTTGACAGTTGGTCATCTGACAAGGAGTTAATATCCAGACTACATGCAGAATTCAAACAATTTAACACTAAAAGGATCCAATCAATAAATATGAAAATTAACTGAACAAGTACTTACCAGAAGTACAAATGATCAATAAATATATGAAAATTGTTTAATACCTTCAACTGCAAGGAACATAGAGGTTAAAAACTGCCTTGAAATTCTTTCACATCCCAGTCAGAATGGCTGTCATAAAAAACCAAAAACAATGAAAAACCAAACCAAACAAACAACACTAGGATCTCTAAGAGGGAATTTTATACACTGTTGGCATGAATATAATTAGCAGAGGCATCATTACAATCCATCTGAAATTTATTTTCAAAGAGTGAGAACCAGTATATGATCCTGCTTACCACCCCTAGGTATATGTTTGAAATAGATATCACCAAAAGTGAAACTATGCATACCTGTGCTCATTGCAACATTATTAATAACAGGCAAGTCATTACTAGAATTAGCTCAAGTGACCATGTAACAAAGAATGGATAAAGAATATTGACTATTCACATTGGAGGACTATTTGCCCATAAAAAATTACAAATTATGCCATTTTCAGGAAAACATATGCAACTGTAGATGTTTGTGTAAATAAATCCAGATTCAGAAAGACAAGCATCATTTATTTTTTGTATGAAGAATCTATACAGGCCCAGTGCTATGAAGACTGAATGGTAGACAAAGATCCACACGTCCAGCTATCGGGCTCTATTATGGTGAGCAAATATATGGTGGGATATAGAAGATAGAAGCAGAATGGTTTGTGTCCCGTGGAGAGAGGCAGATCTGTAGATGTGAAGGCAGTGAAGAGTGGGCTGAGGTGGGTGGCCTGCTTGATACTTGGAACCATGGTGATGCCTGGACCATGTCTGCATCCAAGGCCCTGCTGCAGCCATGGTCTGTGTTGATACCATGGCTCCTGTTACCACAGAAGGCTGAGAAGGTAGGTTTGCACAGAGTTGGCTCCATACCTTACTGAATGTAACACTAGGGAGAACTGGCCTTGCCCCTCACTGGCTGCAGCACTCTAGAGAGTAGGTCCTGTCCCTCTCCTGGGCAGCAGAGTAGAGCTGACTCCATTGACGATGGTCATGGGTTAGCTGACTCCAAGAATAAGAGCATGAGAGGTCAAGTCCTGCCCTTCATCTGTCATATGATGGTGTGGGCAAGGGAGAGAAGCCCACCCCTCACCTTCCACTCCTTACCACCTGTGGCAGATTCGAGAGCTGTCCCTAAGGTCACCAGAGCAAGAGAGCTGGTCCTGCCTCTCACTAGCTACTGCTCCTGTTTACCTCCAAAAGTCAACAAAAAGATCCTATTGCCGAAAGCACAACATCCATGAGTCATAAAGTAGTGAGAAATCAAGGTAAAACTCACCTGGAAGCTTCATCTCTACTGGCTTTCCTAGTGGTGCAAGGTGCTGTATATGTCAGCCGATGAGAAAATTAACCCAAATTCCTGCTGAGCTCTAAATTCCGACAGCTACAACAATGACTAGCCTGTTAAAACATACTCACTGGTGTAATTGTGACATAAATCATGGACATAACCAACCATTTTCTGATTAGATTTAAGGCCAGCTCCACCAGATAAAACTCATTTCTTGTACTGTTATTGGTATCCAAACCCTGTGTCTAGATAGATCATAGTCCCTAGGGAGACCTACTGTTTTTATTCTGCTAAATGAATATAATATTAACCAACTCCTAATGCCTTATTGTTATACCCATAGATTAACGCGCTTGTCAACTCTCATCAGAGAAGCTTCTTTTAGCAGTAGGTGATGATTAACACAGACCCACAACTAGTCAAAGTGCAGAGAATGAGTCTCTAGACTACTCAGCTCTAAATGAGACATCTGTATCTTACCACACCTTCAAAGCTCAGGGACCATCATGGAGAGCAGACAGAATGAATCTCAGAGCCAGAGGCAATGAATGAGTACTAGGATACAGTATCCTCAGGACAAAAGAGAACAGTTACACATAAGAATTCACAGAAGTTGTGAGAGTATAGACAAGACCTGTGCAAGCTCAAGCCAGACAAAATTTCAGTTTGAAAACAGGCAAGTAGGGGGAGGGTAGAAAGTCCCAACCTTAACTGAGGAGCTATTGGAAAACTGATAACTGCTCAGAGAGGGAGAGTGGGTTTTCATTAAGTGTTTGGCCCATGGTATGTGGATCAGGCTCCAGTGGAAGATCATACATTCAAGTGTATATGGGTAGCACAAATTGGACTTCATGGTTAAACATTAAAAAATAAAAAGAACATGTTGGTTGGATAGGTAAAGGTGGGTGAATTTGGGAGGTCTTGGATGAAGGGGTCAATGTTATAAAAATTCATTGTATAAAATTATCAAAAAATAATTTAAAAAGTAACTCTTAAAAGAAAGAAACAAACAAAAACAATGGAAATTCCAGCAGTTAGTTGCTCTGTGATGTGGGTCTCCTTCCCCAGGATCACTAGCCACCGGTACAGGAGGGTAGAAAGAGCAGAAGAGGGGAACAGTGTTCAGACGGTTGTGGATACAACAGAGACATCCCTCCAGGATATGACTTCAGTGAGACAACTCAACTTTATTCCAGAGTCTATGGAATATACAGGTTTGGGAAGCCTGGGGACAAATCCTAATTTGCATTAAACAGCATTCTCCTATCATAAGGCTTCATATGTGGCAGCCGGATCCTATCGCAAAGCTCTTAGTACAAGTCTTAGTTACCATATGGGCAGCATGGGGAAATCTTCTATCAGGGAACTATGCCAAGGGTCATGCTAAAGATAAATCAGACATCCAAGCCTAGAGACATCCTCCAGATAAGGTTAGGCAAAGAGCAGGAAGCCTCTACGTAGGCTTCACGTTGCCGAGCTTGGAGAAAGCTGCCACGTTGTGATAGACTGCAACATCTGAGCAGCAGGGCCTCCTGACACTGTGGTGTAGAATGTTCTCTTCTGTTGTTACCAATTTGCGCTATCCACTCCCAAACAACTGGCCTGTCTGCATGCTTTTTTTTTCCCCATGTGGAATGAAAAAGCAAGATTTGATAATGAAATCTTAGCAAGGGGAAAGTTAATGGTTGTATTACAAACGATGAAGTTCTGTCCCCACCAGACCTCATTTAATTTACAATACAAGAATCTGAATTAAGCCAAGTTTACATCATTTTTTTTTAAAGAGATACAGTGTAATTTTTTCAAAATCTTGCTTGAATCAGCTAACAGTATTTTCAATTAAGTCCATCTGAGCTTGTGCCAATGAAGGGATCAAATTTATATAGAGATAGGAGCTAGGGCTCAGCATTTGAAAATATACACACACAGCTGAAAAAAAACCCAATAAGCTACATCTCTTAAAATGTAAACTCCATTTAATTTAGACTGCCTTCTATTTTAATTCAAACTGTTTCTTGGCTCAATTTTTCAATATTGGAAGATAAGGCAATGTATGAATTTATATTGTTCACCAATTAATAGTCACAGTAGGTATATCTCAGAAGCAAAAGTACTATCCCTATCCAAGTGGAGTTTTGAGAGTGCTTTATTCTGCATTGTTAATCATATGCAAATATGTATTAGGATTGTTGATACATTCATCTTTTTAATGTCTTTATAGCTTGTTAAAGTGAAGTTGAAGGAGCTCCTGGAGGAGTGATACACTGCATATAATGGACTTGGGAATGAAAACTTTGGTTCTATATGCTTAATTAGTTTCTAATTTCTCAGTAATCTCATCATGAGTCTCTAACAGAAAGTAATATTGACCATCCATATGGTACAAGTGGGTGCTGGCATTTTAGATCATTCTCTGGAGGGCTCAGTAAATTATTTACTAAGCCTAATGTACTACTAATTCAAATTAAACTTCACCTCCAGTGTAATTGTAAATTTGGTGAGTAAATAGCACCCTATAATCATCATAGGCTTATTATTAGAATTAAGTGAAATCATGTGCCCAGCACAATGTCTGTGAATAAAATAAATGAACAGCCCATTCTGTTCCATTTAAGAAATCATTTTACATTGTACTTCCTATCAGGGAAGTAGGAGGCATACTCTGTACCTGGGTAACCAAAGAAAGAACAGGTGAACTCGGTGACAGGAATGTGAAACAGTCAGTTTGTCAATTTAATTCTACAAATTAAACCAATCCTGAAATTTTTCTTTCCAAATTTCCCAACACAAGCGTTCTGATCCTGCTTCTGCAATGTTGGTCTCTGGAGACAGATGTCAATCTTTGTCCATTTTGATAATCATATGACAAAAGTTATTGATATTTTATTGCCAATATTTCTTACACATTTGTTATATTAAATGTCTATTTTATTATCTTTTGTTTTTAACTTTAAATGCAAATACTGCCAAACCTGTGTGCTAATAAAAACTTTCCTGCAAATAAACTTAGTTTCTTTGTTAGGTTGTTTTGTTTCTGAGTTTACCTTTGACAGATGGCTTCTGGTACATTCTCAATAAATGACATCTTTCCACCACTATTGTTATTGTGTAGTTGTTTTCATAGTGTATAAATATATAGAGATTGGCATCTACATTGATTATGATAAACTTTTATGATGTAAATTTTCTTAAGTAGTCTTGTGAAAACCTTCAGAAGTATGAGAGATGGAGTGGAAAATGTTCTGTACTTACCTAAACCTTTTGTATAAAACAATGATGCATGCTCCTCCAGGTCAATATTGTGCTTTATCAGGGACTGAGAAAGAATACTATGAATTTTGAATATCTAGCTATCAATCCTTATTCACCAAGCTCTACAAATGATTAAAAGGTATAATTTATATTTATATACATATATATGTATTACATGTATTGCATACGTGTATGTATGTATGTATGTATGTATGTATGCATGCACGTATGTCAGCCAGTCTAAACAGTCTCACCTAGAGCAAAGACTGACCACTCCCAATAAATATGTCCTTGTCTAGGACATCATTTGTTCTTGATATATTTGCTACTTTGAACACTGTAATGAAATGAGTTAGGCAGATGGTACAGACCAAGTCTTCTTCAGTACACGTTATAACTGACCTATGTAAGTGACCCTAGAAAGTCATAACTCCTGAAAAACCTGAACCAGTCTGGAAAAAGACAAGAGCAATATGTGAGAACCTTCCTGCTATCCAAACTTGTATGAATGGTAGAAGAACCATAATAGGAATATCACATAATTGCTCAGTGAGCCACCTTCTACCTTTAATAGATGCAAAGTATGCATATTTTTTCAAGGTTTATCTGGGCACGATTTCACATAACTAATCATAACACACATCTGTGAACCTTGTGACTTGACAAAAAACAGTCACGTCTGTCCTGGTAGGTCAAGAGGGGAGGCAACAGGTTCAGTGCCACCCACTCACCTCATATCATCCCTTAAATAACCAACAATGATGCCTACTGACTTGTCAATGTTTGTTTGGGTCAGTAAAAATTAATCAGTGTTTTAACATTTTTGTGCATTTCCTAAGTGCTTACCTGTTTAATCTTTAGACTACGTCATCACATGTGTGCAGTGTGTAATGTGACAGGGTGGTCCTCTGGATCTTCATATGCTGCGACGTGAAGGAGGTCCTATGTTGCATGAATCCTAAATGGTCTTATAATAAAAACCCTGAGCCAAATATCAGGATAAATGCTGAAAGATCAGAGGAAACCAACCACAGTCACTTCACACCTCGCCAGCTCCTCAGCCAACCCTGTCTCCATGAATCCTCAGACTGAATGCCTCTGAGTCCTCAGCCAAAAGGCTCTTGAGTTCCTATCTCCTCACACCTTATATGCCTTTCTCCACCCAGCTATATCACTTCCTGTCTCAACCTTCCTAGTGCTGGGATTAATGGCGTGTGTGCTTCCCATACTGGTAACAAAGGCATGAGATCTCAAGTGCTGGGATTAAAGGTGTATGCCATCACTACCTGTCTTCTATGTTTAATCTAGTAGCTGGCTCTGTCCTCTGATCTTTAGGAAAATTTTATTGGAGTACAACAAAACATCACCACATTTCCTCTTTTTTTGTCTAAAATACTAAAAGGTTCTAACTAATGTAAGAAAAACTATATACAACAAGTACAATAACTATACACAATATATAAAGCCAAGAATTGCATCAATAATGTACAGTCCACTAATAGTTGACAAGTTCAGAGAAAACATTCCATTATTTATCATATTTTGGTGAGTCCAAAATGTTATACCTAATTCATTTTCTAGCCTACCTTGTATTACCAACCCCAAACTATCTTTTGATATCTTTCAAAGTTATAATACACTTTATACCTCTTTAGTGAGTTTCTTTTCTGAATTTCTTAACAAGGACAGCTATAACTATAACTATCTAGTCTTCAACTCCCTCAGAGACCCAAGAAGGAAATGATATTAACTGAGTAAATAGGAAGTGCAAACAAATGACTTCTAAAAAAGTGAGAAATGACAGAAAACAGCTGACTGCCTGGTTCCTCTTCAACATTGGCACATCCATGTTTGGCCTACAGGCCTAGCATATCTGACAGACTTATCTGTGAAGCAGGATACTCTGAAGAACCTTCCTACCTTGTCTTGGCAAGGTTCAGCAGTCCTTTCTTTTGTGTCCTGCTTATCCATTTGTACAGCATACTGTTAGTAATAGAGGCAAGGGCATTTTCTTGCCAAGTGGCTAGTTTTTGCCACAATGAAAGTAAACTTTATATAGAGTTTCTTCTTTGCCCATCATATTCTCTGAAGTAGATTGGTGCTGCCAGGAGCAGATGTGTCTCATTATCATAGAAAAAGAATCTATGTTATTAAAACATCTTAAATGCCATATTCTGTAGATCTCTGAAGACAATTTGTCTATCTAAAATAATACCTATTTGATCTTGAAAACATACCTAACCTGACAGTTGCAATAGGTGACTAACTACTAACCTGCATTTCTTTATTATCTTAAGTAGTTGATGATAATAACTTTTTCTTCCCTCGAGACAGGGTTTCTCTGTGTAGCTTTGCGCCTTTCCTGGAACTTGCTTTGTAGACCAGGCTGGCCTCGAACTCACAGAGATCTGCCTGCTTCTGCCTCCCGAGTGCTGGGATTAAAGGTGTGAACCATCACCGCCTGGTGATCATAGCTTTTAAGGACTAGAAAACTGCATTACATTGTTAAATGAGCTGTCTAGGTACAATACCTTGAACAAGAGTAGAAGAGTAGGTACAGTATGTTCCAACAAAAATAGTCTCAACTCTGTATCAATATACATAATTTGTATACAATATAAAAATCCAATCAATTTAATATATTCAAAACTAGTAGTTGCTTTTTAAAAAGTAGATTAATAATCTACCTTTTTATCTTATCATATCTATATTCTCCCTTTTTTCTTTTCAGAGTAGATTCAATAATCTACCCTTTTATCCTATTATTTCTATAGCTCTTTTTTCCCCCCAGAGTAGATTCATTTAGGATTCCTGCAACAGTCCTCTGGGTCTTCACATACTGTAATGTGATGGTGGCCCTCTGGTTCTTCATATACTGTAATGAGAAGGTGGTCCTCTGGAACTTCATATGCTTCAATTTACTAAGTATACTTTATATACTACAAGAATTGCTCCTAAGTCTCTTATAAGGACACATGGATAGAAACTATACTTCTTATTTATATTTTTTTAAATAGAAAATATTTTATTAGTATTAGTGTCTGTGCATGCAAACACACATGTGCTTATGCGTTGTGTGCTTGTGGGTACACGTGCCATAGTACATGTGTAGATGTCAAAGGACAATTTTGTGGAGTCTATTCTCACATTCTATTTTTTTTTAAATTCACTTTTAACACTGTTTTATTCTTTATGTTAAAAGAGAGAATTGTCTCAATATTCTTTTATCTTAATATTAAATAAATTGTTTTTTTTTTTTATTTTGCAATACAATTCAGTTCTACATATCAGCCACGGATTCCCTTGTTCTCCCCCCTCCCGTCCCCCTCACCTTCCCCCCAGCCCCCCCCATTCCCATCTCCTCCAGGGCAAAGCCTTCCCCACAGACTGAGATCAACCTGGTAGACTCAGTCCAGGTAGGTCCAGTCCCCTCCTCCCAGGCCGAGCCAAGCAATCCTGCATAGGCCCCAGGTTTCAAACAGCCAACTCATGCAATGAGCACAGGACCTGGTCCCACTGCCTGGATGCCTCCCAAACAGATCAAGCCAATCAATTGTCTCACCCATTCAGAGGGCCTGATCCAGTGGGGACCCCTCAGCCATTGGTTCATAGTTCATGTGTTTCCATTCATTTGGCTATTTGTCCCTGTGCTTTATCCAACCTTGGTCTCAACAATTCTCGCTCATATAAACCCTCCTCATTCTCGCTAATTGGACTCCCAGAGATCCACCCAGGGCCTAGTCATGGATCTCTGCATCCAGATCCCTCAGTAGTTGGATGAGGTTTCTAGCACAACAATTAGGGTGTTTGGCCATCCCATTCACATTCTATTTTTAAGTGGGTACTGGGGGTTGTCCAGATCACATGACAAATTTCTTCACTGACTGACTCACCACACTGGTCTCAAGCTATACTTCCTAAACTGTGTATTTAATGACTAAATATGTATGTTTTTGTCCTAATAACTTTATAAATTTGCAAATAATTATATCTAGGATAAATTAAGTTATATTTTCAGTGATTTACTGAAATAAACTCAATCAGTTTTTAATGTTAAGAAAGACATGTTACATTGAGTAGTGTTAATTTTCTAAATATTATGTAGTCTTATTTATAAACCACTCTGCCTAAGGACAATTTGCTAAGTATGTAGTATACATTTAGAATTTGGATATCATATTTTGGTGCAAAATATGTTAAGAATATCACCTCTGACATGAAATATATACTCCATTTTTTAAAACAAACATCACACAAAATGTACTTTCAGTGTTTTTAAATATTAACTGTAATAAAATCTTAAAATGGAATCACTTTGAGTTTCTCTCCATTTAATTTGATGTTGGCTGTTGGCTTGCTGTAAATTGCCTTTATTATGTTTAGGTATGTTCCCTGTATTCCTGATCTCTCCAAGACCTTTATCATGAAGGGATGTTGGATTTTGTCAAATGCTTTTTCAGCATCTAGTGAGATGATCATGTGGTTTTTTTCTTTGAGTTTGTTTATATGGTGTATGACATTGACGGACTTTCGTATGTTGAACCACCCTTGCATCCCTGGGATGAAGCCTACATGATCATGGTGGATAATTGTTTTGATGTATTCTTAGAGTCTGTTTGCCAGTATTTTATTGAGTATTTTTGCATCAATGTTCATGAGGGAGATTGGTCTGTAGTTCTCTTTCTTTGCTGCATCTTTGTTTGGCTTGGGAGAAGTTTTTGTAGAGCAAAGGACATGGTCATCAAGACAAAGCAACAGCCTACAGAATGGGAAAAGATCTTCACCAACCCCACATCTGACAGAGGGCTGATATCTAGAATATATAAGAACTCAAGAAATTAGACATCAAAATGCCCAACAGTCCAATTAAGAAATGGGCTATAGAGCTAAACAGAGAATTCTCAACAGAGGAAGCTCAAATGGCTGAAAGATATTTAAGGAATTGCTTAAAATCCCTAATCATCAAGGAAATGCAAATCAAAATGACTCTGAGATACTACCTTATACCCATCAGAATGGCTAAGATCAAAAACACTGAAGACAGCTTATGTTGGAGAGGATGTGGAGCAAGGGGAACTCTACTCCCCTGTTGGTGGGAATGCAAGCTAGTACAGTCACTTTGAAAATCAATATGGTGCTTTCTTAGAAAATTGGGAATCAATCTCCCCCAAGACCCAGGTACACCACTCTTGGGCATATACCCAAGGAATGTTCAATCATAACACAAGGACACACACTCAACTATGTTCATAACAGCATTGCTTGTAATAGTCAGAACCTGGAAACAACCTAGATGCCCTTCAACTGAAGAATGGATAAATAAAATGTGGTACATATATACAATGGAGTACTACTCAGCAGAGAAAAATAATTACATCATGAGGTTTTCAGGCAAATGGATGGATCTAGAAAAAATCATCCTGAGTGAGGTAACCCAGACTCTGAAAGACAAACATGGTATGTACTCACTCAGAGGTGGATACTATATGTAAAGCAAAGGATGACTAGACTGCTACTCATAACTCCAGGGAGGCTACCTAGTAAAGAGGACCCTAAGAAAGACACAGGGATCACCCAAACAACAGAGAAATGGATGAGATCTACATGAGCAAACTGGATGTGAGTGGGGGTAATGAAGGGCAAGGGTCGGGGGAGAAAGAGAGCTTAGGGGAGTGGGAGATCCCAGCTGGATCAAGAACAGAGAGGGAGAACAAGGAAAGAAAGACCATGATAAATGAAGACACCATGGGAATAGGAAGAAGCAAAATGCTAGAGAGGTCCCCAGAAATCCACAAAGATACCTCCACAATAGACTACTGGCAATGGTCGAGAGAAAGCCTGAACTGACCTACTCTGGTGATGGGACAGCCAAACACCCTAACTGTTGTGATAGAACTCTCATCCAATGAATGATGGAAGCAGATGCAGAGATCCACAGCCAGGCCCCAGGTGGAGCTCCAGGAGTCCAATCAGAGAGAGATAGGAGGGATTATATGAGCAAAAGATGTTGAGATCATGAATGGAAAAAGCACAGGGACAAATAGCCAAACTAGTGGAAACTATGAACTATGAACCAATAGCTGAGGAGCCCCCATGGAACTGGATCAGGCCCTCTGGATAAGTGAGACAGTCAATTAGCTTGAACTGTTTGGGGGTCCCCAGGCAGTGGGACCGGGACCTGTCCTTAGTGCATGATCTGGCTTTTTGGAACCTGGGGCCTATGCAGGGACACTTTGCTCAGCCTGGACCAAGGGAGGAGGGGACTGCACCTGCCTTGACTGAATATACCAGGCTGAGCTGAATCCCTAGGAGAGTCCTTGCCTTGGAGGAGGTGGGAATGAGGGGTGGATTGGGGGGAGGAAGAGGGGGGGAGAGGGGAATCTGTGGTTGATATTTAAAAATAATTAATTATAAAATTAAAAAATATATATAATACAAAAATACTTAAAATGTATTTCCAATGCTTTTTAAAAAAAGATTTATTTTATTTTTAGTTGTGCCACAGAAGCCAGAAGAAGTTTGGATCCCATAGAACTGGAGTTACAGGTGTTTGTGAGCAGCCTGACATGGATGTTTGAGCCTGAACTCAATCCTCTTGAAGAGTTGCATTTGCTCTTCACTGCCAAGCCTTCTTTTTAGGCCCTTCTTTCAAATACATTATGTATTTATCCCATTTCTGTTTTTCAACACATTACTTTTCAACTGAATTTCTTATTTCCTTCTATGACTATTTTATGCTCCCCATTATTTTAAACACTACAGAGGAAGTTCTATTAGGAAATACAGAGATGTTAATGCAGGAAATGACACATGATCTACATCCTGAAAGAAGAATGGGACTCTAATCTGCTTGTACATTTACACAATGGAGTACTACTCAGCTGTTCAAAAAATAACATCATGATATTTGCAGACAAATGGACGGAACTACAAAAAAATCATTCTGAGTGAGGTAACCCAGACCCCCAAAAAGAAACATCTTACATATTCACTTAAAGTGGATATTAGCTATTAAGTAAATGATAATTAAACTACAATCCACAGACCCAGAGAGGCTAAGTAATAAAGAGAGCTCAAGGGGGAATGCATGGATCTCCCCCGCAAGGAGAAATAGAATAAATTTCCAGGTGGACTGGGGGATGCTGAGAATGGGAACAGGAGGAATCAGGCAGGGTGGGTGGGAGAGATGGAGGGAGAGAGTACTGGGAGAGGCGACTGGAATTAGGAAGTATTTCGGGGTCGACATGGAAGCCTAGTGCAATGGAAACTCCCTGGAATCTATGAGGGTGACCCTATTGAAGAATCCTAGTATTGGGGGATATGGACCCTGAGTCCGCTATTTTCTGTAACCACATAAGGCTTCCAGTGGTGGGCCTGGGACATCAACCCAATCACAGAACCTTTGGCCTACAATTTAAATTGCCTGGAAGATGTGCTGAGATAACTGTGGCCCAGAATTTGTGGGAGTAGCCAACCATTGACTGATTTAACTTAAGGTCCACTCCTGACACTGTCTGGAAGGTCAAGAACCAGAGTATGGGCAGCCCAGAGACCTAGGATAGATCCAAACACAACTAGGCAAAAAACAAACAAAAAACCAAAAACAAAAGGAAAAAAAAAACCAGTCAATGAAATCATTCTTAATGATACTCTGCTATACTGGAAGACCGGAGCCTAGCCCAACTGTCTTCAGAGAGGCTTCATTCAGCATCTGGTGGGAGCAGTTGCATAGACCCACAGCCAATCTGCAGTGCTTCGGGAAGCCACAGAAGAGAAGGAGGAAAATTGTAGGAGTCAGGCGGCTTGAGGGCACCACAAGAACACAAAAACACAGTTCACAGAATCACCTAAGCAGGGCTCATAGGGGCTCACAGAGACTGAAGCAACAAGAGACCCTGCATGGGTCTGCCCTAGGTCCTCTGCATATACTTTAGGGTTGTGTAGCTTGGTGTCCTTGTGGGACTCCTAACAGTAGGAGCAGAGGGTATTTCTGATTCTTTTTCTTGTTCCTACTTTCTTCCTACTGGATTGCCTCATCCAGCCCTCATATGAGGGTATGTGCCTAGTCTTATTGTAAGTTGTTATGCTATGTTTGATTGATATCCCTGGGAGGTCTAATCTTTTCTGAAGGAAAACAGGGGAAGTGGATCTAGGGGAGAGAGATGTGTTGGGAGGGACAGGGAAGAGTGGAGGAAGGGGAAACTGTGGTAGGGATGTAATATATGAGAGAAGAATAAATAGATAGATGATAGATAGATAGATAGATAGATAGATAGATAGATAGATAGATAGATAGAGTACTTTAAAAAAAGCTTCCAGTCATCAAGCAGGGGTCTAGAACCAACTGATGGGCACTTCAACCCCTCTGTATATTTCACAAAGTTCTTTCATCCTGTTCAGAACTCAGGTTCTTGTATATTTTATTCCTTTGGTTCTGAGGGCATTCTAAAGTAGAAAAGGAGCTCAATCCAGCAGTCAATAGATGGAATATAAAACAACAACAACAAAACCAGAAGGGCTATTTTTCATTTTCTACCTTAATGTCACTGAGAAAAAGGAAAGGAAAAAAAGTCAGTTTTAAGGAATTAATTTCTATCTTTTGACCCAAATTAAGCTCTAAAGACAGCTATAAAATCAAGCATCACCTCACTTCCTGCTACAAACAGAAAAAAACAAACCTTGTAGCCAAGCCCGCAGGAACCCGGCTTTGTGAAATTGCAATCAGAGCGGCTGAGCTGATCAGCCAGGATGGCTCTCAAGAGCTTATCTGGGAGCCTGCCACACCATGATGCTTTCAACCCGAGTTAGCACACACCCCCTTCCAAGATGAAATCTGTCTTCTACAAGGAAGCATCAGCACCATAAGGGTGAAAAACCCAAACAAAAGCATCTTTTTTTTTTTTTTTATCCAAATCCCATTATGAATTAAATGCATTCATTTTAAAATGGCTATCACTGAGTTTGCCTATTTTGAAGTTAAATGCAGAATTTCATTACACATGTAAAAGTCATGTGTGCCCTGTGCTATGTATATGTGCAACATGAAATTTATAGTACATGGTATTTATATTTTCAAATTTAAAATGGACACAAAATTATAGAATTACAGTTCAGATGATCTCAGAAAAAAGGAGATACCTACCTACAACTAAACCTCTTGGCAACAATACTAAGAAATGGCAAAGATTATGAAAATCTACATAATAAGGGCTAAATTTATTATTTTCTTTAAAAAACACTACATTTGAGTATCTTAAAACAGTAATCTAATCCTCATATATGTATACTTCAAGGTTTTTTTAAGGTTTTCATGTAATTTAGTTTACTAAGATTTAAACTCAGCCAAAGGTGTTTTAAGTAAAAATTAATTTAGCAAATACTACTTTGAAGATTTAGGAAACAATTTTAAAATTGCTTTAATTCAGTCAGATTTAAAAATCAGTGTTTGAACTGTTGAATAATGACAATTTCAAGACCAAACTTCAACGTCACTGTGCCTGAAACCTCTGTACCATTAAATTTACCATGTCATATCACCCAAAAATCTCTTCAAGACGCTCTTTAGAAGAGCAAAAAATTTTAAATAAAGTAACTAATTTCTATACGTAAGAGAAAATTATTAATTTCACATTGGAAGTTACATCTACAAGCAAATCACTGAAAATGTGGTCTGTAGAGTTTTTACCTTCCCTTTTATGTGATGGTGTGTAAAAAGATGAAAGGCAGGCTTTTGTGTTTACATCTGGAGTATAAAAGCAGCTCAGTATGAGAAAGGGACATTCCATGAAATACTATGTCAGAAACATTCTCAGTCAGAATTCCAGAAATAGCAAGATGTTAAATAGATAATTAAAATGTCTTCAAGGTTTAAACCATGGGGACTCAGGGTTTTAATCATGGGGTGTATATTCATCAGAAGTTTTTGCTTTTATCTTGGTCAGATTTTGATGCTGTCTTTGGGGGAAAAAAAAAACCAAACTCTGTGCTTTAAAAATTCTTCGGTTTGATCAGATTTGATATTAGCATGCTTGGCTCAAATAGCTCTCATTTCATTAGATGGCTGGCAGAGGCCTTCAGCAGTGCCGTCTTGCGGAAGTATAATGGGCTTCTCCACTGCTGATGAAATTGGAAAGCTGTGGGAACCTCTGTGTCATGGTAGAGGAATTGTGTTACTCATGGAGTAAGATTCTTTCTCCTGGAAAGAATTCAACAGAAGGTTACAGCTAATCACAGCTGCTTAATGTGTAATAGGTTTTCTTCCTACAGATTGTTTTAAGTAATGCAAAAAAAAGTGTGAGGTTAGGTGTAATTATCAAGAATATTTCATATGTCTGTAACATTTATGTTATCAAATATCCAGAGCTTGGTAAGTCAATCATAGATTTTGCCTTCTGTGGCACTGTTTTTTGTTTGTTTTATTACTGCTTTCTCTGTATCTGCTACAGGTCCCACATATCATTGATAATGAGTCATCAATATTAATCAAAAAGAAAATTCTGTTACTTTATATACTATCAGCTTAAGACTGATATGAAATGTGTTTCTTAAAGTTAGACGCAATATGGTAGTGTGTAACTTCCAGTAGTAAGAGTGATTATAACTTTACTAAGTATTCTATAAAAAATTCTCATAGTACTTTTGTCAGTCTAAGCAAAATATACATATGTAAATTGAAGTTTTTACCGTTCTTCACATACTGAATTATAAAAGGTCAGACATTTTCCAAATTGTACTGAGCGAACACCTTTTGTAAATAAGATTTAAATATTTCTTGGTTTTCTTATTAATGGAAATGAAATCAAAACCATTACAGAATGAGATGTTTCAGGTAATTGTTTCAAATGTTTCAAAGCCCTTCATAATTTACACAAAGGAATTCACTTGTTTCACTTGTTTCTTACAAAAAGAGAGGAGGGGTGGAGAGAAATAAATCTGTAGAAATGTGCTTATTCACAAATGTAGTGAAACTCCAGGTAGTATTTACACCTTGCATTAATTGCTTCACAGCAGTCACAGGTGAAGAACTCACTAATTTGAGTCTCAGAGGCAGGGTTATTGTTTGGTAGCAAAGCAAGAAACCTTCACACATAAGATAATTTGTAGAGTAATATTAGTTAAATTCAGAAAATGTAACTGAGGCTTTTAAAGCATTCTTCACAAATGGAATCTGATTTTTCAGATTTAATGTGTGCTCAAATGTAAAACTCTCTAAAATATTTTTAATGATGTATAAATTCATATGTTCAATTAGTACACAAACTTATGCTATAAAACATATTGTTTTAAAATTTAATGTAGGTAGAACTGACTTTTGGTGAGGATCACTTTACCTCATCCAAGCCTTAGCTTCCGATTTGTATTTTTGATCAAAACATTCATTCTAAATTTTTAAAACTGTCTACAAACCTGAAGCAATTGAGTTTTCTATTAACACTATTGTCTTTGAAGTTCAGTTTCCAATCTTGCCAATAACAAAGCTGACTTGTCGGGGACCTAAGGTTTTTATATGTACATTTAAACACACAAGATTCTCAGCTGCCTTAGCACAAACATTAGATAAGAAAGGAATTAAATGGCTGGTAATTATTAAATATGTGAGATAAACTTAAATATACTACAGACTACAAAAACAAAACCATCAGACACCCTCCCGCAGGCAGAGGGGAGGGGGACTCCTTTCTAGTATCCACTGCCTCGGTATTTCTAGAATTAAAGGTCCAGTTTCACTCTGACATCTGCCAAAGGTGCAGTGTTTTGTTGAGAAGTCTAAGGTTGAGGCGTCTGAGAATCAACTGTGACGGTACTGCGGTTCCCAGCACTCATAGAGAAACAGGCGTCAACTCTATTCTCCGACTAGTCTTCAAATTCTTCCTGATGTCAGAAACAGCTTCTCTCTTTATCTGTTTCCACCCAAACACCTACAACTGTTCTTCACTTTTACAAAACCTCTTTCAACATGAAGTCTAACCAATCTCTTTTTAGATATCTTGGAATTAATTTGTAATATTTTAGAAAAAAAACAATGACATAAAAATGTAACTGAAATGACAGAATTAAATATCCCAATACAAATTCAGTTAAAAAATATGTTATGGTATTTCAATTTCATTGAATTACTGGTCTCAGATGTTTAAGAATACCGAAACAGACCAGAGACTGTTTTGGGGCAAAGTGCACATGCACAAACACACACACACACACACACACACACACACACACACACACAAAAAACCACACTCTCTTTATAAAACTTCATTAAATAAAATAACGTTGGGAAAGTTGTGAATTTTTATAAATATGGAGCACATGTTTAATTGACTTTATTTACAATAATTAATGGACTAAACTTTTACAATTTTAATAAAATGCCATTCATATGTAAATAAATCAAAATATATTTTCTCATAAACTTTTATTTAATCACTTTGTCATAGCAATTTACTATAATTTCAAATATATTTTAGTTAATGTTAATGAAAAGTAAAATTAGTGTATTACCCTTTGGCTCCTCTACCTCAAATCAGGATCTGTAAATAACTAAGCTTGAATATTTAAAGCAGAAACTCATTCATAGCAATCAACGTAATTTTTATTTTGCCTTTTTGAGAAATGATCTAAATACTCAATCATTTAGGAATCGAGATCATAATTAAAGCAGTATGCAATTTAATGTTAATCAGGAATTATGACTTAGAGTAGCAAGTAAAAAGATTCAAGTGACTTCCAAACAACAGAAAGAAATCTGAGAACAATCATTTAATAAAGGCTATTTTGCCTGGTAGGAAAAGATTGTTAGTTGTAAAAAGAAACCTTTTAAACTAATATGATGAGGTGCATGTAAAAATTAATATTATGCTCTAATGTTCTCTCTAGTGAGCAGCCTGGGTTGATTTATTCATTTAGGTAATTATGTTCAGCAATATTAGTAATTCACTGTTAAATTGAATTTGGAGAACACACAATAAATTGAAACTGTAGTCATCTTTCTTTCTCACTATGGAACAAACAGAGACATATTGATGTTAGTTCTGAGTGCGCTACATAAGTTAAATTCCCTAGACTGCAATTTGATCAGAAAGCTTTGGACATTTACTTGAGCTATGTTAGGCGTCTGCCATTGGATGGCAGTAAAATTCTGCATCAATCACTATAAGCAAAGTGAAACTGGGAGAATAATAGGGCTTTCCTTTTATTATTTAACAGCAGAATGCTGCTTTAAAAGGCAAAGCTCAGGGGGTTGTGTATATTGCAGTATTACCAACTAATTCTTCAAACTGTTTTCCCCTCCTGTTCATTTAAAAGGTGATGCGATTTTGCCAGAATCACTTTTAATAATTTTTTATGGCAACAGATTGAGTCCTTGTTTTTCTCTTAAATAATAGAATACTCATTTTTTGTATTTTAAAAATACATTAATAAAATAAAATTAACAAATGCATATGATTTAAACCTTTTGTGCATTATCGATGTCAACTTCATTTGTGACTGTGGAGCAGGCTTGTATTTTCACTACATTCAGTCCTCCAAAAGCTGACATTTACAGTGCTATGAAGATAATAATGTGTAGGATATGTTTTTAAAAACTTGGACACAGAACCAAAAAAAAAATAGGAAAATTGCACAGTAACCTTTGCAGGAGGTGACAATCCAGACAATGACATCTTCCAATCTACACATAGCGTTGAGTCAGTGTTTTCCCTTCAGATTTTACAGATGATGCTGAATTCCTGACACTAGGTAAACTTAAGATTACTGGAGAAAAACTCACAGAGGATAGGTCTGAAAGCAAACCTCCCTAAACTTAAACCTGTTGTGTTTATCACACAGAATTAGCATCAGAGACAACACAGAGAGCAAATAAAATGAGATTTGTCTTAGATGCTACATCAAGTAAGGAAATACTGTCTTTCTTTTCCTTCCATTTATATTTCTACTTGGTCAGATGTTGGTATCTTCAATTACAATTTATTTGGCAATAAAATGAACCCATTTTTTTTTCAGGAAATATTCAGGGTGGTCTAACACAATCTGAGGGCTATTAATCAGGATTTCCTGGGATCAAAACACAGACTTCTCTGCTATTTATCTTTTCTCTCACTTTATGTGTAAAGTCTATTAAAAGTTTATAGTCTTCCAAAGATCATATTAGGCATTAAAATTCAGGCATCTCATTCCTGCTGCAAAGATTGTTAGAAGAAAAGAAAATAAATGAGTTATCATGAATCCATTCTCATCACGAGGAGTGTAAAAGCACGCACAGTGGAACAATATTCATTTATTTTTACGACAATGCTTGAGAAGAGAAAAACGGAAGTGGAATAAACCTAGGGATATGTAATGTTATTACTTCAATGCAGAGGGGGTTACGAAGGCCAGAGTGGATGTTTAACATACAGAAAAGGCTCTATTTGTGTGTGTGAGAGTGTGTTTGTGTGTGTGTGTGTGTGTGTGTGTGTGTGTGTGTGTGTGTGTGTGTGTCTTGAAGTGCATGATTTTTACAGGTTGTGAGTTATTTGATTAACAAGTATATTTCTTATAAAAAATTGATTTAACTTGTATTTGAATTGTTCTTTTTCTTTTTTGGTATTTAAAAAAATTGATAATAAATTTTTGGACTATAGAAGACATTTATAGCTTCTTTCTTTATGTGTCATTACTAAATAACACAGCTGAAAATATAAAAATAAATTTCAAATCTTTATAAAAATATCAAAAGTAAAAAAGTAAAAAGTAATTTATTTTAGTTTTTGCCAATTGCAATGATGTACATAATAAAAGCCAAGAGCATTTCTTGTAATATATCGCAAAATTTATTGCTGGCTTTTTTTAAATCTTGATTTAATTATGGATGTAAACTCAAAGAATAAGTCAGTTTTACACTGAAATCTAAGCAAGTTTTTGTAACATGTTATCATATCAATTTGAAGTTACTGTAAATAACCAGTTACATTTTTGCATATAGTATTACAGCATGAAGAAATCTTATTTGTATATTCTCAAATGATTTCCCAAATATAACATTAAAATTATTTCAAATTTCTGTTCCCATGTACATAATAATATCTAAGAACTTGACTCAGATCTTTGAAGAAATTATTTAGCTTCATCCAGCTGTTACAAGTGGATATTTTTGAATAAATTGAAAGCAATATAGACAAAAAGATTGCATAAAAACTCATAACCATTGAAACATTTGCTATATGTTTTATGGTCTTCTGGTACATATTCATTCACTGTGTATCAGAGTTATTAAACCTATACTTCAGTGTCCACACTCTACTGCTGAAATTCCTAGGTAATAATAATGGACTTGACACAAATTGTGTGACCTTGAGTTTACTTATCAATCTATGACTTCATTTCCACTCTCTTTAAAATATATGAAAAAAATGACCTTCCTCACGGGTTTTAGTGATTAGATAAATCAAATTTTATCTATTAATATTACATAGATTTGGAATGGCCTAGTATAAATAACATGATCATTATTATTGTGTGTCAGGAACACAAAAAGAACAATGCCAGACCCCTTCTTTTAAGAAGCTTGCTAGCTGAGTGTTTTGTAGTTAGTACACACCAGGCACTGGAGACACAGAATGTTTGCTTCAAGACACTCACAGTCATGTCTGGGGGAACTATAACCACAATGCACTGGAGTAAATTAAATGATAGAAAATTGTTTTAGCTGTGAAAGAAGGAGACACCCTTTTCAGCCTATGTGTTGACAAAGATTTGGTTAATACAAGAGAAATAACCCAAGAGGTTCACATTTAACTGGGTCCTGAAGAATAGGAGTCACCCAAGGAGGAGAAGTATGAGAACTATATGCAGAGGAACATTCTGTGCAAAAGTATCAGAGGAGAAAGTATTTGAAACCCATTCATGATGTACATAGCATCATTCATATGCACATGACCTTACATTGCAGTAGAATTTGACTTGGTCATTTAATTTGGTATGCAAAAAGCCAGGTGTGGTGGCATATGCCTATGATCCCTGGGGAAATAGAGGCTGTAGGATCAGGAGGTCAAGATCAGCTGTGGTGACATATAAAAATGGAGGCTAGTCTGGGCCATGAGAACTTATCAAAACAAAAGCAGAAACAATAATTTGATATGCAGCTAGGCCAATGGCTAAAGCAGTTCTGGACATTTAAACAAATCATATCTACATTTTAAAGCCAGAAACACATTCATCAAGATGTTAAGTTACTTACTTTAGATTTACAACTAGAAAAATGAGCATGTTTATATTAAAACTACCTTCTGATGCTAGTAACAATTTAACAGTGCTACTCTTGCTTCATCCAATTGATAACAAGGCTGGATAATTTAAAAAATAATTAGTGTAGTAAATATTTTTTAAAGAGTCAAAGATTTTATCAACAGGTTATAAGAGAAGTAGATATAGGGCTAAATAATACATTGTATGCACATTGGATTTTTCAAATAAAAAAGTTGAAAAATATGAAGCCTAAGGTAAAAACCAGAAATAATAGGAATCTCTTACATTAACTAAAACACAGAACTAGGAAAAAAAAAACCATACATGAGCCAATTAAAAATTAACAAAGGCCGGGCGGTGGTGGCGCACGCCTTTAATCCCAGCACTCGGGAGGCAGAGCCAGGCGGATCTCTGTGAGTTCGAGGCCAGCCTGGGCTACCAAGTGAGTCCCAGGAAAGGCGCAAAGCTACACGGAGAAACCCTGTCTCGAAAAACCAAAAAAAAAAAAAAAAAAAAAAAAAAAATTAACAAAGAAGGCCAGGCATGGTGCTTCATGCCTTTAATCCAGCAAGGCAGAAGCAGGGAAATCTCTTTGAATTCAAGGCCAGCCTAGTCTACATAGTGAACACTAGGCTAGCCAAAGCTATCTAGTTAGACCCTGTCTCAGAAAAATAAAATGAAAACCAAATAATATGTGCCAAGACAGATTTCTAAAATGCACATAAAACTATATTTTGTTCATAGAAATCCATATTAGAAGGATTGGATTAGACAGTAAATAGAAAATTAAAACCAGTAAGTTAAACTATCATACCACTTGAGTATAAATACCACAAAAGAAAAGAACTCTTGTTTTCACAAGTGTGTCCAATGAACAGAGTAGAAAGAAAAATAGAAAAATTTAAGCAAATATGATACTAATTTTGGATATAGTATGCTAAAGCACACATTGCCAATGATTAACCACAAAAAGATAGACCAAAATATGAAATTCAAATATTCATAAAGTAACCAAATTACCCACTCCAAAAATAAAAATGAGAAGAAAGGTTGAACTAAAGTTCACAGAATAGCTTCCTGATATCCATAATTCAAATAGCTTGATATTTGTCTTCTGTTAAAATTGTAAAAATGTATATTTACTTATCAAATGCATATTTTCCTTTGCTCTTTGTTGTAATGAACCTAAATCTGCATGCATGCTAAGCAATTTCTCTGCTACGGTGCCATAAAATCCCCAGATACTCTTCCCATTTTTATATTTAGGCAGGGTCTCTCCCAGTTGATGCAATACATCTTGTAAATGTGATCCTCCTACCTCAGCCCCCTCCATAGTTGTGATCACAGTTTTGCATCACCAGACCTTATCTCCCCAAATTTTTAAACAAAAAATTTAGGGTAAGATTTTGAGTTTCAATTCTGCAGTTCATCAGAGGATATGTACATGTTTCAAAGCATGACATCAAGAGGGAAGTGTGGTTTGCTTAATTCTGAGTTCTTAGAAAAGTTATTTAAAATTAGTGTCCAGGGTTATATCCTCATGCTGTAAGAATTCTTAAAGATGTATTATCTTGACACTAAAATGGAATTCTGTTTCAACACATAGTCCAAAAGCATGGGAAGGGTTGAGGACAGGGCCCTGGACTCAGAAACACTTCTGGGCAATGCATATGCGTTTCAAAAGACAAGAATAAGCAAATGGGACATCTGAGTGACTCAACTGAAAGCAGGTCTTTACCTTAAAACAAAGCTGAAGAGCTAGTGAAAATACACGAGCAGAGGCTGGAGAAACAGCTCAGCACTTAAGAGCACAGGCTGCTCTTGCAGAGGACCTGAATTTGATTCCCAGCAGACAAGTGGCAGTTCACAACCATCCTTAGCTCCAGTACCCTGGAATCTAACTCCCTCTTCTGGCCTCCAAAGACACTGCATACATATAGTGTACATACATCCATGCATGTAGGCAAAACATTTACACATAAAAATAAAAATTCAAAAGTCTTTAAACATAGACAAGAAAACTCAATGTATTAAAATTTCAAACAGAGAATGTACAGCACAATTATTAAAAAAAAAACAACGAATGGCATAGTGAAAAGAAAGCACACAAATAAACACCCACACCCTCAGTTTCTGGTATTTTGTTCATATTGATAAGTACCAATAAAGCAATCAAACCAATGTAACAAATATTTTAATTAGGATTTATTTAAGATACCTAAATGTTGCCTTAGCCTGTTGACAGGGACTGAAATACATATAAGTTACCTGTGTGACTGGCATAAGCTCCCCTTCCCCATTCTGTTCTCTATTGCTGATGCCATGAACCCACATTTCTCCTGGGACTCACTAGAGCCATGACCTCATCCTATCAGGAGATTTCCGATCAGCATACTTGACAGGAAGAACCATGGGGGCCAGTCCTTCCCTTTAAATTTTACCAGATCTGACTGACTGGCTTGGGACCCTCCCATTGCTCTGTCCTAACCTGAGACCCAATACTGGTCCACACTGCAAGCTGAAAGTTGTTCCAAGGTCCTTGACCAAGTCTCCGAGGCATCAGGCTCTAGCTGCCAAGGAGATCTGGTATAGAGGCTGTAGCCCCAAATATCTAACAGAGGAAAGTAACATCCAGACACTACCATAGATTAGCCCTCTTGTGAACATCGTGAACAGTCCTGATGAAAGAAGAAAGTTGTCTTGAACAAAAATCAAAGAAAAACTTCACTAACCACAGTTGTGTAAATCCTATTCCCCCACCCAAATACAAAGCATATGAATCCACCTGGAAGAGATGCCAGAGACATAATTCACAAGAATGAACTATGGTCAAACAACTCAAAGAAGAGAAAGACAAAAGATGAATGAAATAAGGAAGACAATCCAACATAAAAATAGAATTTGAAACTAGCCTGTGCCCCTGCTTTACGCTCTCTCAGACTCATTGACTCCTTTTCTTTATGATTGTCACACACATATGTGAATAAATGTACCAAAACAACCTGCTCAGCTCATTTAATATTGCCTGTATGTTTTAGGGCTGACTTTGATATTAGATAATCATTTGGGGGCTCATCACTTGGGAAGCCTAATTGCTCCCCTCGGCATTCAATATTTGCCCGTAGCTCTTCATTCAGGTTTGGGGTCATGTGAGATTTCTTTATCCATATATCTTGGCACAACAACTAGTGTTGTCATTGTTTGTGTCTTGTCTGAGCAGCCTTATTGCTGAGAGTTGATAGGTGTAGCTTTTCTGTTGTATCTAGGAAACAACCTTACAGATCACTTCCCAATCTATTATATTCTCTGAGCCCTGTGTTTGGGTTACACTGTAGCTTTATCAGTTGGGGCTGGACACCACTCAGTCAAGTGGTTTCTGCATTTTGACTAGACTTAGAATTTTGTAATGGTATCTGTCTATTGCAAAAAGAAACTTCTTTAGTGAAAGCTGCACTTTTCTGTGGGTCTAAGGTTAAGTATTTAGAATGAGGTTAAGAATTATATTGGCTTAGGAAAGTGGCAGTATTACATTCTCCTCTAAGATACATGACCTCACTAGTCACGGGTAGTTTGCTCCATTTCTAGTACCAGGCATTATTTCCTCCTGTAAAGGGGGCCTTAAGTCCAATTAGACATCTGTTGGTTAGTGCTAAGATATAAGTGCCACAATTGCACCTTTAGGGATATCTTACCATAATGGTCATTGTTGTGATTCATAGGAGTAACAGCTGGGCAGGACTCTTGATTGCTTTCTTCCATGGCTGTTTGTAAAACAACTTTCCATACTATGAAAGCCAGTGTTTAGGATCTCAAATCCTTAGGGCATATGCCACAGAGGGGTATAGCTGGGCTATACACTAAATTTATTTTTAGTTTTTTGAGTGCTCTCCATACTGATTTCCAGAGTGGCTGTGCCAGTTTTCATTGCCACCAACGGTGAATAAGGGTTCTTTCTTCACATCTTGCCAGTAGTTGTTGGCAGTTGTCTTGTTGATCTTAGCCATTCTGACTGGGGTGAGATGAAACCTCAAAGTTGTTTTAATTTACATTTTTCTCATTGCTAAGGAAGATGAACACTTTTTGAGGTATGTTTTAGCTGTTTTAATTTCTTCCTTTGAGAACTCTCTGCTTAGATCCTTAGCCCATTTTTAAATTGTGTCATTTGTTTTCTTTGTTTTTAGTTCTTCATGTATTCTGGATATTAACCCTCTGTCAGATGTACAGCTGGTGGAATTCTCTCCCATTCTGTGTGCTTCTTCAATTGGTGGGTTGTTCCTTGACATACTACTTCACAGATACTTGCTCAGTCATATTCATCGCTGCTCTATTCACAATACCCAGAAAATGAAAACAGCTTAACTGTCCTTTAACAGATTAATGGATAACGAAAATGTGGTACATGCACATGATGGGGTACTATTCAGCTGTGAAGAAAAATTCAATCGTGAAATTTACATGTAAATAGATAGACCAAGAAAAGATTACATTGAGTGAAATAATGCAGATCCCAAAATATAAACACCACATAGTCACCCTCATCTGAAAATCCTCAAACATAATTATATGACGTGGAGTGACCACAGAAACCGGGAATGTATAAAGGGATCATGGGTAGGGAAAAGTAGCTTTGGTGGGATACAAGTGATAGGAAGTGGGGGAATGGGAGAGTGGGGAAGGAGCTCCAAATGGGGAGGAGGGAGGAAGGTCTATCAACACAGAAGGAAAGGGCACGACTAAGGACTAATAACAGCACATTTGTTTGATAAGGGCTCAAGGGGTCATATTATACAGAATACACAAAGGAATCATATATATGTGGAAGTTAAGTCCCTTGGGCTGACAATGCTTCCCATAAGAACTAATAAAAGCCCCAGTACCAGGCACAAGAAACCCTTCTTTCAAATGGTCAGGTTGGTCGAAGTGATTCCCCATATAGTGTCTTATTGATGCATCACTTGATTGCCTCTCAGGGATTGAGGGTACAGCCTGAAGACACCACATACTTGGTACAAAGGATCTGCAAATTTCATGATTTTATTTTTCGTTACATCTGATACATAATTAAATATCCTGAATGCACAAAGAACTCAAAAAACAAGAGTCAAGACAGCAGATGACCCACTTAAAAAATGGGATTGTTCTAAACAGAGTTCTCAATAGAATAGCTAAGAAATATCTCAAAAACTATCCATCATTCTTAGGAAATAGGGAAATACAGATTAAAACAATTTTGAGATTTCGTCTCACCCTAGTCAGAATGACAAAGGTCACCAAAACAGCTAACAACAAATGATAGTATCAATATGGGGAAAGGAAACCATCATTCATTGTCATCAGGAATACAACTGGTACAGTTGCTCTGGAAATCAGTATGGAGAAATCTTCAAAATACTGCAAATAAGTCTACCATATAAATGCAGTTATATCACTCCTTAGCATATGCCCCAAAATCTCTACTCCACAGAAACTAGCTCAGCCATTCTCATTGCCACTCTATTCACAATATATGTTCAGAATATATTAATTGCAAACAGCTTCATAGCCATGGGTAGGACTTTGTGGCCACCACATTCTCTGTGCTTGCATTTTTTTCTGACTTGGACTTGTGCATACTGTCAAGTTTCTGTGAGTTCACACATGCATCAGCTCTATTGCATCCAGAAAATGCTCTTTCCTTGAAGTTGTTCACCACCACAGCCTCATAATGTTTCTTCCTCCTCCTCTTTCCTCAAATCCCTGAGCCTTTAAAGAAGAGATGTCACAGAGACTCCAAAGCTTCTCACTCTCTGTCTGTTGTCTACTTGTGGCTCTCTATGTTAATTACCATCGACGGAAAGAAGAAACTCCTTTGATGAGGGTGAAACAATGCACTGATCTATGAGTGTAGCAATATATCATTAGGAGTTCTTTTATTGCTATGTCCACTTAACTCCTAGGGGCCATGACCTATCTAGTCTCAGACAATGGCCTCATTAACAGTGTCAATGTTTTATTTCATGGAGTGGGCTTGAAATTGAATAAAAAAATCCTTGATTATCCCATAACATTTTCATTGGTATTGGACAAGAGGGCATATCTTCCAGGCAGGACATTATTGCAGCTCACATGGTGAGATTGATGATTACAATTCTCTTCAGGTAGCATGTATAGTACCTCCCAGCACCATGAACATTAATCAGTAGGGGTAAAGCTTCCAGTTGAGCCCCAGATTGATTTCTCCAAGTTCAATGACATAAGAGTGTACTGTCTTCAACAATAGGGTCTTATTGACAGATTGTGAAGGGTAACCAATAGCATTGGCAAGAACCTTATTTTATTTTATTATTTTGTTTTACTGTTTGTGATCTTAGTTGTTCCTTGTGTTTAAGAAGTTCTTTAGTTGCTGGATTTCTATAGTCTCTTGGCTATGCTTATTCTTCTATTCATCCAGAAGAATGATTTCCAACACTCTCTGTAGGGACGGTTTAGAGAACATGGGTTCTTTTAGCATGTTTGTTAGCATGGAAAGTTGTCCTTTCTACTTCACCTTTATAAGATAGTCTTTCTGGGTACAGTAGTCTCAGATGGCACCTGTGGTCCTTGAGAATGTGAAGCACATCACTCTGATTCTTCTGACTGTCAACGTTTCCATTGAGAAATCAGCTGTTATTTCTTTGTCCGTCCTTCTCCAGTTTCTGGACTTGGTGCCTGGACTACTTGTTTACAGCATATTATCGCTGCCTGGTAGGCCAGCCTCCAGTGGCAGCAGGGCGGAATCCACAGAGTCGGCATACTAGGCTTTCATATCTGAAGGGGTAAAGGGAAAAAAATACTCACACACTTTCTTGATGATTGCCTACTTTATTCTTCCTTATTCTTCTACCATACATTTTCTCTACAGTTTATATACCCCAACAAAATCTTTCAGGCAATATAGGAATTACAATGTGGTTATGTTCTGTTTTTCGTGTAAATGATTATAATGAATACAGGTAAAAACATGTTTTTCATCTCCCTTACACAATTCAAAGTCATCCCAATAACCCAGATACATTTACATCTAAGTAACTTGTTACAGATTAACAGAATATGAGAAACCAGAGGTATTTTTTCTCAGCCCATTATTTTGTTGGTGGGCTGCATATTGTGGTTATTAAGAAAGAATCAATCATTTTATTATAATCTTATAAGGAATCTTAAAGGAATCACAAATAGAAACCTTTATATATGAAAAAGATTTAGTCAGCTCTACTTTAAATCTTTAGCATGCATACCCACTCATCAATAGTTTTTTTATATCAGGAAATTGAGGGCAGAAATGGGTATAAGGAATTAGTCCTAACCTTTGGTCATCAACCAGTCCTAGCAAGAAAGGCATGTCATCTAATGATAATCAGACTTTTTTTGAGATTTTTTTTCCTATTCTACTTCAGCTTCTAATAAGGAATTACAAATGTACTGGAAAGCAGAGCCAGTAGGATCCTCTTGATAAAGTGACTCTAAAGTAATAAATATTGATATTATTATGTCATAAAAATTTTATTGTACCTGTGTGTAGCATAAAGAAAAGTAAATATTATATTGGATATAGAAAAATATAGCACTATTATCTTGTATGTTTGAACTTTATATGAAAAATATTGAGCAAATAATATATTTGATATATATAATATATATCAAATATATATGACAATATATAGAGAAATATATATATATGATAATGCCACTTATTATGTACACAACCTTATGTTATTATTCAAGACACTCTGTAGACACTCCATGTTGTGCACTTGAGAAGTCTTAAGAACAAGGCAGTTTTATTTTCCTAAACTTTCATTTACTCTAAGCAAGTGGTTGGGGACTTCTCCTCAGACAACATTTGTAGAAATTTTCATGTAACTTAAAAAATCTATTTTACTTCATTTCTAAATTAATAAAAGTTTTATCAGGACAAAATAAATCATTTTGACATAATCAGTGCCATATTAAATGCAAGAAGAGCTCATTTGTTATTTTTATTTAATGCTTATAATGAACATATATTCAGTTAGACAGATAAAATTTACAAATACAACTTAGTTTATTTTGTTAAGGTTTTACTTTACAAAATTTGGGAATCTTGGCAAGACTTCAACTAGTGTGTTTAATTTCAGAAATGTTTGTTAAATATCATGTTTCTAGTAAAATGACAACAGCATACTTTTTTTTATAGGTTTGGTAGTTTTGAAGGAAATACAATATGTAAAGCAATAAAGACACCAATCTTCAAAGACTTCATGGAGATCACAGTAGTGAGGAATAAGACACTATCTAATCAAATAAAAGAAGTTGTCCTTTTTCTTTCCTGTTCTGTGGAAAGGAAAGCAAGTGACCATTATTCTAAATTTTATACAGAATTCAAGAATAACAGAATCATGAGGAACAGTTCACTATTATATATATAATACACATATATATATGGATTTCAAAAAAACAAGATGCTTATTCTTCAGAAGCGGAACGAAGTGTCCAGATGGTAGGATTGACCATCAGGCAAAAGACACTGATGACTCCTGACAGCAGTGAGCGGATGGTGCTGAAACATGATGGGTAAAAAGATAGGAGCGTCTCTTCCCAGCCTGCTCCTTCTTTCCTGCCCCCGTCCTCATCTAGCCTGACATTTGACAGTTGGCAGAGACTCCTTCCCCAAAAGTGGCGCCAAATATTCCGTTTGAGTACTCACATAGACGTCCTCTTACTTAATGCCCACAACTAACTTGTTCATATTTTGTATTCATTGGATTATGTGAAAATGTGCATCTAAAGCAATTTAAACTTCCCATGGGCTGTTAGACTCCAAATGAAATGAATTGACAATTATTTTCCTAGACATCCTCATAGGCAAAAACTCTGCTTTTCTTTGAGTTAAAAATGCTGTTTGGAGAGAATCATTGCTGTATTTGTGCTTTTGGACAATTTGTAAACATCTTCAGTGATTTCAACTTGAACAGAATTTGTCTGTCATTAAGTGATGGTTTTACATTTTTTTCATCACATGCTTTGTATTAGAGGCAATGTTTTTCTTTCATACTGGTAGTGGATCTTCCTAGGTTTTGGAAAAACAAATTTAGAGTTATACATATCATATCCATTTTAGAATGAAAAAATCAGGAGTAAGGATTTATGATTTGATACCACAACAAGGAGCCCCAGATCCCAAAAGTGAGCTCTCTAACACATTCATTTATTCCATACAAGGTAAGTATTGGAGCTGTCATTCTCCTAAGAGGCCCACAGTAAACTGGAACAGCAAACATTACAATCTCTGCTGTAATTGCTCCAAAATAATTTTTGAAAATTAAAAATAATACATTTTAACATTTGTATTAATCACACAAAATATCTAACACTGAGATATAAACCTGACTGTGTAAGTTATTTTTTTAGAAACTCTGCATGATTATTTAGGTGAACTAAAGCAGATGTAAATAAAGGCAAGAAGTATCACACTCAGGGATTGGAAAATGGTATTTTTAAGACTCAAGTTTATCTACAGAATCAATGTACCTTAAGTCAAAATCTCTACAGTTACCTTAACTGTCTGTCATACCAATCTTATATATAGCTCCCAGACACCTGTGTACAGGCTTAGGGGAAGGAATATAAGGATATTTCTAACTAATTTTTTGGAAGCAAGAATTTGAAGTTAACAGAGGTGTTTACCACAAAGGGAATAAGTAAAATGGGTAGACTGAGCCTTTAGGGGAAGCATATATCTATTGCAATGAATGAATTATAAATATGTTCAATAACATTGATAAGACCAAATGCTGGGAGAAAGAAAAGGAAACAGTGAGTGCTTCAGAGCTGATCTCCAGCATAATACAATATAAGTACTTTCAAGGAAAACACACAAAGAACCTAGATTTCTTTAAATTGTATACAGATGGGATATATATTGGTGTGAGCATCATCTGGCAATAAGAGTAGAGATTCCCAGAGTTATAGTCAACAAGTCTGAAATAAGACAAGAGAAGAACTTTGCATAGGTTGATGATAACTATATACTATGAATAGGGTAGCTTTTACATTCACGACACACAATTCTCTTGAACTTTGTTCATCAGTTAACTTTATGCAAAAGAGCATAAATGGATGGAGTCATAACCTAAATCCACTGTTCCTGAGGATCTTAAAAACAGCAAAGAAATATGTTCACGTGGAGGACCTTGGAGAGATGGTTCAATGGTTAAAGACAGTTGTTACTCTTGCAGAGGATTTAAAAATTCCAGCAGAGTAGCAAAGATATCACTATTCAGCTAAGTCTAATCCCAGCCTCCAACATGTACATCTGTTCCATGAGCAAAATGCATAAAAAGACTGCACTGGTATTCTTCAGTGCTTCAAGTAATATAGCATCTCAGTAAGTTCAAAATTCTATCCAAATGTCAGTCTTTTCAAAGTCTACAAAACCCATATTCTGATTTCAGCTAAATTGTTACTGGGAAAGAATCTGAGTATAAACCACCAGGAGGCAAAATATTCTCTATTTTTGGGCCTGTGAAACAAAGCAGATCAAAATTAGTTATTTGCTTTCATCCTGCCATAAAGAAAAACAAAAAACAACAAGAAAAAACAAGCATAGCCATCCTCAATGCAACTGGGGAAAATTAGAAAGTGTGAAGGGGTCACCAACTCAAGCAAATTAAAAAATCTAGTAGGAAAATTCCCAAGGTTTCAAGGTGTGAGACAAGCTAGTTGTGGCTTCTGGCTCTTCCTCTGTGCCCACAGCACATATGTCCTCTGCAGCTGTATCTGTCATATTTGCTTCCACTTCTGTGGTCTCAGTCCCTTCCAGCTATCTTAAGTTTCTGTACAGCTCACATTCGTCCTACTAGCCTAGATGGTTTCTGTTCATAATCATTCTGCCATTGAATCATTCTTTCTTTTCCTTTAAATGTAGCATATCTTGGTATCCAAGGAGTTTTCTTAATTCATTTTGTGCTTACATAACCTCTGATATGTGATATCCTGCCTTTTTCGTTAGTCTTTGTCCTTTTCTCTACAGATTGGTAATAATTTGGCTTCTGTGGGAATCTCAACCCATTTGCATCTCCTATTTATTTCAGAGATGCCACTGGATAAAGTCCCATCACAGCAACCCTGAAGCACTCATCTCTATCCTGGGCTTCTAATGAGAGAGTTGAGTGGATCTACAAGTCACACACCATTCCCTTCTGCAACTATTTTACAGTCATAGACTTTGGGAATTTCTGAGAGCGTGCTTTCCAGAGAGTAACTGAGCTGTAGCATCCTTTGCAAACTGGATAGTCAATAACTGCCCAAATCATCGATTGGAGTTTTCAATTATATTCTAATGTTGTCTTCTTTAACTTCATCATTTCCTGCCACAGTTTAATATTAAGTAGAAAGCAGACTGCGTTTCCATTTCCAACATTTTGCATGAACTCTCTGCTAAATGTTTGACTTTATTAGTAGAAGCTCTGTTCTGTGTATAAGACCAAAGAACACCGGGTTCCAAGCTTTTTCCTGAACTGTAGCAAAGACCAACCTTTCTTCTACTTTCCAATTATGTGTTCTCCTTATAAGCCCTCATAAGCAATATCTTTCAGATTTAATTGTGTGTGTGTATGTGTGTGTGTGTGTGTATGTGTGTGTGTGTGTGTATGGTGTGTGTGTGTGTGGTGTGTGTGTGTGTGTGGTGTGTGTGTGGGTGCAAGTACCAGTAGAGGCCAGAAAAGAATGTTGAAATACCTGGAGCTGAAGTTGCAGATGGGCAGGGGTTGTAAGGAACCTCAGATGAATTCTGGGAATCGAATTTGTTTTTTTTTTTTTTTTTTTTTTTTTTTAAATATTTTTTTTTTTTATTTTTTTTTATTTTTTTTTTAATTTATTTTGCAATACAATTCAGTTCTACATATCAGTCACCGATTCCCTTGTTCTCCCCCCTCCCGTCCCCCTCACCTTCCCCCCAACGCCCCCCCCCCCCCCATTCCCATCTCCTCCAGGGCAAAGCCTTCCCCACAGACTGAGGTCAACCTGGTAGACTCAGTCCAGGTAGGTCTAGTCCCCTCCTCCCAGGCCGAGGCAAACAATCCTGCATAGGCCCCAGGTTTCAAACAGCCAACTCATGCAATGAGCACAAGATCTGTGAACATATAATTTTTGACAAAGAAGCCAAAAGTGCACAATGGAAAAAAGAAAGCATCTTCAACAAATGGTGCTGGCAAAACTGGATATCAACATGTAGAAGGCTGCAAATAGATCCATATCTATCACCGTGCACAAAACTTAAGTCCAAGTGGATCAAGGACCTCAACATAAATCCAGCTACTCTGAACCTGCTAGAAGAGAAAGTAGGAAGTAGTCTTGAACGCATTGGCATTGGAGACTACTTCCTAAATAGAACACCAGTAGCACAGACTCTGAGAGAAACAATCAATCAATGGGACCTTTTGAAACTGAGAAGCTTTTGTAGAGCAAAGGATACGGTCAACAAGGCAAAGCGACAGCCTACAGAATGGGAAAAGATCTTCACCAACCCCACATCTGACAGAGGACTGATATCCAGAATATATAAGGAACTCAAGAAATTAGACATCAAAATGCCCAACAGTCCAATTAAGAAATGGGCTATAGAACGAATTTGTTTTTTTGCAAGAGCAACAAACATTCTTAACTGCTGAGTCATCTCTCCAGCCCCATCATGTTCTCTCTCTCTCTCTATCTCTGTCTCTCTCTTTCTCTCCCTCTCTGTTGTTTCTCTATGTAGCCCTGACTATTTGGAATTTGCTCTGTAGACCAGGCTGGCCTTGAACTTGCAGAGATCCACCCGAGTGCTGGAATTAAAGATGTGCAGCTTTCTTTCTTTCTTTGTTAATTTTTAATTTGTTCATGTATGGCTATTATCTAATTCTGTGTTTTTATTAATGTAAGCAATTTTCATTATTTCTGACATTTACCTTTGGCTTTATATTTTTAAATATTTTTATTTGATGATCACCCCACCCTCTAGGCTTTAGGCCCAGGGGCACAACCAATTGCAGGCAGGCACAACTACCACCATCCCCCACAGGACCCTATAATCTACAAGTCCCAATCCACCCCCTAAACCCACCCATCCTCCCAGACCTCAGTTGCTCCCTGAGACACAGACTCCACCAGCTCCAATTGGACCAGGAGGTAAGTCTTTGTTCTCCTAGTCTATTACCCCAGTCTCTAGGCTTTAGGCTTAGGGGCACAAGCAGTGTCCCCCAACCTACCTATTGCAGCCCCAGTTGCAGGCCAGCAGGGAGGACTCCTGCAAGCAGGCCTGACCATCCCTCCAATACCAGACCCTGTAACCTGTAAGCCTCAATCCACCCCCAAACACACCTATCCTCCAAGACCACAGCTGCTCCCTGAGACACAGACTCCACCAGCTCTGATTAGACCAAGAGTTCAGATTGGACCAAGAGTGGCTCCCTGAGACACAGACACCATTTGCACTTATTGGAGGAAGAGATAGATAGACACCAGTGCAAGAATACATTCAACAACATAAAGAACAATATGGCACCACCAGAACTTAGTGGTTTTACATCAGCAAGACCTGAACATCCCAAAGTAGAAGAAGCAGAAGAAAACAACCTTAAAAAATGACTTTAAGAAGATGATAGAGGCCTTTAAAGAGGAAATGAAAAATTCCCTTATAGAAATTGAGGAAAAGACAAACGAAAAATTAGAAATAATCAATAAATCCCTTAAAGAAGCCAAGAAAACCAAGAAAAAGCAGTTAAACAGGTGAAGGAAACAGTTCAAGACCTGAAAATTGAAATAGAAACACAATGAAGAAGACACAAACCGAGGCAATAATGGACAGGTCTGCTAGATAGAAACTTAACAGAGAAATATGGGAACTAACAGACATTATGACTCAAATGGACTTAATAGACATCTACATCTACAGAATGTTCCACCCAAACACAAGAGAATATACTTTCTGCTCAGCACCCCAAGGAGCCTTCTTTAAAATTGACCACATACTCGGTCACAAAGCAAATCTCAATAGACACAAAAAAATTGGAATAATCTTATGTATTTTATTGGACTACCATGCCTTATAGTTAGAATTCAACAACACAAATTACAAAAAGCCTGCAAACTCATGGAAACTGAATAATACTAAACTGAACCATCAATGGGTCAAGGAAGAAATAAAGAAATTAAAGACTTCCTAGAATTCAATAAAAATGAATGTACAATATACCCAAACTTATGGGACACTATGAAACCAGTACTAAGAGGAAAGTTTATAGCACTAAATGCCCACATAAAGAAGCTGGAGAAATCTCACACTAGCAACCTAACAGCACACCTGAAAGCTCTAGAAGAAAAAGAAGCAAATTCATCCAGGAGGATTAGACAGCAGGAAATAAATCAAATTGAGGGCTGAAATCAATAAAACAGAAACAAAGAAAACAGTATAAAGAATCAAAGAAACATAGAATTGGTTCCTCGAGAAAATAAAAAAGATAGACAAACCCTTATCCAAACTAACTAAAAGGCAGAGAGAGAATATCCAAATTAACAAAATCAGAAAAGAAAAGGGAGACATAACAACTGACAATGAGGAAATCCAGAGAATCATCAGGTCATACTTCAAAAACTTCTACTCCACAAAATTGGAAAACCTAAAGGAAATGGACAATTTTCTGGATAGGTACCATATACCCAAATTAAATCAAGACTAGATAATGATGACAGCTTATGTTGGAGAGGATGTGGAACAAGGAGAACACTCCTCCACTGTTGGTGGGAGTGCAAACTTCTAGAGCCACTTTGGAAATCAGTATGTCAATTACTCAGAAACTTGGGAATCAATCTACCTCAAGACCCAATGATACTACTCTTGGGCATATACCCAAGGGATGCTCAAGCATACTACAAGGACATTTGCTCAACTATCTTCATAGCAGCATTATTCGTAATAGCCAGAACCTGGAAACATACAACATGCCCCTCAACTGAAGAATTGAAAAAGAAAATGTGGTACCTATGCACAATGGAGTACACTACTCAGCTGTAAAAAACAATGACATCTTGAAATTTGCAGGCAAATGGATAGAACTAGAAAATATACCCTGAGTGATGAAACTCAGACTCAGAAAGACAAGCATGGTATGTACTCACTCATAAATGGATACTATATGTAAAGCAAAGGTAAACCCACAGCTCCAGAGAAGCTAGAAAACAAGGAAGACCCTAAGAGTGATGTAGGGAATCACCTTGTGAAGGGGAAACAGAGGAGATCTCCATGAGTAAACTGGAGATGAGGGGGCAATAGAGGGCAGGGGATGGGGGATGAGAACATGAGGGAATGAGATGATCAAGTTGGGGGAGGGACGGAGTAGGAGAACAATGAAAGATATCTTGATAGAGGGAGACATTATGGAATAAGGGAGAAACTTAGTGCTAGGGAAATTCCCAGGAATGCACAAGGACGACCCCAGATTAGACTACTAGCAATAGTGGTGAGGGTGCCTGAATTGGCCTACCCTGGTAATCAGATTAGTGATACCCTAACTGTCATCATTTAGCCTTCATCCAGTAACTGATGGAAGCAGATGCAGAGATCTATAACCATGCACCAGGCCAAGCTCCAGGAGTCCAGTCAAAGAGAGAGAAGAGGGATTATATGAGCAGCGGGGGTCAAGATCATGATGGGAAAATCTACAAAGACAACTGAATCAAGCTCAAAGGAACTCATGAACTTTAGACCAAGAGCTGTAGAACCTGCATAGGACCATACTAGACCCTCTGCATACAGGAGATAGTTGTGTAGCTGGGTCTGTTTGAGGGGCCCCTGGCAGTGTGATTAGGATCTATCCCTGGTGCATGAGCTGGCTTTCTGGATCCCATTACCTATGGTTGGACACCTTGCTTACCCCTCATAAAGCAGGGAGGGGCTTGATGCTTCCTCAACTGAATGTACCAGGCTTAGTTTCCCCCCCATGGGAGAACTTACCCTGTTGGAGGAGGGGATGTGGGATGGGGAGGGGAAGGGGGGAGCGGGATGAGGAATGAGAGGGGGATCTGGGGTTGGTATGTAAAATGAATTAAAAATTTAAAGAAAGAATGGGAAAAAATTTTATTTGAAAAAGGATTGTGTCACTATATTCAGCAGCAACGACTTTAAAATTCTTCTTCCTATCAATAGTTTAGGAAGACCTCTTTTATCATACGACTCGAAAAGTTTCCAGCTTTTTCACATCATCCTGTTTCAAAGTCACTGAAATATCTGTAGATAATTTGTTGCAACAGCATACCACACTAGTAAAAAGCTAGATAAAGGTGCCAAAGGCTGAGTATGTCCACCTATTTGGTTCTTCAAAACAATAGAAAATTATTCCCTGAGCATTCTAGAGCCCAGAATTCTTGAAGTAAGGTATTAGCAGGAACAAGCTCCCTGGGTCAATTTTACAACAGACATCTTAGTTCCTCTGATGCAGATGACCACAAGAGTACATTGGTTTGAACAGCATAACTGCCTATGCCTACATGTACATGTAACAATATCCACATGACTCTCTTGTAACAACATGACAAAAGCCTGCCTTATCCAGGAAGAATTAATCTTTAAATGCTTAGTCATAGCCACATATTCCAGTAAATGGATATGAGTTTTCTTTGGAGACAATGATAGGGTCACCTTTTAAAATCCTTGGTTCATTTGGGTGTTATATGGAGGACAATGACCAACTTGTCTTCAAAGTGTCATTCTGTGTGTTCCAGAAAAATTGAATTCAAAGTATGTTTAATTATTTAAAACTCAAAGATACTCATTACATATTTGTAATGTACAATTAAAAATATTCTAGAAGTTTAAAAATTGATGTTAATTTTAAAATTAGCAGCTATATCAGTATATACCATGGTTTCCCATGATTTAAAACACGAATCCTTCTTCTATTCACCAAGTAGTAGATTGTACTTATTTGTATGATTCTAATTGTATGAAAAAGAAATGGGCCTGTATATGATGTGAAATATGTGAATATAATAAAGAAATTGTCTCTATTGGTGATCACAGATAAACAGTGCTTTATGAGCCTGGATTGGAATTAGTTCAATTCACCACCATGGTCAATTACATAGCCAAATACATTCTTGATGGGACTTGGGTAATGGGCCATCATTCTTTCAAGAACAAAATTGTTTTCTATGCCTGTGATTTGATAAGAAGTGATAAACATGTAATATATCAATTTACAAAGTCAATTACATAATCAACAAGAGTGCCACCAGCAATAACCCAACCACTCTGTTCTGTATTTACTTTCATGTTCTCCACCTTCCCTAAGGCAACAGACTTGGCATTTTTCCTACTTTCTCAATTTTCTTTGCATAATTTTCCACTTGGTGGACTGCCATTGTCAACAGCCACACTCTTCAACTTCTGGAAGCTTGGTAGGAGCAGTTGAAGAGACAAGAACTGTGTTTAATTAAGTACTGGTGGCTGAATGTAAATGCAAAAGTGCTTAATTAGTCAACATTGCTGGTGATGGAAGTCACTGAAGAGGCTCCAGAAGAATTTGATATCTCAAGATTCTTGAGAAATGATCCTGAAAAAAAAGCCAACAATTTCTGCTTTACCTACTCTAAACAAAAACAATGCTTTTAATAGTGTCAACCGAAGTATGTGCACCCCACAGGATATGTTGAGTGTTTCCAGTTGCTGCAGATAAACACTGATATAAGTGGTGTGGTCTTACAAGGTACCCAGGACATGCTTCATGAAAATGCCGATTAGTTTTGTGATGCTTAAAGAAAATACTTTTTGTTAAAGAGTAAAAGAACAAAGAATAATATTAATTTGAATCTGGTGATCAGAAGCTGTTTTGCATTAAAAGTTAGATCTTACATTTCTGTCAAAAAAATAATCTTATTTTGGGATATCACCTAAATATTACACATTTAAAAGTGCTTGGAGTTCATTGACTTAATAAATTTTAGTAGTTTTAACAAGTGAACTAAGTGCTAAAGTATTTTTAAGTAAACATGTGTCAAAGCTGAATTCCAAAGGTTTGCTCCAAATTTGTTTTTAAATATAAGCAGTTATGAATAAAGCGTTTTCTATAATATGAATCCTATCTTTGTCTTAAGCATGCATGTCAATATAGAAGAAATGGAATTCCTTATATAAATTTCACATTTTACATGGGATTGGATATGAAATATTTATTTCTTTAATTACTTCTAGTGGCAATATTGCTAGTAATATTTGGGAAAGGTGACATTTTCAATTTTACTGTAGGATCACAAAGCAGAAATAGATTAAATTTTATACAGATGTGGCTATCCCTAGATGCGAATAGAGGAAAAGCTAAGTTTTGTCTCCAGGTACTTATTTACCATATAAATCTACCACCACATTCTTATCTCTTATGTAAATAAGATGTAGAATTCCAGTAGGGTACCGTTGTTCCCCAGCAGATGGTACACTGAGATTCACCACACCATTACGTTTAATGGGTTAGAATTCATTTGGATTTCTTGATGTTCTCTCTGTCCTTCTTGCAGCGGCAATGCTGCCAGTGTTCCTGGTTATATATGATTTGAGAGAGTGCTTGAAGAGGAAAAACCCTTTCATTCTAGAAATATGAGTGTTTTATGTCAAAGTTTAAAGTGTGTATGTATTGCGTTTTGGAGGATTTATGTGCCCTCAGAGGAAAGGATGGTTAATGAATATTCAGCAAACTACTCGCAGTCATTACATTCAAAGGTATTTTATAAAATGAAAATAGCTGATTAACTATTGCAGTGCTACTAGGGAAAACACATTTGAAAGGAATGAAGAAAATTTTCAACCCAGATCATCATGAGTGAGGCTCACCATCTACAACTCAATCGCAAAACCCTTTATTGTAACAGTAAGAAGACTCAGAGAGCACGCATCTTAGCTTTACTAGAGCAAAGGTGCTCATGACTATTTCTGTTTTCACAAATTCACGGAGTGTTTGGCTCACTAATTTAACTATAGCCTACTGAACCGTATCCCTGAGAGAGCCATACCTCATAATAGAAAGTGACATCGAGCAACACAACTATTTTAAAATCCAAATTTGTTCTACTTAGAAGCATAGTAATTACTACTGTAGCTTTAGTCTGTCAATCAGAGAGATGTTTATGAATGAACATAGGGTTATATATGAACAATTAATTTAATACCAAAAATATAGCCTATAAAATTTTTCTCAAAGGGTAGTTTGAAAACAAAGAAAACAATGACAAAGTACCTGTAAAATCTTATTAAAATACCTGAAAAAGCCGGGCGGTGGTGGCACACGCCTTTAATCCCAGCACTCGGGAGGCAGAGCCAGGAGGATCTCTGTGAGTTCGAGGCCAGCCTGGGCTACCAAGTGAGTCCCAGGAAAGGCGCAAAGCTACACAGAGAAACCCTGTCTCGAAAAACCAAAAAAAAAAAAAAAAAAAACCTGAAAAAATACCTGTAAAATCTTATTAAACAGAAAATGTTTGGGCCTTACCCCAGACTCATAGAATGTGAAATCTATGGGAAATGAGACATGGCTAGCAACCCATCAAAGACAAGCAAGCAACTCTTTAAATACTGTGTTGATTATCATTACGTACATGCTGATATATATGCATATGTATTTGTGCTTGTATGTTTTGGGGAGATATATATATATATATATATATATATATATATATATATATATATATATATATAAATGTTGTGTTTGTCTGCACACACACACACACCACACACTTCACATCAACATTAACATCGATTATCAAAAGAAGATTTCCTGTGTTTGGATCAGGCTCCTTTGCTCACTAGCTCTGTGAGCACATGTTCATTATTTATCCTCTCACGTTTCACTTTCAACAGTTCTAAATTAAGCCGACCTACTTATATTACAGGATTGTTATAAGGATGAAATGTTAATATTTGTAAGACAGTTAGCATCCAGTATATAGTAAACACTAATAAAATCCAAGTTTGTGAATATAATGAGGAAGACAAATCTTTATTAGATTTGTAACATCATAGTTAGTACTTCCAAGGCCTCTCTTAGAAAAGGACAAATTCTCCAGAAACCCTCCCCGCACCTCTCCACCGAAGACAGCACAAAGATGTACTGCTATTTGAAAAGGACTACTAAAAGACTGCCAATATTCAGATCTTTTTTGCGTTTCATATAATTGCAGCTTTGAAATAAATAAAGTTAATGTTGTCAGAATCAGCTTCTGGGGCTACTTGCAAAGAGACAGCTTTTCATTCTCTTCCAGTCAAGCTGTATTCTGCCTCTGGTGACTTACATACCCTCATGAATGGCAAGCACGTTTTTTCATTAGAATAAGATGAGGCTTAAATACAGTATCTTGGTGCATATATGTGTATGCTATTTCCAGTAAATCATTTCGGTAATGTCGCACAGCAGTCACCTTAGACTGAGAGTGCAGACGCGATATGGCAAGCACTTTGCTTTCAGTTCATTTGTGGGACATTGGGCTCATTTGGCAGCAGCACTGAAGTCACATTTGTTTACGGGCATTTCAGAAGCATCCACGCAACATCCCTTAATTGCACCACTATGGCCTTCCATTGCCATGTGTTTATCAATTTTCCGTTCTTAAAAGCATTTTCAATTATTATCTGTAAACTCCTCACATATACAGACATTTCTGAAATTAAAAGAAAAACTACATGCTAAGGATAGCTAGGATAACATAATTATATCTGAATTGGCTAATACTTAGATTTTTCTCCAGTGAAATTAATTCCAGAAATGAACTACCGTATTTAATGCACACAGACTCACCATCCTATCACCCTTTTAGTATCCAGATACTGAATTTTTCTTAGTCCCCATCAGAATCAATTGACAAGGTCTTCAATATTGAAAACAGTATTTCCAGGCGCTTCATAATTGCGCTTGGAGCATCATTCACACAAGCTTCCAGTCAGTCTAATTACTGCTTCAAATTGGTCTGCGAAGCTCTGAGACAGTCAGGTTTTCCATTGGCCCAGAAGTCATTTGATCTCTTTATGACTTCCCTGAGCGAACAGCAGCCATTTCAGATCGGCTCTTACTGTGAAACAGGCGACGGCACATCTGTTTTTTTGGTTTGTTTTCAATGGGAAAAACACTTTCTAAGAAGGCAAACTTCATATCCTTACTTATACAAGAGTTATGTGTAACCCTTTAAAAGATGCAACGAGTGCATTTTGGGGAGTGGAAGTTTATATGAATATACATTGAAACGTAGGGAAATGTTCCCAGATAAACATTAAGATTAATAGGTCTTTTTAGTTTGGATACATATATATGTGTGTGGTGAAAAATGTATTCAGATCTTAGCATTTTGATTCAGGCTGACTTAAGTTGCATAGAAATTTAACATCAATTTTGAAAGTTACAATTCTGTTTTAAGTAGTGGTAAATTAAACTGAAATTTATGCTGTTAATATATGATTATTACCTTTTCCAAGCTTACCAAGAAAGGCCACATTATTTTCTTTATAATTAATGATCAATATTTTGTTTATAAAGCTTTAAAAATAATTTTTGTACATTTTAATCTAAAATAAAATTAAAGGAACATAGTAAGAAAATTCTAATCTTTTCCAAAATAATTATGTGTTCATTCTTTTCCCAGCATTACCATTCTAGAAAATGGAGATTTATAAAATTCACAGAAAATACTTCAGTAAAGGCTTATGATCACTTGTCAGTCATATTCTCTTAAAGATTTAGTTTAAAAATTTGAATACCTCTTCAAAAATACTTTCAAGTAATCATGCAACCAATCAATAATAATTATTCAATTTCTTTACTGAGTATAATTATTCTAATATATGAAATTTCCTGATAAGATCAAAAATAGAAAACTTTGCATTATTTGTCTAAGTATTATGTGGATTTGGGATTATTTGGGCATTCATGTCATAATATTCACAGTTCTTATAGAAACATAAATAATGACAAATCAATGACTACATGAATATATATATGTATGTATTATGTGTCCATGTGATAGTTTTTAATTCCTTAGTGTCTAAGGCCCTTTACAAAACTCAAAGTACCTCATGTGAAATCACCATAAGTCAGTGAATATCTGCAGAAATTTCTTAAGGAATTATTTGTTTAAAAGCATCCATGGCTAAAGAAAATAACAAAGTACTTAATTTAATACCTGGCAGAGAGACAACATACACACTACCTTCTATGCCTTATAACTCTCTATGACTTCACCATGGCCTACTTATTGTAAATCTACTCAAATGCAAGTCATTCAATTTATTGGATTTAAAATCAAAGCAATTATTTGTTGCAAACTATTTTCCATATCCTAGGTACTGGTACTACAATTATGAAAAAAACTCAATAGTTATGATTCTTATCTTCAAATGAATAAGGAGGATATAGGCTTTATGGTAAGAAGTTACAAAAATGCCCTTATAATCTGAATAGTATCCTGTGAAAAGAAGGTACAGGTATCTATTGCAAAGGGCCATTATGTGTTCCAAAGTATGCTTTGGAAGTAGAGAGAAAAATAACATGAGATGGGAAGAGTTAACTAAGGATAGCCTTCCTATTGCATTTTAAAGAGTACCTGAACAGCTATGTACAGAATCAATCAACGACAGTGGAAAGAACATGCAGAAAGAGCAGGTGGCATGCTTTTGAAGAGCCCAGGCAGAAGATGAGGATGGTTGTGAGTCACAAGGGAACAGGGAAACTGGATACAACAGAGATAACTACTGGAAAATAATCAAAAGTATTGAACAGAGTTGGATATAAGGAATAAGAACAGACCAGAATCTCAGGGTTATGCCAGCATTTCTGGATGCCTCATTAGATGGTGAGTCCTGCCACTCATTGGAATACAGATTTTCAAGGTAGGACCAGAACGGGGAAGGAAAATCCATTTATGTTACAAGCAAAGTGAATGAAAGGTCATTGAAGTATGCAAGTAGAAGTGTCAAGGTATTGCATATGAGTACATTCATAGATGTTTGAGTTTCAGCACAAAAAAAGAAAGAAAGATCTTCGGTAAAGAAGCTGAAGGGAACCTGTAGGCTGAATTTGCAAGGCTAACTGTTCAGAGATAGAAAATAATGAACTGAATGCATTCATAAAGGAAAAAATGAGCATCTGTTAAAGTAATTGTATAAGAATATGGAGAGAAGAGATAAGGTAAATCAGCCATACTATATGGATTTCTATAGAATATGAAATAGAATCACTTGAAACACTATTTTAGAGTAGTCTTTTTAGGTTACTAAATATGATAGTAATATCCAATTTCTTCCAGAACATGAAAAGACCTGTTAGAGACTGCAATAATTTTAAAAATCTACCTTCATGGTTCCCTTAGTCCATGAAGTCCCTTCCATCATTGTACTATTTGGATATGTATAACTATAATAACATCTCATTTTATCTATAAATCACAAGCCTTGGTTTGTACAAAAGCCAATCTCTTGTTGCCACATTCAGGACGTAATTAAGTTTTAGCCTGAAGGTTGAAAAAACAGCGGAATATTATATATAGAAAGTAGAGAGGTTCTTGCTCCTTTTGTACCGAAAAGTCACAGGAATAGGAATAAAAAGACACAAAAGAATGGAAGAAAATGGAGGGGGCAATTATGCTTCCTTTTAGAGTTTGGATTTAGTGAAGAAAGTATATTTACAGGAAGAAGCTGAAAGAAAAAGAAAAAAGATGAAGCCCTCAATCTTAAGTTTTAATGCTCGGGGGTATTTCCTATGAGGACATTCTCCTTCTACTTAATTTTCGCTTTCTAACCTCTGATCTTGCAAGATTTTACCCAGAAACTTCATAGCCAGTTCACTGACATCTCAGTGCAGGTAATGCAAAAACCAAAAGCAAGACTCCATACATTTTGTCCATGTAACTCAGAGCCACTGCAGGATCTTGAGTATTCAGGTATTCAGTAGAGTCAGGGACCTCCAAGGGACAGGTCAGGCTGCCATCCAAGGGACAGGGAGGCTGAACAAACCTGTTGACTAGGTCTACATGCAAGGTGAAGTGAAGCACGAGAGAAGCCCGTGGTGCAAGGTGTGGTGACTCCTGAGTGAAGTCTGTGGATGATGAAAGAAAGCAGGTCCAGATTAAACATTGTAGTGCCAAAGACAAAAATAGCAACACTTTGAGAGCTCACTTCTCAGGTTAACTGGGTGAATGGAGGGTGTAGAAGGACAGAGGAGTTACAGAATACCAGTTGTGAGCAACTGTGAAAGTTTTTCTTCACTGACAAAAATTCTCTCTCATATACTATATTCCATTTTGGATAAGGAAAAGAGGAGGTAAGTGAAAATTGAGCATTTGCTAAATGGTAATGCTTTCATTATGACATTGAGATAAAATAACTTGATTTCCTAAATGTAACTCTTCTTTGTCCTGAGTTTCTTATCGCTCAAGAAGACCAAACTACTTTAAGATAAAATAGTTATTTTTTTCTTTATACATATGAGAAATTTTCAGCCTTCATAAAAAATTTCCTGAAATCTGTATCTAGCTTTTATAGAAAGATTTGTTCCATTTACTTCAAATAGCAGCAGTCACTTAACTATGATTCTTTGCTATTGTTTATTTTTATTTTAATGCTGTTATTAACAATAATACATATATAATAGTTGGTTTCGTCACATTTTTCATACATGCACATAATATATTTTGACAATATTCTTTATTCTTACTGTTAGAATTTGGTCTTAATCATGCTCCAAATATACATGTGGGAAAGGATTGGCATCCACTGTGGACAGCCGTGAGGTGGTTGAACCTTTAATGAGTGGATCCTAGTGGGTGACGACCGGTGCACTGAAGGGAGTCTGCCAGATACAGGGGAGACACTGGTACTTTCCCCTTCTACTCTTCTACCTCTGGCCATGAGGCAAGCAGTTCTGCTTAGGTATATGCTCCTGCCATACTGTGCTGCAAAAGGGCCAGTCAATCATAACTAACACCTACAAAACTTTGAGCATGAATAAGCCCTCTCACAACTTGACTATTTTGAGAATTTGTTATAGCAATGGAAAGGTAACACTGAACTTCTTATAAAGCTTTATTAAGGATAGTTCAGAAGTAACCCTCTAGGGCAAGGCCATATGATAAATGTATCGAGTATTACAGGAAGATACACTGCCACTAAAAAAAATATGAAATGAAATTTCACTTAGAACATTAACATTGTGTTATCTGGATTAAAACTCAAAATATTTAAGAAGAATCTACCACGAAGATAGAAAAATTCAATCAATTTAAGGGAACATTAAAGATTTTAACTCTTATTATTTTGTAATGAAAGTAACTGTATATTACTATCAATGCACAAACTCTATGAAATTTAGAGACATAATATCAGTGGTTTGTGAGAATTAATGTGACTTAAATTACAATTGAACAGTGGTATATGCAATTTTACAAAATGTTATTTATCCTCTGAGTACTATAGGTTTTATTTAGTTCATATTGTGAATGTTATTTTAGAATAATACACTGTTAAGCAACTATGTGAAGAACATATGAAGGTCCATATGTTGAGATAGGGATCAATACAGAATTTTTAAACAAAGTAATGCATATTCTCTCCATCGGCTATTTTGTTTGCTAGATTCTACTCTGGATTAACATAAAGAAAATGTCTAAAAATAAAATATTTTGCACCTTATTAGCAACAGTAATTTTCTAGAGTCATGATAGCTTGTTTGTGTCTTAGGCAAGTGTAAAACATTTTAGCTAGGGCTCAGCTTAAGGACTGATTAAATATGAATTGTACAACAAAAAGGTAACATTGCATATTGTGCAGGTTAGTTTTTGTCTGGTACAAACCAAGAGGAAACCACAACTGAAGAACTGATCTCCACCAGACTGGTTATGACCTTGACTGTTAGACATTAAAACAATTACTGATTAATGTGGGAAAACTCAACCTTCTGTGTGTGGGCTGTGCCACTCTTAGGCAGATGGTTCTGGGTGGTGTGAGAAAACAGACAGAGCAAATCATTGCGAACGAGTCAATAAGCAGTGTTCCTCCATGGCCTCTGTTTCAGTTCTTGCCTCCAGGTTTCTACCTTGAGCTGCTACATTGACTCCCCTCAGTGATGGATACAAGATAAAATAGGCCCTTTCCCTCCCAAGTTATTTTGGATTTGTGTTATTTTAGCAGCAACAGAAAGCAAACCAGGATGTGTGTGTTAGCTGTCCATGCATCTCTAAAAGCCTCTGAATCTTCCATCATTTTAGGTTTTCTGCTCATGTACCAAAGTTTTCATTAATGACAACAAAATACAGGCATTGCTCAGAAAACATGATCAAATTAAAAAATGTGTGCTCTCTAGATCACTTGAATAAAATAGTATTTTACACTAACATTCAAAAAACCTTGTTCATTTCATTGTGAGTTCAAAGTGATTTCTATGTTCACTTTTTTGACTGAAAAACACCACTTCAAGGACTATACATTTGTATTTGTTTTTGAATTAGAAAAGAAGTATAAGTTCTTCTGAAAAGATAAAAATTACTACTAAATTTCAGAGCCAAGGATTGTCTTATTACTCTGTGATATTTGTTTGATAGTCTTAGAATAGAAAGTCCCTATTATAGTTATTATGATTTATAATTTTATTTTTATTTTATTTTATTTGTCAGTGTGTTTTACTTGCATGTATGCCTAGGCAGCATTTGTATGCCAGGTGCCCTTGGAGACCAGAAGAGGGTAGGTGAATACAAGCTTGAGACCAAACCAGAAAGCAAGCAGCTCTTCTTTGGTTTTTGATTCAGCTCCTGCTTCCAGGGTCATGCCTTGAATTCCTGCCTTGGTATCCCTCAATGATGGACTGTGTAAGTCAGATAAACCCTTTATTCACGAAGTTACTTTTGGCCTTAGCTTTTATCACAGCAATAGAAAGCAAACTTGGACAGGAGGTATGAGTATAAATATGGTGAAAGTAGCAATATTCTTGAAATTGTCAAATGCTTTATTACTCAAGGGTTCCAAAATACCAGAGAGTCATCTTCTTTAGTTTTCTTGTCAGAAACAAGATCAAGCATACTGCATATATTGATGTAAAGAAAACAGCATCATCCCCTCTGGCTCCTTAGCACTTGTGAGACTTAGTGTCATCTCCTGAAGAACTGGATACAAATTTTCACTAGATTCCGTAGAATTAATATAGGTGCATTCTTACACCCACTGTGAATACCTTTTCTTTCAGAATCTATTACTTTTGAAAAGCCAAATATGTTTAGCAAAGCATGAAAGCACAATGGTCGTTCATCAGTGGCTAGAGTCACATTTAGGCAGAATTTTAAAGATGTCATAGACCTCGTATCATTGTTCTGAATAAACATTAATTTCAAGAAGTTGTGAAGTACTCAAAGATAAGGCCTGTAATGACCCCCCTGGCTAGATACACTGTCATTAGCTATGATGAAAATGTCTCTGGATTTCCATGTCAGTGCACATTGCCTGCCTTAGTAGGTAATACTCACAGAAATGAAATTCAACCTCCATGTCTTTACGGGTGCCAACCCACACTCAAACACATCAAGAGCATGCCAAACTGTACTTGGGTTTCAGTGCTGTCTTTGCAAAGGGGTGGAGTGAGACGGATGACAATTCAAGATAAAGATGAGTGCAGGAGACTTCAAGCAATATCACCTGTCAGTCATTGAGTGAGCCCCACTATAAAAATAGTGTGACAGGGATGACCTTCATCAGAAGAACCAGGGAACTTGATTTTAATATCACCAGTCTAAAAAAATTGTCCTGAATCAGTTTTTCTCTGGTGAGCATTTGATATAAATTCATAGTTATTCATGGCAGTAAAACAAGTTAGATGGATACTAGCTTTTTGCTTAAAATGTAAAAGCTGAAACACCCACAATACTTTAACACATCCTGAATGTGGTGCAAGTGGCACTGTGAAAAAAATCATTTTATCTCCCTTGAGCTTAAGTTTTCTCAATTCAGAGACAAAAGCTGATATATACCACAGACTTGTTGAGAAAATGATATTAAATTAAATAAATAATCAAGGAGATTTCTGGCCCATAGTAAGGAGTAACAGTTGATGGCTGGAATTATTTTTAGGTTCAATTATTTCTACAAATTAACTTAAAAATTGAATTATTTTTATTTCTTTGTACAATGGTTTTCATTCTCTATAGGAACAGCAGAGGCATTGTTTGAATCATTTAACAGGTTTTAAAATTCAGAAATAGCCGGGCGGTGGTGGTGCACGCCTTTAATCTCAGTACTCGGGAGGCAGAGGCAGGCAGAACTCTGTGAGTTCAAGGCCAGCCTGGTCTACAGAGCTAGTCCAGGACAGGCTCCAAAGCTACAGAGAAACCCTGTCTCAAAAAACCAAAATGAATAAATAAATAAATAAATAAATAAATATTCAGAAATATGAAGTTTTAACTAATTGTGGAAGAGAAAGCTGCAATGTTTGGCTACAAGCATGCTCTTGCAATAAAAGGAATATAGCTACTGTAGCATATGCAAGAGAAGAAAACAGTTCAATTATAATTGACCAAGGTGATAAATTAACAGAATTAAAGAACATAAGTGAATTCTCAATCCTAGAACCTTTTAGATACATATTTTCTCTATAAAAATTCTAGATTTATGAGTACTGAAAGATCCAATTTTTGGCTACTGGTGACATTCTTTTATCAAATAAAAGAATGCATTTCAAGTGTTTTATGAATTATTCAAGGTGATTTCAACATATGACAGAGACAATTTTTATCCATTATATGGTATCTCATATTTTTAGTGAAACTGATTTTCTGGTTAATCACACAACCACACAGAGAAATACTTCATGCCCCAGTTTTGCTGGGGATCAGGTCGAAATTCAGTATATATGTGATAGAAGTCTGCCAAGTGCAATATATAAAAAAGAGATTTGTGTAGCTTCTAGATTGTGCCTGAACAAAGAGGCAGCCACCCTTATATTTCTGGTATTTGAATCAGCAAGAGCTATAGGGCTTTCTTGGACCACTTAATAGAACCACCTTTTGAGGTAGACAGAACAATATTGTGGAGTTAAGTGTGACATCTTTAAGGACTGTAGTTCAGAAAATATCTTAGGAAGTTGAAGATAATTAAAATTGTATCTTAAGTAGAACACTTCTACTTTGGAAAACAGCAGCTAAAATAATATTTTATAACACATAATACTGTTTACTTATTCTGCTACTACTGCTATATTATAAATAGATTATGACAAAACCAGCAAAAGTCAGCAGCAGAGTTATACAAAATCAGTTAGACAAGGCTCTTTCCATCCCACCTGTCAAGGGAAGACACTAAGATCACAAACTATGAAATGCTAGGCTTTTATAGTACATCTCTGGCCTTACAATATACTGACATTTCATCTAAGCATTCTTAAATTTCTCATTTTCCTTGACTACTTCATTGAATAATTTTAAAAAAGAGTGTATCACCAATAATATAAATGTAAATCTTGGCATGGTGGTAGTAGCGAAGAGGCTGAGGAGCAGGATCACAAGGTCAAGTCCAATATGGGCTACATAGTGAGACCTTATCTTAATAAAATCAACACTAGTAATACTATTATTACTTATAGTGTGAGTGCTGTATCTATGACACTTGCTTGATCTATTATATTTTTTTCTAATAACTTAATTTAAATTAACTTGATGATATTAATGTCCATAAATTTATGAATTTAAAAAATCTAATGTAAAATAATATATATTTCATGTTATAGTTTTTGCTTAAAATATGCAAGTATACTCTATGTATACATATATAAGAGTAATGTCTAAATTTATTGAAACACTTGGAAGTAGATACATTATCTTCTCAGTTATGCCCTCTGAAAGGAAAATTAAAGGAGAAAAGGAAATAAGTTTGACATTTTTCTTTATATCCCAATGAATCTCTTGACCCTTTTAGTGAGCATTTGTGGCTTTTGTAACACATCAATACAAAAATTTGCTTTAACGACAGGATCTCACCAAAAAGAAGCACAAACTCTTCAAAATTTGGCAACATTAATACATCCAAATAAACTTTAATTACTTAAAATTTCTTTTAACTTGCATCTAATTAGAAGTATTTGCATTAAATAATCTGAGTTCAGACACTGAAGCAAAAATATGCAAACAAGGATTATTCATCCTAAAAAAAGAATGCAGGACTCTCTGAGACATATTCATTCACAGTGGAGTTAGGAAGGAGTGCTGTTCTCAGCTACAGACCAGTGAATGCAGAGGTCAGGGGAGATATCAAAGATGGAGAGAGTAAAATGGAAAGAGAAGAAAGAGAAGGGAAAAGAGAAAGGGGAAGCAAAGGAAAAGTGTAGTCTGAAGTATGAGGCATTTTTATAAGTTCAGTAACCTCACATCTAGAGAAGAGATGGGAATAAAAAGGTAAATCAAACATCATTAGCCAGTCTTTATTATTCAGTTAGTGATGGAAATTATCATGAATGGTTCAAAGTGTCATGAGTCATATCAAACCTTCTGAAAATAAGGGATCTCACTCATGTAGTAGAGGATTAGAGCTGTAGTGTACTCAGTAACGTCATTTAAAAAGAATTATTCCAAATACAAAGGAAGAGGGCAGTCAGAGTGTGGGGAGGGAGAGAAGAAAGAACAAATGAATGAATGAAAAGGAGATGTTAATAGTAGTGAATCATGTACTTAAGAGGTGAGGTTTTTTGGTAAGTGGCAGTGTGCTTGGCTAGCATGTATGAGGCTATGGGTTCAATAGTCTGTACTGAAACAACAACAAAAAATTAGATTGGATTCATTAGGATTACAATGAAGCCTTGGTTAAAACCCAGTAACTAGACTGTGAACAGTACAATTCGTCCACTTATTTATGTCACAAAATGTGACTTATCTTCATGAAATTGACTTTGGACAGTTTTGAAAATATTGACATTTGATAGTTATTCATAAAGTAAATTCAAATCTTTTGAAAGTATACAAAGAGGAATTTTATTTTAAAAATTACACAATCAGGGAGAAAGTACAATTTAAATGGTCGATTATATTTATTTTGAAACTTTACAGATACTACTTAAAACATGCTTCTAGGAAGCAAGTGAGGAGGAAGTGGAAGACAAACGTGAGCCTGACAGTTAATGACTAAATATTGTTATAGTGTGAAACTTTGCTGTGGTTTCTATTCCCATTCTAGTTGAAATTCTTTTTAGTAGTGTGGAGAAGCAAGATGGAGTTGATATTTAATTTGTGGGGAAGTAAGAATGAGATACGCAGGCATAGAAAAATGTCAGGAAGCATCACAGAATCTTAAGCACTGAGAAAGCTAGGTGACAATTGAATCACTATCACCTGCTTCCAATGCAACATAGCATACATTCTTATAATTTATTCTATGGGAAGGAAAATCTTTTAAGAATTCTATACATTTTTGACATGGTCTTATCTAATTCTACATAAAAGTTTTATTGAGGAAAATCTTTCTGGAGGGAGGGTGTAGTAAATTAGCATTTATCCCAATAAACCCTAGTTCCTACGCTATCTTAATTGAGTCCACGTGTTCAGTATTGTGAAAGTGCTGAGTAGACATGGGAAGGAATGTTTGAAAAGGAATCTTGAGTAGATTGCAGAAGGGATGAAGAACTCCTTATTAGCCACGGAGATTTGGGGAGGAAGACAGAAGTGGGGAATGAAAAGGTAATGTGTAAGACTTCAGGGCAGAACATTTGCCATACTCCTATCAAGCCTCAGACTGTGGTGTGGAAGTTATTGGCAGGATTTGTTTTACCCACTTTTGCTGTGGGATGTTCTGTATGGCAAATGTGTTGCTAATTAGACAATAAATAAAACACTGATTGGCCATTGGCTAGGCAGGAAGTGTAGGCGGGACAAGGAGGAGAATAAAGCTGGGAAGTAGAAGGCTGAGTCAGAGAGACACTGCCAGCCACCACGATGACAAACAGCATGTGAAGATGCCGGTAAGCCACGAGCCATGTGGCAAGGTATAGATTAATGGAAATGGATTAATTTAAGCTATAAGAACAGTTAGCAAGAAGCCTGCCACGGCCATACAGTTTGTAAGCAATATAAGTCTCTGTGTTTACTTGGTCGGGTTTGAGCGACTGTGGGACTGGCAAGTGAAAGAGATTTGTCCTGACTGTGGGCCAGGCAGGAAAACTTAAGCTACACACTTTCATGGTGATTTCCAAGTGGATGAATTCACAGTGTAATGTTGGTGTTGATATGGGTCAGCTTTGGCACATACTATTGGAAAGCATGGCAGTGTTAGGCAGGAGAGGGACTGAGGCAACGCATAGAACTGCCCTAAGTGATGGGCAGGAATGAGACTCACACTTGCCCCTGGATCCCCAAAAGGAGTTGATCTCAGAGCCAGAGGCCTGCTGAGGGGGTTCCTTGTTCAAGACAGAGAGTTGGCGGCACAGAAGCTGCTACACACACACCCTAATCCAACATGGCACGGATGATATTTTAAAAACAAAAATAAAGGACAGCTGTGTCTTAAAGTGTCCAAGAGACAAATCACAAAGGCAAATATGCTTCAGAATAGATGGCAAGAACTCTGAAAATAAAATCACCACTCTACGGCCAAGACCTAGCACGATCCAAGGGCACAGAGAACAAGAGCCACCATTTTCCTCCAGCTTCTGCCAGGCAAGATGCCATTCACGTGAAGAGCATTCTGTAAAACAAAACACTTTCCAGGAAACACTCCCCCCTCCAAAAAATTAACACAGAGTGTGAGACACTGCTAATTAGCCACTTAAATTCTCCACTAGGAACCCTGCCCCTGTTTGGTAGGTTGGAGGCTGTGAGGAAGATTAGATTTGTTATATGGGTGAGAACCTTCAATTACTTTGTACCTCAGAGTTAGCCTAAGTGTGAATTTGCAGGGTTACCATAACACTTAGCCTTCACCATTAGTCTGTCCCTTTCAGTTCATTGACTGTCCATATGTAATTAGTCCACATTTACAGATACTTGTTTATTAAGCTATGGGTACTGCTATTAATGAAATGCTCTAAAATGAAAAGTATTTTGAACCTGGGCAAAAACCACATGTTCTGTGGCTGAGGCTGTCATTGCCACCAACTGACTCCGTAACCTCAGGCAAGTCATTTAATTTCTCTGGGCATTAATTTTCTCTGAAAAAAAAAATGAGGAGACCAGTCTAAATCATTGCTAAGGTCAATTTTGATTTTGATGTCTGTCATGTGAGTGCTAAAACGAGGCCTGCTGAGATGATGGTGGTTAGATTTGCATTAATCAAGAAACAATGATAATGAGTATAGAACCATTTAGTGAACAGAGGCCATTTGCCTGACACAAAGTAAGTCATTTCATAGAGACTATTTCTAGCCATCTAAATAAACACATGAAGATAGAGCTTCAGAGTCTGTTTTTTTTTCTCTCTCTATGCTACACAGCTGGTAAATGGGATAGCCAGGCGTACCAACCATATTTTCTTTGGAGTTTATAAGCCAGATATGTATGGTACTTATACATTTAGATTACTTGGTCTGAAGATTATACTTTCTAAGAATTATTGAAATCTTTCATGTCATTCAAGTTCCCCACTCTCTCTGAAGCTATCTTTATAGCACTGAGGCAAAGCAAACTACCCCCTGAAGTCCTTTAGAACTCATTTAGACGATGTAACAAGAATGTATTTTAAAACTTCTATGTTTTTCTAATATATGGATAGCTCCTTTGCACGCTTGCACATGCATACGTGCTCGCACACACATGCCTGGAGACGCATGGGAAGTGTTTGACACCATCAAGGAAGGAACTTGGGAAAATAGTGTAAAGTTCTTAAGGTTAAAATCTCAGATCTCACTCTGAAGGGCCTGCCTATGCAAGGCCAATGACATCTCAGTCCTGGTTATCGACAGCATGGTGTAGCTGGTTTGTCAGCTCCATGGGATTAGTTTAACAGCAATAGTTCTCAACTGTGATGCCTACTGAAGTCTGGATACTTAGGAAGTCTCTGAATAGTACTCAGTACTTGTTGGAAACCAAACTGGAGTCCAAAAAAGCGTAACAGAGTAGATAAGAATAGAACACGGTCCTAGTAGTATATCCTCATAGTGGGATGTGATGACTGAAGAAATAAAATGCAGCCACTCAGCAAGTATTGGTTAATACAGTGACCCCAAGACAAGCCTGGCTGAGCTGAACCCTCACTGTAAATGCAAAGGTCTCTGAAACCACCCCTGTGGGGCCTTCAGCCTGCACCCCTCTGTGCTAGCTTGCTATGGCTCTAGTGATGGGATACCAAGGTGGGTTGCTTAGTAACAGAAAGCATCCTTTAGTGGATCTTTCTAAAGTCAAAACTAAGTGGACAAGCTTGATTTCCACAGAGGTTCCTCTTCTTGACCAGCAGGTGGTCCCTGTCTCCAGGTGCCCGCACACAGTTTTGGGCTATGCTCACACGTACCTGGCATCCTTGTGTTTGTGTACAAATTCCTCTTCATATAAAGTTATCAATCAGATTGGATTACAGGGACCCTAATCTTCCCTTAAATTTCCTCTCACCAAATGGAATAGTGTACAGAAGAAAAGGTTGGGGCTTTGACAGCAGAATTTGAGGGGACACATTACTATGAAATTAAATTAGTATAAACTCTTACAGTTAGTTAAATACATCTCACCAGCTATCACACTGTAATGCACATGAAAATTGTTATTTCTTCATGCTTAAATATTCAATGCCAGCAGCATATGTACAATAAATTTGTTGAATCAATATACTTAATTGAACAACAACAACAAAAAAAAAAAAACTTTACCATGTTGGATGGTTGTTGGGATAATCTTTTTGTATACTGTGTGAAGATGTGTCTCTGCCATTCCTTACCTGTCTAAGGTACCTTCTGATTGGTTTAATAAAGAGCTGAACAGCCAATAGCTAGACAGAAGAGGATAGGTGGGACTTCCAGACTGAGATGGGAACTCTGGGAAAGAATCAGAGACTTGGCGGATTCACCAGCCAGACAAGGAGGAAGTACTTACTGAGCAGAGGTGACAAGTCACATGGCAAAGTATAGATTAATATAAACAGGTTAATTTAAGTTTTAAGAGCTAGTCGGAACAAGCCTAAGCTAAGGCCAAGCTTTCATAATTAATGAAAAGTCTCCATGTCATTATTAGAGAGCTAGGCATATCAAGAAAGACTCATTATAGATGATCACTATTATAATTTTCTTAACTGTTGCTATGTATGATAAAACACTGACAAAAATCAACTTGCAGAGGAAAGTCACAATCTATAATTGAGTGAAGTCAGGACAGGAACTCAGACAGCAACTGAAACAGAGACCATGGAGGAACATTGCTTACTGGCTCACTCACTCGTTCATGCTCAACTAGCTTTCTTGTATTACTCAGGACCACCTGCTTAGGGAAAGTGCCATACACAGTGGGCTGGACCTTCCCACCTTAATCATCTATCAAGGCAATCTCTCAAGATATGACCACAGCAACCTGATCTGTTCCCCAATTGAGGATGCCCCTCCACAGGTGACTCTAGACTGCAGCAAGCTGACATTAAAAACTAGCCAGCAGAGTCACATCATACTATCATAATAATAAAAAAGTGAAAATTATTAATAATTAGCTGGGCATGTGGCAGTTTTAAAGTAATAAAGTAGCAAATCCTTAGTCTTTAAAAATTAAAACTAAAGCCGGGCGTTGGTGGCGCACGCCTTTAATCCCAGCACTCGGGAGGCAGAGCCAGGCGGATCTCTGTGAGTTCGAGGCCAGCCTGGGCTACCAAGTGAGTTCCAGGAAAAGGCGCAAAGCTACACAGAGAAACCCTGTCTCGAAAAACAAAACAAAAAAAAAATTAAAACTAAATCACTGAACTCAAGCAATCTTATTAAAAGATAATTTATATTAGCAATATATCTCTTTTTGGTAAATTTGTAAAACTAAATAGTTTTCCTTCAATCAGTATTAATTCATATTTTAAACACTCACAATGTTTTACTCATAATACTATATTAAACTTTAATAAACTTAGACTATATCTCTGGCTTCAGGTTATTATAAATGTGAATATTTCATAACTTTAACCTATACAAATAGTCTTAAGAATTACACATTCATATGTTGATAGTTGATAAAAAAACATTATACCAATACAGCAGCTGGTTTTGATATACTCATTGTACTTGAAGCATTACACATCTCTTTGTCCCCCCAAATGAGGGAGGGGCTTTCCCTTTTTGTGTCTATTCTAAGAATCCTTGATTCCTCTTTTACACACACACACACACACACACACACACACACACACACACACACACACACACACACACAAATCTAATTGCATAGTTCTCTGAGTTTAGGCTATCCTGGTCTATAGAGCAAGTTCCAGGACAGCCAAGCTTAGGCAGTGAAGGTAACTGTAGAAAACAGAAGGCAACTGAATATGTAATTGAACAAAGGGACCATGTTCTAGACTCAGTGAACAGCAGAATTTGACAGTTTTGGCCATTTGGTTCTGGCTTTAGACTCAAGGATAGAAGAAAGGGTTATGGAATCTTTCTCCTAGACTGAGGAAAACTGCTGAGGCCAGGTGTGTGTCAGAAGTGTCCCTGATTGGAGGCCCAGTGAGTTCATTGTGTGAAGCTGTGAAGGAGAAGCCTGGATGCCTTGGAAACCCCGAGATGTTAGAGACACCAGAGTCATGGGATATCTGCCAAAGAAAGCTGCAAACAGGGAGTAGAACTAGACCCAAAGAAAGAAGTGTGTTGAAGTGCAGTCAACAAAGATGAAAGGAATTGGAGCCCCGAAGAGTGTTTTATATCAGACATGGAGATGCAGAGTTTAGAGTTTGCCCAGCTGGGTTTAGGTCTTGCTTTGCTCCAGAATTTCTTCAGTATGCTACTTTCCCTGAATTTTGGAATGGTAATATATATCATGTGCCATTATATGTTGGAAATATGTGATTTACTTTTTGAATTTGATTTTTATAGGGGATTACAATTAAGAGATTGCATGATTCTTAGAAAAGACTTTGAATTTTAGACTTTTAAATAAGTTTGAAACTGCTATAGACTATGGAGATATTTGAAGTTGGACTGAATGCATTATGATATCACTACAAACCTGGGGAGGCCAGGGAATGGAATGTGGTGGTTTGAAAGAAAATGGCCCACCTAGGGAGTGGCGCTATGAGGAAACTCAAGACAGACAAATTCATAGCACAAGGGAAAGAAGTGGGCACAAAAGTCCCAACCCTCTCCTAGAAGCTATTGGCATAACTGAATAATTTTTATTCAGTGGAGTGACTGGGTTTATCAGTGACATTCAAGGGTAGGTCTCATGCTTGGCTAATGCAAACTGAACTCCATATTTTTAGTGTAGTTTAAATTTTGCTTTTATTTTTGATTGTTTGGTTTTATTGAAAATAAATTTTTTTTCATGAAATGCATCCTGATTAAAGTTTCCCCTTCCTCTACTTGTGTTTAAGAGAGAGAATGAATATGAAGTTGGATGGGTAAGAAAAAAAGAGATCTGAGAGGAGTTGGCAATGGGAAATGATCTGATAAACACATAACGTATGCAATTCTCAAAGAATAAAAACTAAAGGAAACAGAAATAAATCTTCTTTATAAGTTCATTTGTTTCAGATATTTTGTTATAGTCATGGCTAGCTGACAAGATGACTTAACTACATGGTTTCTTACAATGCTGGTCACAAAAATGGACTAAGAGCAGGGAAGTAGACCTGAGAGAAAATAAGTGCCTTTGATTATTTCTAAATTAATTTGTAGTTGAATAAAGAGTAAGACAATGATAAGAATAAAGTTAGTCTATTAAAAATGTGGCAAAGACAAACACAACAGTGTTGTGGTATATTTGTACACTGTCTGAAGATGTGTTGTTGTGATTGGTGTAATAAAAAGATGAACAGCTAATAGCTAGGCAGGAGGTATAGTCAAGACTTTCAGGCAGAGAGAAGAAGTAGGAGGTGTAATCTCAGCACAGAAGAAGCCAGGAGACACAAAGAAGAAACAGGAGGTACAAGATGGAAGAGAGGTAGCACTATGTGGTAGAACATAGATTAATATAAATGGGTTGATTTAAGGTATAAGAGATAGTTAGGAACAAGCCTAAGCTATAGTCTGGGCTTTCATAATTAATAAAAATTCTCCATGTCATTATTTGTGAGCTGGTGGGCCAAAGGAAAAAAAAAATCTGACTACATATCACATCAAACGTGGGGACACATATTTCCACATAGGACCTGAGAAAGCTTTTTTTAAAAGTTCCAAACACATACATGGAACCAGACATGGCTTCATAAACAGGGTATCTGGATCCTGAATGTAACTTTGTTGACTGAATTTTTTAAATGTTAATGTACAAAAAACAATAGCTGCTGAGAGACATTAGATTATGGAAACTGCTAAACTCAACCAGCCTATATATTTTAGAATGTCTTAACTTCAAAATGGAAGTCAGAAAATATGTTGCATTGGGGGAGATATTGTGCCTTTGTTTCCACAGGAAACAAAAAGTTATAGTTCTCTCCAAAATTAATGAAGATCACATTTTTTTTGGTTTTTTTTTTTTTTTTTTTTTTTTTTTTTTTTTTTTTTTTTTTTTGAGACAGTTTCTCTGTGTAGCTTTGTGCCTTTCCTGGAACTCACTTTGGAGATCAGGCTGACCTCGAACTCACAGAGATCCACCTGCCTCTGCCCCCCAGTGCTGGGATTAAAGGTGTGTGCCACCACCGCCCGGCTTGGAGATCACATTTAACTGGGAAAACCTCTTGAAAATCTTAGCTACAGACATGGAAAAAAAAAAAAAAAGACTACAGGACAGATGGCATATGTGCTGATCCCTCTACATGGGAATAGCTGAGACTGGATAAGACATGATAAATCTTGTTGGCTACAGAGTCCTCATCACTTATTATTATATGCTATCCTTTCATATGGCATAGATAGAGGTTTGGTTATATAGTCCAAACAGATGTATAAAGTTGACAGATGCCCTTTACCTGCTCAAACATAAAATAAAAAATAAACTTTAACTGACATGCACACTTCACATTCCATACTTGTGTTAATCCAGATATATATGTTACCTTAAAAGTTGTGTGTTCAGAACAAAAGAACCAAACACCAATGAAAACAAGAAGCCTGGGTGATCCAGCCTCTCAAAATGCCTCTGTTACAGTTTCCTCAAAATTCTTCTTTCAAAACAGCTTCAAAGCTGCTAGCTGAGATGGTCCAGCCTCACAGACTATCCAGCTGAAACTTCAGATTAGCTCTACACTTTCCCATCACACAGAGACTAAACAAAAAATAATATAGCTAGCTCTTTGAGGACTTGACCATTATTCCAATTTTCTCAGAGTCCCCTAAACATGCCATCACCCCCAGACAACAGGAAGCAGTCTAGAGAACACAATGTCCACAGTCCCAAGAAGTGGGGTGAGTGAGTGGTTTTTGGTCATTCAGTGGGTTATGGATGTTTATTATTGTTTAGGGGGATGGATTACAAGTTGTTATTGATCATTGTCAGGAAAAAAGCTGAACAAAGAAGATTAGATTCAGGGATCTCTTTCTGAAGGGAAAAGGGGGGAGTATAGTATAGGAATGATGGGATAAAAGGGTGGATTGTTGAGTCTACTTTCGAACAACCACTAGTTTCAAATGTTTTACATTGGTATGGATTTTTGTATATTGATACAAATTTAAGGTTATTTTTGTTATACTATATATATATATATATATATATATATATATATATATATATATATTTTACTGTTGTTTAAGGTATTGTACCAATGCAGCTCATTTAAAAATGTAATGTAAAGTTTTACTCCTTGAAAACTATTTAGGATAATAAAAAAAAGACAGGTTAGTAGTTTGTCATCTGTTAACAATCGAACCTATAGATATGTTAGGTATATTTTCAAGGTCAAACAAAGATATATTTTAGAAAAATGGTCTTTAAACACTTCAGAGACATATAGAATATGACATTTAAGATGCTTTAATAACCTAAGGCTTTTCATGACAGTAAGACACATCTGCTCCTGGTGGAACCAATTTTCTTCAAAGAGCCTCCCAATTGAGCTTTCTTTTATGTGACAAAGTTAGCCATTGGGCAAGAAACTGCCCTTTCCTTTGCTGCTAACAGTATGCTGTACAAAATGGACAAGCAGGACACAAAAGAAAATGACTACTGAAATTTGCCAATACAAAGTAAGACAGTCCTTCAAAATTCCTGCTTCATAGTAAAGTCTGTCAGATATGTTGGCCTGTAGGCCAAAGATGGATGCTCCAATGTTGCAGAGGAATCTTGGGTGACTGTTCAGATATACAGATGTTTTTGCCATTTCTATAATTTTGGAAGGTGCTTGCTCTACACTTCCTATTTAGTTAGTTAATATTATATCCTTCTTGGATCATTGATGGGGTTGAAGACTAGATAGTTATACTTACAGTTTTCTGTGTTACCAAATTCAGAAAAGAAACTCACAAAAGATGTGTAAAATATATAGGATTGAGACATAAAAGCTTAAGTTGTTTATCTAAGAAAATGTTTTGAGTCTAAAAAGAAAGTTGTGTTGGTAATACAAGCTAGAATAAAAAGTAAAGTATGTACAAAACTTTGGACTCACTAAGATAGGATAGATAATGAAATATTTTCTCTGAATTTGCCAAATACAGACAGATTGGACATTGTAAATGTAATTCTTACCTGATAATTGTTTTTATTGTATAATGTATTACTATGTTAGAGTTAAAACCTTTCCTTTTTATTTAAACAAAAAGGTGGAAAAGCTGTGAGTCATTTGTGTACTATGTGAAGGTGTATTGCTGTGATTGGTATAATAAAAAGCTTAATGGCCAATAGCTAGGCAAGAGGAATAGGCAGGACTTTCAGGCAAAGAGAAAACAAGAAGAGGAGAAATCTAGGCACAAAGGAGAAGCCAGGAAAACAGAGAGAGGAAACAGAAGGCACAAGATGGAAAAGAGTTAAAGCCATGTGATAGAAGAACATAGATTAATATGCATGGGTTAATTTAAGTTATAAGAGATAATTAGAAACAATCCTAAGTTATAGGATGAGATTTCATAAATAATAAGAAGTCTCCATGTCATTATTTGGTAGCTGGCTGGTAAAACAGAAAAAGACTCATACACAGCAGTACATGCATTATGTGGTTACACAATACATTCTAAAAATAATCTTGTGACATAAATATTATCCATTTAAAATTTTCAGCACACATGTAAATCATTAGTAAACTAGGAAAACATTGCAATCAAAGAGAAAATTAAAACTTCAAAAATTTGGTTTTAATTATTATGTATAGATTAAATTAACCAGGCTTTTATTTCCCTAGGAATTATTATACAGATTTTTTCAACTAATGAGTTTGGGTTGGCTTTTAATAACAAAATCCATTTAAATAATCTATGAAGAAAGACATTAAGTTTTTCTGCCCCTTTGTGTTTCCTGTGTGTAACAAATCTTCCTAGGACCATATGGTCTAGAGCTATTCTACATGGCAGCATATATTTGCAGGGGAAACTATTTCTTTGCTTTAATTCATTCTTTGAAGCAAGATGTTTGCCAATCTAGGGACATTTGCCTTCCCAGTCTTCTTCATGGTAAGGATAAATGTCTTGTTTCTTAGGATGTATCTGCATGCTTTCCACCCAAAAGAACCTTAGTTGGAAATTCCAGCCCTTAGTCATTTGAAGAGGGAAAAGAGCACCAATGTCTTGTCTCTCTCTTGTCTGTTCTCAATTGCTCAGTATCCTACAGCACTTCAACACCAGACGTGTGAATGGCAAAGAGAATCCAAGACAGCAACAAAGCTAAGGGAAGGCTTAATCTCAACTTTTCCAAGTGCATAAATGATTGATAGTCCAATTTCTAAAAAGAGGAGGCTATCACAATTCAAATAAAAAAAATAAAACCTGCTTCAATGGCATTTAAGAGAACATTTTGTATTTTTGTTTGTTGTTTGTTTTGAGATAGGGTCTCTCTACATAACCCTGACTATGTCCTGGAACTCACTACGTAGACCAGGTTTACCTTGCACTCAGAGATCTGCATCCCTCTGCCTCCTGAGTGCTTGGATTAAAAGTTGGATTGACCATGCCCATCTCTGTCTTTTTGTATTTATTTGACTGTTCAAAGATCTGAGCTTGGCAATTCACCTGAACAAAATATACTGATTTTCTATCTAGTCTCTATTCTAAATAGATTTTGGTGGTGAAAATACTATGAGAATTGCAGTAACTATTTGAAAAAATTCGATAACTAGTTAAATTTATTCAATAAAAAGGCTATGCAAAGGCTGGTGGGATAGCTCAGTGGTTAAAGACACTTGCTGCCAAGCTTTATAACCTGAGTTCAATCCCCGGTGACCTACATGGTAGTAGGAGAGAACTAAACTCAGCAGATTGTCCCCTGGACTGCACTCTCCGGTTGTGATACACAATTAACACACAAGCATACACATCCACAAACACACACACAATGGATCAAAACTCTCATCACCTACACCTGGGAAGGCACTTCATGATTTGTAAACGGGTTCATTAAGAGACATTCAAATTAAACAAACATCATGATTTTCAGATATTTCTTTACAAAAAGAAGGGGGGAAATTTTGAAAATGTGAACACAGAAGAGATGTCCAAATGATGACAGCAGACAGAGGAGAGACAGCTAAGAACCAACAAGTGCTATGGATCTCTGCAAACCACTCAAAGACACAGTCTTCAAGTAAGACACTGGCTTCAGACTTCTAACTATCAAGCTGTTTTAAATCATTCCACATTCAGTTTGTGATATTTTATTGTAGATTCCCTAGGAAACTAATGCTACAATGAGTTATAATTTTTCTCTAATTGTAAGTTAGATGCTTATTGTTTTATTTTTAAAAAATCATATTGTTAACCAAACAGTTAATTCCTAAATTACATAGATGACATTGTGATAGAAGTCTTCTTTGTCTTTGCTTGGGTTCTCCAGAAACAGGCCTAGGATTGAAGAGAATGTATGAATACTGTACAGGATAAAGACTCAGGAGGAATCTGAATGGTAGGAATGTTCTAGAGTGAAGTGTGTCACAGGTCCCAGATAGTTTTAAAACATGACACTTTGGTGCAATTTCTTACTTAGCCACAGATAACTAATACTACATCTATACAGAAAAAAAAGGAAAAGAAAGAGAAAAATTTCTTTGACAACCAAGACACTATTGTTTATAACTGATAATCAGTAGGTTCTGACAATATAGGGGCTGGGAATATGAGGAAAAGTGTTGAACAGTCATAGTGTGTACTCCATGACTTACCGTTGATGCTTTCTCTGTTGCTTTCTTAGGCCAACTTTTGGGGTCTTGGTTCTAACCAACTACCTTATGAGTAGGATGAGAGAATGCATCTATTGATCTCTCTGGGTCATGTGACCAATATAACAGCATTTTTTTCCTGCCCATTCCCAGGCTCTTCCTGCCATACTTACTCAGTCATGTCTTCATCTCCCAATTTCACCAGCACTTAAATTCTGTGCCACCTTTCCTTTTCGGTGTTCTGGATCTGCACTATGATGACAGTATTAACCAAATGATGTCTGCAGAGTCCATCCTTGCGTGGTGGGATCTCTGCAGAGGTAGGACCCTTTGTTTAACCTCTGTCGCTGCACGGCATAAATCCAATATTAACGTTTGCACAAAGCAGACAATATGCTTCCTATATTTTAACTTTATTGTGGTATTGGCTTGAACTATATCTTGAAGGGTTATGTATAGAACATTTCTGCATAATTTTGATAACTAAGAATAGATAGCAGCTTATTCATCATTTAGCATAAAAATGACTGGACAATTTAGGGCAGAATGAAGGAACCAACATCACAGACAGGTTTTCAGGATGGCGAGTGCTTCCTTCCATTGCCTCAGCCATCAAGTGAAGGAGATAATTGCATCCACGTCATAATGTGGTTGGGATGGACTGAATGCCTCAAGTACCTAAATCTCTTCTAACCATGTCTGAAATGTAGAATGCTATGCAACAGCTGCATATACCAAATGTAAACTTCCAAAATAGGAAAAATCTTACATCTAGAATGGCTTTATTTCCAGAATTTCATATATATAATTCCACCAAACTGGTAAAAAGGGGGAAAAATTGAGAAGTGAAATGGCAGCATGGCTGTACCCATTTTATAGATGAAGAAATAAAGGTTTGATATTTATAAATACCTGGCATCAAATATTCTAAGTGTCAGAATAAGATAAAAATAGATATTTTTCTGAAAACTTTCCTGAAATATCTTCTGCTTTAAAGATGTCAACACAGCCAGGCGGTGGTGGCGCACACCTTTAATTCCAGCACTCGTGAGGCGGAGCCAGGTGGATCTCTGTGAGCTCGAGGCCAGCCTGGGCTACAGAGTGAGCTCCAGGACAGGCTCCAAAGCTACACAGAAAAACCCTGTCTCAAAAAATCAAAGAAAAGAAAAGATGTCAACAAATTACATAGGCAAAAATTTCTCCTGTCCTGCTCATCCCTGCAGTCCGGATGATTCTCCCATCCATGGTCCTGCAGCCGCTTATAAAATAATCAATCAGAGGCTTAATATTCATTACAAACTGCATGGCCTATGCCTCAGGCTTGTTGCTAGCTAGCTCTTTCATCTTAAATTAACCCATTTCTATTAAGCTATGCTTTGCCACATGGCTGTGGCATTACCTGCTCTCTCACATCTTGCTTCTCGTGGAGGCAGCTCCCAGCGACTCTCCTGATGCTGCCTTTCTCCTCTCTCTGTCTCCCTTGGATCTCCCATCTGGCTCCATTCTGCCCTGCCATAGGCCAATGCAGCTTTATTTGTTAACCAATTGGAGCAGCACATATTCACAGCATACAGAAATACATTCCACAGTAATATTACCTTGTTTTATTAAACGTGGAGCTGATGATGGCTTATGATTTTCCCACCCTTCACCACCAGCACACAGTGGATCTGTTTTTCACTGCAGAACAAGTTGAGGATGTGAGTGGGGCAGGAGTAGGGAGTCGGAGGGGAAGGAGAGGAAATGGGGAAGGAGTAGGAATTTTAGAGTGCTCAACTAAGTATAAAGAAGGGGGAAGGAGCTGGCTGTGAAATGGAAGCTCTCAGGGTAGTCATCCCAGTGAGCCATCAAGCTGGTACTTCCTGGGGTCTGTGGCTTTTGGTTGAGTATCAGAGATTAATACTGTGCTGTGTGGGATGCTGTCCAAGACAGCCATTCCCAGCCTTTCCTAGGACTATAGATTTGTTTTTCTGTTAAGACTTAGAAAATGTTGAATTTTAGCGTGAGGTAACAAAATAAGACCATAAAATAAAATAAGATGTATACCTATTTTTATGTTCCTTCAATGGTATTTTTTTAAAAAAACTTTGTTAAGGCAAAATAACATTGTTTTTATCTGTACAAAAATACAATAAGAGTAAAGAATATGTTTATAGCAATGGGACAGTATGAATCATACCAGTCAGTACTACTGGCAATTAAATCTCAGATTTCTCAATCCATTTAGGGCCCTATTATCAAGAGTCATGGGCAGCATACTTATAAAAAATATCAGAAGAATATAACAACCGAAAACAGCCAAAGCCCATTTTAATGTCTGGATCTGGCATATGTTTACACCTATCTTTTAGTTTTATGAAAACTCAGTGCTACAGACAGCTATCAGATCTCAGGGTTTTGTCCACAGAACAAGGGAAAGCTATGCCTTCTACTTCTGGCTTCTAAGAGTTTCTTTCCTTTGGGGTAAAGGCTAGTGCCAGAATGAGAGGAAACAAACGTCATGCCCTGTGAGAGCCAAGAGCAGCTGGTACCATTGCCCTGGCATTTATGGGATGTTACAGGCGTAAAGTCACATTTGGAACTGGTTGGGGAAAGAACTTAATGTTTCTTTCTTTTATCTTTATAATCCACTTTCCTAGCGAGGATTATCCTGCCATTCATACTAAATTTAGCAAATGCAATTTTACATGTAAAAAAAATAAAATAAAATAAAAAGCTGTGTTGCCACAAGGTGCTCTGAGAGTGCAGTGTGTGTGCTGGGTAGATAAACTGCCTCTCATCAACAGAAACAATAAACACAAAGGCACAAAAACTTGTTCCAATTGTTTTGCTTTTGAACAATGAAAGCCATTTTTGTAGGAATTAACCAGAGGGAGTTGTACATCTGGAGAGCGGTGAACACATCATTTCTGTTTCAGAGAAAACTGCAATTATTGCCAAAAAAAAAATTCATCTGCACTATGAGCCAAATTTGTCAAGCTGGGAGTGTCACCGAGAGGGGTTTGCCACCAGAAGCTTGCGTAGTCTGCTATTTCCCTTATTTATTTCCAGTCGCGTCTTTCTTCGTTTGATAGAATTTTTATGGTGTATGTTTAATGAAGAGACACAGGATCCTGGTGAACTAAAGCTAGAGTTTTGGTGTCAGAGGGATGGTATTAACAATATTTCTCTGGGTGCTGGAGACAAGGCTCAGTGGTTTTGAGCAAGTACTGCTCTTCTAGAGGACCAAGGATGAGTTCCCAGCACCCAAGTCAGACAGCTCACAACTGCCTGTAACTGGCCCTTCTTGGTTGTTGTACTCACATACCCAAACCCACACACTGACACACACACACAGTATTTAAAAAACATAGTGAATCGAAGTGAAAATACTGTGGGATGGTCTGTATGTCAAATGTGTTGTTGATTGGTCAATAAATAAATCACTGATTGGTCATTGGCTAGGCAGGAAGTATAGGCGGGACAAGGAGAAAAATAGAGCTGGGAAGTGGAAGGCTGAGGGAGAGACACTGCCAGCCGCCATCAGGACAAGGAAGATGTAAAGTACCGGTAAGCCACAAGCCACGTGGCAAGGTATAGATTAATAGAAATGGATTAATTTAAGCTGTAAGAACAGTTAGCAAGAAGCCTGCCACGGCCATACAGTTTGTAACCAATATAAGTCTCTGTGTTTACTTGATCGGGTTTGAGCGGCTTGGGACTGGCGGGTGAGAGAGATTTGCCCTGACTGTGGGCCAGGCAGGAAAACTCCAGCTACAAATGGCGTCCAACGTGGTGTCAAGAGTTTCCACCTAAAACCTGAGAAAAAAGATTCTAAAACGGAGCTAAAAACAGCTTCCTAATTGTCTCTCTCAAATGAGCGGCAGCTGCCGGTTTGAGCTACTGGCGGGTTGCTGGCGTGCGCGCTCGACCTGCAGTATGGCGGAAATGAAGTCTCTGCAAATGGCACATTAAGCTGCATTGTGGATTTAGCCTTTGCTAGTACAAAAAAAAAAAAAAAAAAGAGGTTTCTGGGCTACACGCTGCTTGGATAAAAGCATAGACCCACGATGGCTCCCAGAGCTGGCGGTAAGCATACCGCCGCCATGTTGGGAAGCTGAGGTGGGCGGAGCCAGTAGCCACAGCACCAGCACCGTTTCAGGCTTACAAGGCTGCAGCTTAAAACAATAGATTCACAATAAGACAGATTCAGATGTAATAGTTTAAAATGTATGTAAAATATACGTAGGCTTGAAAGAAAAAAAAAGGTGATATATACAGTATAGAAACAAATACATGGTTTTAAAAAATAAAGTCTTTAAAGAGACAGTAAAAGTAATATAAAAAATAAGCCACGTAGAGATGACTATTACACAGAGAGTCTGGATTGTGTTGTCTTTGGGATTCTTAACTACAGAGAGATATTTGATTGTAAAGGAAGCTGAGTTAAACCAGTATGTATATTTTAAAGATACTTTGACTTCAAAATTTGGATGTAAGGATATGTTGCTTTGGAAAAGAGTCTCTTTTGTTTCCACAGAAAGCAAGAGGCTATGGATTTGTTCCAGATTAAGACACATCAGGTTTGACCAGCCAAGACCACCTGAAAGGTCTCCGATGACACCATGGCCCAGATGATCCAACATCCAGAACCATTTCAAGACAACTGGCTCAGATGATACAGCCTCACGGACTACTCCATGATCCTAAAATTTTCTTTGTTTCCCCAGAAGATACAGCGCCCCCCTCCAGCAAGAAGTAGTAAGAGAAGCTACGCCCAAATTCCCAAATATACCAAGCTGACTTTGGAGATGTGTAAAGGTTAAAACCTTCCTTTTTAAGAAAAGAAAAGGGGAAGTACTGTGGGATGGTCTGTATGTCAAATGTGTTGTTGATTGGTCAATAAATAAATCACTGATTGGTCATTGGCTAGGCAGGAAGTATAGGCGGGACAAGGAGAAAAATAGAGCTGGGAAGTGGAAGGCTGAGGGAGAGACACTGCCAGCCGCCATCAGGACAAGGAAGATGTAAAGTACCGGTAAGCCACAAGCCACGTGGCAAGGTATAGATTAATAGAAATGGATTAATTTAAGCTGTAAGAACAGTTAGCAAGAAGCCTGCCACGGCCATACAGTTTGTAACCAATATAAGTCTCTGTGTTTACTTGATCGGGTTTGAGCGGCTTGGGACTGGCGGGTGAGAGAGATTTGCCCTGACTGTGGGCCAGGCAGGAAAACTCCAGCTACATGAAAATAAAATTCCCTGAGTATCACAGTAGGCCTCCAGGCAGCTTTATAAGCTGTAGACTTTATTCTTTGGTATTCTGTTTGTTCTTACATTCTCATTCCTTCTGCTTGTCTGGAATATAACTCACACCCTAGTGACTATTATAACATTTTACGTGTGTGTAAAATTTACACATGAAACATGACATCTGAGAGGGAGAAGGAACTGGAAAGACACAGCATCATTTAATAAAACAGAAGTGAACTTAATTTGATTCATAGGGAATGGTGTATAAATGAAAACCATTGACTATGATATATTATACGCAATTCTAGTTAAACATGATGTTTCCCTATGGCCTTTTTAATGTTATTTATCCCTTCTCCTTCCATCTCCCTGTGTTTCACCCTCTTTTTCCTTCCCCAGTTAAAGCTCACCCCCAATTTTTCCTATTTCCCCTTTAAGAGGAACTGTGTTCTGTTCTGTTCCTGTCTAAGACTTCTGTCTCCCCCGACCCCTCACCGAGGTTCCTTCTTACTTTCCTGGTTTCTATGATTACTCCATGTTATAAATTCATCCTGCATATTTGGATTCACAAATTAAAGAAATCAGGCGATGTTTATCTTTTCAGGTCTGGGTTACCTCACTCAGTATAATACATTAGTTCTATCCCTTTACCTACAATTTTATTTCATTTTTCCACATAGCTGAATAAAATTCCACTGAAGACACAAACTATTCTAAACAAATAAAAAGGGGATTCTGGGAAATATTTGCCAGTCTATTCATTATCTACTATCTATTATAAAAAATTAACGCTGGGGAAGGTAAAGTTTGCCATGGGAATGCTCATGGAACACCACAGTAAAGTACCTGTGGAAAGTATTTGTGAGCTGGAAAAATAAACTGGCTTAAAATGCCAGCTATCATGAACCAAAATTCAAGAGTTAGTTTCCTCATCTTACAAAAAGAAGAAATCAACTGCTGTTATAACCTACAGTAAAATAATTGGAGAATGAGCCATGGTATTTAATTGCAAATGTCAAGTCTAGAATACTTTTTCATACTTTTTAAATCACCAGAAAATAAAAAGAAAATGAAAGGGAAAAAGATAAGATGGAAATAATGTCAAAGCTCAGTGGCTCTAAAGTCTGAGGATTAAAAGAATAGCACTATAATTTTCAGTAGTACAGTGGATCCCATTAAAATAGTCCTTGGGACATTTATGAGCCCTTACTCCTTTTATTATATTGTCATTGTATATTTCATTCAGAGATGTTAAAACATAAATTGTACAAGACAGTCTTCTTTCGATCACATAACCAGAAAATTTTAAATAAAGGATACTCTTAAACTTAAACACATAGAATCCAATTTTTCTAAGTTATTTAAGCTAATAGAGGTATGTAAAATAGTGATGCTTAGTTTTTAAGTGTTCACAACACAGGGCTTCTTACATCTGTTTCAGGTACTAAGTTAGCTTCTGAAATTTCCCCCCAGCTTCTTGTTTTACTGAAAGGACAGCATGAGAACTTTACTGGTTATATCAGAATGAATTAAGTAAAATTTTTCTGATACAGCTACGAGTTTTAAAAATTATTCTTCAAATAGACTTTGAAAGTTTCTTTCCATGACACCAAATCTGAATGATTATCTTTAAGTATATACAGAAGATGATGGCTGGCACAACTACCTAATGAATGTATGACATAGTCATACAGGAATCATCCAACACCCCCAAATCACACTATTAAATATAGATATGTTGCAGAATACTAAATGTATTTTAAGCCTCATGTGTAAGGAAAATGAACATTCTCATGTACAGTATACATGAGATTTTTCTCCCTTACAGTAGCCTTTCTTAATGATTAATAAAAGCCTGATGTTATTGGTTCAAATATCTCTGGTTTTATATTTTTCTGGTTTTGTGGGGCTTCTTTAAGATATATTAATCATAATATAATAAATCAGTGGTTTTCAACCTGTGGAGTACAACCTCTTTGGGGTCAAATGACCTTTTCACAGGGGTCACCTTAAGACCATCAGAAAACACAGATATATACATTATGATTCATATCAGTAGCAAAAATATAGTCATGAAGTAGCAATAAAAATAATTTTATGATTGGGGGTCACCACAACATGAGGAACTGTATTAAAGGGTGACAGTCTGCGAAGGTTGAGAGCCACTGCTCTAAATAATACTATTTCTATTTAATTCATGTCCACTATTAACAAAGATAGTTCAACTCAGGGATTCAAGGTATTTCCTATGGGCATTATCTTACATGCAGGGGATTTGGAAGAGTAAAAGACATATTTAATCAAATCCAGATTATACTATCTTTTTATTAAAATCTTGTATAACATGGGTTCTATAAAGTATATCAAAAGTTTCCATAAATTTTCACAAAGGTTACGGATATTATCCCATACCTAACACTATCAGCATCTTAGAATTCCTAGTCACTATCCTCCAGGAATCCCATTTTGATCTTTACAAATGATTAGTTTTCTTCTTTTGAACCTTACATGTGGGGAATCCATGAAGTCTTTTGAATATGAAATTGATTCTTATGAGAAGTACCTGTATTTTTGCACCTCAGTTGTATTTCATTTATTCTCGTGGCTCTATTGTATTCCACTGGATAAATATCATAATTTATTCCCCTATTTCATTGTTGTTGACTGTTTTGGTTTCCAGTTTGCAGTTACTACAAATAATGCTGCTATGAATTTATATATTCCTTTTGATTAAAAAAAGGCAGTAATTACTTCTGGTTTATTTTGAGGTCATAGGTTATATAAAATGCTGAATATTAATCGATAATTACAAACTTGTTTCATAAGAGACTGTACCGTCCATTTTAAATTTTTAGCTTTGAGATCATAATATAATTACATAATCACTATCCCTCTTTTTTCCTTCCTTTCAACACCCCCATAGGCCTCGCTTGCTCTTTTTCACATTCATGGCTTCTTTTTTTTAAATTAATTGTTGTTACATGTATATGTGTATATTTATATACATATAAATTACTAAGTATAACCTGCTTACCATTTTAAAAAGGAAGTTCCTTCCTGGTCATCTTGCCTTTTTTTTTTTTTTTTTTAGGTTTTTTTGAGACAGGGTTTCTCTGTGTAGCTTTGCGCCTTTCCTGGAACTCACTTGGTAGCCCAGGGTCATCTTGCCTTTTTGAAGAGCTTTCATAGTGCCTGAATTCTTTATTTCAGCATGGACCCATTGAGACCACAAGGAGATAGTGATAGCAAATCTTAATCCTTTGGATTGAAACTATAATTTAATATCAATTCCCTATCCATCCCAACAGAACTTTTAGGAAGGGCCTGGCACAACCATGACAGTTCTTTCCTGCATTTGGGTTATGGAGCTCGTGGAGGCTGGATGAGCTGTCACTCACAGCCGTTCTTCCGTGGTCGTGCGGGGAGTTTTGACAGCAAACTCGGCCGTGTTCTGCCTGGCCTCCTCACCACAGGGAGTTCACACACTTGCTTCCTTCACCACTTTGTTCACTTGTGATACAGTTGAGGACAAGAAACTTAAGATAATTTGGAGGGATGTTATCAACTGCTTCTGATATCAGTGAGGTGCCATTGTGCTGATGGGGCATCTGCGAACCAGAGCCTAAGTCAAGACAGTCAGTTATTCTCATTGAACATGTGCGGATGCCTCTTGGAAGTGAAAGCGAATTCTGAGTATCCCATGTAAAACTTGGAGGAAGAAGGAATGGAAACCGAAGCTTGCTGAGTTCTGCTGCTTCTGCCAACCTCTTGATTCACAGGTTCGGTCTTTTTTTTTTTTTTTTTTTGGTTTTTCAAGACAGGGTTTCTCTATGTAGCTTTGCGCTTTTCCTGGATCTCGCTCTGTAGACTAGACTGGCCTCGAACTCACAGAGATGCTCCTGGCTCTGCCTCCCAAGTGCTGAGATTAAAGGTGTGTGCCACCACCGCCTGCCTAAGGTTCTGTCATTTTATATTTGACATAATTTTATAAACCAATATCCATATATTCTTCTACAATAAATATACTTTAACAAAATTTAGTTTTAACAAAATTCATTTCCAATGGACCAAGCAAGGGGATGGTAGATAAATGTGAAAACCTCTTATTCTAAATATTGCTATACTATAGTCATAGTATATCAAATATTACTATGCAAACAGTCACCATTGACTAACTGTTATGTATGAGGACAAAAGTCCAACCAAATCGCACTTTCCATGGTATATCACTTCTTTACATCAGTGTGCCTGAATTCATCCAAGGCACTGAAAGACGTGCTCTAATTGCACACAGAAGTACCTGAACAATTTTTATTTTATTTCCCTCTATTACAAGATGTCTTCACAGTCCTAGCCACTAACATTTTCTATTTTCTCGAGAAAGAATAATTTACTGTCTACTCACTTAAAGATATTAGGTTCCTGTATACAGACTTGTTTCGTTTTTCCTCTCAGTACTCTTGAATTCTCTTTTAAACCCTCGAGTGCTTGCGATCATGGCACAGACACTCACTAATAACAATTGAACCACTACATCTGTTATAGAGCTGTGTGGCTCCGATAACCCACCCCTGGCCTGAACAATGTGGAAAGGTGTCTCTGGGTAGAAGCTGGCTCCTCTTTATAGCTACATCTGTTCTGCATGTCCTCCTGGAACATCTACTGTGAAGTGTAGCTCCTGCTGAGCAGGCAAGCCCAAACTTGGCCCTGTTCCCCTGAAATACAGACCCTAAAATCTGACCGCTCAGACACTAACAGCCAGTGGAACAATACTAAGTCAAGAACAGTGGTTTTTCCTGAAAAACATTTTCCTTCTGATAAAAATGGCTTTAAAAGGTAAATGTGACTTTTCTGAAAAAAAATTGTTACATTTTATGGAATGTGGTGATAAAAATTGGATCTTTTTTAATAAAACAAAAGTGGTCAGAAAGTACAGATTTTTTTTTCTTTTTTTACTTTGAGGAATCTGTGACACCCTCAGGTGTTTAATTTTTCCATTTCTTCTCTTTGTCTTCTTGGCCAAATGTTGCTTCTTTTATTCTTTGTGTATAAATAAAATATTTGTCTCTCAAAAAAGGATTATATAAATCCAAGAAATATTTTAAGATAATCTAGTAAGCCGTGGATTAGAAATTTTTATTCAAATTAAATCTTGAAAATAGGATGGAATTTTTTCTGAGACATCAGAAAGATGGTGCTATCAGATTTCTTTTCATTGTTTTGACTCATCTGGGAAGACCATGTTCCTGAAATCAGCATTGTGAATATGACTTGTGGCTGGCTTCCTGGCTTGGAATTTTACTACATCCTTTCATAATTGCAACAATGTTACATGGAGGGAGAAACACATCTATGTTTGCATCTTTAAAAAGTATATTGTATTTATGTATTTGTATATGTTTTATCTATCTATCTATCTATCTATCTATCTATCTCTTTCTCCCTCTCTCTCTCTCTCTCTCTCTCTCTCTCTCTCTCTCTCTCTCTATCTATCTATCTATCTATCTATCTATCTATATATATATATATATATATATATATATATATATATATATATATATAAAGAGGCTGTGAATTTGAAAAAGGTGGGTACTTTTGAGGGTTTGCAAGGAGGAAAGGGAAGGGGGGACTGGTGTAATTGTATTATAATCTCAAAGGAAATAGTTTTTAAAACATTACACCTTGGTTATTCTATTCAAGCGAGTTAGTGTTTCTCTCCTGCTCAACTCTCCACATCAGTTCATAGTCTCCCATTCATCTCAAGCATCACTGAAGGAGTTTGACCACCCAGACTATAAACCTGCTGAGAAGAGTGAGCACCTCTCATTCAGCACTGCACTGATCCACACAGCCTCAGAGAAGTCTCTTGGTGAATGAGCAAGAGTGTTAATTATAGGAATCTTGCATGCTTATATGAGACATTTATTTATAAATCTCTACTATTTTAATGCCAACCTATTTGGATGTATAATGTAAATCATTTGTAACGTTTTTATTTTATTTTTAAAATTGCGTTTGGTGGTTGAGGGGTGTCACATGCTAAAGAGCACTTGTGGAGGTCAAAGTAAAACTTTCAGAGCTGGTTCTCTCCTTCTAGTATGTGAGTCCTGGGGATGACCTCATGGCCTCAGTCTTGACAGGACATACCCATACCACTGAGACATCTTGCCTGATCCATAAGCCATTTTCTTAAATGGAGATTTTTTTTCCATTGTCGTCTTGCAGCAACAAAGGATCCAAAAGGACAGAGCAATTCTGCACTGTGGTAAAGTGACCCAGGCTTTGTCTCTACAGTTCTGCATGTGTAATCACCCATCAACAAGGGAAGTAAGCTGTACTTGTCTGTTTCCTGCCCTGCTGGATGGAAGCAAGGCTGAATTTTGTTAGAATGGGTTTTTTGTTTGTTTGGTTGGTTGGTTTGGTGTTGGAAAATAATCAGTCTGGAAAAGAAACAGAAGTCAAATACCGTGGACTCTGTTATTTTTTTCTGCGTTCTTTCAATTTCCCTTTTCTCTGGGCTGCTTGCAATAGCCAGCACCATGTGCAAACCTGCCAGGAACGGCCCATCTCAGCCAGAAAAACATGCTGCTGATTCCCTTCCCACCCGAAGCCTGTCAGGTGTCCCAGTTATTGTTCTTAGGCATTAACAATCTGCTTTGTGTTTTTGTTGTCTTACCTCCTCCATTTTAATAGTGGAAATTAGATAAACGGCTCACTATTTATACCAACTTCATGTTACCTCACAGAGGAATTGATAGAGCAGTCAGCGATCGTATAAAGGGACCAAGAACATCTTTGGGAACAAAATAAAACATTAATTGCCAATGTGTGCTTCCTGTTGCCTGTGCATTATCGATGTCTCACACTTGATAAACACCTCTACAAGGGTCCTGGAGGAGCCCTAGTCAGTCTATAACCAGATATTCACCTCAAGCTACCATCTCCAGAGTCAGACATGCATTCGAGTAGCAGAGGAGTGTGTTCAGACTCCTGTACACAGGCTACAGGCATCAGCCAGATAATCATATACACCATGAGGCAACTCAAGTCTCCACGCCCTTCTAGGGATGAATGTAGTTACAGATCTGAGACACAGGGACTTTGAAATATGTATCACTGGAGACAGGAGTTTCTTGCAGATAATTCAGCCCTTTCTATGTTGTTCAAACCCACAGTGCAACTTACGTTTCTAATTTTTTTTTATTTTTGTAATTTATACAAGGTACTAGTGAGATCTAAGAATAAAAAAGCTGGCAAAACAGTGACATCGCTGTGTGGAGCTACAGAAAAACTGCCGGTTTTTCTCTCAAATAGGCATTCGGAGATTTAAACATTGGAGAGCTTGTTATTTCCCATTTTTGTTTGTTTACTGTTTAGTTTTGGTCAAAATATCAACAGCAGCAAGGGAAGTGTGATTGGAGAAACAGGCCAGGCTCTTGTCAGCTGTTTCTACATCATCATGGCCCTGCAGAGGCCTCTGTGTGTGCTTTGAAAATGGCAAGAGATACACATTGTATATTCAAATAATATAGCAGTGAAACCAAGATTCAAGGGTTGTTAATCTCAAGCATATTATGGGATTGCAGAGCAACTAAGGTACTGAGTGTCTCTATTTTAATTACCAGGGTTGGCAGAGGAATCCAATTATGCTGCTGTGTCCCCAACATAACCCTTTCTCTTTGTTTGCTGCTGGCGTATTCTCAGCATGTTCCGATCACCTTTGTTTATTTGCTTATTGGCTGTTTAGATTTCTCCTCTCAGGACTCCTGCTCTAATTTGAGAGACAGTTTTTGGAGGTTTATTTTCACTGAAGGAGCTACTCATCCTCTTGCAAGCGTGAAGTGTCCCATGCTAACAATGAGTTTTTGTTACCATTCCTCAGTGGAATTCTAAGGCAGGAGTATGACTGGCTTTCTGCATGTGATGCACCATTGTTTGGATCTGGATGTCATAGGCATTGGCGGTATATGTTAGTCTCATTTCAGGCTTCTGGTATGACCGGGAAAATTTAAACAAGGAGGAGATTCTCATTCTGCAGGAATTCTCAGTTCCACACCAAAAGACTCATGAGATTTTCTGCTTCTATATGTCTCCTTGCTCCCTTAACCATAAGATGTAGGTTGTGAGACATAGTGTTCCACTCAATTATTATCCTTAGTAATAAACAGACCGAGATACTATCTGCATAGTCAAAGAATGGAGTGTTTACTGTCGCATTAAAGCAGCCCCCTCTTTCCTTCCATTCTGCCCGTCACTGTCTCTGCGATCCATTCTTCATTCTATTCTGCATCAGCACTGCCCACCCTGCCCTCTTGCTCTTCCTTAACTATTTTAGGAATTTACTTACTAGACTCTTCCATTCTCTCCTTAATAGATCTGGACATCTCAATTTCCTTTGGAAAATAAACTAAAATAAAATCTCCATATAAGCTACCAGCCATTCTTCTGTGGCATTCAAAATATCTTTGATGTGCCTCTGAACTAAGATTTCTTCTTCCAGCGTTCCTTTGTCAGACTCTACACAGCCGTCAAACTAGCATGCTGAGGGTCGCCAATTGCACAATTTTTCTACCATGAATTTTTATTGCATTTGATACCTTCTGGGAAAAGTCAGTTTTCCCCAATAATTGTTACTGGGCATATCAACCATACCTCAGGACAGACCCCCCATGCCCAGGAGAAATTGACTAATGCAAAATGGACTCCATGGTTTTATTCTCTGTTGTTGTTATTATTTGGTTGTTGTTGTGGTAGGCAGTTCTTGTTTTGGTATGTCTGTCTTACTATGCTTTTTGTTTGTTTGCTTGTGTTTTTGTTTTTTGGAAAGAGAGAAAAAACATGAAGTTGAAGTTAGGTCGACAGAGAGTTGATAAGGCTCTGGAAATAGAGGGGGAGGAAAACATGATGGAAATATACTGTATGAAAAATTAAATAAAAACACACATAAACACACACTCTCCCATACACACACACACACACACACACACACACACACACACACACACACGAATCCAAGCACACATGCATGCAGCACATTTATAGTAAAAATGATAACAGTGTGCCTCACTAGCAGACTATCTAAATATCTACACTGAATTTCCTACTTGGGGATTGTTGTCAAAAATTAAAACTAAACTGTTGAAGAGAAAAATGTAATTATCTGCGGCATATAACATGGTATTTGAAATATGTATGCATTGTGAGGTAGCCAAGTCAAACTAATTAACACACATTATGTCACCTTGTGTGTTTCCCAAGCACAATATACTCTCTCAGAAGCTGTCAAGTATGAAATCCATTATTATTAAAAATCACCATCTTGTTTTATTTCAGCTAGCCTGAACTTATTCTTCCTTTCTGCCTAAAATTTTGTATTTTCTTTTTAGCCAGCATCTCTTGAATCTCACAGCACACAGAGTCTCCAATGACCACCATTCTACTGCATGATTCCGTGAGTTGAACTTCAGAAGTACAAAAGTACAGACTTTTTAAAGATTGGCCAGGAAGCCACATAGAAAACAAATTGAAGGACACATGAAGTTCTCTAGAGAAGATAAACATGAACAATAATGTTCACCAATATTCCTATCAATAATATTCTTGTCCTTCTTTTAAAAATTTCTACACTGGTATTTCACTCTACACACAAATGTCAAAATCCTGACCCAATATATAATCAGTAAGTATATAACATAAAATAAAATAGCCTGGAATTTCCGAATAAGGTTCACAAATTCTGTGCTGCTTTTAGAGAAAATTTTATTGAAAAATGGTTACAATCCACTGACTCAGAAAGGTTAAGTAAGGAGGAGGACTATAGGGAGGATGCATGGACCTCCCTGGGAAGGAAATAGACTAGATCTTGGGACTGGGGGTAGATGAGGATGTGAGCAGGAAGGATCAGGTGCATTGGGGGAAGGCAGGAGTGGAGAGAGTGCAAGGAGAGAAACTGGAATTGAGGAACATTGGGGATGGTTGTGGAAACCTAATGCAGTAGAAACTTCCTGGAATCTATGAGGGTGGCCCTAGTGAGTACTCCACATAATGGAGGATACAGAGTCTGAATTGGCCATCTTTTATAGTCAGGCAAGGCTTCTCATGGTGGGATTGGGTTGCATTTAGTTGAGTTGTTGGCCAAGGGGATCTCATGGAGATCCATAAACAACCCAGGCTGATGTTAGGACAGAAGGTCCTAACCATCTGAAAACTAACAGTGAGCCACATTGTTGAGGACAACATCCACACAGCTCAATGGGTGTAGAGAGACCAAGCTTGTGCCTGCATGGAGCCTTCACCCCTGTGTTCTACTATCTTTGGCATGAGAAAGTAGCTACAAGCTACAGAAAGAGAAATGTGAACACCAATGCAGCTGCAAAACCCTTGACACACCATCTGTCCTGCCTGCAAGACATGCTGGAGCAATGGTGGTACAGAACTTGGGGAAGTGGCCAACCAATGTTTGGTTTAACTTGAGGCCCACTCTATGAGAGGAAGGCTATGTCCTGTACTGCCTTCAATAGCCAGGAATGAAGACTGGATAGCCCAGAGACCTAGGGTAGACCCAAACACACCTGGCAAAAATAAATAAATAAATGAAATCATTCCTAATGATAAACTGCTATACTGATAGATCAGTGCCTTGTCCAGTCATCATCAGAGAGGCTTCCTCCAGCAGCAAATGGGAGCTGGTGCAGAGACCCACAGCCAGACATTATGTGGAGAGAGAGTCTACATTGGAGCTCTCCATCGGGTCCCTCCCCTCAGAGATTGAGAGAACCCTCCAGAAGAAAAGGAGAAAAGATTGTAGGAGTCACAGAGGATGGAGGTCAACAGGAGAACATGACCCACTAAATTAACTAAGCAGGGACCACAGAGACTGAAGCAGCAAACCCAGGGCCTGCACGGGTCTGCACCAATCCCTTTGTATGTATCTTATTACTTGGTGTCTTTGTGGGACTCCTAATAGTGGAAATGGGTTTGTCTCTGACTCTTTTGCCTGCTCTTGGGGCTCTTTTCCTCCTATTGGGTTGTCTTGTCCAGCCTTGATATGAGAGCATTTTTGGCTTATCTTATTGTCCTGTTTGGCTGTCTCTTGGAGGCCTGCTCTTTTCTAAAGAGGAAGTGGAGGGGGAGTGCACCTAGGAGAGAGGAGAGGTGCGGGAAGCTGGGAGGAGCTGAAGGAGGAGAAACTCTAGTCAGGATGTGTTATATGAGAGAAGAATCTATTTTCAATTAAAAAAAAAGAGAAAAAAGAAAAAATTTCATACTCAATTTAAAAAAAAGAAAGAAAGAAAATGAACTGGTTAGCTATTGGGTAGAAAAGGGGGAAGAATTCATTGTATAAGCAATGTGTAAATATATTCTTGGTGAAAGATTTAGGTGATGGGTTATCTAAATGCATGGAATAGATTGAACTAGAATGAAAATGAAATTGTACAGAAGGCTTTAAACTTAACTATTTATGGGCCACATAACTGGAATTTAATTTTGGTTAAATTGTTACTTTGTAATTTTGAATCTAGCAAAGAAAAGTCAGCACAATGATATTAAGAATGGGATTCTGGCTGTTTCATAATCTCATCTAGAGCATCAGAACTTATTCCACAGATGCTAATGATTCCATATTTTAGATAGGTAATACACACACTATATGAAACTGGTTAAAAGAAATCAAAACCAGCCCCCAAACAATGTCCCACCGAAACCTGTGTAGATGAAACAGAGGAAACAACATCCCACTGAATCCTGTGTAGATGGAGGCTGAGGGTCTACTGGTGAAAAAAAATTTCTCACATGATTTTGGAAAAGGTACAGCATGAATACACTGTCAGGTTTTTTTTCCCCTCCCTGTAGATGACCTCCAGGTAAATTTAATGTCTCAATATCATCCTGATTCAGATGGGGAGAAGGAAGTATCGTGAAGGATCAATTGGCTTCTTACTCCCTGACTGAAGGAATCCCTAGAGGGGCCCCAGGTTCACACTAATGGATGGTGTCTTATGAGATCTTGGCCTACTGACATCAGGAGTTTCAACAATGACAAAAAGCCCTGTTGGGTCCATATTGTAGTCACTGGCTGCAGGACACCTTAGCATTGAGGTGAATAAACCCCAATGTAAACCATGTTGAACTTCTGAAATTTAAGGAACAAGGAAAGTTTTTCTCATTTGAGGCAAGTAGATACTGTAGAGGGTGGGCAGGCTGAAGTTGTGCTGATGGTACTATCTGACTCATAGCAAAAAATGTGCAGTAATCAAGGTCATCCTCCTGTGGGTAGACCAGCATACTATATTTCATAAAATTTAGAGTGCTTATATAAACTTATATAGTGTCAACAGTGGAAGAAGGCAATAAATATCCAATGCTAGCAAAAGAAATTATCCGTGGTTCCAAATAAAATAAATAGCTTTTCCACCTTATCCTCTAAAGCCTTTTGACCATGCCTTAGTTCTTGTGAAAAGCAAGAAGACAATGAGAAAGTGAAGCAGAAGGTAAGGATGGATGGATTCACAATGACCCTTGTGAGGTTTGAATTCCAGAGCCCCTTGCACGAGCCTCCTAGAGAGAACCTGAACCAAATATGGCCTCCACAGGTTGTTTTTGTAATCAAGAGGGCATTTGTTCTCCATCCATAGAGAAGGAGATGAGGATGGCATTTTAACAGAACAACTTGCTGGTTCTGTGTAGTTTTCTATAAACTTATTGAAACTTGAGTGGTACTAGAGACGCATGGACTAGTCCTGTGTTGAATGAAGAGAAACTGGAAGGTTGAAGGCCAGAGAACTTGTGTTCCAATAGGTTAACCAGTTCAATATTTATGGTCTGGTAGAAAAGGAAAGCACAGATTTCAGTTTTATAAGGAGTTTTATGTACAAATTTAGAAGGAAGCAAGGAAACCCAATCTCCTATTTCCATTTTTAATATCAGAACTGTATTTTTAAGCCATTTTTATGATGGCATTTTAGAGAGAAGGAAAAAAGGATGGCTTTAGTGCTATACACACACACACACACACACACACACACACACACACGTGCACACAAAAACATCTCTTATTGGATTGAATCATGTTTGACTAAGGTGTTAAGAAGGTAAGCTTTTGAAAGTGCCGAGAATAAGTGATGGCTTAATGCCAAATCCTGAATAAGACATTAATACCATACCATCTAAAGCTAAGAGAACATCATGGTAGAGGTGGAAAGATGAGTCAGCAGACAGGGAGAAAAGCCATCTTTCATCATGACACTGCTCTTCCACTCAGAATTTCACAGCTGCTGTGAGACTGCCCAAGACTGGGTCTGTCAGCAGTCAGTCATGGACAGGGGACAGACTCTCGAGGCCCAGCTGCTCCCACCTAAACTGTTGACTACAGAGAGATTCTGGGAGAGAACAGACTCATTGTCTTCTGTTGTGTGCCACTGGCAAGCCCACCAGGGCCCAATGGGTAGTTCCAAACCTGCAATTACACAGATGGCCTTAGTGAGGCTCAGTGGGCCAGAAAACAATACCAAAGGCATGAATGCAGGAAAGGCATTTGTCGGGGAAAGAGTCACAGAGATAGTAGGAGATAAGAGAGAGTGTTGGGAGATAATAATAACAAGGAATACATGAAACTGTCAAAAGTAAATTTAATTAATAATTAGAATTGCCTGTAATATATAATTAAAAGTAGTTTCCCCCTTAGAATTAAGTCTTGTTATAAAAATTGTTTAAAGTAAGTGTTTGCATATTTTTGCCTCAGGGTTAAGGTACTATAAGTGAAAAGTTTTGAGCTAAATAAATGGCCATGTTGCAAATAAAGGAACTCTACACAGATGGGTATTATTGGTGTATTTGTCACCTGTTAATAAATACCTTGTTTTAATTGATAATAAATGGAAAGGGTAGAAGAGCCCTACAAAGAAAAAAAATTTATAAAGTAGCAAGCTGTAATGTTAGCAGTAGTAAAACTTGAGCATAATAAAGAACAAAACAATTTTAGCTGAAATTAAAACACCATGAACCTTCCAGCTTAGAGAGTAAATAGTGTCCTATTTTATTCAGCTATAATATTTTTGTTTTCTTATTTATCAGACTACCCATGCTATAATCTGCCCCCAGTAGTTAAAACCATCTCATCTTTGATGTGAACTATGTCGCCTTTTCTTCTCAGAACATTGTGCCCTCAGGTCACATTTGTGACACTTCTGGTTATATCACAAACTCCTTGGAATACACAATGCTATTGAATTGGATTCCCATTTGGAACTTTTCCAGAGCCATCGCTTAGAGAGTGGCTCACAAAACATCAATTGGCACAGGCTGGTTTAGCTCTTTGTTTGCTGTTGATGGTAAGCATGTGGAAGCATCGAGAATGTAAGTATAATGTCATTTCTCTGTGCAGACAGATTGCATTGCATATAATGTAGCATTATACTAAGTTACACTCCAAGCTTCCTACGTTCAGTAGACATCTCTATTATGACTCATGACAGATAACTGATTACAACAGAGGGCTGAGAATAAAAGGCAAATATGGCCACACTCTTTCACCAACTGGTCACACCAGCCCGTCTTGTCTTTTATTGAAGTTTTCTTCTAGTGAGTAACGTGATTTAAGGATTTAATATTTTTATATAGTTATGATATTAGATAAAGGTAACCATCTTCAAAACTAATATAACTCAAAAGAAAACAGAGAAATAGTAGGCAATATGAAGGCATTTTGGAGACAGTGTGTCAGAAGATCGTGGAACATGTTCCAATTCAACTAACTAAGGAAAGATCCAAATATTATGCTTCTAAATAAATATCTTAACTTGATCCCAAAATTCCAATGAAGTTTCAAGTACAAAAAAGTTAGCAGACTGTATTTATTCACATAACATAGGTGCCAGTCAACATGACCTTATATACCTGGATTGTGATGAAATTGCCTACTCATTTTCCCATGTTATCTTTCATGAAATCCTTAACCTCAAGTACTTACAAATATATGTAGTCTCCAGGTGTTGAAAGGCAATACTTAAAGCCCCAAGGTTTCTACTTGCTCTCTCTCATAGCTAGTGAACGGGATGCACAGGTAGGTCATCTGGCAGCTTGTTTGTGCTGCCTTGCATTGTGTATTCATTTTCATCACATGAAACAAAGCCACTTTGCTTTCCCTCCAAGATTCATTGAATAAAGAGATTAGATGTGATACATAACTAAGCTTTTGAGTCATAGGTGGATATGGAGATATTTTATTTGTGCTGAAATGTGATTTTATTTGTATGTTAATAAAGTTGCCTGGAGATCAGAAGTCACAGTGAGCCATAAGTGGGAGTCAGGCGGTGGTAGCACACGCCCTTAATCCGATCACATGGCAGAAAGAGTCTCTGTGGTCAAGGACACATCCAAAGCAAGGTGACCTGAATTTTTAATCCCTGTACCAACCATAGAGACCTGGAAGACAGGCAGTGATGAGGAAACATGTGGTTGGGTTTAGAGCCAATGAGAAGGCAAAACAGAAAGATAATAAAAAGACAGGACACAGGAAGAAAGTCTCTCTCTCAGGGGAAGGACAGTAGCGAGTGGTAAGATAAGGTGGTCTTAGCTCTTGGCTACTGCTCTGATCTCTGGGCTTTTAACTCTGCATCTGACTCTATGTTTCTTATTTAATAAGACCATTTAGAATTTCATCTACATTTGGCGCCCAACGTGGTTTAGAATTTCATCTACAGGTGGAAGTTATTTTCTGGTACTTCATAAAAAATAAACAAAAGATAAATGATTGGCATCGCAGTCCTTGTTTTAGATTTTTCTCCTTCTGCTCATACACTCCCTCCTTCACTGCAAGCTGTTCAAAAGATATCAAAGATGTGTCTGCACTTTATTATACACAGTAATTAACCCCTTAGAGCATACTCATTCTCTTGATTGATTTTTTTCATAAAATATACTTGTAACTTTTCTCAAGAATATCCATCTGCTCCATTTTTCTAAATTTTTCATCACACCACAACCTTGGCTAGCTAAACAAAGTTGTACAGGGAAACATTTCTCACTGAGAGCAGAGCCTTCATGAGAGGGAAGACTTGCTGTTTTATTTTGGTTTTTAATAACACAATATTTTTCTGTTATACTAACATGAATTTTCATATCATCCTACAGAACAGAACACATGCATACATTTTGAGTGATTTGCATTAGTTAACTGCATGTGGCAAAGCTCTCTTGCAATTTTTGGGTCTGATCTGAAGCAAACTGACAATCTTTAATTAACAATAATAGTTTAAGTCATCCATTCAATGAATTAATTTCAAAACATTTTACCCAGCACATATTAAGTATTTTGTAGAGAAAGTTAGAGGAAATACAGTAGACATGGGATATGCTTTTATGGGAGCCTTTAGTTGCAGAAACAGGGTGAAAAATATACTATAAATCAACGTAGTGTGAAACTATGATAATGTAATGAGATACGGGGTGTGGGAGGGTGACAGCCTTGTATATGAGAGAGATCACAATTGTATGCAATGCATTTAGAACAAATATAGAAATTATAAGGAATAGGGGAAGGACAACTGTGGATGGAATGTGGCAGTTATGGGTAGAAAGAATTCCAGAAGTTGGGGAGAGGTAAGGCCAAAGCAAGTAAGACTCATCAAAAATTGGTTTAAAAGAATGTTAGCCCCGTGTAGTTTATATTTCATTTTAGCTATGAATTTGTATTTTGGGGTAGTTCTGGGCAAAGATGATGTAAAATAATGTAATTTGTATTTTTAAACAAATTTTCTATGAATAATGAACTATAGTAGGGAAAGTGGGACAGTTAAGCATCTAATAGTATACCAGTTAAGTGTCTGATAAGCTATTTTGATTTAATACAATGACACAGAAAAATAGCATTCAAAAGCATAATCAATAAAGACCACAAATTGCATTTCTGATTGTATTTGTCTGTTCCAGTAACTCCTATTTTTGCTGTGATATGTTCTCCAGGTTTCCTACATATGAGTTATTATTGTACCTTAGAAATGTTTTCAAAACAGGTTATCACAATACAAGTAAATTACATGTTTTAATTATCACAGTTTTCAAATTAACGGTATAATTGCAGTAAGAATCAGAGACTTAGGATGGACTATGGAATCATACTATTAATATCTTTTATCATTTTTGGCAAGAATTTTAATTAGAATTTATTAAACTTTACAAGATGATTCCTTGGAATAATAACTTTGAACTAGGTATTAAGAATCACGGTTTCAAACAGAACTATAGTTATATGCATGATTTGAAAGATTAAGTGATCAGTAACAACATTTTTACTTGAATATTTTATGATATATGTACGCATCCTTGTAATGATATACATATGACTCAAGAATGTAATTAAGTGCATTGTCCTGTTATTTTAAAGAATTGAAGGTGTGGTGGTTGAAAATGGCCCCCAAAGGGAGTGCACTAAATGGAGGTGTGACCTTGTTGAAGTAGGTATGGCCTTGTTGGAGGAAGTGTGTTACTATAGGTGTGGGCTTTGAGGTTTCCTATGCTCAAGATACCGCCTAGTGTCTGAGTTCACTTCCTGTTAGCTCTGGTTCAAGATACAGGACTCCCAGCTTCTTCTCCAGTACCATGTCTGCCTGGATACAGCCATGTCTCACCAGGATGGTAATAAAATGAACCTCTTCACTGTAAGCAACCCAATTAAATGTTTTCCTTTGTTAGAGTTGCCATGGTCATGGTGTCTATTCACAGCAACAGAAACCCCAAGACAGACAATGGTACCAGGGACTAGGGTATTGTTGTAATAGGTCTGGCCATGCTTTTTATGTTTGAAGGTATATGGACCTTGGGACTATGGATTAGAAAAACAGTTGAATGCTTTAAGTGCTGCTTAATGGGCCATCCTAGTAGGAACATGGAAGACAGTGGTCCTGAGTGTGATTTGAACTGTGGATGCCTGAATCAAGAGTTTTTAGAAGAGAAGATAATAGTATGTGGCCTAGAGACCAGTCTTGTGATATTTTGATGAAGAATGTGGCTGCTTTTTGCCCTTGTCCAAAAAGTTCATCAGAGGCTAAAGTGAAGAGTTTGGGATTAGTTCTATTGGCAGAAAAATCTCAGAATAGCCTAGTATAGACTTTATTGTGTGGTAATAGTAGTAATTCTAATGAAGATTTATAATGAAAAGGAGCAAGCTGAGCAAGGAAAAATACAGGATGTAGAACAATTTAAGGAGAGAAGAGCACCAGGAAGTGGAAAGGAGTTAAGTCTTGTGTTCAAGGAGATAAACAGATTAAGAAATGGAATAAAGGGAGTGATGACCTCAGGGCAAGATCCCACCTGTGAAAGGAATTGAAGAAAAGCTTAGAGCCAGGTGTGGTGGTGCAAACCTTTAATCCCAGCACTCATGGCAGAGGCAAACAGATCTCTGAGTTTGAGGCCAGCCTCATCTACAGCTCAAGTTTCAGGACAGCCAAGCTGAGGCAGAGTAGGAAACCGTGGAAAACAGAAAATTGGTGAAGATGTAATTAAACAGGGGGGCCATGTTCCAAACCCAGCAAGCCACAGAACTTGACAGCATCAGCCACATGGCTTTAGAGTCAAGGACAGAAGAAAGGTATTATGCAATCTTCCTCCAAGACTAAGAAAAGCTGCTAAGGCCAGGTATTTGTCAGGGGTGTCTCTGAATGAAGGTCTAGTTACACCATAGAGTAAATACAATCAACAACTCCACATTTGACATATAAAATAAAAACAAGATGATTCAGGAAGTTTGGATTAAGAGCAGATATATGATGAGTCTGAAAACCTAAGGAAGAGGATGGTGAATAGCTTAAGTTTTTTTTTTTTTTTTTCGTTTTTCGAGACAGGGTTTCTCTGTGTAGCTTTGCGCCTTTCCTGGGACTCGCTTGGTAGCCCAGGCTGGCCTCGAACTCACAGAGATCCACCTGGCTCTGCCTCCCAAGTGCTGGGATTAAAGGCGTGCGCCACCACCGCCCGGCCTAGCTTAAGTTTTTTTACAATTCATGTGGCCTAGGTGAAGAATCTGGCCACCTACCAGTATCAGTGTATACAACCAAAAGAAAAACCTACAAAGAGGTATGAAAGAGATAAAAATATTAATTTAAGTGATACAATATTGTGTTGCAGATAGAAAAACCTGTATATGTGGGTAGAGAGTATAATTTCAAGTGCTTTTAAATTATTTAGTATTTATACATATGAAAAATATAATAATGCAGATTTTATTCATATTTATTTAGTGTTTTTCTTAACTCAAAATTTGGGTAGTTATACCTAGCTTGCAAGCATTTCAAAAACATACCTTGAAAGATTAAACATTGCCTTAAAGAAAAGCACATTATTAGTTTTTTTCCTATTGTGTGTGACATATACTTAGAACTAACAGTGTTAACCTAATATTCTTCTTTGAAATGGTTCCCAATATGTCAACAGTCTGTTCCTTGCAGCTTTTAATGTAGTAACATTTTAATCCTTAGTTATGCTAAATGGAACCATTCATCTTCAAATAGGTAGATTATTCTAGAAGGCTTTAACTAATTACATAAGTTTCTAAAGGGCAAACAAATTTCTCCAAAGGTAACACAAGAGGAATCTTAAAATTACTAAGAATATTTGTGTTCATTTACTAAAGTCATGCTTTCAAACAACTTCAGCTCTTTGAAAACACTGCTCAATTTTTTTCCTCTGTGTGATAGTCATACAAGAGAAAAACAATAACAAAAATCTAAAATCCAAAGAACTACTGATTGACTCATGTGTAAAGTCAGAAGACTTTTCTAACTGATGGGTTTTTTTTTTTTTTTTGCTTTCTCTCAAAATCCTTTGTTCCTTCACCCATGGGGCTTCTAGAACTATGTTTAATTTCTTCTAAGTAATTTGTGTCACAGTAGGAGTAAATTCTCAGAGTTATACCGTGTCAACTGTCTACTGCTGTCTCTGTTTTGAATTGTTATGAGACATAGAAAGTACAATCAATAAGAAAAATCTTACTCAGAATTAACATACCTATTAATACTTAATTTATAATTGTTTTGAGCTATTTTTTATGTATTTGTATTTGCATATATGTATACACACCACATGGATGCTTTTTGATCTCAGAGTTCAGAAGTCGGTGTCAGATCCTCTGGAATAGGAGTTACAGATTATTGTGAGCCACCCTGTGGGTGCTGAGAATCACTTCACAAAAGCAAGTGTTCTTAAATTATGAACCATCTCTCCAACTCCATTAGTCTTCAGTTTAAATTCAATTAGATCATTCTGCTTAGACTCTACCTTCATTAAGAGAAGTTTATGGCAGTGGGGGTATATCATATTAAAGTAATTTCAAATACTATATTGGTGTTAGAAAAATGGCTTAGCAGTTGTATTCATGTATTGCTCTTGTAGAGGACCACAGTTCAGTTCTCAGAAACCATGTCAGACAGCTCACAACTACTTGGATTGGATGTCTCTGGTGTCTCAGGCACTAGCATTTAAGTGAAAATATCCACACACAGACAGACATATAAAATTAAATAAATAAATCTTTAAAGGACAATACTCTATGATGCATAATAAGCTGAGAAATAATAGCTGAATGGATGTTTGGATGGCTACTGGTATTAAATGTTAAAACGGAGAACATAATCTAGGTGTCTCTCTAGTAATACTTAAACTTCCACTAAATTCATGCTGGTTGACTTAAATATAAACAACATACAAAGTTATTAAATTCTACTTGTGTTCAAGGATTAACATTTCTTAAATTTGTAATTTTTCTTTCACTAAACTATGAACTATTTAATGACCAATCAAGGAGAAGAACCTTAAATCTGTGGGAACCAGGAAACCATTTGCTTAATCCACTGTATTTATTCACTAAAATATATAATGTTTAATTCAGACTTGCCCTTGAAATATTATATTTGTATTCTTCTAGAAATAATACATGCCACAAAGCAACATGAGATATTTTATATTTCTCCAGCTTGACATATCCATTTACATAAGCTTCTTAGTTTAAAATCATACTAGTCTTATAAGACTTTATTTTTGTTGGTTAATGCCTACATTTTGCACTCAGGAACAGGTGTAAACTCTGACTTCTGGAATAGCCATCAGAAAAGAATGTCCCTGAGGCACTTACACAAGAGGATATCAATGTACACTCGCACAATGACATTCCAGACAGATACGTGCCCTTATATCAGGGCACGAATAAGAAAAATAGAAAGCATGGGCAAAGAGCACATGACACAAAATGAGATACATATGTAGAGAGTGACCATCATGTGCAGGGTTAGTACCTGATTCTATGGTGAAATCCAAGTCTTCTTGACAATGGAAGATTTAACATTTAACAGCTAAGCACATAAAAAGGAATTCATAACAGAAAAACCTACATCAATTGGAGTGACCTTTCTCAGAAATATCTTTTACAGATTTTTCTCTGGCTGTCTCTTTTCTTCTTTGCTCTACCCTAGACCTTTTTCAGTAGGGACTCTTTTTATTCTTTCCTTGTAGATAACCCTTATTTTACCCTTTTTATTGCTATGAATCAGCTTCCACTGTAGAAAACCTTGAGGTATTTGTGCCTAGTGTGTGAAAGATTAGGGAGCTCTTGGATTCGCTATTATAGTGGACCCTTCTGTTGGAACTTTCGGAGTTGGTTACAATTATTATGGTGGGGGAAAGAAATGTGAAATCTAGCCACTAAGAAAAAAGAACCAAGTGATAAATGAAACATAAGTAAAATGAAACATTTCAAGATTCTGAGTGATGGAGACACACTAATTACTGTAAGAAGTTTAGATAATACTCACCTAAAATAACATTATAAAAATAAGTTATTTGGGAATCAAAATATTTATTTTCATTGGAATTACTCCATAAAGGAAAATTTTTCAGAGTTTATAGTGTTCATCACCCCTGTATCTAAGAATCTTACCAATTAGCATTTTTGCTTATAACCATAAATAGTATAGTTCTTGGGAAAAGGAGGAGGGAAACACAATGCTTAATAAGTTTAATTATCACATCTTCTGGAATCTTCCCTAGTTTTCTCATCTATTTATGCCCTAAGAGGACAGCAGTCTTTATTATCCATTAAGAATGAGAAACAAATCCCAGGCAATACTCAGAGAACACCGAAGAAGGTATTTCTAAAAGGAACTGATGTTTTATTCACAGCAGCCAGTGCTGTGTTATATGGAAACATTTTAAAATCTATGCTTTTTCTTGACCTATGCTATGCCTTTCTATAAAGCATCAAACTATGTGTATATTTTATGCAAAACACGTAAAACTGACAAGTCATCATCCATGTTTTGAAAATACGTGACATCTAAGGTCAGGTTCAATCATTTCACTATTATACACAGGCTTGGAGTAAGTTAGCATTGAAAACCTGACAAAGACCTATTATAGGCAAAACACAAATTTGTAGAGAAATACCTATCTGAGAAGTGTGAAATGAATAAAAATGAGGCACCTGACTCTTCAGTCTCCCCAAAGTGCCTCTCCCTTTCCATAGTCACTCCCAGATCCCTCACTTCCCTACCCAACTAATTTCATGTTCTTTCTCTCCCTCTCTCTCTCAAAAAGAAGCAAAAATAAGAAAGAAAATCAAAGCAAACTAAAAAATGAAACAACAATTTACAAAAACACATTAAAGAAAGTGAATCATTTAATGTTGACCTACTGCTCCTGTACTCCTGGATCCTAGGGCCTGTCCTGAAGTATGATTGATATACCTAGTGACACTCTCTTGGAGAAAAATTATTTTCCCCTTTTTCAGAAGGTATCAATTGCAAACAGCTTCTTGGTTAGTGTCGGGACTTGTGTTCATGTCTGCATGCTGGGATTTCATCTGGTTTGAATCTGAACAGTCCTTGTGCATGCTGCCACAGTCTCCATGAGTTCATATATGTATCATCCCTAAATGGGAAGTCTGTATCAAGCCCTCATCATAAGGCTCAGGGATCTGTGCAGAAGGATAAGTTAAAAGATTATATATTGATAGGCAGCTCCAAAGAAACAGGCTCTCCAGAGAGAACAGGACTAACACACTGTAATTATATTGGAGAATAACACTGATTCACCTGAGGAAGCCTAGTCCGTTTACACAGATGTGCTGCCCTCCAGTTACACTAAGTGATCATGCTTTTCTTGTTTCTCTGTTGGGAATGCAGCCCTCTCAGGTAAACACTGTGAATGAGCGAGGACTTTTCTATCATAAAATAACTCATGTGAACACATTTCATTTTATATTTAAAGCTTGCGATTTATATTATATTTAAAATAACAGTGATGATAACATGCCTTTACATGTAACACTGCAACTGGAATATATGTACAGGTACAATGAAGAATACTGGTTTTAGATATCAGTTGAATTCATACCAGGGATCAGATTGTTTGGTAAACTCTAGTGACTTTGTTTATACATCTGCCTGAATGTGTTTGCACAAAGGCATAACAACCTTGCTGAGAAAGAATAAACTTTTGACTTATTAAGTCATTTTCAAGAAAGAGCTGAAAGATTTGACATGGGTCAGATGCTACTTTATCCAGCTCTTTCTTCAAATAAATATTTCAGAGACCTCTTAGAATAAGTGTGAATAAAAAAAGAACTAAGTTCTTAAAATCTCTGTGAAACAGTTTTTAAAAGGTGGCCACAGGTAGCCTATACAGCAGTCCACAGTACTTTTTATAATTTTGGTAATTACCTGTCACTGTGGACTCATTCCTAAGGCAGAAAACCATATAATGACATCCTCTTTGACATAATGCAAGTAAAAATCTAAATAAGTTTTTGATAAAATTCACTATATTGAACAATAGGTTTGAATAAGTTTACATTGGAACAAAGATGGCTAGAAAAAGAAGTCTACTTTTAAGATTCATTAAACTTTGTCTCTAACCAATATGATAGTTGAGTTAGTAATGATTGTCTTATGAACTAACAATGGCTATAACCTTGAATGACAGACTCAAAGGGACAGTCTAGGTCAAGGCCAATCCTAGTCCCATCTCATACTTGGCACATAGTGCTATAAAACAAAGTGGAAAGGTTTTGCCTTCTCTTATGCAAGCCATTGACTTCATCGTCTAAGAGATGTGTCTCCATGTCAAGGTTATTCATTTGCCTCCTCGTCTGTTAGTTGCTTTTGTTTTGTTTTTCTGTCTGTTCTCCTTTAAAAAATAATCAAAAGATTATCTGTTTCAAAGTACTCAGTGAAATACAACATATTAACATTAGAGGGAGGGTCAATAACTGATCCACAATTTTCTGAGTCATCTGAACTGTATATGTCATTCTGTCTTCCTCTTATACCCACTTTGTCTCCCTCGTACACACTTTCCTATCAAACATGAGTTAAAGTGAAGAATAACAGCCACTTTTATTCACAGCTTCTGTTTTTTCACACTTTCTTTTGCTATAATATTTTTAAGGGAAAATAGTGTGAATGATAATTACTGAACGTGTAAATCAAAGGAAAAGTTCCCATTCTTGTTGTACTGATAAAGATTGTGAATTTCATTGGATTAATCCACAGTTGTCTGGTGTAGGGTTTTTTTTTTTTTAGCATTTATACTTATAGTAAACAAGATTTATTTACTATAATAAAAGATGTACATCAAGTACAGATGTACACAGAACATGAAAATAAACACAAATAAAAGAACTTGAGAATTTAGTTTCTGTAATGGGATGTTTACCAAATGTCCAGTTCATGCAGTGTATTTTAAACATTGAACACAGGTAGCTAGAAAAAACTTAATATTATAATGATGAAGAAACTCCTGGACAATATCAAACAGTCATCTACTTATGGCACTTCTAGCCAACCTTTCAAAGATTCATTACTACTCATCACAGTTCCAGATACTTTACTTGCGCAATCATTTCTATTCATACATGAAATTATTTGACTACCTAAAAGATAAAGTACATGTTTTAATCAGAGGACAACCAGGGACTTTTATAAATCTAATTAATGTATTACAACCCTGTTTCAGCTAATGTTCAATTACTTTTAATTAGCTTTCTCTCAAATCCCTGACTTCCCCTTCAAAAAGTAACAGAAAATTAAAAACTTAGAAGTTTTACAAAAAAGTGTGAACATTTGTAAACATCTATATTTCAAAGAGAAAATGATCTTAGTGAATTAAATTGAAAGAATGGGTCACATCTTTCATGTGTGTTCTGAGAACCAAACTTTTTTATACTTCTTTAAAATAAGTAAAGTAAGAGATAACTGAGGGGGGAGGGTGTAATGTTCTGAGAAGTGCTCACATAGAGTGCATACTACCTCTGAGATCTGAGAAATCTTTCACAGAAATACAGTATCCTGGGAAATGTAGGATAGCATAATTCAGTTTTGTTCCCAGTGCGAAAGACCTACTGTTAATTATACTTTTATTATGTCTCAATAAAGTTTCAACTTCTCTAGCAGTACATAGGAGCATGGTTTAAAAATCAATGTGAAGCAAATCCTTCACCTTGGAAAAGGATGAGTTCAACTTTTGAGGAAACTGACTTTATTTTCCAACCATGCGAAAACTTTCACCCTCTACAGAGAAGGGACAACAGCAATCAGGTTTGTTTTCTGTCCAATTTTGATTAAACTCATGTGATGCTTGAGCTGAATTGATTTTTGTTCCCCTTTTGTTAAGCAAATCATATTTTATAGCTTCACCACAAGGATCAGACTGTGGATATGTAAAAGCTATCCCCGATAGTGCTCTGGCAAGTGTATTTCACACAATAAAACAGAAGTTGTTCTTTGTATTGTCACCATGTCACTCTTTACATATCAACAATTGACACAGTAAATACAACCGAGAAACACAGGACATAAATCTGGATTGCCAACTTTTCGAGCCTTAGAAACTACATTGTTAGTTCAGCATTTTTACTTCTTTATTTTCACATATCCATATGTATGTATATATATGCAATTACATTTGTGCACATTTATATATGAAAAAAGTATAAAATTTATAAATGAAAATCTCCTCTGTTGAGTTAGACAAGGAGGCACACACCTTTAATTTCCATACTCAAGAGGCTGTAATTAAAGGTGATTCCATGGTCAGCTTACTCTACATGCTAAGTTTCCAGGCCAGCCAGGGTTGCATAGTGAAAGAAAAAGGAAAGGAAAAGAAAAGAAAAAAAAGGAAAGAAAAGAAAAAACAAAAGAAAGAAAAGCTCTTCAGTGCATATCACCTGGTGAAAATCTAGCAATGTTGTATAGGAGTGAGTTCAGAGAGGTTTCAAGATGATGAACTATGTATAGGTGGTAAGTGAAGGGGCTTGCTCTTGTCAAGAATACAAATATGTATTGGAAGCTGGGCTCTATACCTCATTACGAAAGTCTAAGAGAGAAAGTTGTAATGCCTTGGGAAGGTAGAGTAAGAGGATGCAAAAAATGGCTCATCAGACAGTTTTGAACTTTGAGAAGAAAAACTGTGCGGTGGAACTGGCTTTATTCACGGCAGCTAAGGAAAGACACTGCCTCATTAGCTGTGCAGGGTGAGGTGGGGGTTTCAGACTCCAACGTCCCCTCAGCTGACAACTGTCAGGCACTTGGCCTTGATACCTCTGCATGAGTTTCTAAGTCTTCCTTTCTGTATTGTGACATGCTTTCCTAAGAAATCTTCTTAATTATTCAGACCGCTTCTGCCATATACAGCCAGGATCTTGTTCACACACTATTCACTGTGTCGGTAGAATGTTGTTGTTTAGAACTGACAGGGTCAGACATGAGACTTAATTAAGGTATGCTTTTGAAATTAGCAACACTAAGTAAATGATGTATTTAACATTGCTTATACGCACATATTTGATAGAAAGCTGAATTTGAAACTTGAAACTGTTAGTGTTTGGATATTTTTGACATCTACTAGCAATTCATATCTTTCAGCCTATTGAGGAGAATTTCTCAGTGAACTGAATAAATCCTTCTGTGACATATTTTCTTCTTAGAAATTGAAGGAGATTTTTCTCCATCCTAACACTTTTTAGTCCCTCAAAACTGAGTTTACTTGTGCGGTTACCTGTAAAATATCGTAATGATGCTAAGTTCCAGATGGAGAATTTCATACTTAGAAGACAAAAAGTTTGTCTATGTTTTTTTTTAGAGAGAGAGAATTGGGAGATGGTTTGTTTTGAAAAGAAAAAAGGATGTATGCAACAGTTATTCACATATTTCCCAATGTAATTACCCATTTCTGAACACATCCTTGATGTGAATATATACCTTTAAAGAAACAATTGCAAATGTCTGACACAAAAAGTAGATGGCAAAATTTTCAAGTAACTCCTAACAAAACACCCAGAAGATAAATGCAGTTAAGATTCATAATCTAAATGGTTAATATTTACTAGATACTTGCTGTGTGGAAGTAGTCTGCTAGGCTTTGCTAGACAGTCTTTCACAGTCTTCATTGTGAGTCTATAAAAACATCATGCTCATCAGGTCCACTTAGGAAATAGGACATTAAATCTTTCTCAGTGAAAAGGAGAGTTGGTGGAGTGTTATCCTAATTTTCTTTGACTTCAGAACTCCTGATTGTGAACATCACTGTATGAATTTAAGAAGCCACTTGAATATTACTGTTTATTACTAGGCAAAGTGATTTACAGAATTCAAGTAAATTTAATCTCTTTTATTACTTTGTCTATGGTATTATTATCTCCAAAGTTACAGTCTAGGCACCTCCAGTTCCTTTGATACGGAGATTTTTTTTTTTAAGGGGCAGATTATCTAGCTTCTGGAAACTAACTTCTACAAACAAACTTGTAAATCCAGTCTTGACATATTGCCTGTTCTTGCGCAGTTCCCACCCACCCCCCATTGCCTCTGCTGCTAATGCATGTAAATCACAATTGAGAATGAGAGGGAAGGCAAGGAAAGATAAAGGAAGAAACAGAGGGAGGGAAGAAGGAAAAGAAAAATGGAGAAAGGTAGAGAGGGAGGGAAAGAAAAGAAAAAGTTTGACAAACCTTTAACCGGATGTGGTGGCTTGAATAGGAATGACTCCCATAGGCTCATAGATTTGAATGCTTGGTCACCAGAGATTGGCACTATTAAGAGGGGTGGCCTTGTTGGAGGGGGTGTGGCCTTGTTAGAGGAAGTGTGTCACTAGGAGTGGGCTTTGAGATTTCAAATGTTCAAGCCAGGCTCAATGTCTCTTTCTTCCTACTACCTGCATATCCAGATGTAGAACTCTAGACCCCTTCTCCAACACCTAGTCTGCCTGCCAGCCACCATGCTTCCTGCCATGGCTATAGTGGACTAAACCTCTGAACCTGTTATGACAGCCACAATTAAATGTTTTCCTTTATAAAAATTGCCATGGTTATGGTGTCTCTTCACAGATATATATAATTTCTAGACACAATGTGACATGGAAAATTAAAGTGAATGTAGATCTACCACAAAAAGGAAACTAAATATATCATAGAGTCTAACTAAAAGAAAGGGAGGACTGAATGTATGCATTCTTTATTTTACTACACCTTTGAAAGAAGGGCTAATATTTTGCCAAATGTCTTTGTAATCCTGGGGAGATTTCTGGCCGAGTCTTTAGGGTCTTTCATGTATAGAATCATGTCATCTGCAAACACAAATATTTGGCTTCTTTTCCTATTTCTGCCTTCTGTATATTGTCTTTAATATGTTGAGATATATTCCTCATATACCCAGTCTTTTCAGGAACTTTATCACGAAGTAATGTTGGATTTTGTTAAAGGTCTTTTCTGCGTCTAGTGAGATAATCAAGTGGTTTCTGTCCTTTATTGTATTGGGCAGTATATTACGTTGATTGATTAATGAATGCTGACCAGTTCCTGCATCTCTGTGACAAAGAAAACTTGATCATAGTAGTGGATAATCTTTTTAACACATTCTTGAATTCGGTTTGCAAGAATTTTGTTGACAATTTTTGCATTTAAGTTAATCATAGATATTTACCTATAATTATATATTTGCTAAGTCTTTGCATGGATTTGGTATCAGGATATTAATGGCTTTTTAAAAGAAATTAAATTTTTTTTTCTTTTTCTATTGAGCTGTAATGGTATTAGTTCTATGAATGTCTGGAAGAATTCTGCCCTGACTCCATCTAGTCTTGGAATATTTTTTAATTAGAAGAGTTTTAATTATTGCTTTTATAACACTGAATGTTATGGGCCTATTTAAATTATGTACTCCATCATTATTTAACTTTGTAGGTGATATATATCTAGAAATTCATCTGTCTTTTAGGTTTTCCTGTTTATTTTTATAGGATGTCCTTATTATTCTCTGATTTTCCTGAGTGTCTGTTGTAACATCTTCCTTCTCATCTCTAATTGTATTAATTTGGGTCTACTTCCTTTTTCTTTGGGGTAATTCGGCTAAATATTTGTCAACAATCTTATTTTTTTCTCTTTAAAGTAGACTTTTTTTCATACAGTGTAATTTGATCATATTCTTTCCCCTCCCCCAAAACTCTTCAATAACCCCCTCCTTACTCACACAACTTTATGATTTCTCTCAAAACAAAATCAGAAGTAAAAAAAAAATTAAAAACCAGAAAACAAAAACAATTCAGTAAGACCAAAAAAAAAGTACCAAAACTGACAACAGAAATAAACAACAACCCCAAAACAACTAAGGAAAAAAACATGGAACAGTTTTTATATTGGCTAACTACTCATGGAATTCAGGCCTTCCATGGAGTGATTTTTTTTTTCTCTCCAGAAAGCATCAGTTGAACATAGCTCAGGTGTTGGACTTTATGTCCACTTCTCCTTCTGAGTGCTGGGATTTTGTCTAGTTTGGTCGTCTGCAGGACCTTAGTGTTCTATGACAGTTCATAAGTGCATTGGTCCTGCTACATCTGGGATGGAGCTGTTTCCTTGGAATCATCCACCACTGTTACCTCTTACCATCTTTCTTCCTTCAACTCAGCATAAATCCCTGAGCCTTGAGGGTAGGGGTTTGGTAAAACATCTCTTTTATGGTTTAGTGCCCCAAAGTCTCTCACTCCCTATACATTGTCAAGTTGCAGGTCTCTGTTAATTGCCATCTAGTACAAGAAGAAGTTTCTCTGATCAAGGTCAAGAGATTCACTGATCTACAAGTACAGTAATACATCATTTTATTGATATGTTCAGTTAGCAGAATAACAATAGCAGGTTTTCCCCTAGAGTCTATAGCCTGTCTAGTTTCAGGTTCCTGATCACCTTAGCATTCTTAAGAATGGGTTCTATATCATGCAGTAGGCCTTAAAGCAAAAAAAGTGGTTGCTTACTTTAATAACATTTGTATCACTATTGCACGAGAATAGCTTGCAGGCAGGTTGCTGTTGTAGGTCTCGGGGTCTATAGCTGGGTGATGTTGATGAATTTCTCCTCCAGTAGTGTACACAGTACCTTCTGGCACCATGAACACTAGTCAGTATGAGTGACTGGGCATAAGCTCAATTTCTTCATATTTGATAACACGTAAATAGTATCTTGAGCAATAAGGCCCAACCATCTGGCTGTGGGGAGTGACCAATAGCCTTTGGAATAACCTCTAGTTTTTAATGGGAGGAGACTATGGGACCCTTTGTTCAAATACTAAACAAGATGTAACCCATCCTTGGCACTCAAGGTTATCCTTGGTGGTATAAGATGTCTTGTTGGGGCATTGTCTCCATTTATGTTCATTTCATGTATCTATATATTTGAGGAATCTTCTACAATACTTGGTTTCCATATGTCTTTTTTTCAAATGGTCCTTAATGTTATTTGTCCCTCCTCATATTCCCTCCTTTACTGTGCCCTCTCAACCTGCTTGCCATTTAATTCTCCTAGTTTCTCGTTTATCTCTTTATAACACTATAACCTATTTCTCATTCCTTATAAGGTATTCTTCTCCCTACCTAGTCTTTTCCTAAATACTAATCTCTGTGGTTATTCAATTTAAACACACATGTCTAAAGCTTAAAAGTTAACATCCACATATAAAAAAAAAATGTAGTATTTGTCTTTTGGGGTCTGGGTTACCTCACTCAAGATGATTGTTTCCAGATCCATCAGTTTACCTGAAAATTTGATAATTTCAGTCATTAATAGTTGAATAATATTCCATTGTGTAAATACAGCACATTGTCACCCATTCATCAGTGGATGGACATCTAAGCTGTTTCCAGTTTCTGACTATTATGAATAGAGTAGCGATGAACATGGATGAATAAGTACCTCTGTAGTAAAATGTAGAGTCCTTTAAGTTTATGTCCAAGACTGGTATCTTCAGGTAGATTGATGCTCAGTTTCCTGAGAAACCACCACATTGATTTCTATCATGACTGTATCAGTTGACTGCCACCAGCTGTGAATTAGTTTACTAATTTCCCCACATCCTGACCAGCATGTGCTGTCATTTGTTTTATTGATCTTGGCCTTTTTGGGGGCTAAGATGAACTCTCAAAGTAGTTTTAATTTGCATCTCCCTAATGCTAAGAATGTTGAACATTTGTGTGTGTGTGTGTTTCTCAACCATTTGTACTTTCTCTGTTTTGATCTGTATCCCAGTTTTATTTGGGTTATTTGTTCAGGTTTTTTTTTTAGTTCTGTATATATTCTAAATACTAATCTTTTATCAGATGTATAATTTGTAAAGGTTTTTTCCCCTATTTTCTAGGGTGGTGTTTTGTTCAAATGATGGTGTTTTTTGCTACACGGAAGCTTTTTAGCTCATGAAATCCTATCTATTAATTGTTTGTTTTAATGCCCATGCTATCAGTGTCTTGTTCAGAAATTTCTTTCCTATTCCCCACTTTCTGGTACTGTGGGAAGCAGTCCTCAGGCAGGAGTCTTCCATGTCAATTCCAGATTTATTCCTGCAGGTCCTGTGTCCGAACTTTGAAGAGTGTTCAGCAATAGGGTCTTAACTTCAGGTTCTAGGAGATAATCAAGATTATTGTTGTAGGAGTCTTTTAGATTTCCTGATCAACAACTCCGTGTGAAGTTTCTCTGGCGTTGGGGATTTTGTTAGATAAACTATGGCTCTTGAGCATTGTCATCCTATGTGGCATAACATCATTTAATATATATTTAATCTAATTAATAATTAAATATACAATAATTATTTTATTTATTAAATATTTTAACTACTATACATTTCAAATACACATAAAATAGTGTTTTTCTACTCATTTTTCTTTTCTTTTCTTTTTTTTTGGTTTTTTTGAGACAAGGTTTCTCTGTGTAGTTTTGGTGCCTGTCCAGGATCTTGCCCTGTAGACCAGGCTGGCCTCAAACTCATAGAGATCTGCCTGGCTCTGCATCCCAAGTGCTGGGATTAAAGGTGTGCACCACCACCGCCCAGCTTCCTGTTCATTTTTCAAACATCATTAATGTTATTTAGCCTTCATCTTTTCTCTCACTCAGTATCACCTCTCTCACCCATCTTCAGTTAATGTCTCCACGTTTTTCTGATTTCCCCCTGCACTGTACCTCTGGTGTAGCCTCTTCTCCAGAGATCCTTCCCCACTGCCTACACCTTGTTAATTCTCCTGGTTTCTGTGGTTACTCAGAGTTGTCTACTCAATCTAAAGATAAAGATCCACATTAAGAGAGGACATATGGTATCTTCCTCCATTCCTAGAAAATTCGAGCATGAAAGAAGGTAAGAATTTTTTAAATGTATTCCTTAGTGTGATCAGATTGTCAATACAAGAGCAAACAGAAATTCTGCACCATAAATAGTATACAGAAATTTTAAAATAAGAGCACATTACAGTTCTTTCTCCCTTAGCCATTCTTCTTCCATGTATTCGTCTCTGGAGAAACTGCTCTCATGAGGAACCATTAGAAAATATTTATATAGTGACTGAATATCTGCTAGCAAAGCAGTAGTAGTAATGTATATGATGTTTTTATGGCAGGAGAGTTTCCCCCTGACTGTCATTGGAAACCACATATGTCTTAGTTATTGAGGAACATACTAACAATAGACTTCTTTTTTGCCCACATAGAGCTATTTTGGAAAATGTGACTTTTATCCAGATGTTTACTTATGTACACTCTAATTAAGCTGTAGATGCTTGCAAAGAAAACAAAGTTGTTTAACCCCAAAATTAGTTATAATGTAGTGTAAAAGAGACCTGGCCTTAGTAATATGGATGGCATTTTAGGCTTGATAAAAGCATTATTCCACAATGTATGAATTTAGGTCAAAGATGGAGACATACCTGAGTGATAACTCACTTGAATAGCTACAGAAGTGCCCTGATTCCTCCCCTCCACCCCAAGGAACACACACACATGTTCCCATACACTGGAAATAAAATAATAAAATAACTTTCAGTCCTCATCTATGTTACTGTATTTGTGTGAAGTATGTTGGCAAAATAAAATAAAACTACTTTAATCTGTTGAACATTTAAATATTTACTTTAGAAAATGATAGTAAAGGCAGGACAAAGACATGCGCGTGTTAAAGGATATGTGAAAATTCATGCCTCGGGTTCTAAACTTACAAGATGAGAACACAATCCATAGTATTCAGACCTCAATTAACTTTCTGAGCTCAGAGGCCAGGATTTAGAGATTTTGTGAAGCCACTTTTTTGTTTTTTACTTTTAGTGATATTGTTAGTGAGTTTATAAGTAGAAAAAATTAAACTTATTTTCTTTATCAAGTTTCAATACATATAATTATAAAAACATACAATTGAGAATGTTTAAAATTTATGACCAAAAATATGCATGTGGCTTGTACATATAAAAACTGCCTAAAACATAGCCTTTTAAAACCAGGAACATATTTTTTCTTATTTTGTTCCAACATAACAGAACCATCCTAAGGGATTTTACTAAAACTACCATATAAATGTACCTTTTAAATGTTCAAAGTGACAAGTTTCAAAAACATCCATTGCACTGTTTCTTTGTGTTAGACTTCTTGGAAATTATAGAGTAAATGTAATTTAAGAAGGAAAGAATGTATATTCTTTTATAATCACGTAGTGCAATAATTCTTTTCAGTGGGAAAAAATTTACTATTTCAGTAAATCAGCCTCCGTTCCATGTGAGGAAGATGATCAGTTTTTGGATGATGACCTTAATGCTACCCATTTGATGCACGGAGGGAGAACAAACTCCCCCAGAACCATTCTTTTCCATGGCATTCTTTCATCAGCTAGGCAGAGACTGTGACATCACTTACAGAGCTGTGAATATAATGTAAAGGTCGTCTCTAACATTGATCTGAGGTCAGGAGAGATTCCAAGCCCCATGAGACACTTTTTAAAATGCTTTATATATACTGAGATGCAGACTTCATTTTGAATTTTTTTGTTTGCATTGTAATTCTAGTAATTACAGAATTAACTGTTTTTTACCTTGATGAAAATTAAGAGACTATCTCTGAGTGCCACTGACACATAAGAAACATACGAAACTCTTTACTTTCATGTTAGGAAAGACATTGAAATCATGTAATTGGATTTTCTTTCTTTAAAGTGAACAGTATGCTTAAATGACTATTTACATTATGAAATAAAATACTGTAATTTAGTTTTCTGTTCTAGGTAGTAAGATACAAGATTTTAAAAGAGTGATGCATATTATATAAAATGATTTAAGAACATGTTTTTTAATCATTTCTTTTTTGAAAGTATAATATCATTATAGCGTAACTCCCTCCCCTTTACTCCCTCCAAATCCTCCATATACTCTTCCTTGCTCTTTTACAAATTCATGACCTTTTTTTATTAATTGTTTATATATTGTGATGTTACTTATATGTATGCTTTCAAGGCTGACCATTTCATTACTTTCAGCCATGATTTATATTTTCTCTTCACATCTATTGTTTTTCAGGGAGTTGTTTCTTCTTGCTTTTCTAAATCTTTCAAGTGTATGATTAGGTAACTAATATATGATTTATATATATATATATATATATAATATTTCATATATAAAGGCAGTTAGTGCTATGAGCTTTCCTCTTAGGACCACCTTCATTGTGTCCATAGATTTGGGTATTGATTTGGGTATTGTTGTGTTTTCATTTTCATTCAGTTCTAGAAAGTTTTTAGTTTTCTTCTTGGTTTCTTCCTTGACTCAATTTTGATTTAGTACTGAGTTATTTAGCTTCCGTGGCTTTGTGGACTTTCTACCATCACTACTATTGCTGTTATGTTTTTCCCTTGTATTCAGATAAGATTCAGGCTGTTATTTCAATTTTTGCATATCTGTTGAGAATTGCTTTGTTTCTCCATATGTGTTCAATTTTGGAGATAGTACCATGGGCTGTTGAGAAGAAAGCATATTTTTTAGTGTTTTGGTAGAATGTTGTAGATGTCTTTTGGGTCCATTTATAATATTATTTAACTCCAGACTTTTATCTATTTAGTTTTTGTCTAGATGGCCTATCTATTAGTAAGAATGAGGTACTGAATTCATTCACTGTAGCTGTGTTAGGGTACAGATGTGATTTTACATCTAATTATTTGTTTGTTTTTGATGAAATTGGTTTGTCCTGTTCCTTTGCGTATCTGGTTTTAATTTTGTTGATGAGAATTCAGATCCTTATTTGCTGTTATCCCAACCTATTGGCTTGTATGCCAGCTGAATGATGCTTAGTGTTCAGTCCTGGGGCCAAACTCAGGTTCCAGGTTCAAATTCCTAGTGGTCCTAGATTGACATGGTGGGTGGAGTGACTGATTCTGGACAGGAGCAGGTGTGTGAGGGTCTTGATTCTGGAGGTCTCTAAGTAGGATTTGGAGTCCAGGTCCATACAGTTCTGGGACTCAGTGATAATTGGGTTGTCTGACAGTGGAAGAATGTAGGTGCCCTGATTCAGGGGTTTCTATTCGAAGCTGTTTTGAACTCCAAGTTCAGGCTTAAAGCTGCTTTGGATCATCAGAGTGAGTGGGGTGGCTGACAGGGGAATAGGCAGGAAAGAGAGCAGAAGCTGACTCTGATGGCCTCTAACTAGGATCCTGGGTCAGGCTCCCTGCAGTCCCAGCACCCACTGGTGGGCAGTGTGGCAGATTGTGGTAGGTGAATTGGGTGGGAGTCCAGAAAGCCACGTATCAAAAATGTGATCCACAACTCAGCAGAGAGAATGATTTAGATGGCAGGTGGGGGAAGGGTCCACAAAATGGACATTCCCACAGAAAGGTAAATCAGACATAGAAACTCCTCTCAGCAGGGAGGACATATGGATGGAACTTGTTTAGTGTTTAAGAATAGCTACCGTGTCTCTGCGGGACAGCCAGCTACAAAAGATAACCTGGGGGGTGAGAAAGCCACATTCATTCTAAGTAGAAAGAAACGCCAGTGCTACAGTATTTTATATTTCATTTTATTATTTTATTATTATTTTTAATTTGGACTTGTACATTTTAATTTTTAAGCTATTTTGTTTTAGTTTTTATTTAGCCTGAATGGGCATTTAATGAACTAAAGAGAAATCATGGAATAAACTTGTTCATCAACCAGATACCTAATTGAGTGAAGAGAAATCACCAGAGACAATACCAGGGCTGGAGAGATGATTCCGCGGTTATGAGTACTGATTACTCTTCCACAGAACACAGGTTCAACTTCCAGCACCCACACAGCAACGCACAACTTTCAGTAACGCCAGTTCCATGTCCTTTTCTGGCTTCTGTGGGTGCCAGGAATGCATATGGTGCACATATATGCATGTAAAACACCATACATAAAAAATCAAATTAGATAAATGTCAATTATTTTCTTTAAAAAAAGACCAAGCTGAAGAGAGGAAATTAAGAATAAAATCAAATGTACATATTTAGAGTTAATTGTTGGATGAGGCAAAAATATACTGAGATTCCTAATCATGTTCAGAGATGAAAATATCAATCAGTGGGGATGAATCTTAAAGCTCTCTCTACATGAGCCTTGGTCTACAGGAGATGGTCAAAGACTGGTGGCTATTGCAGTAGCCTTTAAAAGTCAGTGGTTGCCATACACAGTGCACTGACGGTCTAGTGATGGACTTGGAGAAGAAGAGCTCAGGTTGTAATTGCTTTGGAACTCAGGCCCTTATGGGAGTATGCATTCATTACTGGTTGCTCTGCCACTAAATACGCTAAAAGCTAATTTGAGAGATGTGTGGTCGACATTTCTGTATCTGAATATTAACTGAAGTACCAAAGTCTTTAGGCTTTTTACATGAAAGTTAAGATACTCGGGAAGAAAGGGCCTTGGTAAAGAGTTGTAGTATGACTGCATTTAGTTTTGTGGGTTTGCATTTCTGTCTCCCTGATACATGAGTATAGAATCCTGAATGTGAGCAAGATTCTATGTCACATTTTGTTTAGGGAGGGCAAATTGAATTAGTAAAATTATTTAATGATTATACGTATCTGGAAGATTGAGCTGGTTAAACCCACATAAAACACTTAGCACAGATCCTAGTGTATTAATGGTACTAAGTAATGCTACTCACTAAGTAAAATCTTCCATAATTTAAAAATACATAATAATATTATAATTAAGCATTATAGATTTTTGTGCCAGATTCTCTGAGTCTTAAGAAAACAATTTACATTATTACAATCAGAAAACTTCCATTTTTTTCTGGGAAGACATGAATGACTAGATAAATAGAAGAATAATACTTAAGATTCTTAAAATATAACATGTGAATACTGTTGGTGGAAAAAATAGTTATTATTTCCTAAAATGTCCACTTTGCCGATTGACGATATTATTTACTACTTCATTCAAGAGTTAACTGATTTATAACAGTCTTATTTTGTTTATGTTCTATTCTAAGGAATCACTAAAAGCTAAATATCTATTGCAGAAGTTCACATTTGGGTATTGACATTTATTTTCAATTTCCTAAGCCAACAACTAAATCTTTAAAATGTGAAAGACAATGCAGTAACCCAAGTGGAAAATGCTTTGAAAGCTGTTTGTAGTTGGTACTAAGGCTTTGTTAATGATGGCCGTTTTCACATGATGGATGTACTTGCCTTAATACCTATGGGCATCTGCTGTTCCTATTAGTATTTCCTTGAACAGTTCCCTAAGTGATCATGTATAATTTAATGCACCTAACTTCTCCAAACATGCTGTCTATGGCTCTGTCAGTAGCAACCACTTTTCTTTTCCTTTAAAAAGGTATTTATTAATTTTATACACAATATTTTTATCATATCATTTCCCTTCTCCCAACTCCTCCCAGATCTCCCTTCCCTACACATACAACTACATGTTCATTCTCTGTCTTAAAGAATAGTAATAAAACATTAATATAAACCCAAATAAGCAAATACTCACAAATAAATAAACAAAACAAAAATAAACAAACAAAAACCCATGAAGTCTGTTTTGTGTTGGCCAACTGCTTCTGAGTATGGGGCTACCCTGGAGTGTAGGTAATATAGCCAGTGTCTCTTGAAGAAAACTAATATCTCTCCTGGCAGCTGTCAATTACAAATTACTTTTCAGTCAGGGGTGGAATTTGGTGCTTACTTTCCCTTCTCCATACTGGGGTTTTTGATAGGCAGGAATTTGTGTGGTCATGTGCATTCTGTCACAATATCCATGAGTTTATATGTGCATCAGCCCTGTTACATCTGGAAAATACTGCTTCCTTGGAGTCTACTCCCTCTGGTTCTCAGTATATTTCCACCCCTTCTTCTGTGTAGTTAGCTGAAACTTTACAGGAGAGATGTGGTAAAGAAATCACATTAGGACTGAGTGATCCGAAGTCTCTTCAGAATATATTCTCATCTCCAAATCTAGTCCTTTTTCTGTTCTACCAATCTTCAAAATTATTAATAATTTATATTTCAAATACAGTCCTCATCACATTCGTCATTGTTTTGGAGTAAAACCCAAACTCCAAAGGCCACAAGAGAGACTCTAATTTTCATCCCTACTGCAACTGTCTTGGACATGCCAATGAAATAGGGGTGAAAGCTTCTGCCTTCATGCTCCTTTTTGATAACTTGTGCCCAGTGTGGCAAGATTGTTTCTCTCAGCCATTTTTCTCTCCAATCATATAGAAGATCTTCTATCGGTATTCAGATATCAGAGTTTTTCATTTGTTCTTTTCCACCATCATTTTTGTCTTAAGTTACTTGAGGCTCAGAGTTTTCACTAGTTAGAGTGGAAGTGACTAGAATCAGAAATTTTTTAAGCTTCCTGAAGACCCAAACTCTTTCCCAAGCACTCAGAACATCATGCTAAAGCATGAATATTCATGGGATAAAAATATTGTATTAAAGGTTATGTTTTGGCTGAGGCAGTAGCTCAGTTCCAATCTCCAACACCACATATACCAGTAATGCCATATGCCTGTAATTTCAGTGCTTAGGTGTTGAAGGCAGGTAAATGGGAGGTTTAAAGCCGTCTTGGACTACATAGCAATAGCTATGTTCAAATCCAGCCTGAGATATAGAAGACCATATCTTCAAAAGTGAAAAAAATAATATAAAGATGATGTTTGCATATATACACTTAAAAAAGAATATTTTGTTTCTTGGAAAGGTCACTAGATGGATGCATGTACTTGAGCTTCTTGGGTACAATGATTTCTTATATTCATGCATAAGCACATTTCTTTACGTTTGTTACACAAAATATGCAATCAATAAAAACTTAATGATGTTTATGGAATGAGCATTTTTTATTTGAGGGACTGTTTTATACCTAAATCAGCATTCTGCTGAGGCACTCCACTACTCCTTTAAAAAATACACAGTGGAAAATTCATACCAAAGGTGGTGAACACAAATTGAGAATCTGAGTTCTTTGGTTTTATAAATTGGCTTCAGATGATCACAGAAGGGTAGTTCAAAATTTACAGATTGTTAAGCAAGTTGTTCTACTGGAGAATTTTGGTCTGCATATAGCTCCTCTAGTTCAAAAACTGATAGAAAATGTCTATAGTAAACTTTGCAGACAACTTACATTACATTAAAGAATGGTAGTTTGAATGTTTTTTAAAATCTTTTATAATGCTTTATAGATTTCAGAAGAGAGGAAATCTAAATTATTAGGACAGACTCCATGGGCATCTAAGATGAACTAAAAACAGAATAGAGTCTCCAAGTGAGTTCCAATCATTTTCACAGCTGCTCAGAAAGCAGAAGACAGATGTGAGCCCTCCATTCCTTTTCATTCAAATAACAAATATTTGAACACACTATATGCCTAGCATTGTTTGAAACAATGTGCTTCAGCAGTGATACATGGGGAGAAGTCTCTGCCTCATAGAGCTTACACTCTAGTTGTGAGAGACAGAATTAATAGATAATGAAGATAGACAGTATGTATGCTACTGTAGGGCAAAAAGGTCGAAAAGCCTTGTGCACACAGATAAGCACTGGAGAAGCCAGGAGAGTTAAACACACAGCTTACCTCTTCAGTGGATGTTATCTTAGGGCCAGGCCAGTCCTGACAACTGCAGGTGCTTTGTTTACCTCAGGCATTCTTCCCAGGCCTTTATCTTGAGTATTGTTTCTAAGTCAACAGGAAACCATTTTACAGATGAAGCCATATGTGCTTAGCAAAGAGCTTCAATGTAAACATGTTTTAAGCTTTGTTGTACTCCTGGGCTGAGTTAATTGTTACCTGAATGCTTTTTCCCCAAAATTGTGCTGTAATTAAATATGGCTAAAGTAAAGTGATCTGTGCCAGATTATAGAGGTCCCGATCTAGCACCAATTACAATAAAATCAATCCCGCTGAGCTGAGTTTCATTCTTATCTCTTTCTGGATCATTTTTCCTTGACTGATGCAGAGCCTGCAGGGAATTACCACATTCTACCAGAGAGAAAGACGGAAATCTGGGTGCCAATGGTGCTATAATTTTAGATATGTGAACCAGTGAAGCCATTACTAGTGCTGAGATGCTTTAGCACAGCAGGCATAATCACCATGTGTCTCTGGAAATGGCTATGGGGTCAGATAAGTGCTGCCAGTTTTAGGCTAGGGTTTCACCTGGGCTTCAAGAACTTTTTTTCTCTATGGCAGATGGTACAGAGCAGGGCAACTAGATCTCTCCAAACACTCATGGTATAGAATGCCTATTTCCTGTGCATAGGAGAAATCCTGGTGCATAACCTTGAGGACGATGAGAGCATCCTCAAAGAATGTTTCAGACTGAGGGAAGTACAAATGTTCTGGGACCCTGCATGCTGGGCAAACTGGAAGAACAAAAGTCTGAGTTAGAATAAAATGGGACATGAGTGGTGTGAATGAAGCTCAAAGGTAACAGAAAACAGAAGTGAAGGAACATGCATTAGAAGGGCTGTCCCATATCTAATCTAAGTGAGCTGGAAAGACCTGGTAACTGGGATGCTTCATGATTTTAAGAACCTTCAAAAAAATGGGCATGGTAACCCAAGCCAGGAGCCTCAGCACTTAGGAGGAAGAGGCAGGAATATCAGGGTTTCAAAGTTATTCATGGTTACACAGGGATTTCAAGGCCATACTGAGATGCAGAAGACAATATCTCAAAAGAAAGAAAAGCAGAATCATAACAGATAACAGAGGATACAAAAGGTAAGGTAGTAGATTAGCTTAAGTGACATTTTGACTTCCTTCCTTGTCTGAGGTGTCACCTCTACTTATCAGGTGTGACCTCAGTAAACTGTTCCGTGAGCTTGAGGAGAAGCAGTGGTTCTCCTTCCAGTGCAAGACAGATATTTGATTTTGGAAAATACTTTGATCTCTCTACACATATTACTTCTAAATAGTTTTGCCCTTAAATTTCCCTATTCAATCAATCTGTTACAGAAAATTGCCAAATTATACATCCTACTTTGGGAAATGTTGTTGGAGGTGTGCTCTAAGAATTGATCTTACAGACTCAAAGCTGCAGGATGTCCATGACACAGGGCAACAATAGGATATCCAAGAGGATCCCTCATGAGGACCCAACATCAATAGTGTAGCAAAAAACAGAGGCCTTGAACCGGATCAATGCCTCTTCGCAATTAACCCTTGCATGTAAGGATATATGGATAAAAGGGTTTACTGCATGATACACCATGCCACACGACAGCTTCCATGATGAGATTTTTCCTCTCTTCTTCTTTATTTCCCTTAAGTTTTATTTTATTTTATTTTTTGGAGGGGAAGTTGTAAGGGCAGAGGGCAGATGCAAAGGGACGGAAAATGAATGGGATTGAAACGCATGATGTGAAAGACACAAAGAATAAATAAAAAGAACGTTTAATAAAAAGGAAACAACTTCAATCATCCTGATTATGTTTTAAAATTCATTTGAAGCATTTTATATCTAATTTTAGGTGGTAGACACCTTTAACAGTTGGTAATTTTATTCTGGCAAAAGTTTGAACAATTCATCCTACTATTACTGAGGCTAACATACTACTTAACAGGACACATTCTGCCTGTGTGTTACAGTGAAGCAATTCATTTTTGTTTTCTCCGTACTAGAAACTTTCATAATATACACTAAAAGAAGTTGTTGGGAGACCATTATTCATAACTCACTTGAAATAAGAATGTTATATATTACCTATCTTTTCTATGAAAATACACTAATGGGAGATAGCTGAATAGTTACAAGTTCAATTATTCCTGAGATATCTTTTTCTAAGCATTTTATAGCAGAATATATGAATTGGTTGTCACAGGTCAACTCAAAAGTACGAAGCTGACTTCAGCTTCTGATCAGCCTCACAACTTAATGTTGGAGATGTAAAAGTAGCTTTGTTGTTAAGGGGAGCAAACTGGAAAAACAGGCTAATGCAGTAGTTTATGTGTTGAGTAACGTGAGTATCTCAGTAAAATCTTGATCTAGACACAAACTAAATGTTGCCAGCATCTCCTGCAATCCAGGATAGACTTTGGAATAATATATCGAATTTTCTCTCTTGAGTATTCTCCAAGACCTTTCAGTCAGCATGGTTTGGCCACCACTTTTAAGCATATAACTAGTCTATAGCTCATGCATGAATAGCAACTTCAGAAAAGAGGCCCATTCATTGAGCAAGTTGGTGAATAAAATTTGGGTAAAATTAAGGCTCTCAAGTACTGATCAACATTTCCCCTGGCATCCCATTAGTCTCATGCTGTAACTACTTGACAAGAAGATGAGGCCATTATCTTACAATCACAGCTTCAAGATTTAACCAGAATGGGTTTGTTGGGGCCTACTTCTACTATATTTACCATATGCCACACTAATGAATGTTTTGTTGTAGTCTTTCATAGCTAAACCATTCCAAGAGACAGAGAAGTCAAAGCATAAATATCTAATTTACTGTGTGATGAGAAGGACATGCTCCTTGAATGAGAATTTCTTTTTCTAATTTCTTTCTTTTCTCCATTTTCTTCTTTGCTTTCCTTTCCTATGGCTGAATGGCTACTCTCTCTCTTTGTTTACCCTCTCAGTTTAGATTAATAAATAGAAGGAAATGAGAAAGAGAAAAATTAAAGGTAGAAAAAGACAAGAAAAGACGTTTGTAATAGAGGATACAAAAATGCTAAATCCAAAATGCAACCAGGGTTTAAAAACTTTCACATGTATTTCTTGTTTTATTTTCAAAACAATTAGTGTTAAAACCTTCATGTCCCCCCTAATTATTACCACTCAGTTTTAGAAAAAAAATTCAATCAAAAGTAGACCATGTCAGTTACATTGAATTGAATTTCTCTACTAGAAATTCAGAATTTTGAAGTAGAGCCTCACTTTAAAGTTTCCTTATTTTACATCAGCTGCTTTATGTTTTCCATGAAAATCCTACCTCTGTTTCCCTTCCTTCCTCTCTTCATTAATTCCTTCATTTCCTACTACTCAGGAGTGTAGCTGAAGTTTTCCTAGTTCTGTCTGGCTCCTGCGGCCCTGTAGCTGCTTGGACCCAAGTAAACACACAGAGGCTCATGCTAATTAAAACTGCTCAGCCATTAGCTCAGGCTAACTATTGACTAGCTCTTACACTTAAATTAACCATAATTCTTATTTATGTTTAGCCACATGGCTTGGTACATTTTCTCAGTTCTGCCTTCATATCTTGCTTCCTCTGTGTCTGGCTGGTGACTCCTGACTCAGACTTCCTGTTCCTAGAATTCTCCTCTCTGCTTATCCCAACTATACTATACTTCCTGTCTGGCTACTGGCCAATCAACATTTTATTTATCAACCAAATCAGAGCAACACACATTCACAGCATACAGAAAGACATTCCCAGCACAGGAACTCATTTTACTAAATATGTAGCTTCTTGCGCAATGTATTTATGTGAAAAAAATCTGAAAATTTTATTTAGAAAAAAATCTGAAAGTTTAGATTTTGCACAGAACTTTTTAGCATAAAGAGTTCCTTTGAGAATTTATTCAGAATAGGAGATAGAATACATGTTAAAGTCAGAGCTCATTTGCAAGTGCCATGGGTAGCAATATCCCACATCCCAAGGCACAGGGATCATCACATTAGAGGGTGTGGAAAGATTATCAGAGTAAGACATACTAGAGCAATGTTGTAAAACAATGTTTTCCAAACACAGTAGTGACATTGCACACATAAGCTCACAACAGCTGCAACTGTAGGCACAAGACCTGTGCAAAATCACACCCATCCAAATTTCAATACAGATTGGGTTCATGAAGTCCTACTGCTAGCGGAAGAGCTGTTGACAATTGATGAGTGTCAGAGGAAAGAAAGGAAGTCCTATTCAGGGATGTAGCCTCTGCTAGGCTATCCATGCTCCAGGGAATGGTCCTATCCCCACACATGTACTGACAGCACTGATTATACTATGTAGGCTTAAAAAATAATTTGATATTAATGCGTGAATACAGGGAAGCTGGAATAAAGGTCAAGCTACTGACAAAGGTGGACAAAAATAAAAATAGATTAAATATAATATATTTAATTAATTATTAAATTAAAATAATTAAATTAACCTAGATTCTTCCACAGAAACAATTAAAACCAGAATGTGCTAGAAGGAGGTACTCATCTCCTAAAATACTGCAACTGACAACCCAGATTATACTCAGCAAAATTATTAAAATTGAAGGGAAAAAATTTCCATAATAAAAACAGATTTTAAAAAATTTATGACTATAAGCTGTCTCTATAGAAGCTATTAGAAGGATTGCTTCAATATGAAGTAAAAACTAAATATACCCAAGAGGTCCGAGAAACAAATACAAATTGCCAGGGCAGGAATCTAGATGGAAATGAGAAAACATCACTAGATAAACAAAATGACATGAAGCAGCGTTTACCTTTCAAGAGTAACTCTGAATATTAACGGTCTTAATTTCACAATAAAAAGTCAGGCACACACAGGTTGGGTTAGTAAATGGGATCCACCTTTTTGCTCCGCCAAGAAACATACTAAATCAGTAGCAGATCCCACCTTTAGATTAAAAAAATAAAAGGGTAGAAAAAGGAATTCTACGCAAGAGTAATGAAGAGATAAGCATTCATAGGTATACCAACATCTGACATAAAAAACTTCAAACCAAAGCAAGTCAAAAGTGTTCAGGAGGAACAGTTCTTACCCATTGAAGGAAAATCTACCAACAGGATATTACAGTCCTAAACATACATGCGCCACTGAAAGTGGCACACACACACACACACACACACACACACACACACGCACACACACATACACACACACACACACACACACACACACACACATATACACACACACACACATATACACACACAAACACACACACACATACACACACACACACACACACACACACATACACACACAAAAAAATACACCACCACCACCAACAAACACTGTTACATCTAAAACCACAGTCTGATCTCAACACAGTGATTTGGGGGTGATTTAAATACTTCACTATCACCAATAGACAGGTTACCTCAGGGGAAAAAAAACTAACTAACTAAAAATAAACTAAAAAAAATGGAAGTAAATTGTATCATAAATCAAATGAATCTAACAAATATCAACATCATATTATATCCTAAATGTTACGCATCCAATACTAAAGCATATCCATACTAAAGAGGACAGATCCTTCTCAGCAGCTCATGAAACAGTCTCCAAAATAAATCACATATGAGGAAAAAAGCAAGTCTCAGTATGTATAGGAAAAGTGAAACAACATCCTGCATATTATCTGACCACAATGGAATAAAGCTATGTATCAACAACAACAGGAACTACAAGAATACAGGAAATTAAATGACACACTAATAAATGATAATTCTGCCCAAGGAAGGAATTTAAAAATTACTGGACGTGAATGAAAAGAAAAATGCAACACACCAAAATCTATGGGATACAAAGAAGGTAGTTCTAGTGGGAATTTTATAGCCCAATGCCAACATCAAAAAATTTGAGGCATCAAATGATGAACCCAAAAGACTTAAAAATAATGACACCCAGAAACAGTAGATGGGAAGAGTAAAAATCAGTGCTGAAATCAATGAAATAGAAAAAAAAATCAATACAGAGAATTAATGAAATATATAACTAGTTCTTTGAAAAGAGTCACAAGAATGACAAACCTTTAGCCAAATTAATGAAAAGAAAAAGAGGACCCTAATTAATAAAATTAGAGATAGAGAAGGAGATATTACAATAGACATTGAGGAAATTCAGAGAATCATATCTCAAAAGTCTATATTCTACTGAACTGAAAAACTTAGATGAATGAATCTCTCTCTCTCTCTCTCTCTCTCTCTCTCTCTCTATATATATATATATATATATATATATATATATATGTATGTATATAGGATATATATATATATATATATATATATATACCCTACATATGTTCAAACCAAGGTTAAATCAAAAAGAAGTAAATTACTTGAATAACTCACAACATTCATTGTGATAGAAACAGTAATTCAAATCTCCCAGTCTCCCAACTAAAAAAAGAGCAGAGCCAAATAAACTCAGGACAGAATTCTACCAGATATTTGAAGAACTAATATCCATTCTAAAATTGTCCTCTAAAATAAAAAAATGAAGCAATATTTCCAAACTCATTGTACAAAGTCACTATTACCCTGATATCAAAACCATACAAAGACATAAAAACAAAACAAAGAAATTATAGACCAATATCTCTGATGAACATGGAAGCAAAAAAATTCTTAATAAAATACTGGAAAACTATTCAAGAACACATCAAAAAGGTCATCAAACAAGATTAAGTTGGCTTCATCCCAGAGATACAGAGGTTGTTTGACATTCATCAATCAATAAATGTAACCTAAAACCTAAATAGACTCACAGGCAGAAATCACATGATCATCTCATTACCTGCAGAAAAGACCTCTGACAATACTTGAAAATCATAGAGAATACAGGAATATAGGGAACATATCTCAACATAATTAAAGCAATATACAGTAAGCCCACAATCAACATCTCAATAAATGGAGAAAAAAACCAAGAACATTTCCACCAAAAACAGGTGCAAGACAAGGATGCCCACTCTTCCCTTTCCTGTTCAATATAGTAGTCTAATCCCTAGCTAGAGAAACATGACAAGTGTCTTAATTAGGATTTCTACTGAAATAATAAAACATCATGAAAAGAGCAACTTGAGGAGAAAAGAAGCTATTTCAGCTTACATTTCCACATCACAGTCCATAACTAAGTAGTCAAGGATGGAATTCAAGTAGGGCGGGAACCTGGAGGCAGGAGCTGATGCAGAGGTCATGGGGGAGTGCTGTTTACTGACTTACTCCTCATGGCTTGCTTAGCCTGCCTTTTATTTTTGTCCAAGACCTCCTGATCATGTGTGGCACTACCCACAGTGAGCTGGGCCCACCCACATCAATCAAAAATCAGGAGAATTCCATACAGATTTGCCTTCATGCCAATCTTATAGAGGTATTTTCTTGATTAAGAGCCCTTTTACCCAGATGGCCCTAGCTTGTGTAAATAAAAACTATCCAGCACAACAAATGAAGGTTGAAAGGGAACTATAAATAAAAAAGAATTCCGAGCATCCATATTTTTAACATTTATTTTTGAAAAACAAATCTATTAAAACTCTTTTAACTTATACATTCTACTTCAACTTTTGTTTCTTTCCTTCCAATTTGTTTCTTTAAATGTAGTTAATTACTGTGTATGTGTACTTGTGTGGTGCACAGGTGTTGGAGTGTGTGCAAGTCAGAGGACAACTTGAGAGAATTGCTTCTCTCTTTCCATGTGAGTTTTGGAGATTTATATCAAGTTGGTGGCAAACACATTTACCTGCTGAGCCATCTTACCATCACTGCAATTACCTTTTTTTTTATTTTTTAGAGATTATAATTACATTAATTTCCCTATTCCCTTTCTTCCTTCCAACTCATGTCATCTACCCTTCCCCTTAGTCTCATTCAAATTCAGGGCTTCATTTTTTTTAGTTGTTGTTACATGTGTGTATCTATATCTATATATATGTGTGTGTGTATTCCTGACTATATAAATAAAACCAGCTAAGTCCATATAATGCCTGACCATCTGGTATTGGATAGCCAGTTGGTGTGATCTCCTCTGAGGAAAACTTTTTATCTCCACTCTCAGCATTCCTTAGTTACCTGCAGTGTTTTGTCAAGGGTTGAAGCCCTGGGAGCTTTCCACCCCTGTCTGTCAGCTCGTCTACTGGTGTTGTCCTTGATCAGGTTCATGGTTGTACAGTCATATAGTGAGACTTCATGGGAATAACTTCTCTGAAATTTCTACTAGAAACAATATCACAGCAATCTCTGTTCCTCTGGCTCTAGAATCTTTCTTTTTTTCTACCATGGTCCCTTTGCCTTACATACAGGAGTTGTCTTACAGAGATATCAGATCTGACGAGATTCCATGACTGCGTTTTGATTCGTTGTGATTTTCTATTATGGTCTCCATTTTGCAAAGAGAAGTTTCCTTGATGAAGAGTGAGAACTACTTTATTTGTGGGTATAAGATAAATATTTAGAATTTATTTAGTGGTTATCCTGGTTTAGAAAAGTGACAAGTTGTAGCTTCTCCTGCAAGAGCCATGACTTCACTAGTGCCAGGTCATTGGCTCGATTTCTAGTACCAGGATCAGTTTCCACTTTGTTAAGTGGGCCTCAAATCCAATTAGAGAGATGTTAGTATCACAAATGTATGTGCACCACTATTACATCCTTAGAGTTATCATGCCTATCATAACTGGGTGGGATTGTTGGCTGCTTTCCTTTTTTGGAATCATGCATGGTACCTTCTGATATCATAAAAGGGAGTTGTCAGAGAGAAGACTTTCAGGTCAGATCCAGCTCTGGTCTTCTGCATCATGTGTGGGAAGTACATGTCTTTAGCAGTATTTTACATAGCTTTATACTCTACAGGGCACCCAAGAGCAATGATAACAGTAAATTTTTGAGTCTCTTGGACGACACTGGCCAACAAATCAAAAGAGATCTTTTCATGCCTGGCGCTGTGGTTTTGTTAGGTAGTCTACGATTCTTTGTGGGGAACGTTGTCAGCTCGGTGGGAAACTTCCTTTTAAACTGTGTGTATGTATACCAAGACTTAAGTATATTATAGTATTCTTAGGTCTGTAGTTAATAACATGATTTCTTAATACTTTTTTTAGACATCCTTCCTATTATTTTGCTCTACTCCCACATCTCCTCTATTTATCTCTCTCCTTCCCAATCAATGTCACCCCATTTTCCCATTTCACCTTCATATCACTCGTTTTCTGCTATTCCACTCTCTATCATTCCTCCATCTCCCATGCCCACCTCCACCACAACGGTCCCATTTTACATTCCTAGTTTTGCCATTTTTACAGGTTCAATACATCTGCAGACTTGTAGTTAGGAACTGCAGAATAGAAAGCACATATGATAATTGTCTTTCTGGATCTTGGTGACCTCACTCAATACGATCTTTTCTAGTTTCATCTATTTAACTACAAATTTAATATCAGTTTTCTTTACAGCAGAATGGGATTCCATAGTGTGTATGTACCACATTTTCATTATCCTTCCATCAGTTGAAGGGCATTCATGTTATTTCCATTTTCTAGCTATTGTGAATAGAGTAGCAGTAAACATAATTGAGCAAGTACCTGTGAATTAAGATGTTGAGTCCTTTGGGAATATGTCAGAGATTGATATAGCAGGGTTATATGTTAAATTTATTCCTAACTTTTGGAGGGCTTTGCTCTTGATTTACAGAGGGTTGGACCAGGTTCTAATTCATAAACAGTGACTGAATGTTCCTCTTTCCCTTAACCTCTCCAACACTGGTTGTTTTGTTGACCTTTGCCTTCTGAGTGGTGGAAGAGGAAATTGCAAAACTCTTTTGAATTTTATTTTCCTAATTGTTATGGATGATGAATATGTTTTCAGATAATTATTAGCCACTTTTATTTTATATTTTGAAAACTCTATTCATATTCTGTCAGTTTTTACATTTTTTTGTTTGGGGAGATTTATTTGTTCTGTTTTTTGAGTTTTTAATGTATTCTGTATTTAAATCCTCTCAGATGTATAGATGGCAAAGATCTTGCCCATTCTATGGGGTTCCTTTTCACTCAATTGATTGTTTCTCTGGCTGGCTTTTTTCATTTCATGAGGCCCCACTTCTCAGCTGTGGCCTTCAATTCCTTGGCCAACAGTGTCCTATTCAGAAAGTCCTTTCCTACATCTATGTCATGCAGGGCAATGTCTTTGTTTTCCTGCAGCAGTTTCAGTGTTTCAGGTTTTATGTTTACATCTTTGATCCATCTGGAGTTAGTATCTGTGCAAAGTGATTGATATATGTCTAGTTTAGTTCTTCTGCATGTGAATATGCATGTTTACTAGCACCATTTGTTAAATATGTTTTCTTTTCTACAGGATATTTTTGGCTTTTTCCCCAAATATTGAATGGTTAGAGTTATGTGCATTCATGTTTGGCTCTTTTATTTTGTTACATTGCTCCACATGTCTGATGTTTATGCAAGTACTGTATTGTTTTTATTACTATGGTTTTTAAATATATTTTTATATCTGGAATGGTAATCCCTATGGTTTTGTTCTTTTTGCTCAGGATTGTTTTGGCTATCTGGTATCTTTTGTGGTTCCATATGAACTGTGGGATAAAGGTTATTTTTTTTTCTACTTTTGTGAAGAATATGATGGGGATTTTTATTGGGATTGTACTGAATTGGCAAGTGGATTTTGGTAGAATTGATGCTAACTATACCAATCTATGAGCATCGAATTTCTTTCCATTTTCTAGTATCTCTCTCTATCTTTTTGTTTATACATTTAAAGTTGTTATTATAGAGGTCCTTTATATTCTTGATTATGCTTATTCTCAGATATTTTATTTTCATTTTGAGCTATTGTGCATGGGAGTGTTTCCAATAAGTCTTTCTCTTTATGCTTGTTGTTGGTATATAGAAAAGACTGGTTATCTGCAAGTTGACTCTGCATCCTGTCACCTTGCTGAAATTGTTTATTGTTTCCAGAAGGTTTCTGGTATAATTTTTGGGATCTCTTACATACAACATCATGTAATCTGTAAATAGGGACAATTGGACTTCTTCTTTTCCTATTTGTATACATTTAACTTTATTCTCCTGCCTTATTGCCCAAGCTCGTGCTTGGAGCAAAATATTGTAAAAGAGTGGAGATGATAGAAAGTTCTATCTTGTTTCTGACTCCGGTGGGATTGCTTTTAGTGTCTCTCCATTTAGGATGGTATTGGCAGGGAATAGATGGAGCTGGAAACAGTTGCTTTGAGTGAGTTTTTCCAGACCCTAATGGCAAAAAGTCACATTTTCTCTTACTTGTGTATGCTTGCTATGAAACCTCAGATATGTATGTATCATTTGGAATACACAAAGAGGTCAGGAAATTAGTAAGGGGTTTTGGAGAAGGGCTTTCATAAGAGAGGAAGTGGAATGAAGTGGTATAAAGGCTTAAAGAGAAGTAATTAAAAATGAAACTTTACATTGGGATGGGGAATTGAAGGAAAAGACAGAGGGAGAATAAAGGGCAGGACAAATAAATAGAGTTAAATGAAATTACTCTATAATAGGGTGATAATCCCTTCTAGACACACACTACTCAGAAAAGTAACCCAAAAGGCCCAGTGCAATGAATGGGTTACAACTTTTTAATTTTATTTTTATTGATAATAATTTTTTATACAATACATTCTGAGTATGGTTTCCCCTCCCCACTACTTCCAGTTCCTCCCCAGCTCCCTGCTCACCCAAAGCCACACTCTTTCTTTCTCTCTCTCATCATAATACAAACATCTAAAAATAATAATAATAAGATACAATAAAAGCAAGTGTAACCGAATAGGACAAAAACAAACAGAAAAGAAAAGCCATAGAAAAGGCATAAGAAACACATACAGATGCACAGGTAAACATATTTGCATGCACAGAAATATTGTTAAACACAAATTCAGAAATTATATTCTATAACAAAAGACCTGTAAGGAAAAACAAAACAAACAACAAAGAAGACAAAGTATTATGAGACAAAAGAACTCCAAAAATACCATTCAGCTTGCTTTGTGCTAGCCACCTCCTGCTGGGTCTGACACCTGCCCTTAAGTGTTGTTTGTATACCAAGTGAGACTGTGTTGTAGGAGACTAATCGTTCCCTTTTGAGATCTTATCAACTGAAGATACATTGTGGTTTAGGGATATGATAGAGGCTTGTGTCCATTTTCCTGTCAGTGCTGGCACTCCATCTGGCTTAGAACCTCTTTATGCTGCCTATGCATGCTGCCACAGTCTCTGTGAGCTCTTATGTCTGTCAGTCCTTTTGTGTATAGAAGGTCTTGTTTCCTTGGTGTCTTTGTTCTCCACTGGTTCTTAAAATTATTCAACCTCCTCCCCTGACCATTCCCTAAGTCCTGAGATGAGGGATTTGATGGAGACATCTCATTTAGGACTAAGTGTTCTAAGGTCTCACACTCTCCGCAGTGTTCAGTTGCGTGTCTCCATATCTTCACACCTACTGTGGGAGGAAGTTTCTCTGCTGATGGCTGAGCAGGACAGTGATTTATGACTATATCAGAATATCATTTGAAGCCATTTGATTGCTCCATTCCTTTATCAGAACTATATTATTTGGTTTTCTCCTAGGTCCATTGTCTATGAAGTCTTAGATTCTTGACCATTCAAGCAGTGTTGGTCATGGGTTCCATCCTACAGAGTGGGCCTTAATTCCAATCAGATAGTGGTTGGTTACTCCCAAAACTTTGTGGCACTATTGCACCAGTATATCTTGCAGGCAGGACACCTTTATAAGAAGAAGGTTTGTAGCTGGTTTGGTGTTTACTTCTCTCAGCAGGTAGCATACAGAGTACCTTTCAGTACCAAAACACTTGTCAGTAGGGGTAAAGGCTCTAGGCAGGCACCAGCTTAACTTTTCCATGTTCAATAATTTATGTAGGTATTGTATTCAGGAATAGGATTATCATCAGTTTGTGGAGAACAACCAATAGTCTTGAAAATAGATTGGATTGTTTGGGGGCTTTTATGGGACACCTTTGATTAACAACTCGATTTCCAGTGTAACCCATTCCTAGAAATGGAGGTTTCATTTGACAGCATGAGATGTTGTCTTAGTGTTCTATTGCTATTAAGAGACACCATGACCAAGGCAACTCTTACAAAGGAAAGCATTTAATTGGTTGCTTGCTTATAGTTTCAGAGGGTTAGTCCATTATTATTATGGTGGGAAACAGACCTGAATGGCTCTGGAGAAGTAGTTGAGAGTTTTACCTCCTGATCCTCAGGTGACAGAGAGAGAGATTGGGCCTGATGTGGGCTTTTGAAATCTCAAAGTCCACTTCCAGCAACATGCCTACTCTGAAAAGGCCCTATCTCCTCCAATAAGGCTACATATCATGATCCTTTCTAAACAGTATATCAACCGAGGTCCAAGCATTTGTATATATTATCCGATGGGGGATATTTTCACTCAACCACCACATTCTCCTCCCTGCCTGCCCCATCAGCCTGTAGCCATATCATCATGCGAAATGTACTGAGTTTAATTTCAAAAATTCCCATAATCTTTCATATTCTCAACACAGTTTAAAAAAATCCAAAGTCGCTGCTCTGATCCAAGGCAGTCTCTGTGGTGATATTGTGTCCCCCAATATATTGTGCACCTTAATAAACTTATCTGGGGTCAGAGAACAGAACAGCCAGTAGATAAACATAGAGGCTGGAAAATGGTGACACACACACAAACCTTTAATCCTAGCATTCCAGAAGCAGAGATCCATCCCTATCTCTGTGAGTTCAAAGCCACACTGGAAACAGCCAGGCATGGTGACACACACCTTTAATCCCAGGAAGTGATGCCAGGAAGCAGAAAGGTGTATAAGAGGTGAGGACCAGGAACTAAGATCCTGTTAAGCTTTTAGGCTTTTGAGCAGCAGTTCAGCTGAGATTCATTTGGATGAGGACACAGAGGTTTTCAGTTTGAGGAAACAAGATTGGCTGAGAAGTTGGTGAGGTGAGGTTAGCTGTGGCCTGTTCCGTCTCTCTGATCTTTCAGCGTTCACCCCAATATCTGACTCCGGGTTTGTTTGTATTAATAAGACCTTCTAACAATTCGTGCTACAAGTCTCTAAACTGTAACTCTCTGAAAAATAAAAATCAAAAAGCATATCTCATACTTCCAATCTACAATAACACAGAATAAACATTACCATTCCAAAGGGAAGTAAGGAAGCATAGTGAGGAAATAAGGAAATACTGGACCAGAGCAAGACTGAACAGAGAAGCTTTTAATACCTTGACTTGCTCTAAAGAACTAAACCACATGTTTAAGATGTGAAATGTCCCTGAGACATTTCCTACTACATATCAAAACATAGTAAATCACTTAAAGGATGAACAGATCTGTGGTAGCAGAGCCAGGAACACTGCTGTGGGATGTTCTGTATGGCAAATGTGTTGCTCTGATTGGTCAATAAATAAATCGCTGATTGGCCAGTGGCCAGGCAGGAAGTATAGGCAGGACAAGGAGGAGAATAAAGCTGAGAAGTGGAAGGCTGAGTCAGAGAGACACTGCCAGCTGCCACAATGAGAAACAGCATGTGAAGATGCTGGTAAGCCACGAGCCACGTGGCAAGGTATAGATTAGTAGAAATGGATTAATTTAAGCTATAAGAACAGTTAGCAAGAAGCCTGCCATGGCCATACAGTTTGTAAGCAATATAAGTCTCTGTGTTTACTTGGTTGGATCTGAGCGGCTGTGGGACTGGCGGATGACCAAGATCTGTCCTGACTGTGGGCAGGCAGGAAAACTCTAGCTACAAATGGCATCCAACATGGTGGCAAGAGTTTCCACCTAAAAACTGAGAAAAAAGACTCTAAAACGGAGCTAAAAAACAGTTCCTAAATGTCTCTCTCAAATGAGCTGCAGCCGCCGGTTTGAGCTACTGGTGGGTTCCTAGTGTGTGCTCTCGACCTGCTGTATGGCCAGAATGAGGCCTCTGCAAGTGGCACATTAAGCTGCGTGGTGGATTAGCCTTTGCTAGTACAAAACAAAAAAAGAGGTTTCTGGGCTACATGCTGCTTGGATAAAAGCATAGACCCAAGATAGCTCCCAGAGCTGGTGGTAAACATACCGCTGCCATGTTGGGAAGCTGAGGTGGGTGGAGCCAGCAGCCACAGCTGCTGCAGTTTAAAGCAATAAATTCACAATAAGACAGATTCAGATGTAATAGTTTATAATGTGTGTAAAATATATGTAGACTTGAAAGAGACAAAAAAGGTAATATATGGTGATATATACAGTTATATAAACAAATATATAGTTTTAAAAATTAAAGTCTTTAAAGAGACAGTAAAATTAATATAAAAAAATAAGCCACATAAAGATGAATATTACACAGAGAATCTGGATTGTGTTGTCTTGGGGATTTTTAACTGCAGAAAAACATTTGATTGTAAAAGCTGTTGAGTTATGCCAAAATGTATATTTTAAAGGTACCTTGACTTCAAAATTTGGATATAAGGATATGTTGCTTTGGAAAGGAGACTCTGCTTTTGTTCCCACAGAAAGCCAAAGGCTATGGATTTGTTCCAGATTAAGATACATCAGGTTTGACCAGCCAAGACCCCCTGAAAGGTCTCTGATGACACCATGGCCCAGATGATTCAACATCCAGAATGGTTTGAAGGCAACTGGCTCAGACAATACAGCCTCATGGACTATTCCATAATCCTAAAATTTTCTTTGTGTCCCCATAAGATACAGCGCCCCTCCAGCAGGAAGTAGTAAGAGAAGCTATGCCCAAATTCCCAAATTATATGTAATTTTACTTTGTTAAGGTTAAAACCTTCCTTTTTGAAAAAAAAAAAGAAAAGGAAAGGGGAAGTGCTGTCGGATGTTCTGTATGGCAAATGTGTTGCTCTGATTGGTCAATAAATAAATCAATGATTGGCCAGTGGCTAGGCAGGAAGTATAGGCAGGACAAGGAGGAGAATAAAGCTGAGAAGTGGAAGGCTGAGTCAGAGGGACACTGCCAGCCGCCACGATGACAAACAGCATGTGAAGATGCCAGTAAGCCACGAGCCACGTGGCAAGGTATAGATTAATAGAAATGGATTAATTTAAGCTATAAGAACAGTTAGCAAGAAGCCTGCCACGGCCGTACAGTTTGTAAGCAATATAAGTCTCTGTGTTTACTTGGTTGGATCTGAGCGGCTGTGGGACTGGCGGATGACCAAGATTTGTCCTGACTGTGGGCAGGCAGGAAAACTCTAGCTACAGAACACCTCAGAATTGTATTTGTTCTGAAAACAAAACAAAACAAAATATCATTTAGTGGGGAAAAGATTGACTATTCTAATTATGCTTTGGGGGATACTAGGCAAACTACTGAAAGAAAACTCAATTCACATCCTTCTCTCTGGCTCCACCTACAAAGTATAGTTAGAAAATGATTAACAAGCAGGGAGAAGGATCTTAAAGGTAAATAACACAAGAATCTTACAAAACCCCTATTCATCAGATTGGGAAATAGTATTTCTGAAAACAGGAAAATACAAAGAAATAACTGACCCTCAGATATTTTTAAGCATTACAAAGCAAATTAAAAGGCAAAATGCCAAGTACAATGTGTAGTTTTGGATATTAAATTATTGTATATACATAATATTTTTTAAATGAATAAAAAGTTTACAAGTACCACAGCAAGGGGTAAGACTAGGGTAAGCAAAGCAAGATGACTAGAAGTAATTCATTATTAAAAATTGTATGTGTGTTTTAATTATCAGAAAATACTCCCATTTGAGCATGACAAAAAAGCCTATTGTTTAAAAATATGAAAGTAAAAATGCTTAATCTTTCCCCAAGCTGTGTAAAACATACCCATGTCTCTCCGGTACAAATGTTACCACAGGCATCATACCTACAGGGAATGATTTTCCCAGATGTGGGAAATGTGATCAGATGAATTTGAGTGAAAACTTGCATGATGTTTTTTTCCTAATTCTTCATGAGTAGGTAGATAAGTTGATAGGTAACAGAGGAGTTGTAGAGAGATGATTGTAGACAGATGGTAGGTAGGGACTAGAATAAAACCTGCATAATTGTTAGTACTATTTCTTGATTATGATGGGTTTGATATTTACTTCTAAGTATTGCAATTTGCTCCATATTTTTCTAGACTCACAGTGAATATGCATTTTATTCACATGTTTCAGTAAAAATATAACCTTTTTCATTTGCTTGTTTTTCCTCTGTATTCCAAAAGGATGCTATAAAGCAACACCGATCCCAAATACGAAGACCTGGAGATAGCGCTTCTGATGGGAAAAGAGTTGGCTTCTTTTCATAGACTGCACTCAGACCAATGTTCCTGCTGCTTACCATGAATTTATCACTGTTAAAATTTGTGATATAACTTCTGAATAACACTCCAGATACTTCAAGAACATGGCACATGTTCTTTTCTCAGATGAACCCAGTTCCTCTCCCCTGTTTGTCACAGTTCAGTCATTTCAGGAACCAGGTAGATAACCTTAAGATTTGGGGACAGCATATTACTCTTCTCATTCATGTCCCACCCCATTGCTGTCATCCATTCTCCCTAAGCTTTATTTTTCTCCTGGCATTTATCACAGTAAAAGTTAGAGCATAGTTATATACTGCACTCTTGTCAGAATTTTCCCCATAGAACTCAAGAGTTCAGTGATGCCTGTAATCGGAGGCTTTTCGCTGTCCCGCCCAGTCTCATAGCCATTTCCAAATAATCACTCAGAGGCTTATATCAATTATACATGTTTGGCTGATGGCTCAGGATTATGACTAACTTCATTCATAAACTTTTTTATTCATTTAAAAAATTTTATGTATATACAATAATTTAATATCCAGTCCTATAAATTTTACTTGGCATTTTGCCTTTAAGCTCTTACAACTTAAATTAACCCATTTCTCTTAATCTATGTATTGCCAAGTGGTCATGGCATCACCAGTCTGCTAGCATCTTGCTTCTTGGGTGGCTGGCTCATGTCTCACTCAACTCCACTCTTCTTTCTCCCTCTATTCAGTTTGACTTTCCTGACCAGCTATATTCTGCCTGGCCATAGGCCAAATCAGCTTTATTTATCAACCAATGAGAGCAATACATATTCACAGCATATAGAAAGATCATTCCACAGCAGATGCCTGTGGTTTTTAAATTTCTTTTATCTATTATTGTCACCATGCCCAGAATGGGACTTGATCTGTTGTAAGTGCTCAGTACAAATTTGTTGGTGAAGTGAAAGTTTTAGTCACAGCTTCCAGCAAAGGACCTAGTGCGCAAATATAGTATGTGCTCAATAAATGATTTCAATCAAAAATTTTACTTTCTACAAAATGTTTCCTCTTCTCAGCTAACAGCTTACTTTTTGCTTCACCCACTCCTACACATCTTTATTAAATTTTGTCTGTATGAGAAGGTACATGATGCTCTACATTAAGTTATGCCAGGTCAGCTCTTACATACCTCACTTTCAACCAAGTAGCAAAATTTCAGATTAGCAGTAATTTCTTTTACTTTTGAACACTGAACTAGAGAATGCTATCAAAGCTATCTTGTTTCAGCAGGAATTCTTAAATCTTTTGTCCTCTACTTTCATTCACAGAACAAATATATGAAACATATATTTTGCTCAGTAATTTATTTCCAAGGGATAGCTCTTTCTCTACCAAAATACTATGTCAAATTAGAAATATTGGGTGACAAATGAGAATAGGAAAGTTAAAAGCTATTGTCTAGTTAAGAAAAGACATCTTATTCAGCAAGAAAAGATCTACCCAGTTGTTTCTTAAGTCAATGTATTAATCAAAGAAACCCAGAAACCTTATAAACTCATGTACCTAATGTGTTTTCATTTTTAAGTTTTTATTTTTCTTTATACTTTTCTAGACTTATGATGAACATATTATAGTGATAATTAATGAAAATTATAAGCAAAATAATATAAACAGAATACTAAAATGGAAGCAGGAATTACCAAATGCATCAGACCCTTGACCAGTCATGGCCTAGACTCATGAAATGAATCTCATTTATCTTTCTAAATCTGAAAACTTGGTCAGCTCCTACAGGCAACCTTAACTCATCAGTCATGTTTGCAATTTATTATTCTAAAGAATTTTGGGCTTCAAGTATAGAGAGGCAGGAAACTGCCCCTCATCTTCCTTGTAGTGGAGATAAACAACCATCCAACATCTTAAAAGCCAATTAGCTAAGATGGGCTTCTTGATTACTGTCTAGAATTCAGTAAGACACCTTCCATAAACTTGATCAAGGGCTGAGCATCCTGAAATGCCCACAGTTACGTCATTGTTTCCTGTTCTTAGGGCCTCTGCTTTGTTAACAGGCTGCAGCGTGATTGAGTACAGAAGAAAGTAACATCAGGAGGGAAGCATAACCAGGATGCTGACTTCCCTTTACTTGAGCAGATTCTCCAAATTCCTTCGGTTAATTGTTCTTTATAGAACAGAAAGGACAAGTTTTAAAGTACTTTCAGCTTGCTGTGTTATCCTGGCCAAGAGTCACTGAAAAATATGTTGTCATTTCTTGAAACAGACTATTGGGTGAAAAGAGTCTGCTGCTGAATTGCATTTTTCCTGCCAAATAACAGACAAACTCAACAGACTGTTTATCTTATGCTGTAGCATAATTGTGTAATTAATGTCAAATTGCATAAAACTGTTCCAACAATTCTCCTAATAGACCATTCCAAAAAGAAGAAGTTATAAAAAAAATTAAAATACACACATGGAGAGAACTCCTAATTTAACAGAGTCTGTTTGTATCAATAAATGTCTACTTACCTGTCAGCTGTCCTCAGAAAGGGCACGCAGCACATTATTAAATCTAAAAGGGCTGTCTCCAAAATTTCCCATCCTTAACGTTAAACATGTAAAACTACCCAGGTCTGTGGATTTGCCATAGGCAAACAATGTGACCTATTAGCACCAGAATGGGAATAAAAACCATTGCCTCCAAGACAATAGAAATGAAACATCTGGAGGAGATCCAGTACCCACAGATGGATAATACTGTGGGGGTGACACTAAGAATGTCTCAGGTGGTTTTAATAAAAAGGGCAGACATCTTCAATTCTGATTTTCCCCCGTAAATTCCTTTAATCACATTCAATGGCAATATAAACTGAATGTCAAATATCTAAGAACATGATTTTTGATCTAATTAAAGTATCACTGTACACTATGTTTTGTTTTTCTATTCTAAAAAAAAAGTGAAAATAACCCATTATCAGTATTCCTCTCTGAAACAAGTGTCACCATACTGACAGATAAATGGATGAAAATCACCCAGTCTAAATTGAGAGCCATTGTTTCCTTTGAAGGGATGAAATTTTGTTAGAAACTAAATCTAAAAAATTAAAATAGGAAATACATTTCTTAAAATGGAAGGGAAATCCTTTGTTCCTGTGGTAAATATTCACTGTATTTCACGCAAGCATCATAAAATTCTTAGTCCTTGGTTTTCCCATCTTTGAAGTAAAATAATAGATAATCTGGACTCTCCATATTTAAAAATGACTTGGGGCTTTAGGCTAGTTTTCTTCTAAAGGTGTCAGTATCCATTTTTCAGACAGTTAGGTAACACCACATTAACACAGGAACACAACCTATTAACATAACTAGACTGACGCCATGAAGGATGGACATAGAACTTTAATTATCTGCAATCAATGAAACATTGAAATTAAAAAACCTAGAATTAGCATCTAGGTGATTGGATACTATTATGTTCTACATTTCCTTATAATTTTAGCAAACATAAACTGATGCTTCTAACTGGATTTAAACCCTTCTATACCAGGGATGCACTCTGTGGCAAAATCAATTATTTTTGTCATAATTTACCTACTTTCTGTCTTAACACATCATGTAGAAATCTTTGTTTACTCATAAAATATGAAATTTCATTTTTTAAAATGTTCATATTTTGATATATTTTATGGAAATTTCACCTACTTCTGTGAGAACACAAGATAAAAAGATATATTAAGTAATTTAATTTTACATCATCAAATCATTCTCAAATAATTTTTCAATGTTTTTATATCTAATCTTCCAGGAGACCCTTAAGCTGAGTAATCTAAATCATCTATACTGAACAGCATCCATTACACTGGAGTAAAATTACTAATGGAGGGTTTTCCAGATCTTAAAATTACAACATCTTGTCCATTTTTCTCCCTTCATCATCATTTCCTAAATTATTTTTCAACACTTTTGAAGCAAACAGGGAGAAAAATAGAGCTTTGTGTTTAAGGAGCTTAGAAACAGAGGCAAAGCAAAAGTAATTTAAATAAACTTCAGTTAATACAATAATAAAATAAAATAGAAGAGAGAAGAAATAGCCTGCCCCAGGAGTACAGACTGGAAGCCATTGCTGCTACCCAGTCTGTGCCAGCTGAAGACGGGATGTTGCTGGGCCAGGTATTTGGACATTTTAGGAACTGAAAGAAATTAAGTGAGGTTTATACATAGACAAAACTGTCAGGACATTACACCTGTGCACCAAATTCACTCTGCCTTATCTCTGGGCACTCAGAAACACTGTAGTTTTCCAGTGTCTCACCTTTGTATCTAGGCATAGCATGTGACTATTTTCCACCAATAGGTTGTGAGAAAAGGATCTGTGTTCATTCTGAGCCATGTCTTGCCCTTCCTTACCCTACTGACAACTGAACACCAAAAAAGTCAGTGATTCAGAAAACTTCTGAGTCATGAAATGAGAAGTAGCCAAGTTCTTGAGGCACTCTGAGGAGGTCTGATAACCAGAATCCTTCTCTGGAGTACTACTTAAATGAAATATGCTTATATGCTTTGTTTGAATCATTAAACAGTTGACTTAGCTAACCAACTCAGGAGTTTGTTAGGGTGGTGAGTTGTAGATCAAAATTATATCTTTCTCTAAAGGTTAATAAGAGCCACTGAAGGACTTTGTGTGGAGGTCAGTGTCATGACCATAGAATGAATTATTTTTCAATTAGCACCATCTTTCACAAAAGAACAAGCATGTCTCTGGATAAGGTAGGTGATAGTCCTTAAATTCCTCTTCTACCCACATAATAACTAATATGTGGTATGCTTTACTCAAATTATTTTTGTAAATGCCAGTCAACACTGATGATGATCATAAATGTCTATAGAAAAAAAAACATAATAGATCACTTTTCCAAATCCTTTATGTAATGGAAAAGGAAATCTAAAGAAGTCTGTTTCTTAGCCAAAGTCCTACAGATCTAACAACAAAATGTGAGACCAGGGACCACAGCCAGGTCTGTCGATCTCATTCCAAGTTAAATTCCTTCCATCTCAGTGCTGGAAACAAATTACATTACTCCAGTGAAGTGAACTATAAGGATCAACTAATGAAAAATTCTAGTTTTTTGTTTAAAACAAACGAGCTATCAAATTATGCAAGGGGACAAAGAGGCTGTAGAAACTTAAATATATATTATAAGTAAAATGAGCCACTCTGAAAAATTGGTACAACTCTGTTTCCTTAAGAAAAAGACATACCCATGGGGCCAGGAAAGACCAGTTGCTACCAGAGCTTGGCAGCAATAGCTGGAAGGAGAAAAAACTTTTAGGGTAGATAGACTGTTTTCTGTGATGCTGTAATGTTGGATGAATTTGGTCTCGACGTATAGGATGCACAGGACCAGAGTAAACTCCAACTGAACTGGGGACTCTGAGGAATAATGTTATGTCTATGTGCTATCATCAATGAAAATTGTAATATTGACAGAGGAGACAGTGTATATGTACATAGGGGCGAGATGTAGGAAATCTTTTTCCCTTATTAATTTTGCCATGAACTTAAAACTGCAATAAATAGAAAAGCTTATTTTTTTTTAAAAAAACTGTATCTTTGTCAATAGCATTTTGTTTATGTAAATAGAAACATTTAAGACCATAGAATTCTTACTTTTAAAATTAGTTTTCTGAGAATTTAACATAATGTATTTTGATCAGGTTTGCTTCTGTCCCCCAATTCCTTCAATATTTACCTACTCCCTATCCACCTAAGAAAGTACAGAAAATAAGAGACTATGGAATGCTTACCCCTTAATAGAACAATAATCTAATATGAGCACTTTTCTATGCTAATGCCAAGTTGAATGCATTGGAAAACTACCTTTGTTGTCAGTGGAAAACTAGGAATTAATAGGAATAACATAAACCTAGGCAGCAGAATAGTTGTACTTACATCTGTTTTCTTAATCCTATAAGCATAAAAACATAATTCCTCAATTATTTTAAACAATACATCTCTAATATGGTAATGAATCGATTATTGTTCTTGTATAGTTATAATGCATACACGTTTTCAAAACAAACTTTACAAATTAAGCAATACCATCTTTGACCATAGACAATGGATCAAGGAATACTGTATAACTATACTGGAAATGCTTTTATAAATGAATACTTTATGCATCAGGACTAGCAAATGAACACCAATTATGTGTTTGGTAGCTAAGTCTCAGATAACAGTAAGTTAAGTAAGTGTACGCTTACAGTAACTGAGGAAAAATAGGAACCATCTAATATAAATTTAACTTTGAATGAGAAACAAACTGTCTATGCTTCATTTCCTCATCTTTAGAGACATGATCAGAACTTTCATAGTAATTTACTTGAGAGTTAGGTATTTTTCCACCCAGGAATTTTTACAGAATCTAGCAGTGTGTCTGAAACTTAGTAGACAGGTAAAGAATGATGGTTGAGTCCATCATGGTGGCAGTACCTATCATCTAATCACTCAGAGAGCTGGCACAGGAAGATTGTCTGAATTAGAAGCTAGACAACACAGCAAGAATCTATCTCAAACCAACAAAATAAATAATAAAGCATAATAACCTATTTATCATGATTATTATAATACATATCATTATTATTATTCATATCATTATTACAACAATAATTCTGCAAGTCAAAGGTTCCCATCATTGCATCCATCAATGTATCATTTCAGAATAGTTCAATCAGTGAATGACAATATGAATATTTAACTGAAGATTCACTTACTCAAAGAGATATTTTCTAACTCGCCATTATGCATTATATAGGAGAAATAAAACCTTTCATTTTAGCAGAACTAAACTATTTGACATTATGTTACACATTAATGATTACAAATTACTTGCCTATTTCATAAGAAAAAAAGATTATTTGCAACATCTGTTTTCTGGTATTTGAGCACCTTTTGTTAAGGTTGTGTAAAAGTTCTTTTCATTTTCCGACAATGAATGAAAGGTAGCTAACTAAAAAAGGAAATGCTTCGAGCACATGATTTCATGGTGGCCCTGGAGAGCACTAGACTGACTGTGCAGGATAATCTGTAAAAAAGCAGAGGGGGTGGGGTGCTGGTGAAAGGGGCCAAGGGGCTCTAGGGCCATGTGAATCCATGTGGAAAAATGATCAGTGCTGGAGAAGGTTAAATTTTCTGTCCCTGAAGTCTTGCTGTTGTGGCTACAGCCCAAGAAAGTTAATGAAAGAAAGGGGCCCTGACAACTCCCGCTGCTTCCACAGGAGCTCACCACCTCATTACTGGCCAGATTCTTACAACCCAAAGAATAGAATACTTCTGCCAAGAAAAAGAGTAGGAGTTGGAATGAGAGTCATCCAAGCAAGGCATTGCTGATACTGGGTGAGGATCAAAGTGATACCAAACAAAGAGAACTGGACATGAAATAGCTGAGCCAAGAACTATGACCGTAGACAAGACGACTTTCCAAAGCGGGGCTGGAGAGATCGATGGAAAGGACAGTTAAAACTCATAGTCCTCTCTGACATGCAGGAAAAAGTAAATGAAGTGACGACACCATCTGCTCACTTTCCCAGAAGAGAATGTTTCGACGCCTCATGGTTAGCAAGGCAAACATTTCCAAATGCATTACTCTAATTACCAATGATTAGAAATGGTCCCTAGAAGTGAAAACCTAACTCACAGCAAGCCTGATTAACAAGCATTTTCTGCACATCCCACTGCATTTTGAGCTGACTTCGGAAGCACTGGCTAGAGACAGTTTCTGAGGTTTTCAAATGAGTCTCTTAAAGATAATAGGCTGCTAGACTTTTCCTCTCTGTTTCTCTAAGCATACAAATCCATGCTGTGTTTCTTCCTGAAACACAATAGATAATCCCAAGGTCCTTTGCGAACTAGCAAATACAGTTTGTGTTGCTTCCGCTTCATTTGCATGTGTTTATGCCAAAGTGAGGGGGTACAGGTCAACAGTAATCAAACATTAACTTTTAATTTAATTGATTGTACTATTTTTCACGGAGTTGCAGTTTTTCATACATATATATAACTATAGTCTGTTTTAGGACTGAGTCACCATGATGCCTAATTGAATACTATGAGAAGTATAGCAACCTAAACTATCATACACTGGTAATAGGAAGGAATTCAGGAAGCTGTCCAGGAGTATCTTTAAAATCTGAAGTCAGACCTTTCTATGACCCAGTAATCACAATCAGTGAATATACAATTACATTATAATTAAGTAAATATACAACAAAAATTCTTATACATGGAACTCAAAATATACATAAGAATGCTTTTAACATCATTAACCAAACTGGGGAGAATACTAGTCATAGCCTGGACAAGTAAAATATGCAACGTTCTCACAATACAGTATTCTGTAGCCTGGCAAACTGTGACTCATGAATATGGCTTAAAATTAGTAACCTACTTTAATATATAAATAAGCTTTATTAGAATGAAGACATTCATTTACATTTTGTCTACAGTTGCTCTCATATGTTAGAATGGCAGAGTCAGAGTTGAATAATAATGACAGAAATTATATAGTTCTAAACATTAAATATTTAGTATATATTTTTTTACAAACAATTGGCAAACTTGGGACTAGTAAGGTGGCTGAGTCGCTATAAGCACTTGCTGTGTAAGCCAGACTATCTGATTTCAATTCCAGAACCCACATAAAGGTAGAAGGGAGAACTGCCTCCATGAGCTGGTTTGGGGATATTCACACACATGCAATGACCGCCCCCCAAAAAACACACACTCATATCATATGCATACAAACGGTAAGTAAAATCTTAATAATAATAATTGCCAATCTCACTCTCCAGGAAAAAAAAGAACTATAACTCCAGTCAACAACTTGAATAACTTCAAAAGCAGAATGTCAAGTTAAAGTAGAGCTCACTTGCTTCATTCCATTCCCATGGATTGGAATTAAGTAATCAGGTGGGATTGCTATATGGTGGTAGACACTAGTAAATGATTCTGCTGGTTTTTTTTTTCTCCAGGTGACTTGCGTATCGGAGAAAGTGTAAAACTTAAAGCACCTACTATTAGTGGTATGATATTAACCTGTGTCTTTAAATACATCCAAGTTTGGGGCATATACGTTTAAGAGAATAATGTCCCTTTGGTCAACAGTCCCCTTAATTAGAATGAAGTTTCCCTCTGTAGCTCATCAAATTAGTTTTTACTTGAAGTCTATTTTAATTTCATTTTTGTTTGTTTTATTTATTTATTGATTTATTATTGAACATAGATTCTGCTTTCATTCAATACATCCTGACCACAGCTTTCATTCAATACATCCTGATCACAGTTTCCCCTCCCCACACTCCTCCCAGTTCCTTGAGAAGTCTATTTTATATGTTATTAGGACAGTAAAACCTTCTAGCCTCCTGGTCTTACTTGATTGGAGTACTTTTACACATCCTTTTACTCTAAGGCAGTGCCTATTTTTAAGACTAAATTGTTTCTTGTAGATAGATGGATTTTGTTTCCTTATCCATTCAGTCAGCCTGTGTTTTTTGGACTGGAGAGTTGAGGTAATTAATATTTAAAGTTGTTATTTAAATGTGTACGTTAATTGCAACCACTATCTTACTGATCTTTTATGTTGTGTCCTCAGTATTATTTTGGGTTTTAATAATTAAGGATTTATATTTCTTTCCACTGTCTCTTGGCTAATCTCATCAGCCCCAAATGTTACTTTCTGTATCTTCTTTAGGTTTGCTTTGTTGAATATGAATTTATTTGGCTGTTTACACAGTGGCAATTTTTTTTTTATCCTTCGACAGTGACAGATAATTTTGATGGGTATAGCCATCTAGATTGGTTGTTCTGTCTGTTCTTTTAGGACTTTGAATGTATTGTTCCAGGCCCTTCTGGATTTCAAGGTTTCTGTTGAGAAATCAGCCATTATTTTGATGAGTTCTCCTTTATATGTGACTTGTGGTTTTTCTCTTGTAACTTTCAATACTTTTTGTTGTTGCTGCTGTTCTGTATACTTACTGCTTTACTCTTGATATGCTCTGAGAATTTTCTTATCTGGCCTGGTCTATTTTGTGTTCTGTGTACTTCTTATATCTGAATTCATGTAACTTTCTTTAGCTTAGGGAAGTTTTCTTCTACAATCATGTTAGAAATATGCCCTATTCCATTGTCTTGAGATTTTTTTCTCTCATCTATTCTCATAATTAGAAAGATTGTTATTTTCTTGGTGGCCCACATTTCCTGTATATTCCTTTCCTGTGTGTGGATTTTTTAAAATTTTTTAATTTTTTGTATGTTCCTTGTTTATTTCTTCAAGATCCTCTACTTTACCTTCAAGTCCTGATAGTCCATATTCAGCTTGGTTCATTCCACGTGTAAAGCTTTCCTTGTGTTCCAGTTGGGTTAGTGTGTTTTTCAGTTCCAGCTTCATTTTCGTTTGAGTCCCTTCAATGTATCTCTTTATTTAACTAAAATTTCAAATTCCAGATTGTATGCCTTATTTTCATCAGCCTTATTTAATATTTTAATATTTGACACAAATGCAAAAACATACACTTGATAAAGGAAAAAATATGCAAGAAGTAGTGTTGGGAAAACTGGATGTACCCATGAAGAAGAATGAAATTAAAGTCATCTCTATCATCTTCCACAAAAACTAACTCCAAATGGATCAAAGACATGAATGTGAAATGTGCACTATAAAAATAGCTGGACTGAAATATAGGCAGTACCCTACATGAAATAGACATAAGAAAGATTTTCTGCATAGATCTGTATTTGTCCAAGAATTAAGGTCAACAATTGTCAAATCGTACTTCATAAACCTGAAATTCTTCTGCACAGCTAAAGAGACAATCAATTGGATGACAATGATGCTCTCAGGATGGGAGAGAATCTTTGCCAGTTATATGTCTCACAGAGGATTAATATCCAAAATTTATAAAAAAAAATTGTAAAAAAAAGAATCAAAAATCAAATGAACTATTTTTAAAAAGGACTTGGAACATGAACAGAGATTTCTCAAAAGAAAAAAAATAAAAATAAATAAGAAATATCTCCAAACATGTTTATCATCTCTAGCAACTAAGGAAATGCAAATCAAACAACTTTGAGAGTTCAGCTTACCTCAGTCAGAATGGCAGTGTCTAACCAAACAACTGACAACAGATACTGGAGGGGAGGTGGGAAAAGGGGAACCCTCATTTACTGTTGGTGGGATTACAAACTGGTCAGTCATTCTGGAAATTAGTGTGGAAAAATCTCAAAAATCTAAAAATAAATCTACCATGTGACCCAACTGTATCACTCCTTGGCATGTGCCCAAAAGATTTGACATCCTACTCCACAGATACTTGCTCAGTCATGTTCACCTTTGCTCTATTCATAATAGCTAGGGAGTTGAATTAACCAAAAATTTCTTCAATGATGAGTGGATATTGAAAATGTGGTACATATAAGCTATGGAAAATTACTCAGCTGTGAAAAAATATGAAATTTACAGGCAAATTGATAGGGCCAGAAAAAATAGTACTGAGTGAAGGAAACTCGACCCAGACAGACAAACATCACATGTTCTCTTTCTTCGGAGGCTCCTAAGTCCAAATCTTCACATGTGGTTACATATGCTGGAGAAACTGAGGAAACTAGGAAGATAAAAGGGTACCATTGTCAGGGTGAGTGATGTAAAGCAGAAGAGAGGGAACGGCAGATACAAGTGATCAGAAAAGGGAAATGGGAAAAAAAATGGAGAACTCTAATAAAGAAGAGGGAGGATAAATACCGAAAAAGGAGGGAAGAGGACAATATAACAGTGTGGATATGTGACAACGTCATAAAGAATAATTCTCCTAACTACCCAGTATTATGCATAAGTGTCTAAATATGCATAGACTGTTCAAATGAAATTTTTCCATTTGGGCTGACAAATCTCCCTCCAACAGCCAGAGACCAACTACAAATACCCAACACCAGGCATGAAAAGCCCTCATTTGGTAAGTTTGTCAGGGTTGTCCAAGAGACTCCAAAATATTATAAGTTATTGCTATAGTCCTTGGGTATCCCCTCAGAGGTGGAAAGTGAGTCCCTATTGATGAAGAGATCATGCACTTTGATACACAACCCAGAGATATCCTGTTATGGAACTGACCTGAAAGCCTCCTCCCTGAAGACTACCAGAAGGTACCACGAAAGCTAGCAAAGAATGGGTAGGCAACCAACAGCCCTACCTAGAAATATGATCTATGAACCACAAAAATGAACAACATAACAGAATAACCCTTAAGGTGCACATACACTTGGTGATAACCAACTTCTTTCTCATTGGACTCAAGTTCACTCAATAAGAGGGGAATCATCTCTGCTATTGGAAACCCAGAGCTAGTGAAATCATAGATCTTGGAGGAGAACCCACAACAGCCACTTTACTAAATCAAAATAATCCTTCACTGCATTCTAAATTTTCTCATTGTACAGACAGAGAGGTGCATTTCTCACTCCTTATCAAGGAAACTTTACTTTGCAACAGATGGAGACTATGACAGATTACACTCACTAAAAATGCAGTTATGGAGCCCAGTCACAATGAGTAATACAGCTGGTGCCAACTCTGGGGTCACTACAAAAGAGGGGGTGGATTGTAGGATCCAGAGGAACAGGGAGTTTACTGTGAGATCGTGTCTCCTAGGGACATCCGATACAACAGGCAGAAAGTCTCACTAGCATGACTGTCTAAATAAGACCTGAAGAAGGACAACAGCAATACAGAAGCTGATGTGGACAATCGGGGTGGTGTGATGGTGGGGAAGCTCAAGAGGCCGTAACCCTATACGAAGTAACGGGGACAACTAAAGCATGCTGAAAGGACTACCGCGGTCTACTTGGTTCTGTATCTGTGAGTATTTCCCCATTTCATATCTTAATAAATCCTTGATACCCCTTAAACAGACTCTTGTGGGTTTTGCATAACAATATATAGTTTAAAATGAGTTTGAAATAGAGTAAGGAAGGGTATATGGGATGGTTTGGAGGGAGAAATGATATAATTCCATAAAAAAGAATTTTTAAAAAGAAAAGATAAAATTGAATATTAAAATTTATTTTAAAGTAAGAAAGTCTAGACATCAAAATGAATAGCTGCTGTATTTTTTAATTATGTAAAGTAGAAATATCTAGAAAATAGTAATCATTCATCTAGAGATGTTAAAAAAATTGGGGGAATCCTTATGATTTTAAGTGTTCTTTCCTCTTTATCATGGAAATGTGGGTATTAGAAGCGAAGAAATGTCACATAAGTATAGTGGGTAGTAAAGCAAATGTAAATGATTCTTTTCTTTTTCATTTTTTTATTAAGAATTTTTTGTTCATTTTACATACCAACCAGAAATCCCCCTCTCATATGATTCTTTTCTTAATTCCACTGTTGAAAATGTTGTTAGCTATGGACCTGTATTTAATAGAGGAAATGTAATGGCTCTTGGGTTGTTTATATTTTTTAAATATATTGACTGTGAGTGAAATTTTTACAATTTAAAAAGTTAGAATGGAAAGTGGAATAATATTTTCCACCGTTGAAATTCTGTGAGTTTTAAAAGAAGATATTTTGACACTAGGTAGTGTAGATTAGTCATTGGATAAGTAAAAAACTAAACTAAATGGCTGCCCAGTTTGGAAGAAAGAGTGGCCAGGTATTTGGTTAGAAGAGTTCAGGACAGACAGAATGTCCCAAGCACTTCTTTGACATGCCCTGACTAGATGAAGCACACAAATAGCACAAAGCACCATATATGACAATTTCTAAATGCTACATAAATTACAAATTTTATATTTTAGTCAAATCTCTTAATATTAAAACCACTTAATGACTTTTCAACTACAATTATGCAAATTTGAGAACACAGCCTAATGAATAACAACCAATTACTGTGTAGGCAGTAGTTACCTCCCATGAAGCTAGGAGGGAAATAAAATGTGGAGAGGACTTGGAGGTAGAAGAGTAAGTTTCTTGTTTTTGTTTTTTAGGAAACACCAACATAAATTGGGGTGCTTCCTGTCTTTTAAAAAATATTGGTAATTTTTTTCTTAATGATTTCTTCTGTGTTATAAAAATCTAGTGATACAGTGTGACAAAATAAGCAAACCAACCAACCAACCAAACAAACAAACAAAAACTTTAAAATAAGAACAAGTATATGTCTTTATAACTGACCTATGTGGACTATTTTAGATCCTACAAATATTAGATCAGTTACTAAAGAAGAGTATTTATTTCCTTTTACTCTTCTGTAGGCTTTGAAATCAGTGGATGTTTTACACACACACACACACACACACACACACACACACACACAGAGAGAGAGAGAGAGAGAGAGAGAGAGAGAGAGAGAGAGAGAGAGAGAGAGGAAAAGAGAGAGAGAATTGTTTGTCAAAGAATAAAAATCATATGCCTGCCTTCCTCAAAGCCAAACAAATCACCATTTCAATGACTTGAATGGAATATGAATATTTAAAAGATATCAGTTCTGATGAGCATTTAACTGGCTAATGAATTGGTTGGCTGCATTTTAGGTTCTGAAATAATGGAACATTCGTTTAAAGAGATATTTTTGTTGTATATTGATTTATGTGTATTTTGCAGGTTATAACTAGTAAAAAAAAAAAGAATAAGATGCTTTCCTCATTGCTCAACTAATTAAAATACTGTTTATAGTTTTCTTTTACAAAAGACTTTCTACCTATTATATAAAATCCATATAGGTGAGTAGCTTAAAGAAACAGTCATTGAAAAGTGTTGGGTTTTAACTACCTGAACCTCTTGAAAGTTCAAAGTTGAATATACTGTGAATCACCTTTGGAATGTTTTTGTAGGTTTATTTGGAAGGTACTGGGTACTACTCTCACCATCTATGCCTCCCAAATGGGAAAAAAAAAAGAGTCACAGATGGAATTTTTCATGGAACACACCTGCCTTATACCTGGAGTGATGCTTGTCTAAAGTTCCACAGTCCTGGTTCCTCCGTGTTTCCCAGGTACTTTCCAGGGATGATTATCTGTTGTCCGTATTCATGATGATGCCCTCAGTTGTGCTTGATAATGAGAATTTTATTGCTATTAATGCATCAGAGAGTACAAAGCTGCAATACATCTTAATTAAAACTTGAAATCAAGTGTACCTGGCTATCTAGTCCTGATAATAGTCTATATCAGTAGATTTATTAAATAATTTTTGTATCTTTAACATCCTAGGTCAGACAGTATCATGGATCACAAAAGAAAAGAAACTTCAAGAATGATAAATTCCATCATTATATACTCATTTTACTAAACTTAAAATAGAGTAAGAAGAAATAATGTATATAACAGCTTCTATCCAACATAAGGAAAAAGTGTAATAGAAAAGTTTAGGGCTCTATTTCCAAATTCAAACATAAATTAATTGGACCTGTAAAGTAACTGTAACATCATCTTATTGTGACCTATGCCCCACTGAAGAGTGCTTTACGGTAATCTCCCACAAGGAGAAAGTGTTGGGAATGCATTGTCTAGTTAGGATTTCTGGATTACTGTTCTCCAGAATTGAGCTGCTTTTGTTATATAATGTGTTTATTTTCCTAGTCTCTTCCCCCTACTCTTGAAAGGATGAACCAGAGGCTTGCATATAATGACTGTTCTAAAATGAATTCTAGAAAATCAAAGTATTGAGTAAGTTAAGTTTGAAAATACCTGCCACATCTCCTCAGAATACATTGAAAAAAATAAAGTTCAATAAGACTAAAACTGGAAGACGTATAGCAGAGTGTTAAGATCTACGCAAGAATTGTAGTTCTTTTTAAAGAGGAAATGAATTGGCTGTAATACACCAGACATATGAACATAAGGCAAATTACTCTCCAGGCTGTGAGCAAGTCCTGCGGGAAGGCCCTCTCTCACCCTGTCCCATATATCAGGAGAATCCTCTGCTCACCTCTGCACTCAGCGGGGACCTCCCTTGCTCATCTCTTCAATAGGCTTCATCATTTCTCAGAATACTGCAGGAAGACATTGTAAAGTATGGTCATTTATTAGCTGTTCAAGATTCATAGTTATTGATGTTTTATCTTGTATGCATAATTTTAACATTATGTGCTTTAGAAATTTTAAAATGTCAGTTACAAGGTGAACTTTACCAGTGCTGATTCAAGTAGTAGTTATAATCACAGCTTCTTGGTGTAAGATCTTTGATCCAGTCTCCACATCTTGCTAATATTGGGTTTCATTTATTATTCACTTGTTGTATGCCAAGGGAGGGAATGGAGTAGTGAAAACATACGTGGCTTTATCATGGGCTTCAAAACTAACATACAGAGACAGAAAATAAGGGAATGGAAAAGTAAATATCTAGTGATGACAGAAACCATGACAGTAATGAAACAGGACACTCTGTTCAACACACAAGGTACTTGGGACGGAAAGAGAGGAAAGCAGAACTTTAATCTAAAGCTTTCAAATGCCATACTTGAAGTGCAGAAGTGAGCCTGGTTTATGAAGATGAGACCATCATGGATGAATTAGCTACAGTAGTTTCTTCAAGATCAAGCAGAGAGCAAATATGAAGAAACCAAATCAGTTCTATGCCTAGTCTAGACCATGGATATAGAGCAAACCAGCTGGTGTGGAAAACATAATAGAGCTTGGTGAGATAGATAGATAGATAGTTAGATAGATAGATAGACAGATGATGGATGGATGGATGGATGGATGGATAGACAGACAGACAGACAGACAGACAGACAGATAGATAGATAGATAGGCCTGTGATGGAACTGCCAAAGAATTCTATTACCTCTTTACCTCGTGTGGATGATGTAATTCATATTCCTTCTGACTACATATGCAGAATGGCTTATAAAGAAAACCATCCTGAAAAGGGAAGATTTTTTGTGATTTGAAAGCCATTGAGCTCTAGTGACCACTGTTGGAGATTTGTATCTCAGATATCAGTTAAATTAGTGGGGTTCATTGAAGTTTGGCATTGTACAATCTTCTTTTTAAGAATTGAATACATACCAGAAACTTTACAGCTGTTTTTGTCAAGTGTTAGAAGAAGAAATTATTAAATAACAGAAAAATACATTGGAGATATATATATAGGGTTTTTTTCAAGACAGGGTTTCTCTGTGTAGCTTTGCGCCTTTCCTGGAAATATTGGATATATTTTTAATTCACTACTTGTCCCAGAAAATGATGGTTCATGTAAGTGGTGTTCACAAATCTAGCATTTCCTATAAAAATATTAAATATCAAATAATAATTTACATAAAATTTTGCAGGAATATTGCTGGACTTTAGGCCTTATTTATATTTCACAAAGCACATTTTTTCTAAGCAATAACAATATAAAAGATAAAAGAAGCAAACATAAAAATATTATTAAGCCTAGAAACAAGCATCATATAAATTTTAATTTATGATCACATATGTTTGAAAATTTAAACACTATTTCTTAGATTGTAAAATATTAAACAGTATTTTAGAAGTATTGATATTTAAAATATATGCTCTTTCCTTTTCTATTAATATTTTCAAAGATAATATTTTATCAAGTTGGATTTAACACAAATAACCAAGAAAACTCTATTAGGGGTTGGAGATAAGGCTCACTAGTCAAGAGCACTGACTTCTCTTCCAGAGGACTTGGGTTCAATTCCCAGCACTCACATTGTGGCTCACAACCATCTGTAACTCCAGCTCCAGGGTATCAAATGCCCTCTTCTTGTTTTCATGGGCATTCAGTATATATGTGGTACACAAACAACATACATCAAAATACCCATACACAGAAAATAGAATGAAAACAAACTTGAAAATTGAAAGAAATTTTTGAAAAGAAATCTATACCAAATATTCTAGACCCTGAATGCTTTGTAAGTGAAAAATTGGGGTTGTCATTCCAAAGCCAAATTTATTCTTCTCAGCTCTTACTCTGTCTTTTGCCAGCTGAATAATGGAATGACATTTTTAGTAGTGTTTGCAGCAACCATATTCTTACACTCTCAAGGAGCCAAGTATGACACTACATGGAAGCATACCAAAGCATCACGGTGATAAAAATTGGGTGAAATAAAAACTACACTATTTTTGGAGAACTAGAATAAGAGATGAAAGGTTCTTTTTGCTCTGTTTTATGAAAAGGAATGCAAGATGACTAAAATACCTCCTGGCTTCTGCAAAATAAAATCAAGAGAACAAATCATTTATACTCAAATGACAAAGGTAAGTACTTGCTCTAACACAAACACAAAGTCAACCATAAAGAACGTTATTTTATCTGTTGTTTTATCTGTTACTTATAAGAATGTTATCACCTATCTTTTTTATGGTCTTCATACATTCTGATTCTGAAGTAAGACACATTAAAAGAACATTTAGCTACCGGCAAAGCACTAGAAAATTTGGAAAGTTTCACTTAAAAAGAGAAATAGCAACAAAAGATGTTTCCAGACAGGGTGATGTCTTGTAAGCTCATCTTGGGGGAGAAGGTACTCTGCAGAAGAAGCTTAGCCCTGGTTGGAGCTCTATCATCACAGGTGGTAACGCTTACTGGGATTTCTCTGAAGAAACACAGCTGGGACTTGTTCCTAGCAAAATGCAGTATGCTCTCTGAAAGGTGGGGGTCCCTCCAAAGGGGATTATTTCCTGCCAAAAAGCTCATTTGTATGAACTTTCCCCCCTCCCAAGCTCCCCAGCAACTCTCCCCTTGGCTTGGCACCATACAGCAGCATCACATGACTTTTTGGACTGACTGACTGAGTTTACTGAACATACAGCCTTGGCAGTGCCAATGATCCTGGCAGTGGCAGAAGCCAGGAAACATATACCAGTAAATGGATCTCAATTTGATCACTGCACATAGAGTTTGCTTGATTTATCCCATACTATACCAAGCTTGACGCAGCAGCCAGACTCTGATCTCAGATGCTACACTCAACAGAAGAGCCAACACTGAACTTGGGTTATGTTGCCAACGCGTGTTCTTCTAGGGGATTCCTTTCCTGTTGTGACATTTTCTGTTACTTTTATTCCCTCTTAGGGTTCATTGGTAAGGTTGAACAAGATTGTAACTGTTCGGTTATCAGCAACTGTAGAACAATAAGGATGTTTCCCTTAGAACCGCAAACGCTCTTTAACAGAATTTTTAAATGAAAACTTCAAAAATCATTATTCTGCAAGAGACTATCAGGGTTTCTTGATCCATTAATATTTCATATAATGATTCTTTTGGGTCCTTCATCATCCTTTTAAAACAATGCTTCATATTCTTCCTTTAATTGGGCTAATATTCTGTGTAAAATTTGCTGCAAGCATAGTACATACTCCAGAGCTGTAGTCTTCCGGTACTGTTTTGGCTCCACATATGTTCATTTCTTAAATACTTGTCTCACCCTCAAGCTCTGCTGTACTTGTGATCATGGATACTCTGTGGATTTGTATTACTAAAAGATGGTAAACGTGTTGTTATGAATATTTCTTAATTTATGGGAAATTGTAAGTGTTGAGAATAGTGATTACCCTCAGTGATGACACTGTTATGAAAGATGATAAAGCAACACTGCAATGATATGATGCTTCAAAAATAACATGGGCAAGCCAGTAAAAGAGACAACTCCTACACACTAGAGCAAACTTGCAAAAGGCGAATTAGAAATGGGGAGGGTAATGATAAGTGACTTGAGAAAGTCATGACATTGCATCCTAACCAGAGAGAGTCAGAGAACTGTGAAAAACAAAAGTTTTACACATTCTGTTTTCTACTTGAGTGAATAGTTCTAATAATTAACCTTATTAAGCACCTGTTATATGTCTCCACTATCCATAATGTTAACCCTAATACCACAATGGATATAATTGTCCTTGTAAGCTTTCATTAACCTCCTTGACATTCTGGTTGTAAGTACTTAAACACAGATCAAAGCAAGAAAGTTCATTTTGACCTTAACATACTGTTGTACAGTTTTGGATGATCCCATTTGCCTAAAATCACAATCATTTAATAAGGCATGATTCTACATGTTTATATTAAGGTGTTTTATAAATATGATTAAGTACAAAAGTCAGAAAATTTTAAGGTCACATTAGACACTACGGTTGTACCTGATTCAATGAGTTGAAAGATCTTAACACCAGTACCAATGCTTATCTGAAAGGGAAGAAATTACATCCATGACTAACAGTTGGCATTCACATCAACCGTTCCTCACCTGCCCTTCCTAAGGGCCTCTTATATAAGTATCAGACTTGATTACATGAAATACAAAATCACATGATAAAATCTTTTATTCTATTCTGTTTGTTTGTTTGTTTGTTTTCTTGGCGTGATTATCATTTTATTTTGTTTTTTTTTTTTTTTGAGATAGATATCACTATAGACCCATGGCTGGCCTGGAACTCACTTTGAAGACCAGACTGGCTTTGAACTCACAGTTTACTTCCTGCTTCTGTCTCCTAAATGCTAGGATATTATAATATCCACATGAATACAATTCCCTGTAATAGATCCCTATGTATGTATGATTTTTCTGGTTGTATTTTTCTGGTTGTACTCTAATATTCATAAAGTTTTGTACATGGAAGAGGTATACAACTAAACATGTACATAACAATGTGACCTGTGGTTTTGGGATTTGGCAGTGAGAAAATACCAGAGGAATTTTTATGAACATAATTCTTTTGTAAATATCTATATTTCTAGTAAAAATATGGATACCAATAACTCTATTATTAATGATTCATAGGAAATGAGAAATATGGAAAAGAGCACCTAGCTCATTTTAGAGAATAATTAAAATTTCATGAACAGACTCTAAGTACATATATGCATGTTAAGGTGCTCCCGGGGAGTCTCAGGAGGAAATAAGGAGCAAGCTCTTAGAAACTAGAGGAAAAGGCAAAAATCTTAGTGGAATTATGTCCTGAAGTTAAGTGGAAAGTAGGCTGGAAGACATGAAATCTGACATTCAGCTGGTGGGACTTAAAAGCAGAGTGTTAGAGTCTTGGCCTATCTTCTCATTGTTTGTAGATTACTCTGTGAAGTGATATAAAAAAAGAACACAGTCTTGATATCAGTGTCAGGTTTTTGACACAGAGCAATAATATAATTAAGTTGTTAATTATGGTAAGAGCCTATAATAATTCATATTTGATGGTCAAAAATTTGGCTTATTCAAGTACTTGAGAAAGTATAATGATTTTCAATTTCCTGATTATGAGGTGTTTCAGAGACATCTTTGAATGGGCAAAAAATATCGAGACATTTATTTCCTATATAAACACTTGCCAAGGGTGGCCTGGTCAGAAAAGATTATAATAGTTAATTGAACCAGATAGCCACTATGGGTACCAATCTAGCCTTCCTCTCCTCTCAGTCAGTCATGACTACAAAAATAGAGCTTAGCCATGAGCTCGGCAACACAGATTTAGATGTATCAAAGCTGGCCTACTGCAGTCAATTTGAATTATGTTGTCAGCCAGCATAAGAGACCAAATTGGAGTACCAATATGGGCCCACTTCCTTGAGTGATCAGCCAGTAAACTGACTCTACTGAACCCCTTCTAGAACATGTTCAATACATAGAAGAAGCAGAGCTTGTGCTTGATTAGACATTTGCTCTGGGTGAAAATTTGCTGTATCTGTCACGTGATTCTCCCAAACTGTCATCCATTAACATACAGACCACTATACTACTACTTTCTTGTTCACATATGACTGATCCACATCAAAAAACTTACTTCACAGCAAATAGAGTATGACAGTAGGAACAGATCAGGACTGCATTGTAGCAGGTGGTTTGATATATAATGGTAGATTAGCCTTAGAAGGCTCGCTCACAGCAGATTTTATATGGCTTTTTCCTTTATCAGCTAATATAAAATGTGTCAACAACAGTTAACCTTTCCTCACAATATCTAAGCTTCAAGATATCAATGAAATAAAACAATTTAATTCAAAGATTTTGCATTCTCATCTAAAGGAAATGTTAATTTTTCTCAAGTTATAGCTGCCACAGTTTTATCATATTAGGTACAACACATGACTTTCCTTTTACTTTTGTTTGTATATACTTGTGTGTGGATATTGTTCATGCAGAAGACAGAGTCAACCTTTGATGACATTCCTCAAAAGCTGTCTATTTTGTTTTTGTTTGTTTGAGACGGGTTCTCTCATTGGCCTAAAGCTTGATCTAAGAGTCCATCTGTCTCTGCTTCCCCAATGCTGGGATTACAAGTGTGTGCCAGTATTTCTGGATTTTTTTGTGGGTTCTGGGGATCAAACTTGGGTTCTCATGCTTGTGGAATAAATGATTTACCAACTGAATTATTTACCCAGCCCCAAATTTATATATATATATATATATCTCTGCATATATATATATATATATGCAGATTAAGTAAGGTTTAATGAGATGCATTCTGAGGACATGGATGTAGCGTTGGAAAGGAATGGACTATTACTATGGCTTATATATGATTATTTGACTGATTTACTATCCCTCTTCTGTCTGCATATGATGTATTAAAAGTTATGTATAAACTAGCTATATGGAAATGAGAACTGATGAAGATGAATAGCATATGTAATATAATTTATATCTGTACAAATAGCACTATATTGCAGTCTAGAACATGCTATTTTATTGTGACAAAGGTATAACTGGTCTCATCTTGTTATGTTAAAAACATAGCAATGAGGACTCAGAGCAAGCATCATTGTTAGTGTCATGAGCTAGGTCAAGTTGGTCCATTTATTTTTGATTCAATGTCAAGCAGCTCAAATTCCACTTTGGTCTCTCTTACTGTGTCATGGTGATTAATAGCACTGTTTCCAAATAAGACAAAATGATTTCCAACTCTAAATCTACTGTAAATTTTATGACCTCAGTGGTATATTAGTTTCCTTATCTTAAAAATGGTAATTAAAAAACTCTCCACCTTGAAGATATTTTGATCAGTTGATATATGAACTATGTAGTTCACTTAATTCATTTAAAATTTAGTTCACTTATTTATTAGTACATTTATTTATTATATTCTACCAGACCCAGGAGGAATGCAGAGTAGATGTTAGCATATATGCATCATTCTTGAAATCATAAAAGATTATTTTTATTTTTCAGTTACTAAAGAGCATGGAAAACTGAGCAATAAGGGGAGAGAATAGATAGTCCTAATGTCTGCAAGCTAACCTGAAGAAAGAGGAAAGAAAGACAACCATGGAGTCTTTCTTGATTATAAGTGGAGTAAAGGTGGTGTTACTTACCTACCTAGCAAGAGTTAGTAGATGGGAGTATTAAATTGTCTAATAAGGTGATATGTCAAAAAGGTCACAAACAAAACCACATCCAGAAGTAGATGCTGATGGCAATTCTTAAAGTTCCCTCTTCAATGATATTTGGATTCATAAAGTGCGAATTATATCCCATGACCTCTTTCCATAGTGGGGCTATGAGAACACTGTCAACACAGACCCTGCATAAGTGCCCAAAGAGAGAAGAGTAGGCACTTCTTCCTTAAGAGCTGGATCAAGGCATGACAAGCTGATAGAAGGAAGGAGCCACAGCTTCAGTCTTTCCAGGTAAAAGCAGCAGGGACTGTGAGCCACAACGTGATATTCAACCGTTCATTCAACCTGATGAAAATGGAGATGTGCTCGTAGAACCCTGATGAAACCTTTCAATGGTTTAAGCAACTTTTTGAGAACAACCAAAAGTTAAATGTATTTAAAGTGCTGAGCTCCATGGCACAATCTTTCTCTGGATGCATTGCCATTAGAATGTTGGTTTTTTTGTTTTTTTTTTTTTTTTGAGTGGGTGGGACAATGGCGAGCCTCGCTTTTGAAGGCTCCATATGTTTTTGGTGTAGGAGTAGCATCAGTGAACCACAAAACGAAGTTAAGGAATTAACTGTTTATAGGGCTGAGTACTAAAATTTTTTGTTTGGCTACATAACATATTTCCTTTCCACAGGAGGTAGTTATGACAAATTAGAAGCCTGAAAATTTTCTGATGGTGTAAAGGCCCAGCTGTCACTGGGGAGAAGCTGATCAGATTTCATAGCCGCGTGGTCCCGTGGCGCCGCAGAGAGCTCCATATGGTCCCCCAAATGCTCCAGCTAAATCCACAAAAAAATTTCCAGCCTGAGTTTCACTTGTAAAAAATAAAACTCTTCTTAGACGAATTTATCATTTTTGCACCTACAAAGAGAGAAAGTCTTGTTAACTGGTTACGTTTTTAAAAACTAATCTGTTTAAGAACAAATTTCCGCAGCTTGTTATGCCAACTTCATGATAAAGAGATAATGGTGCCTTTGGCAACACCCCAGAGATACTCCGTTTCTATCAGAAGGTGGACTCTTAAGTGGATATACAGTGGATAACTAAGATCTTTGGGAATAGCTAATTCTTAACGTACAATCATATTAACCACTGCTGTCGTCCCACGAAAATCATGTTTATCAAATTGTTAAGCACTGTATGCAATACTCTGCATTCATGTCAAAGATGTCAGTCTGCATCTTACCTAGTAACAAACGACAAATGCAGAATGCATTGATTCTTATATGGTTATATCCATCCATATATATGTATATGTATATATTCCTCATAAACAATTGCTTAGAAACATCTGTGGCCCCTGATGATAACAGCTGTCTCAAATGAATTGTCAGCCCTATTTCTTCAAGCTAAAGGGAAGGTACAGTAATCTCTTATTTGTTGCATTTATATTTTGAATCAAGAAAACCTTTATATATTAAAATATAATTTTGCATTTCATTGTGTTTCACAACAGCATAAAATATTCCCACAAAATTCTAAGTAGTGAATATTTAACCAATGATCCAACTATCCACGAAAAATCATTTCATTCTTAATAAAGCACCTAAATTTCTAATGTTTATGATACTCATCAGAATTAATTAGCCTAGATTTTTATTAAAATACAAATAAATGTATTTGACATTTGTTGTTGAAAATATAAAACTGAATGAGTAGTAATTTAAGTGACTCAATTATTTTATATTTTAAATAATTAAAGAGGTTTTAGTATTAATTCTGAATCATGTATAGCCTATATAGCTACTTTCATTCTTTGTATTATTAAATGAATACAACATATAAAAATATTATATTTTATTAATTACTTTAGTGTTTACATTTTTTTCAATCTTTTTTTAATTTTTTTTATTTTGCAATACAATTCAGTTCTACATATCAGCCACGGATTCCCTTACATTTTTCTGAGAAAAGACGTTTCAGTTTTATAGTATGCCACAAAGATTTTAGAAATATCTGTTCTGTTATGCATAGGATATGTGCTGTAAAGAAAAGAATTTCCTAAACCCTGTGAAGAATCACAGGGCACCTTTAACTTTACATTTCACCTTGCAATACACACAAAATGTTTAATTACTGGAGGATTAATGGAGCTGGTTTATAATTAAGCTGAAGTATGAACTGATGTCATCATCTCAGTGTGATGACATACATTTTCTGCCAAAGCACCTGTTGTTTTGGAAGGAAGCAGCTGATATCATTATCTGCGCAGCTAGATAGCCCGTTTCCTGCTGCTTAAAAAATTATCCAAAGGGTTACCTAAGTTGGATTAATTCAGCATTTATGTTTCCATACCCAGAAAAGGACAGAATAGAGAAAAACAGCACCATCGCCATCAAAGAAACGGCGAAAGGCATGCTGGGAATAGAGCAGAGGGAAGAAACAATGAACCGCACCTTCTGTGACAGAAGAGCTCCGGATGGCATCCATGATTTTCTAAGAGTATGCATACACTGCAAAGCAACAAAACAATGGAGGTTCCTGTTTTAGTTTATTGACATGAGTGAGTAAATGTAATGTTACAATATGAGGCGGGAACAAGATGGGCAATTTTATACTTTCACTCAGGATATAGTACTATACCCATAACTACTAATAAAAATCCTTCCGTTTAAATATTCAGTGTGCAAAGAATAAACAAACTACTGCCCAAAGACAAGTGACAAAAATTGTATTTTTTTTCCTCACATGTGTTAGAGATTTGTATATCTTCCCCTCCCTCACTCTCTCTAGTCTTGATTTACCAGTTGGCTGTTGTGTCTTTTTGCTTAGCATCTAAGGTGAAGGTCTATGCTCATGAGGTACAAACACATACTCCAAGGGAATATGTTGCTAATTTACTTGATCTCTCATTAGTGTCATTTATAACTTAGGAAGAAAGTCCTCAAGCCCTCCAGAATAGGACAACGCTTCAGTGTCCGACACTACAAGAACAATGCTCAAGCACACATTGCGCATGCACAGTTCCCAACATATAGGGGTCAGCTCAATGTTTTCTTTGCTGCTGTCTGCTAGGTGCTCCCTGCATTTAGTTTCTCTAAACTTAGTTCTTGTTTCTTTCCCATTGTAACTTGCTGTCCTAATGAACACTGACAATCTGCCCCAGTTTAATCTGTATTTCCCCCCATAATGTTCACCAAGCCTTGTCTTTCTCTCCTCCCCTAAAGAATATTGTCGTTGTTTGTTAAGCTGTATTTCATTTTAACAAAAGACTCAGGACATGGTGTTGTCTTGCTAAGAATGAATGAAAATGAGGAATTTAGGGTCGATGGAGTTAAATAAATTTTCTGTTGTCACATGATTAGCAAATGATGCAAGTGATAACCAACCTCCATCTACCATATTTATGGCCAGTATCTTAACCACTTTGTATTTCCTTTTCAGTTAATTTTCTCAAGTGTTCTTTCCATTCCATTTCAAAAGTTAAAAAAAAACAAACCAAACCAAAAATACTTAAATTTTCCAAGGACCACATTTCTTTACAGAACATTTATTGCTATAAGTTTTCTGTACTGTTTTCTCCCCCTCCAGCACTCTTAATCCATAAAGGACACTGACTGCAAACACTCAGTAGATTTTAGGCCCATGACCTAAGCTGTATTTTATTTCAATCACAATTGGGGCTTGTCATCAAGGTTAGTACATAGTATATAAAATTCTGAAATACCCCTTGATAGTAAAATATTCTTCCAAAATAAGTTTTGTTCCTATACTATATTTACCATATTCTTATTTTTCTCAAGGTCTATAGTCAATCAACCTTTCATCATGATTTATTATTACTCCAATTTTTAGATAACTTCCCTCTCTACTCAATGTGAATGAACCTCATGGTTATCAAACTTGAATATTCTGCTCTTGACAACCCAGAATACCTTATTCCTATGATTTATATCGTGATAAATCTCATCTTATTTTATTATTTGGGGTACTTCCCGTGAGAAAGAAGATATCTGAAACTGATATTATCTGAGTCAATTGTTTTGAAGCTCTGATGACACAGTCATACTCTAATAGCAGCTGTGGTTATCATGCTAGTATTCAGCCACTTCTGTCTAAAGAAGGTTGGGGAGGGAATAATCTGAACATATTATATACATGTATGAAATTGTCAATATAAAATAATCAGTGCATATATATATAAAACATTTTATGATTAAAGGATATGACAATAAAATAATGACTCAGATACACAGGAAAAAGTAAAAAAATTAGAAATGTCAGAAATATGAATATATTATTATAAGTATACACTTTTTTTCTTAAAGAAAATACTAGAGAAATTAAATATATATTACATACTTTATATATAACCATACATACATATTTTATATATAACCATATATATTTATATTTTATATATAACCAAGTATATGTAATCACATATAAATATATAAAAATCTTAGATTCTTTCTAATTCTCCACTGATTTTCCAAATTCTCACAAATGATTAAAACAAATATTTGTAAATTCAATTTTGCCTTTTTTTCTCCTAAAAAAAAATCTTACATTCACCTGAAATTTAAGACACAGTATTTTTTGTCTTCCAGTATAGAGAGATGATCCTCATTCTCTTACTTCCCCCCAAATCTTTTATGTTTTTGAGTTTTATACATTTCTGTCTTTTGTTTTGTATCTTCCCTTGAACCTCTCTAAAATTACTATACTAGCTATTCACACTTGCTGCATTATTCAAAGTGATCATCTGCAATTGATTAACAAATAGCACCATTGAAAGGCATGTCACACTCATCACATATCATTAATGTTGCAGTGCATGTAGAATGTTGGATCTTCAGTTTCAGAAAGAGGGAGATGTGTATGTGGGGAATTCTCCAAGCAATAACTGAAAGACACTTCCCATTCCTATCTGATGTTGCAAGTTTAACTAAGAATCTCTTGGAGTCCTCTGCTGAACTCTTCACAGTCTTAGCTTGGGAACACAGAATGAAAGATCACAAGGAACAACTCACTTCTGATGACATTTTATTGGTACTGTTAATATGTGTTAAATATAAACAAAAATACAACTAGGGATACTAGCGGTGGTAAATTATGTAAAAAGTAATAAAATTCATACAACTTTTGGTAAAGCAAATGTATTTTTAGGTAAATACCCTTGTAAGTAACAGCATATGTGCAAGAATATTCTACAGTTCGTTAGCAATAGCAAAATATTGCCATCAATCTAAATCCATCAACTATTTGAACAATTAAATATTATTTATTTATGGATATTATGCTACAACTTAAAAGAATAATGTGATATTTTGGTAGGAGCCATGTGACTTCCTTGGGGAACAAGGCCTGAGAATATCATGAATGGCTCTCCCTGGAGATCTTAACCCACTTGGCAAGGACCTGTTGACGGTTCACTGCATAATTCCGGGCATGATCCCAGGAGCATGTGTGCTATGTGCTCTCCTTGCTTTTGCTATGTTAGCCACACTGTTGGCCTGAATGAGTAACAATAGGTCATGAAGTTTAATGATACATATTTGCATAACTGTTCTGGAAAAAACGATTTTAACCATAAGAGTTTTTTAAAAATGTTATTAAAGAGATGATATCAGAAGTTAACAGGAACAGTGTAGGAACAGGGAGTGAAACAAAATCATAGAAACCCATAGTTCCTTCATTTCTAATAACAGTGCCAATACCCCAAGAAGTTAAGAGAGTTGGACATAAGGACAAGGGATAAGCAGTGACAATTAAAAGAGTAAGTTTCCAAGTTATGTTGCCTATAGGATTAATGGAAAAACCTGGTATATCCCCAGAGGAGATAGAGTAGTAGAAAATGTAGAATGGGTTGATCCAACTTTGACTGGTGAGTGGATCATGGGAACCCAAACTCTACCAGATGTAAATATTAACCACAAGAGACAAAACTATCTCTCTCCCTGCACGACACTGTAACTGTATATGCTACCAATTGGGCACACCATTCTTCCTGTAGACCTTGTACCTCACAAGACTGCTTATTCATCCAACAGTAGAGATATAGATCAAAAGGGTGATGCCTACCAGTGGAAGCGTTAGGAGAGGAAGGAGAAAGAGACGAGGAACAAACTGATAATTGTTGTAACCATCTTTAGAAACTTAGGAAATAAAACTGATTGTAAAACTGTTCATGCAAACCATTGAAACTGTACAAATAAAGACAACCAAGGCTATCTGGGGCCACTTGTTTAAACAACAACAGGTAGTCACAGTTTCTTCTTGGTGCCGATTTCACACATCTGTCCCAGATCATCAAACCTGTCTAGAGCAAGTCCCCAGTAACTTTTAATGTAACTAATGTAACATTGTAAAAATTACAATATATTATAACAGAAAAAAAAACATGGTCTAGAATAACAGCTGCTTTAAACTGGTATGTGCTTGTGTGTGTGTGTGTGTGTGTGTGTGTACGCACATGTGTGTATGTATAGGTTCACATATTTTTGGGCCACATACACAAATCTGATAGTAATCTGCTTCCACCAGAGTAAATTGACACATAGAAAACTATGGGTAAAACATGATTATTTTGGCTATTCACATGTAGTATATGAATTGCATATCATATGAATGTACTATCAATTCATTTACTCTTTAATTTTTTTTTTTAAAAATGCTACCTGAAAACGTTGAATATAATGAAGCTGCCAGAGAACTTGTGTCTCACAAGAAAAATATTGCCTTCGCTTAAAAAAAGATCCCTTGTTGCATGAAACCTAAATTGTCTTATAATAAAAACCCGGAGCTAGATATCGGGGTACATCCTGAAAGATCAGAGAGACAAAAGAATAAGTCACTAGAGAAACTTCTCACCAATACCAAATCCTCAGGCTGAATGGAAGGCAAGATCCTATCTCCGCGAATCCTCTAACAGAAAGCCTCTGAGTCCTCAACCAAAAGGCTCCAGTTCCTGTCTCCTCACGCCTTACATGCCTTTCTCCACACAGCTGTTTCACTTCATTACTAGTGCTGGGATTAATGGCATGTGTGCTTCCCAAATACTGAGAGCAAAGGCATGAGATCTCAAGTGTTGGGATTAAAGACGTGTGACTCCCAAGTACTGGGATTAAAGGTGTGTGCCTCCACTGCCTGTCTCTGTTTCTCTCCTAGGCTGAATCAATCTCATATAGTCTAGGGTGGCTTTGGACTCACAGAGATCTAGGATGGATCTCTGTCACAGAGATCCAGGATGGATCTCTGTCTCCCAAGTGCTAAGATTAAAGGTGTGTGCCACACTGCCTGGCCTCTATGTTTAATCTAGTGGCTGGCTCTGTCCTCTGATTCTCACGCAAGCTTTATTTCATACACAATATATCACCACAATCCCTTTAACAAGACCATAGAAAAACCAAAGCACTTCTTTACCAGCACCCTTGTGGCAGCACCCACCAGCTACACCTCTACTTCCAGTGGATGCCAAGTCCCATTCTGGTTCCTGTAGGGACTACACACATGTGGTGCATAGACATATATGCAGGGAAAACACATATAAAATAAAATAGGAGACCTAACACATAACAGGGAATTTTTTCAGAGATTGTTGACAGCTAAACGCTATTGCCAGTTCCAGAAGGAAGGGAGAAAGGAGGATGATGTGTCACAAGGACTCAATAGCAGGAGTCACAATATAGCAGATGAAACAGACTGTGGAAGCTAGCCTTGATACTTCTGGAAGTGAAGGTCTGAGTTATAGAAGCAACCTAGCTTACCCTCTGTGTGCCTCCTGCTGGCTGACTCCAACAGGAAATCAGTATACATACATGTTTATGAAACAGGATAGTCAAATGTTATTGTAACTGATACACAAAATGGAAAGGGGTCTGGAGAACAGACTCAAGGGCTCCTATCTCTTTGTTTTATTTATTCAGCACTGAGTCTGTAGGTTTTTTTAATGTGTGTGTGTGTGTGTGTGTGTGTGTGTGTGTGTGTGTGTGTGTGTGTGTCCACATATAAACACACAGAAATGTATTGGTTTATTGGTTTGATAGGCAATTAGAAATCTCTGGATGTGAGAACACAACCTTTCTTTTTCTAATGTAAGGCCACTATTTGTCATAAAAATACCCTGAGAAGTGGAAAGACTCCAAGAAATCATAAAGATATTAAATTAAAATCTCAGGTACAGGAGTGGACCACATTCCTACTAGTTGGTGATCAGAGAGGTCCCTAAGGCATCCTCCAGACAACACAGGCATTACCACTGCTGTCATTTGCTCAACAGAACTAGATGGTAAGATCTTTTGATATATCACATGGTTTGATTCTACAACATAGAGAAATGAAGCTATAACTGAGGTAGAAGCTTCCTTTTTGCTGGCTAGCTGTCACAATGCTACAATATATTTTGCAAGCTGCTGAGGATTGTCTCCAATGGTCCTTCTTGGCTGCACACCTGTAGTCTACATAGTCAATAGACTAAATAAGATGTAGCAGAGCTATTATGGATGCTAGAACCAACTGCTTTCTGATTGGATTTAAGGCTGACTCTACAGAAGGTAATTAGTGTCTGTAGTAACTTATTGCTATAAGCCCTGTCAAAAGCCTACACATGCATTCAACAATAGTGGAGAAAATACTGCTATTATTTTGCTAAATGGATGTGATGTGCCAACTAAATTTCTTTCTAAATATGCATGCTTATGCCCACAGGATATTATTGATGTTGGCCTTGGTTAGGTAAGCTTTTTTTTTGACAGTGGGTAGTTGTTACTATAGAGACTTAAATGATCATAGTGCTGAGAAGTGACTATTGAAAACTCAGCCTCAGTAAAGTGTGGAACCCTGTAACCACTTCCCCCTCTCAGTCTGGGACCTCCTCTGGCTTGAACAATTTTCAGCTTCATATGGAAATAACAACAATCCAGGATAGCTGAAACAACCCTGAACAATAAAAGAACTGCAGGAAGTATCATCACTCCTGATCTCAAATTGTACTACAGAGCTATAGAGGTAAAATAGGATAGTATTGGCATAAATACAGACATATGGGTCAATGAATCAAATTGAAGACACAGATATAAGTCAAGACACCTACAGACATCTTATTTTTTATTTTTTATAAACAAACCAGAAATACACACTGGGGAAAAGGACAGCATCTTCAACAAATGGTGCTAGTCAAACTGGGTGGCTGCATGCAGAAGAATTCAAATAGGGGCTGGAGAGATGGCTTAGAGGTTAAGAGCATTGACTGCTCTTCCAGAGGTCCTGAGTTCAATTCCCAACAACGACATGGCAGCTCACAACTATTTATAGTGAGATTTGATGCCCTCTTCTGACATGCAGGCAAACATGCAGACAGAACAATGTATACATAATGAATAAATAAATCTTGAAGAAAAAGAGGAGGAGAAGGAGAAAGAGGAGGAGAAGGAGAAGGAGGGGGAGAAAAAGGAGGAGGAGGAGGAGGAGGAGGAGGAGAAGAAGAAGAAGAAGAAGAATGCAAACAGTTCCCTATTTATCATCCTGCACAAATTCAGCACCAAATAGATCTGTATTCCACATGAAACCAGATACACTGAACCTGATAGAAGAAAAAGTTGGGAATAGTTTTGAACACAGTGGCCCAGGAAAAGCATTTCTGACAGAACACTGATAGTATAGGAACTAAGAACAACAACAATTACTAAATAGGACCTCATGAAACTGAAAAGCACAGGAAAGAATGTTGTCATCCAAAGTACCAGGCTATAGAGTGTGAAAAAGTTTTTACCAACTACACATTCAATAGAGGGTGAAAATCTAAAAATATATAAGGAACTCAAAAAACTGGATATCAAGAAAACAAATAACCAATTTTAAAAATGGGGTCTATGGGGCTAGAGAGATGGCCCAGTGGTTAAGAACTCTGTCTGCTCTTCCAGAGTACCCATGTTCAATTCCCAGCACCCACAAGGCAGCTACAACTATCTGATACTCCAGCTCCAGGGGATTTGACACCCTTATCCAGACATGCATACAGGCAAAATATCAATTTATTTATTTTATAAAATAAAAATAAATAAATCATCTTAAAAAATGGGGTACCAATCCAAACAGAGAATTCTTCAAAGCAGAAACATAAACAGCTTTGAAGCACTTGAAGAAATGTTCAACATGATTTGGGAAATGCATCATTCTTCGGGGAAATGCAAATCAAATTACTTTGAAATATTGTCTTACCAATCAAAATGGCCATTATCAATTAAAAAAAAAAAGCTTATGCTGTCAAGATGTCAAGTAAGGAGAACACTCAAACATTGCTTGTGGGAGTGCAAACCACTGTGGAAACCAGTGTGGCAGTTCCTCAGGAAGCTGGGAATTGATCTACCTCAAGATCCAACTATACAACTCTTGAGCATATACCCAATGGATAATTCATCCTACCACCTTTTGGTTAGTTTGCATAAAGGTTTGTCTATCGTGATTTTCTCAAAGAAGCAACTCTTCTTTGTTTCGTTGATTCTTTGTATTGTTCTCTTTGTTTCTATTTTATTGATTTCAGCCCTCAATTTGATTTTTTCCTGGGGTCTATTCCTCCTGGGTAAGTTTACTTCTTTTTGTTCTAGGGCTTTCAGGTGTGCTGTTAAGTCACTAGTGTGAGATTTTTTCAACTTCTTTATATAGGCATTTAGTGCTATGAACTTTCCTCTTAGTACTGCTTTCATAGCGTCCCATAAGTTTGGGTATGTTGTATATTCATTTTCATTGAATTCTAGGAAATCTTTAATTTCTTTTATTTCTTCCTTGACCCAGTGGTGATTCAGTATAGCATTACTCAGTTTTCATGAGTTTGTAGACTTTCTGTATTTTGTGTTGTTGTTGAATTCTAACTTTAAGCCATGGTTATCCAATAAGATACAGGGGTTTATTACAATTTTTTTGTTATCTATTGAGATTTGCTTTGTGACTGAGTATGTGGTCAATTTTAGAGAAGGTTCCATGAGGTACTGAGAAGGAGGTATATTCTTTTGTGTTTGGGTGAAATGTTCTGTAGATATCTATTAAGTCCATTTGAGTTATAACATCAGTTAAGTCTCTTATTTCTCTGTTAAGTTTCTGTCAAAACAAACAAACAAACAAAAACCTTTTTTTTTGGTCCAGTCTATTTGGTGTTCTGTAAGTTTCTTGTATCTTCATAGGTGTTTTCTTCTTTAGGTTGGGAAAGTTTTCTTCTATGATTTTGTTGAATATATTTTCTATGCCTTGGAGCTGGTAATGTTCTCCTTCTTCTATCCCTATTACTCTTAGGTTTGGTCTTTTCATGGTGTCCCAGATTTCCTGGACATTTGTGTTATGAATTTGTTGGCTTTAAGCTTTTCTTGACCAATGAATCTATTTCTTCTATCATATCTTCAATGCCAGAGATTCTTTCCTCTATCTCTTGCATTCTGTTGGTTATGATTGCATCTGCAGTTCCTGTTCATTTACTCAGATTTTCTATTTCCAGTAATCCCTCAATTTGTGTTTTCTTTATTGCTTCTATTTCAATGTTCAAGTCTTGAATTGTTCCTTTCAACTGTTTGATTGCCTTTTCTTTGTTTTTGTTAAGGGATTTATTGATTTCTTCCACTTTTGGTTTGTCTTTTTCTCAATTTCTTTAAGGGAATTTTTATTTCCTCTTTAAAGACCTCTATACTTTTTTTTAAAGTTATTTTTAAGGTTGTTTTCTTCTGCTTCTTCTACATTGTGATGTTCAGGTCTTGCTGTTGTAGAAGCACTAGGTTCTGGTGGCACAATAATGCTTTTTATGTTGCTTAATATATTCTTTTATTTATTTTATTTTTTTATTCAGAAAATTTTCCATTCATTTTACACACCAATCAAAGATTGCCCTCTTCCCTTCTCCCGCTCCTCTAGCCTCCCCCTCCCAATCCACCCTCCACTTCCCCCCATAAGGGGCAAGGCCTTTCATGTGTTCTTGTACTGACATCTACCCATCTCTTTCTACAATTGGTGCACTTGGTGCCTGTGCCTCTGAGGGCCACTCTTTGTCAAATTGGTGCAGGCAGTGTCTCTGGGGACCACTCTTCCTGCAACTGGTGCAGGCAATATATGTGCCTCGGGGGGCCACTGATGCCATGGTAGGTCTTTGTGTTTGAGGAGGAGTAGGGCAGGTAGAGGAAAGAGATAGAGTGTTCTAGAACACTGCCCTCCAAGCATCTTATCATCATGGTGATTTTGAAACCAGAGCAGTTGTGATTATCCAAGAGGCTCACCCAAGTTTGAACTCATTAATGATGTTTCATCGAGGGGAGGAAGGGGCGCATGAGGCAGCATAAGAGTGTGCTCAGAGCCACACTCTTCCAAGAGATATATGTATTTTATGGTAGCTGAGAGGGACAAGTGTTTCCTTTGGTGGTGTAGGTACTCTAAGTAACTCCAATTAAATCCACTGATTCCCAAAGCCACACTTTTGTGGGGTCATTTCTTTGGTCTGTTGTTGGTATTCTATCTGAGATAAATAGACATTTGTTCATGTGTCCCAAAGAAAAATTAACACAAGACCCACACATGTGAAATATACTCAAGTGAATTTATATGTATGTGAACGTGTGTATATTCGTATATACATTAGTATCCTTATATGTAACACACACATACACAATCATGCATAACTACCTTAGTCTTCAATTCTAGAAGTGGTTATGAAGGTTTTGTTGATATTTATTATCTCCATTTCCCATATTTATTTCCCATCATTCCTGCTCTCAGTTCAGCCAGTGGGAATTTTTAAGTTTAAGAGTCTCCTGTTGCTTAATTACAGAAGGATCTGACTCCTTTGAGTGGAAGTGAAACTTGACACACAAGTATGCCAATGGCCTCTGTTAGCATGTTGAAAAATTTATAAGTAAATCAAGATCAGCCATTTCTTTCCCTAAAAGAAAGACTAACACTTTCTCCAAGAAATAATGGGCTTCTTCAAGTAATTTGATACCTTTGCCATGTCATGTTGTAATAATAGCCTAATTTATACTGCCAGGAAGATTACTCTTTAAGCAGTTGTATCAATAAAACAGAGGGAGTAAAAGCCAATTATGTAAGAATTAATAAAAACTGGCCATCTCACTCACTCAACACCAAGTTATGTGAGTCTTGAGATATACATCTACATAACAGGGAAGCATGTTCAACATTTGAGCTTTATACGGTAGTAATAAAGACATCATTTTCAGAGTAGAAGCAAAGTTTGGCTTAGGCTTTAGAATGGAGTTGATTTTCTGGCTTGTCTCTTTCAAGTCAAGAACAGGAATGAAATATGAGACAGAAGTTTCTTCTACTTCTATGAAACAGTAGAAATACAGACATCTGTGACTGTAGTCTTGCATTCTAGCCTCTAACACAAATTGGAGGCAACTGTTAGGAGGAAAATAGTTGCCCCCCAAGACTGAGTACCATGGATCTAGAAGCACCCAGTGTTAATATTCTGACCTACCACTTGGAAACAAATGTTAGTATTCTGCTTGCCCTTTGGCGCCACCCTGCATCCTGACATAAAAGCCTCATTTTAAGGAAAACCCCTCCTCTTCCTCTCTCTCTTTTGCTTTTTCTCCCACGAGGTATGCACCCTCTTTCTCTCTCTCTCTCTCTCTCTCTCTCTCTCTCTCTCTCTCTCTCTCTCTCTCTCTCTCTTCCTCTCTCTTCTCTCCTCTTTCCTATCTTTCTCTTCATCTCTCTATTATAATAAACCATTTCCATGTGGATGCAGTGTCTGGGTCATGAATAACTGTCCACCACTGTCCCCCTCCCCATGCAAATTCATGACACCTAAGGTGCCAAGAACAAGATAATCGCCGAAGTGATAATGATGACCATGCTTGGCAAAGACACAGCTTTTTAGAATAGAAGATTCTGATGACCAGCAAGACCACAGCTGCAAATAAGTGAGAACTTCCAGAAATACAAGGGGAAAGTAATCATACTCACTGGTGTTGAGTTCTGTGCTTAAAGCTGAAACCAAAAGGCAGCCAAATTTGAGTATCTTACTAGTGTTATGTGTTACATCTAACACATGGAGCCTGGGGAAATGAGTTCACTTTTGAACATATTTGGAAGTAAACCAAGATGATGTTTTCCAGATGGGGTAAAATTTTAAGTAGAGTACCTGAGAAAGAGTCTTCCTAAGTCATCTGTTTCATCTTGAGTTTGCCATGACTGTAAAAGTATGCAATGTGTGTATGTGTGTTTGTGTGTATATGTGTCTGTGTGTGTGCATAATTACCTTGTGTATTAATATTTTTCTTGTCTTGATACTTGATCAATATAGAACAATAACTTAAAACAGATAGGTTTGTTAAACTATAATGGACATCTTCTGTATAATAATAACACAGTATTATAAGTGGCCTCATAATTCATATCCTTGAGATGATGAATTCAGAGTCAAACTAGGCTATGGTCTGAGATATTCCGTAAAACAAACTGGTCTGGATTCTTCAGACGAATCTTTGTAATGAAGCCTTGTAGGAAGAAGAGGCCTATATTCTTCAAGGTTTGGAAAAACCAAAGGCATAGAAAAGCTACATTTATAAGTAAACTTAAATCCTACATGGGAAAAATATAATTTTCTAACTGGACATAGTGATGTTGGTCTACAAAATTATCACTTGGGAAACTGAAGTAGAGGAACATGCACTTGAGGCTAGTCTAACATCAAATGGACAATAAAATATTGAATGCATGTTTCAAGGTCCACATTAAGTCCTAACATCTTACTACATCCTCAGTGATTCAGATTGATGTGAAATGAGATCAAATATCAATATATGTCAATAGCTCTTCAGTGGGTTTGTGAACAATTAGCTTTAATTATTTACATAATGACAACACTTAGGGCATTTTATTAATTAGCTTTTCATTATAAACAACTTAAAAACAGGAAGGATATATTTGGCTTACAGATTAATAGGGTTTTGTTCATGGCCCACTGGTTTCACTGCGTTTAGGCCTTTGGCAATTTAGAAACACCATAGCAGAAAGACAGAGTGAAAGGAAGTTGCTCACCTCACAGTAGTCAGGAACTACAAAGAAAAGCAAGAAGAGACCAGGGATATAATACATCCTTTAAAGAAAGCATCCAGTGACCTACTTTCCCCAACCATACCTCACTCAACGTTAAATCACCAGTGAATGAGTCAGTGCATTGATGTTAATACCCTCATGATAGAGCCAGTTCTCAATAGTACCACTAGATGGGGGTCTTGTTCTCAATACAGGTATCTTTTGGAAGGACAGTCCAAACACAAATCATAACAATTATACCCACTCTTATCTTTTTTTTTTCTTTTTTAAGATCTATGTTATTATTTTTATTTTATCTGTATGTGTGTGGGCCTACATATATACTTGTGTATGATGTGTGTGCTGATGTCCAAAGAGGCCAGAAGAGGGCATTAGGACCTCAAATCTATAGTTACATGAGGTCATAAGTGGCAGATTTGACTACTAAGAACTGAACAGAGGGCCTTTTTTTTTTTAGAGGAACAAATGCTCTTAACTGCTCTGCCATCTACGCAGCCCCTCTTCCTTCTTTCCTACAGTGTAGTTCTGTACTCAAGTTATTTAGTAGATGTCTTCATCAGGACCGCTGCCAAGCCTTCACACTTAGCATTACCTTGGAAAATAAGTATCATGTCTCTTTGCCATATTAATTTCTTTGGTCTCTATTTTGTAACACGAATTGCTAAACAGTCTTATTGGATTAAAAGCTAAAAGATCAGAGGGATAAAACAAGCCAGCCACAAGTTCTTACCACTTGGAAATCCTTAGACCAAGAGAGAGCTACTTCCAGTATACCCACGCCTATATAGCTTTCTGTGCCCTGCCATCTTACTTCCTCTCTCTGCTCAGCTACATCACTTCCTCTTTCTGCCCAGCTCTATCACTTCCTGTCTGTATAGACCTCCAGCCCTCTATGGTTAACTACTGCTGGGATTAAAGGCTTGTGGCACCACGCCTGGCTTTGTTCCCAGTACGGCCTTGAACTCACAGAGATCTGGATGAGTCTCTACTTCTCGAATGTGAGGATTAAAGTCATGTGCTACCATTGCCTGACCTCTATGTTTAATATAGTGGCTGGCTTTTTCCTCTGATTCCCAGGCAAGCTTTATTTGTTAGAGCACAAATAAAATATCACCACATTATTTTACACTTTCTGAGTTTTTATTAACAAGGTATAAATTCTTCCCCCAGGTACTTAAACTAAATGAACCATGTAAACTTTTCTTGTTTCTTCTGATCAATCAGCATCAGATACAGTTATCTATCCTCTTCTGATACCTCTGTCACCATCACGCAACAGCTGACCGTTTCTCCTTCATCATTAAATGATTTTTATTGTTGGCTTTTAGCTTCATCAGATCTCTTTCTCCAACCAACCTTATGCACTGAAACCAGAGGAAGAATCTCAAACAATACATAAAAAGAAACAAAATCACCAAATTGTCAATCTTACCCTAATACTAAAGCAAATAAAAATATTTTCTGGTGTTTAAAGCTCCCAAATGTTTTAATACAGCTTAAAATCCTATGTTAATTCTTCATATCACACTATTTACCCTATATTTAAGTAAAAATTCAGATTGTTTTTATATTGTTATTGTTCCTTGAACATTACATTTTCCTTTGCAATTCTCTTAGAAGTTACATTTTTACCAAATTCAAGGACATGGCTTTTCACAAAAGTCTCTGTTATCTGCGCTCTTTGAATAAATTTCCTAAGGACTCTTCCTTCTCTACTATTGAAAAACTAAACTGTTACCTAAAGTTACCTTAGCTATTCATCTGTCTCTACTCTTACTTTCTTTCACTCTTTTCTATTTGTAAATTATCTGATCTAATCTCTGTAGTGTATGCATAACGAAGTCATATGTTAGCAGTATTTGGAGGCATGGCTTTTGGCAGGCAATCAGGATTTGGGTAACAGTTGGGCCTTCTTGATTACCTTTATAACTTTCAAAGGAAGGAGACCCCTGAGTGAGAACTGTCTTTTTCACTATATTGTACTCTTGACAGTATTTAATACAGTAGGATGTCATCACCTCACAATGGCAGATGCCTAACTCTTTTAAGAGCATGAGCAAGCAAGACCTCCAAAGAGATGAACCAATAAGCTTCTTTTCTTTCTAAATCTGAAATGCAGTTATAAAAATAATTAATAGACTAAGGCATAAGCTTCCCAGTGCCAACAAAGTTCAATTCTAGAGAAATCTACTAAAATGAACTCTACTGGACAGATTTTCTGTTACTGTGACAAAATACCCTAGACAACTTAAGAAGGAAAATTGCATGTAGTTTGCTTCAGCTAATGGTTTCAGGACGTAGGCAACTGCTTCCATTGTGTCTGGGCCATGAAGAAGTAGCCTATCAAGGCAGTGGGAGAGAAAAGGAGCAAAGTACATGACCTCATTGTGACCAGGAAACAGAAGAACAAGACTGGAAGAAGCAGGGACAAAATACAAAGCTGATTCTCAGTGACTTTCTTCCTCTAACCAAGCACAATCTTTTAAGAGGTCATGAAAGGCTTAATTCATTGATGAAGAAGGTATCAGTCTCATAATCCACTCACCTCTCAATAGAGTCATCAGCTGGGAAAAAAAATCTTTCAACACATGAGCCTTTGGGGATTGCACTGAACTCTAAACCATGATGTCAAGCTTTAGTTAAATTAATTACCACGAATCTATTCTGCGTGTACCTCACAGATCTGAATGATAATAAATTGTGTCTTCCTAACAGTCATTTCCTTCCTTTTGTTTTAATAACTACTGGGGGTCTCCTCCACTGTATTATAAGTTTACTAAGAATTAGAAATGTTTCAGTCATTCAGAAACCTTTTTATTTTATATTTTTGAAGTTTATTATAAATCAAACAGATTTTTGCTTTAACCAGCTTAAGACTACATTAAAATCACTTTAGTTGTATACTTTTTAAAACTTATATTAATAAATATTTCAAAATGATACATAAAAACACTTAATTTTGTCTTCTGATTCTAATTACTAACAATAGGGAAAGAAACTAAATGATTTCTGCTATCGTTGCTTAACCTTTATCCCTTTTCTGGAAGTCAAAGTACCATTCTAAGGAGCTTTAGAAAAGACAATGTCTAGCCAAGCATATGCCTTATAATCCCAGCATTTAGGAGGCTGAGACAGGAGGGAAATTATTTTGAACACAGCTTGAGTTATACAATGATTTACATAGACTGAAAAAAATGAGACTGTGTCAAAAAAAAGGAAAGAATATGCTTGCCTATATTGAACAGAGTGTCTAGAAAACATCATTTGTAATGAGCATGAGTATGAGATAATTTAAAAACACTTGTTAAATATGCTGTCACATTTCAATCATTAAAATATGGTAAGAAAAAATGTTGTATTTTATTCCAGTGGGAAAAGAATATGTCATTTTTGGTAGGGTTTTGAAGCCATAAAATAAGCTATCCCATCTTTTAAGGAAGCATAATTGTTCTTTTTGTAGGGAACTTCTACTAAAAGTAAAAACTGTTTTTATTCTCTGCCTTTTGGAAGTCTTTATTATTTAATTCCATAAGAGGTCGATAAAGCAAATCATATAGAATTCAAAAGGGAATGCATATAATCACAAACCAGGAAAAAGAGCTGCTCATTTAAAAGTGAAACAAGAAGTAGACCAAAAAGAAAATCAATGCTGAACACTATTGAGAATACCTTCTATTAATCTTTGACAATTCTGTAAAACATTTTGATCATATCTACACCATCCCCTCCCCCAACATTCCCCAACACATCCAACTTGAAATGTCATATATATATATGTATATATATATATATATATATATATATATATACATATATATCTTTTTTTAAATTTTCTTTTGTAAGACACTGAGTCCAATTAGTGCTACATACATGTTGGAATGTTCACTGACTTTGCTGTCTTGCTCCTGTGCAGATCTCGTGCAGGTGTGGTGATATATTATGTACCCTAATAAAATTTGTCTGAAGATCAGAGGACAGAACAAGCCACTAGATTAAACATAGAAGCCATGCAATGGTGGTACGCACCTTTAATCCTAGCACTAGGGAGGCAGAGATCTGTCTGGATCTATGTAAATTCAAAGTCACCCTGGACTACATGAGATTGACTCAGTCTAGGAGAGAAACAGAGCCAGGCAGTGGTGGCACACACCTCTAATCCCAATATTTGGGAGTCACACACCTTTAATCCCAGCATTTGGGATTTTATGCCTTTGCTTCCAGTACTTGGGAGGCACACATGCCTTTAATCCCAGCACTAAGAATGAAGTAATATGGCTGGGTGGAGAAAAGTTTATAAGGCATGAGGAGACAGTAACTAGAGCTTTTTTGGCTGAAGCTTTTTGGCTGGAGAACTCAGCTAAGGACTCAGAGACATTCAGTCGGAGGATTCATGGAGTTGGCGAGGTGAGACATGACAGTGCCTTGTTCCTTTGTCTCTCTGATCTTTCAACATTTACCCCAGTATCTGGCACTAGGCATTTTTAATAAAAGACCTGTTAGGATTTTGTGTTAAATGCAGGTTACCATATCTGTGTGAGTTTGTGAGGACAATGGCCCATGTCATGGCCAGAAGACTCCATTTCACTGCACTCTTCCCATCCTCCAACACATACATTATTTTAATCCCTTTCTTCAGAGTTCCCTGAGCCTTGGGAGTTGAAGTGATTTAGAATCTTTATTTTAGTTTAAAATAATTCTTATCCTAAGCATTTCTTATATTATAAAAGAAAAGCTTTGAAAACTAAATGAAAGGCTAAGGGTACAGCTCAGTTGATCGAACGATTGCTTACCATGCCAAGGTTTGGCTGCCCAGAGCTCTGAGGTTGATCCCAGCATCATACAAACCAGGCTCATAATCTCAGCAATCAGAAGTTTGCCAAGGGAGGATCAAGATTTCAAGATGATGAATATTGGATTCCCCTTTTTAGAAATAAACAAGAGGCTGGCAGAGGCTCCTGGTGTGAGTGAAGTGCCCAGAGTGTAGGTGTGGTGAAGCAGAGGCACTGGTGTGGATGTAGAAGATTTCTTGCCCCCTCTGGAGTCAAGGAGCTAAACTTATCTGTAGATATAAGGATAAGAATTGAGAACACAGTTAGGGATTATGCTCATTTAGTAAAGTGACAGGAGTAGGTTCTTCTATAAAATCCATGACCTCACTAGTCCCGGGTGGTTGGGTAGGTTTCTAGGACCCAGCATGGTTTTCCTCCTAATGAGCATTCCTGAAGTCCAATTAGAGAGCTGTTGGTTTTCTTCAACCAATCTCAACCTACTACTAAAATAATTTTTTAAATAGAATCACTTCTACATGAAAGGTTTGCAATGTTTTCTGGTTTACATAAAACAACCACTCGGATGCTTCAGAACTCTTTATTTACAGTCCTTCAACTATGTGTCTGATTTCAATCTGTACTATAGTCTCAACCACAACTTTCAACATTTCATATCTGTGTTGGGTGTTGAAATGGTATCTCATGCACCCCAGGCTGCTCTGGATGCAGTGTAGGCTGGCCTTGCTTGCATTTGTGGTCCTTCTGCCTCTACCTCTTAAGTGTTGGGTTACAGATGTTTGCTACCACACCTGGTTATTACTGTGCTGACAATTGAGCCCAGGATCTTATCCATGTTAGGAAGGAATTCTATCAAGTGAAATAGATGCCCAGACCACAAGACAAATTCCCATCTACTCTTGTGTGTATTTTGCTGCCTCCTACTTCAGAATCTCACTCTATGGCATTTCCTCTTTTCCTTTGGGTGTCCTCTAACTTTGTACTGCATTAATAAACACCCAATAACTTCTGTTCACACTTCCAGTTTTATTGGCAATGAGGTTTTTCTGTGCTTCCCCACCTCAGTACTTTCCATAGTTTATATCCCAGACTGCAATACTTTTGGGGTTATTTTTGGGACTTTCATCATTGTAACTCAGTAAGTCATAAAAAGGCAAGTCTCTAGCCCACTGTCTTCTCTGATATAACACCAGACTCAGAAAAGTGGTTTAGAACATATTTATATCTGCATACTGTTGATAATCCACATTCTCTTTACTCCTCAAGTACTAAACATGGGAACTGTTCTTGATAAATTGTTCTTGCATATTATCAGTACATATATTCCTCAGTTACAATATGGGTATATTTCTACAAAACCATCAGTTGAAAATATTATGTCACTAAGTCATTAATAACCTAATTTACTAAAGAGTCTAGCCTACCATAAATCTGTCCAGTGTACTTACAACTCTCTACCTTTGGACAAATATAAAGTAGATGTAATAAGAAAATGGTGTGTGTGTGTGTGTGTGTGTGTGTGTGTGTGTGTGTGTGTGTGTGTGTGTGTGTGTGTTTATGGTATTGAATACTTCTATCCACAAGCATTAGTAACACAGAATGCTGCCCTAATGGGTCCTGAGAACTGTGGTTTGCTGCTGCTACCTAATGATAGTTCAGGAGTAAATCAGAATTCAAAATTTGGTAAACAATCTCTATTGAATATGTATTTCTCTCATACAGTTAAAAGACTAAGCTGAACCATAAGTAGATCATTTATATGGATACTTTTTGTTTTCAAATTCTATACTTTGTGGTTTCATGATCCTATTATTTCATGTCTCTAAAAATCAAGGCTCTTTTGATAAATTTCAGTCATATTTAAATTTTCTGTAAATTTGGCTTATAAATGGTTCTGATAGTTAATCTTGGTTGTTGACTTGACACATCTGGCAAGAAGAAACCTCAGTTGGGGAATTTCCTCTATCAGATTGGCCTGTGGGCATGTATAGTAGGCATTTTTTATTATTTATTAATACGAGAGGGCCCAGACCACTATGGGTGGTACATCCCTAGGCAGGTGGGCCTGGAATATATAAAAAGAGCCAGCTAGAGAGAACAAGCTAGTAAGCAGCATTCCTCCGTGGTTTCTGCTTCAGGCTCCTGCCTTTAGCCTTAGTTTCCCTTGATGATGGACTACATCAACACAATCAACCCTTTCCTACCAATGTTGCTTTTTGTCAGTGATACTTCACAACAGAAAGAAAACTAGAAGATTTGGAATAAGAGCAATCATTACACAAATTCCTTCTGTTCTTGGAATGAAAGAAGTATGAAGTATTAATACAAATATCGCTGTAGCCTTCTCCTGATAAGACTGGTTTATGCTAGGTCATTTAATGTCAGCAAAACACAGACATTTGTGGAGTGGCTCTTATAGGTTGAGAACTTGTAATGTGAAGGACATGTGAAATACTCATATATTCTTTCAATTGTCCCAACTCCAAATCTTGGAAATTTTTAGATGGCCAGTGGTCATCACTCGATTTTAAAACAGTATACATACATATTTTTGTTGTTGTCATTCTTCCATCTTAAAAAGAAGTTTTAGTCACCCTCTTTTGTAAAATCACATTTTATTTCTGAATAGGCTATATGAAAAAATTATCACACAAGGTATTTACACACATTTTATAACTTTAAGTTTTTATTTGAGAATAAGAAAGTTTAAGAAAGTGGATTTCAAAAGTTTTAAGTGGCAAGAAAATGTAGAAAAAGTGCATGGCTGATCAATGAATTCAAAGGATTCTAACTGTAAAATATTGAAAAATTAAAAATACCATTCTGATTTCTTGGTGATTAGTTTCTTTAAATGTCCAAACATAAACTTAGAAGAAAAGTTTAGTATTAAAGCACCTTTACTTTCATGATAAATTGAACCCTGCTCTTGCCAAGGTATGAAGGCTTGTGTTACAAATGGCATAATTAGTTTGAACGAATCAACCATTCTGTAAACTTCCAGATAACCACATAGATTGGATACAAATGACTTTTCTGAGATTATACTGCCTCTATTGCTATAATAATTTCACTTGAATAATCAAAGCAGTGCTATGAATGTATCCCTAAATGTGGTTATTGAAAAACCAGATAACTGCCCCACCCCACTTAAGCACATTAAAGAAGAGGAAAAAGAACAGAGTTTGAATTGAATGTGTAGTATCTCTAGTGTTATAGCTCCTTTAACCACTAGGCAGTGACTTGCCATAAATTTTAGTTGTACATAAAGGGTCAGTTGTTCTATACCAATTGTGCATTGAATAATTCCTTCCACTTATATCAGATGAAGGTCTAGAAGAGGTAGAACCCTGGTATCTGTCCTTATGCCCATGAGTCAGTAAAGACTAAAGTAATGTCCTAAGTGAAGTTCATTTTTTTTAAAAAAATGACAAACATAATCTTTGAGACAAACAAAATTTTATTAGCTAAAAAGATAACAAACTATATCCACCATATTTTAGGACAGATAGTAACTATTCTGTATGTTATTCAAATGTAGCTTCTAAAGAAAAGAATTCAGTGAAAATGTAAGCAATATATTATTTGTCAAGATTACATTTAATTTGTGGAATGGAGTTCCTAAGTCTCTCCAAATCCATTTGCTCATCAATTTAAAGTCCTTCAGAAAGACAACTATTGACAAACTGTCCTATAGGGTGATGGAAAGAAAAACTCCACTAGGTTTGAAGGGAATAGCTGCAACAAAACAAAACTTAAATAGTTGTTGACTCAGTGCAATTACAAATTAAACTCATCAATTTTAACACTGCTGCCATATCTGAAATGTAATGTTTGGTTTTAAAAAGGAGGAGGAGAGATAAGCAGGAGAAAATTTATTTTATGTAAATAAGTATGTCATCAGAACTAAGGTACATAGAATAAAAAAAATCTTGTAGAGCATGATTAAGTTCTACCACAAAAGAACTACTACTACTACTATTATTATTATGCAAATAAAAGATCAGGATATATTTTGTTAAGTTTATATATCACCATATATCAAATAACACCTATTTGCAACTTAATCAGTGTTCTTTGGAGGACTTATGAGGCTTATACATATTTATTTTATGAGTATATTCTAGAATCACGCATTTCTTTTATTCATTAAGTATGTTCCCTTAGCAGTGGCAGATAACATCTCTCTACACTTCTTACAATAACAACATGTAACCCTGTGGGTTTCCTACAAGTTTTATACAGATAACTGATTAATGGATGGTAAGATTTTCATTGCTTTTGTCATATCACTAGTCTTTTATGCTGAGAAAGAGGTGTCACTATGAAAGAATTCCATTAGGTTTAATTTTGCATAAATAGTTACTGTCAGCATTTGATCCAAATTTTTCATTAATTGTAAATAAAACCCACACAAATAACATATATATATATATATATATATATATATATATAAAACACATGATGAAACTTTCTTTATAATCTCCTATAAATTACTCTAATTTTCATATTATATATTGTTCTAGATCAATCCTAACATATACTTTTGCTTTCATAACCATCCAATTTGCTGAAGCATCTATATTTAAAAGCAAAGCAATCTACAAAGTAATTTACTCCAATTCTAGAAGGTATTTTCTACCAGTGAACAAGGACACAACCACCAATCTCATTTCCCTCCCATCACACATCCACTTTATTTACTTATCCAAACACGCTATTCTATTGGCAATATATATGTCAACTTCTGCCACTTTTTATTATCTCCATTGCAACCTTTGATTGTGTTACTTTTCTATGATAAAATACCATGACCAAACGCAGCTTATATTAGAATGAGATTATTTTTTCTTATGGCTCCAGAAGGAGAGTTCATAATGGTGGGGAGAGCATGAGAGTAGGACCAGGAAGGTGGATAAAAACATTTTTATCCACGTGGGAAACAGAGACAGCACAGTGTAGTTGGACGATTTCCTGTGTCCCACCTGGCCCATGGTCGGGACAAATCTCTCACCCACAGTCTCATGGCCTTTTATGAAATAATCACACAGAGGCTTAATATTATTTATAATTGCTCGCCCATTAGCTCAGGCTTATTACTGACTAGCTCTTACACTTAAATTAACCCATAATTCTTATCTATGTTTAGCGATGTGGCTTAGTACATTTTCTCAGTTCTGTCTTGTCAGCTTGCCTCTTCTGTGTCTGGTTGGCGACTCCTCACTCTGCTCTTCCTCTTCCCAGCATTCCTTTAGTCTGCTCACCTCGCCTATACTTCTTGCCTGGCTACTGGCCAATCAGTGTTTTACTAAACTAGTGTACAAAAGCATTATCTCACAGCAGCACAGTAAGTGGGATGAGTCTCTAAACCTTCCCAGTCTGCCCCCAGTGAAGTACTTCCTCCCACAAGGCTGCATTCCCAAAGGTTCTGTACCCTCCCAAAAAGCACTAACAATTGGGGTGTAAGAATTAAAACATCTGGGTTATTTCTCTATCAAGCCACTGTTGTGGGCATCCTGTTTATGTTGCTGGTCTGTTATTCAATTGAAAGGAGGATTTAGTATGAGGAACGGAGTTTACATTCAGCTGGCTGGAATGAATCAAGGAGCCTTGGAGGACCCAGAGATTTAGTTGAATAGGCAGGCCAGGAGGTTGGGCATTCCTTTTGGGAGCCAGAAGGAGATGTGGTGGGTGCATTGCTGCCATGGATTCTTATCTTTTATTTGCACTCGAGATTTAGAATTGATAAACGGTAAAAGTAATCTCTTGAAGCCACTACAGCTTTTCTTGGGTGTCATTCCTCACCTGAATTATCACAGTCTCCTACCTAATCTCTTATTTCAGTTTTAGCCCACTTTTCCTCTTCATTACTCCTTCCCATCACCCCTCATAGGCTATTAACAATGTCTGGCAATAGGTTTCAATAATTTATCTTCTTCTTTCTTATGTTTCTTATTGCTGTTTGAGAAAGAGTTTTTTTGTTTAATGAGAAAGAGTTTTTGTTTAAACCCCAGGAGAAACATATTCATGTTAAATTTGAAAGGGCAGATATAATCAAAGAAATAATGTAGAGTCATGACAACGAGATAAGCACTTATAACACATTTATTTTATGTGCAGCTTTATTTAAAATTCAATGTTTGAAATAAATGCTTCAACAGTAGTTAGTAAATGAGAGACTATCAGGACAGTGATGATTAAGTACTTTTTATAATGTTGCACAGCTACTGAGTTATAAAGTCAGGATTTGAAATCTTGCATGACATAAAATATGGCTGTTTCTCTGAAAGTACAGGAGATAGAGAGTAGCTTCCTAACAGCATTAACAGCACCACTGAGATTGGAGGTGGTAAGTTCAAACAGAGTAAATAAAAACTTTTCATGGGAAGAAAACATTTGGCTCCCAGAAAGAAAATATGTGAGCATAGCTGATTTCCTCAGCAAGGATCAAGAAAGAAATGATAGCAAATTAACTAATAGGAGGTAAAAAGTCTTGGAAGAAAAGAGACTACCATACTTACCCACGATCATTCCTATATTATTTTTATTAGAGTCAAGTACAAAGCTGTGGTAAGAGATAGAATTCTGTTTTTTTTTCTGATAAATTAGCATTTGAAGAAAGGATTACACTCCAATAGAAAGCAGGTAGGCTAACTGCAGATCTTCATCTCTTCCTCCTCTCTCCTCCAAATCTAATCCCCCAGTTGCATCCCCAGCTCTGTAGCAGACCACCTCCTGCAGCCTCACTTGCTGCCCCAATCTCCAGTGGATCACAGAGATCTTCACCTCCAACCTTCTTTCCCAATCCCCAATTCTTGGAAGCACTCCCTGGAGATCCAGGAGCCAATGCTGCCAGAGATGAAAGTAGAGCAGAGAAATAGGTATGTGGGCTTCAGATGTTTACTCTCCATCCTCTCCTCTAAATCTAATCCCCAATTCTCATTCCCAGGTCTGTAACAGACTACCTGTTGTGGCATTGTCTCATTTTCTGCCCCCATTCCCTGGGGACTAAGCAGATGCTGGAAGAACACCCTATCTCCTGTGGACCCCCTACACCCTAACTCCTAGCTCATATCCATTCCTAAGTACCAGTCCCCCCATACCTAGAAATACTTTTTTACCAGAAAACCTCAGGGCTTTTTCTGCTGGCTACATACACCTAGCAGGATCAAAGAATTCTCTACCAGGCAACACACAGCCACTACATCCTTCTAAGAAGCAGAGAAGGCAACAGAAACCAAGTAACAAAGACCCACCCAACATAAAAAGACCAGATATCAGCACATAGAACTACAACCTTCCCAAGCCAAGATACCTGGACACCAGCGTAAAAACACAATAACAGTCAGAACAATATGTCTCCACTGGAACCCAGAACCTAATCATAGTCAGCCCTGAGAACTGCAATATAACTAAAATGTAAGATAAGGACCTTAAAATAGCCTTTATGAATATGATAGTGGTCCTTGAAGAAGAAATGAATAAAACAGTTCAAGACCTGAAAGTGGAAATAGAATCATTAAAGAAAACTCAAATTGAGGGAAATCTGAAAATAAAAAAAGTCTGGAACTCAAACAGAAACCTCAGAGGCAAGCCTCACTAATAGAATACATGAAATGGAAGAGAGAATCACAGGCACTGAAGACACAATAGAAGAAATGGATACCTTAGTCAAAGAAAATGTTAAATCTGAAAATATCCTGGCACAGAACATCAAGGAAATCTGGGACAATATAAAAAGACCAAATCGAAGAGTAATGGGAATAGAAGGAGAAGCAACCCAGGTCAAAGGATCAGAAAATATTTTCAGCAAAGTCATAAAAGATAATTTCTCTAACCTAAAGAAAGAGATGTCTGTCAAGTACAAGAGGCATACAGAACATCAAATAAACTAGAACAGAAAAGAATTTCCCCTTGACACATAATAATACAAACAACAATAAGCATACTGAGCAAAGATAAATATTTAAAGCTGCAAGGAAAATTACCAAGTAACATATAAAGGCAGACAGACTTAATAGAATAATACCTGACATTTCGTTGGAGAATCTAAAAGCAGAGAGCTGGAACAGATGTTCTACAGACTCTAGGATACCACAGATGCCAGACCAGAATACTATACACAGCACAATTTTCAATCTTAATAGATAGAGAAAAGAAGACATTCCATGATAAAACCAAATTTAAACAGTATCTATCTACAAATCTAGCCCTACAGAAGGCACATGGAAGAAAAATCCAACCTAACAAAGTTAACCATACCCAGGAATAAATAATCCTTGACCAGCAAATCTAAAGAGGAAACACACACACACACACACACCACCACCACCACCACCACCACCACAACAACAACAACAACAACAACAACAACAAAGTAACAGAAAACAACAAACACTGTTCATTGATATCGCCCAACATTAATGATCTCAATTCTGTAATAAAAGACAAATTCTAGCAGAATGGATGCAAAAACAGCATCCATCCTTCTGCTGCATTCAGAAGAACACCTTAACATCAGTGATAGGCATAATCTCAGTCTAAAAGGATGGAAAAGTGTAGCCATTTTAATATCTGACATTATTTTTTCTTTATGTCTATGCTGTGTTTTCTTTACCATTCAGCCATATTAGACATTTAAATTTACTATATATCTTCACTTCTGTGAATTGCCACATCCATTTACCTCATTTCTACATTTTGCCTGTTGTGAATATTTCAAAGTAGTGAACATAGGAGTGCAAATTTCCACCTGAGACCATGCTTTCAGTTTCTTTGAACATATTCCTAGAAGAAAGACTGCTGTATCATATAATTGCTTCATTTCTAATTTTTATTATTATTTGTTGAGAAAGCATTCTCTGCTATCCATCATGGATATACTCACCTACATTATCAAGAAAAGTGTAGAGTTGCCTTCCTCTTCATCCTTACCTCTGCTGGGTTTTTTTTCCCCTCGACAATAGTTAATGCCACAGAGGAAGTCAGTATCTCATTGTGGTTTCAATATGTCACTTATATTCTATTAAGTTAGGGTACACTGCACTTTTCAGAATATCAGTGACATGACCACCTTTCTATTTGTTCATTGGCTGTTTATATGCCTTCTTTGAAGTAATGTCTGTTAAGTCCATTGTCTATTTTGTTTAGCTATTGTATTACAAAAGCCCCTGTGTATATTTTGAAAAGTATCTGTCATATATTCAGCTTATAAATATTTATCTATTTTGTAGATTATGTTTGCCTTTGTTGTGCAGAAGCTTTTTAGTTTGTCATAATTTTCTTGTGTTTTGTTTTTGTTTTCCTTAAAAATACTGCTGTATCCAAAAAATCTTTTCTATGCCCAGTGTATTGAAGCGGTTTTTCCTATGCTTCAATCCAGGAATATGAAACTCTAAACATTTTACTTTGGGTCTTCGTCCATTTAAACTGATATTTTGTGCATAATATGAGATATGGGTCTAGTTCACTCTCTTGTATATGGTTATTTGGTTTTCTTAACATCATTTATTTATAAGATAATTCTTTTCCATTATGTATTTATGACTTTATTAGCAGAGATAATTATATCATCTTAGATATAAAGGTTTACTTCTGGGCTCTATCCTGTTCCATTAGTCAACACTTCTGTTACATGTCAATACACTGTCTTCTTTATTGTGACAGTGTTTTGAATTAGTAAGGGCGAAGCCTCCAACTTTTTCCTGTTTAGTACTATTTTAACTATTCAGAGTTCTTTGGAACTCCATGTGACTTTCAAGTTTTTTTTTCTATTTCTGTCGATGGACTTTGATAGGCATTGCAGTGGGTATATAGCTCTCCTTCAGTGGTGTATTCTAATAACATTAAGCAGTCCACTCCATAAACACCACCTATTTTTCCATTTGTATATTTCAGGTTTCTTTTCAATAACGCCTTATAGTACTCAGTGTGCAAATATTGCATTTTTTGTAACATTTATTCTTTAGTGTTTCATTCATTTTTGATGTTATTGCAAATAGATTTCTTGTCTTGGTGTCCTGTTGTATAGCAGTTTCTCTGGATTGAAAAAAGGAGGGAGAATGGAGGCTCTTGAGGGTCAGAAAATATACACATGAGAGAGAGAAAGAGAGAGAGAGAGAGAGAGAGAGAGAGAGAGAGAGAGAGAGAGAGAGAGAGATCTAACCTTTAGCTTTACTTTTTATTTCCTACTCTCTGAAATGAGGGTGGAAGAAGTTCTGGCAACTGTGTCTGAGATGGCATAATTATTGCTTTACTATGTGGGTTAAATCTACTACTCCACAGAATCACCCACTCCAACCAGAGCTTGGGTAATAAATTACTTGTTAATTAAGACAATGAATTTTGTAATTGATTTTTGTTGCCATTGCTTGTTTTTGTTAATATGTAGCCTGTTATACCTAGAAAATAATTTACTACCAAACAGCATTTCTTCATATTCCACATATGAAGACTTTCACAGATAAAAACATCAAAAGGATTTTTATCAAGTAGTTTTTGTAGGTGTCCAAGAGGAATGGTAATAGCCTGTATTATTTGAGAGATTCTGGGGCTGCCTTGACCAACAATTCACAAGAAGGTATCCTATACCTGGCATCGGGACTTTTGTCTAGTAACCCATGCCTGTTGCATCATTATTCAGCAATGCAGATGACCACTCTTCTATTCCTCATCTTTTTCAGTTGGCTTACAAAATATTAAGTTTCAATATTGCCTTTTCATATACCCACACTTGGTTTTCATGCTCACCTCCCCCTTTATCTTCTTCATCTTCCTACATCCAACACTGCTTAAACCATCCCCTCCAGTATTAATCCCTGTGTTTTTTTTCCTATCACCTACATTCTACCATCTTCCCTTCCTGAGGCATCCCTCACCCTTTCCATGTCTAGTGCTTCTGAGTCTGATGACCTGACTGTGACTATGTGGAGATGAAGAAAGACAAGCAAACTCCAGGACCACTGTGGGAAAGGGGCAGAAGATTGAAAGAGCTATAAAAACAGGAAATTTGCTATGAGAATGTTCCCTGGTCATTTCAGGAGCTACACTCATAAAGTTTCGCTCACATAGCTGCCTAATATGAACTGAATAAGGACAACACCAATAAATATGTCAAAGTGGATGGGGGAAAGATCATGAGGCCTCAACCATACATGAACCACTACAGAGGACTAAAGAATGCTAAGAGTGGGAGGAATAGCCCTTCTCCAAAAAAGAGCATACCAATTGGTTGTATTATATAAATATATAAATTATACTACATGTATTTTATATAATATGTCACTATCCAACAGTCAACACTGAAAACATATATACCAGTAACATTATACAGACTAAGCAGGTTATATCTAGGAACCTATATGCATATACATATACGTATATGCATATGCCAGCAATGAAAAAAGAAACCATGGATTTGAAAGGAACAAGGAAGGACATATGGAAAGGTCTGGAGGGAGGAGGGGGGAAGGAGAAATGTTATAATTGTATCATAATCTCAAAAATAAAAGAAATAATTTTAGAAAAGAAAGGCAAACACAAAGTAGAAGTGAGGCTGGGAACCAGAGGACAACGTGCTAGGATGGAGACATGGAAGCCCCTTGAGTACTCAGTGTTTATTATATACAGGGAGAATAAGGGAGGGGCTCCTAATCTTAGCAGCTGATCTCATCATGTGGGTGTGTGATCACCCAGTCTTCTGAAGCTAGGAATCAGCAGTGTCAACCCATCTGCATGGAATGCTCCCTTGATAAAGGTCAGCTGTTTCCCAAACATCCTGATTAAGCAAATATCCCAGTTTTCTTCGAGAAAGTCTCACTGGGGAAACAAATGGCTCTTAAGGGTAGGCTACCCAGCAGTAGCTGGCCAACAGAAAACAAATTTGATGGCATTTTTGGAGGTTTCTTGTCTTATAATGTCTTATAAGGGCTTTTCCAGTAATTTGATATTTGAAATAAGTGGGATTTCATATCAGTGGTGATAGTGAATGGGTAGGATAAAAGATGTGAAAAAAAGAAATTATATCTTTTTAATATGATTATTGAATCATATGTCTAAGAAATTAATCTGCAGATATACTCAAGAATTGAACAAAAGTTTTAAAGCCATGAATTTTAATGTTGAAATAATTTAAGTCTAGATGGACTAGAATAGAGAATTGTATGAATAAATTATATCACATGTATTTTATGTAATATGTCATAAGCTTTCACAAAAGTGAGAAAGATCCTAATGTATGGACAAGAAGTGATTTCCCAACATGGCACTGAGTGAACCAAACATGCTAGAGGACAATGACAATTATACACTATTATCTGTTTAAACCCATTGCTAATATTTGTGAATAATTAAATGCCAGAAATAAGAATTTTGATATTATGTAATGACATACACAGAAAGCACTTGTGCTTTTTATTTTGATTTATTATCGGTGAGTAATCTAAGATATAAGCAGAGCTTAAATTTGCAAATAAAAATAAATGCACCCACTATTTCTATCATACTTGATGGCAAAGGCATTGCAGATGGCTTCTATACATCAAGGGGTAGCATGGAGTCAGAGTTGTGTTTAGTCCAACTATGTAATTACTTTTCAGAATGCTTGGCACATGGTAGGGGTTTCAAAATTGTTTCATCCTCTTCATCATGCATAATACCTCACAGATCTTGTCAGCAATTTCTGTCTAGACCTTCCTTTAAAGGTGAGCCTAATTACTATAATAGTAAAATAAAAGATGAACTGAGATTGCACTGGAGTTGCTTCTCTGTGTGGTACAAAGAAATGAAATTATATCATATTCACTCAGGGCATCATTCTTGTTTTAGACTTTCTGATCAAGGTTGTACTTAATGTTAGGATGCACTTAACATATCTTTGGTACCTCTAATATGTGACAAACTCAAAGCCTTTTAATGAAATATTGCCAGCTAGCTTTGAATGAGTATATTTTGTTTACTAGATACATCTGTTTTCCTCTTATAAGTCCCAAGTTCATAACAACTGATTTTCTATTCATTTTGATAAATTTTGCATTTATTTAAAATAATATGTTAACAACAGTAATATAATTTATTTATATAACAAAACAGTCATAGAAAAGTATATGAAATTCACAGAATATTTAATTCTTTAAAAATACATACTACTTTACAACAGGTAGTGGATGAAACTTATACCATATTCCTATGATCTCTGAGAAAATGAACTTAGAATTCAAAAATTGATGTGGGTGTGAAAATACTACTTTTGTTAGTAAAGAAAGGAAGAAGACTACAGAAAACAGAACCAAGGAGAGAGAGTCAAGATCCAGCACAGAGAACTCAGTTGCAGTCAGGGAGCACTCAGCCTCAATCAGGGAGCACTCAGCTCCTACTACAGAGGTTTGAAAAAGCCTAAAAGAAAGAGCCTCAGGAAATCTACACTGTTTTTTGTTTGTTTGTTTGTTTGTTTTGGTTTTTGTTGCTGTTGTTCAGAAAGATTTTATTTCTGAGGAAAGCAAAACTTAAAGACAAATGCATTTCTCACAAAGATTAAAATTATAAAATGTCCAGAGACAGTATACAAATAAATTGCTTACAAACTCACGACTATCAGGCAATACAGTATAACTATACTGGACTGTGAAGGTACAAACAATCATCCACATAAACTCCCATTTCTGACATGTGGGTACCTAAGAGTGCAAACAAATAGATATATTAATATCATGACCAGGCCCTCTGGATAAGTGAGACAGTCAATTAGCTTGAACTGTTTAGGGGGCCCCCAGGCAGTGAGACTGGGACCTGTCCTTGTCACATGATCTGGCTTTTTGGAACCTAGGGCCTATGCTGAGACACTTTGTTCAGCTTTGGTGCAGGGAGGAGGGGACTGGACCTGCCTCAACTGAATCTACCAGGCTGAGCTGACTCTCCAGGGGAGATCTTGCCTTGGGGGAGGTGGGAATGGGGGGTGGATTTGAGGGGAAAGCTGGGGAGTGGGAGGAGGAAGGACAGGGGAATCCGTGGCTGATATGTAAAATTAAATTAATTATAAAATACAAATATTTATTTAAAAAAGAATGAAGAGCATGTTGCTGGCGGAAGCATCGTCAACAATGTCAGACACAGGGAAAAGCATGTGAGTCTGAGCTAATACACACATGCACACAACAGGGCATGGCTTGTGAGGGATAGTTTTACAAACAGAGCACTCTTTATACAGAATTGATCTCTTTGTAGGCAGGTGAGGAGTGTTTTATAGATATTTATTAAAGAAATCTGCACTGTTCTTTAAGAATCAGATTGTTAGCAGGAGAAGCAGGAAGCAAGAGAAGCTGTGAGGGACAGGGACAAGGGACAAAACCCCCAAAATAGCCATGCTTGTAGAATGAGGTATTGAGATCAAAGATCACAAGACAAACAAAGGAACAAAGAAAAACAAAGCAAAATAAACAAACAAGCAAACAAACAATAACAAAAGATGCCCAGAATCACAGAAACAGAATGGACATATGATTGAACAGAATTTTTTCAGTCCAATCATACAGGAATCTTGAGATTTGTATATCATAGAACTGCCAAGAAAATTTTTTCTGTTTCAGCCATTGACTGGAGCAGCCACAAGAAGTCTTTTTTCCCCTTTTATTGAAAATAGATTTTTCCCCCTCATAATCTCCCCTATCTCTGCTCCTTCCACTTTCTTTCCACCTTCCCTTACATCTAGATCCCCTCCTTCGTGTATCTCAGAAAAGAAACAGCCTTCTAAGGAATAATAATAAAATGTAATATAACATAATAAAAATAAGATAAGACAAAAAATAACATATCAAAATTGAACAAAACAAATGAGAAAAAGAGCCCAAGAGACGGCTCAAGAAACAGAAACCTACTTGTTCACATACTCAAGAATCCCATAGAGAATATTAAACTGGAAGCCATAATATATATGCAAACAACCTGTAGGATAAAAATAGAGTATGTGATAAGACAATATTGCTTTAAAAAGGAAGAGGCCTGACATGATGTTTTAATAGAGGGAGCCATTATGGATGGGGTTAGGAAGAAACCTGGTGTTAGGAAAATTCTCAGGAATCCACAAGGATGCCCCATACTAGCAATAGTGGAGAGGGTTCCTGAACTGGCCTTCCCTGTAATTAGATTGGTGAATACCCTAACTGTCATCATAGAGCCTTCATCCAGTAACAGATGAAAGTAGATATAGAGATCTACAGCCAAGCACCAGGTTGAGCTCCAGGAGTCCAGTCAAAGAGAGAGAGAAGGGATTATATGAGAAAGGAAGGTCGAGATCATGATGAGGAAATCTACAGAGACAACTGAACCAAGCTTGTGGGAACTCAGGAACTCTAGGCTGACAGCTGTGGAGTCCCATGAGACTGAATTAGGCCCTCTACATGTAGGAGACAGTGTGTGGCATTTTCTGTTTGAATGGCCCCTGGCAGTGGGATCAGGATTTATCCCTGGTGCATGATCTGGCTTTTTGGAGCCCATTGCCTATGACTGGATGCCTTGCTCAGCCTTGATGCAGGGGGAAGGGGCTTCGTCCTGCCTCAACTGAATGTACCAGGCTTTGTTGACTCTCCATAGGAGACCTTACCCTTTTGGAGAAGTGGATGGGGGGGTTAGTGGTGGGGAGGGAGAGTAGGGATAGGAAGTGGAACTATGGTTGGTATGTAAAATGAATAAAAAAATTTAAAAAAAAGAAAAGAAACATGACAAAATTAGATAATACAATTTGTCCAATAAGTACCAACTCCAAAGTAAGGGAATCCAACGAAGGTGAATTAAATTACATTCCACACAGAATTCAATAGTAATTTTTAATTTTATCAAAAAATTAAACAAGACATGGGAAAAAATCCTAATGGAAATGTCAATAAACCAGTCTCTTTTCAGCTGCAGCCTTCTCTTCTGTTAGGATTCTGCCACTGTCCAGCTGCATGACCGCACATGTGCAGTTCAGTAGCTAAATAAGGGGTCTTAGGTGTTACATCATCTGTGGGCTGCATAATTATATAATGAGTGCGGCATGGTCACACAATCTGTGCATGCATGGTGTAACTCCGTAAGCCCATATGCACATGTGCAAGAAAATCCTTAAAAAGCCAGACACAGACTCCTCCCCTCTCTTCTACTCTCTCCTCCTCCCCCTTTCTCCCTTCTCCTCATGTGTCTGTTCCACAGGCCTGGCCACACTCTCTTTATCCAGATCTGTTAAGCCAAGGGCAGCTCCTACCAGGGCAACAAGTAGGCTGAAGGCAGACCCACACCTCTCTTACTACTCCTTAGATACAGTCTCCCTTATTTTATGTCCAGCTCTGTAGCTAGAAATCTGCTATAGTCTCTCTTTCCTCTCTGACCCCATCCCCAATGGATCGCAAAGACCTTCTCCTCCAACCTTCCTTCCCCCAACACATCCCAGTTACTCAGCCTCCAACACCAGCAGGCATTTCCTGGGAACACACCAACTAAACAGGCCAGAAAAACAGGCAACACACAGCCATCATACTCTGGGGAAAATCCAGAAGAAAACAGAAACCAAGGAAAAAAACACCCACCCAAAAAATACAAATCTAGAAATCAGCAGCTAGATGTATAATCAACCCAAACTCAGATGCCAAGATGCCAGAGTAAAAACAAAACCAAAAACAGCGAGAGCAATATGTCTCCCATTAGAACCCAGTTATCCTACCACAGCAGGCCCCGAATATTTCAACATAGCTGAAGCAAAAGAAAAAGACCTTAAAACATACTTTATGAATATGATAGAGTCCTTAAAGAGTAAATGAATAAATCCCTTAAAGAAATCAAGGAAAGCAAAACAGTGTAAGAAAACTGTTCAAGACAAGAAATTGGAAATACATCTTGTGGCAGCATGGGCAGGGGAAAGATGCCCTCCCTCTGCCCATCAACACCTGAGACAGGTGGAAGAGCTGGCCCTGAGGTCACAAGATCAAGAAAGCTGTCCCTGCCCCCTACCAGCTATAACACTCTGAAGAGCAGGCCCTGTACCTTACCAGGGCAGCACAATAGAGCTAATCCTGTTAGCACAGATGTGGGTGAGCTAGCCCCAAAATTGTGAGCATGGGAGAGCAGTCCCCATTACCCATCTGTCTTGTAGCATCCTGAGTGGGGGAGAGATGCTACTTTCCCACCCATCAATGCCTGAAGCAGGTGGGAGAGCTCACCCTGTGGTCATAAGAATTGGAGAGCTGTTCCTGACCCCCACCAGCTGCAACACTTGGGAGAACAGGCCCTGCACCTCACCTGGGTAACACAATAGAGCTAACCCTGTTGTCAGAGCTGTAGATGAATCAACCCTAAAGTTGTAAGTGTGGGAGAACTCTCACCACTACTTTTCTGCTATATGGTAGTATGGAAGGGGGAGAGATGCCCCTCTTACCTCTTGCTCCTTACCACCTGCAATAGATGAGAGAGCTGATCCACCCTCCCCTTTACCAGCTGCAGCACTCAGAAAAATGGGCCCTGATCCTCCCCTAGGCAACACAACAGAGCTGGCCCATTGGTCAGAGGTCAAAGCCCAGGGCCAGTTTTAGTACAGAATCCTACAAGATTTTCCAAGAGTTAATGCCAATACTCCTCAAATTATTTTACATAATTGAGACAGAAGGAACATTGACAATTCATTTTATGAGTCACAGGTACCCTGATACCCAAATCACACAAAGACTAAACAAAAAAAGACAATTACAGACCAATTTCTCTTATGAACATAGATGCAAAAATACTCAATTAGAACACTTGCAATCTGAATCCAAGAACCCATCAAAAACATCATCCAACATGATCAAGTAGGCTTCATCCCAGAGATGCAGGAATGGTTCAATATATGAAAATCAGCAAATGTAATTCACCATAATAAAAAATAATGAAGGAAAAATACCACATGATCTTGTTACATGAAGAAAGGGCCTTTAATGAATTACAACACCCCTTCATGATAATCGTCCTAGAAAGATTAGTGATACAAAGAACATATCTAAATATAATAAAGGCAAGTTACATCAAGCTTACAGTCAACATCAAATTAAATGGAGAGAAACTCAAAGAAATTCCACTAAAATCAGAAACAAGAGAAGGTTGTCCACTCTGTTCATATCTATTCAACATATTGTACTTGAAATTTTAGCTAGAGCAATAAGAAAACTGAAGGAGATCAAAGGGATAAAAATGGGAAAGGAAGAAGTCAAAGTATCATTATTTGCAGATGACATGAGAGTATGTATAAGTGGCCCTAAACATTCCACCAGGAAATTCCTACAGCTGATAAACACTTTAGGCAAAGTGGCTAGATACAAGATCAACTAAAAAAAATCAGTAACCTTCCTATATACAAACAACAAACAGACTGGGAAAGAAATAGGGGAAGCAATACCTTTCACAATAGCCTCAAATAAAATAAAATATCTTGGGGTAACTCTAAGCAAGTGAAAGGCTTGTGTGATACAAACTTCAAGTCTCTGAAGAAAGAAATTGAAGAATATATCAAAAGATGGAAAGGTCTCCCATGTTCATGTATTGGTAGGATTAACAGTAAAAATGGCCATCTTACCAAAAGCAATCTACAGATTCAATGTACTTCCCATCACAATCCCAGCACAATTTTTTAAAGACCTTCAAAGGACAACATTCAACTACATATGAAGAAACAAAAACCCAGAATAGCTAAAACAATCCTGAGTAATAAAAGAACTGCTGGATTCCCAATTTCAAGTTATACTACAGAGGTGTAGTAAAAAACACCACATGGTATGCACATAAAAACAGATACATTGATCAATGGAACTGAATTGAAGATCATATATAAATGTGTCCATAAAAAATGTATGGATACCCAATTCTAAATAAAGAATCCAGAAATACACACTGGAAAAAAATACAGCATCCTTAACAAAGAATGCTGGCAAAACTGGATGCCTGTATGTAGAAGAATGTAAATATATCCATATTTATCACCCTGCACAAAACTCAAGTCCAAGTGGATCAAAGACTTTGATATAAAACCAGATACACTGAACCTGATAGAAGAAAAAGTGGAGACTAGCCTTGAACACACTGGCACAGGAGATGATATTCTGAACTGATCACTAATAGCACAGGCACTAAGATCAACAATGAATAAATAGGACCTTATGAAACTGAAAAGCTTCTGTAAGAAAAAAGACACCATCAATTGGACAAAGTGGCAGCCTACAGCCTTTTTTTTTTTTTGCAAATCCACATTGAATAAAAGACTAATATCCAAAATATATTTAAAAATTCAAGAAACTAGATTTACAAAAACAAAAAACAAATAATCAAACAAAAGTAAACAGAGTGCCAGAGACCTGCTTTGGTAGGGGTGTGAGGGTTCATGTCCCAAAGAGGATGTGTGGAGTCAGTCAGGGGAGAGAAGGAAGGACATGATCTGAGGGTGAATGCAGATGGCTATCAGCAATGTTTTATTAAAAAAAAAAATGAACAAAAAACCTACACCTTTTATAATCTATAGTTGCACACAGGATTAAATGGGAGACAAGGAGCTGGGGTATAGCTTGAGATCAGGGGTTGAGGAATCTAGCATTGACCTTGACAATAGGCAGTAGTCATATGTTAATGGAAGGGCCACAAGTTCCTCTTGCTAGAGATATAAAGAATATCTGCTTTATCAAGCAGGAACTTTTCTCAAGCCCCCAAGGGAATGGAGACCCTTACCCAAATGCCTGACCTTGGGAAAAGGACTTCTGGGGAGCAGACAGTATACTACACATTCTTAGTCTACCATATGGGCCTGTTCCCCTTATAATGCCCCCAAAAGGGAAGGTCCTGATGTCTTATTCTTTTCCCATCATATTGTATTTATTAACTGAACTCTTGCCCTTAATGGCCACAGGCTCTAGATCTGAATTGTAAGAATTTCATCCTTGGAATGAGGTGTGTCTAGTAAATCTCTAATTTTCCTGTTCTTGGTATAATTAAGAGGGCACAATGAAACTCCTGGTTCCATGGAGTCAGGGATTTTTTTTTAAAGAATTATTTTCTTTAGAGAGGCTACCACTGGACATATTTTTATTCTTTACCAAATCCCACATAAAATTTCCCAAAGGGAATGGCATTAATATTGAGAATCATTAAAAATGAAAATAAAAAGGTGCTGGAGAAGTGTGGCTTGCAATGTTGAAATGCTGGAACTTTGTCAAGCAGCAATGGTCATGTGGCCCACACCAACAGAGAATTATCAACAGAGGAATATCAAATGGCTGAGAAACACTTAAAGATATATTCAATATCCTTTGCTATCAGGGAAATGCAAACCAAAACTACTTCGAAATTCCATCTTAACTCCTGTCAGAATGGCTAAGATAGACAACACAAGTGACAGCTAATTCTGTTGAAGATGTGGAGCAAGGTGAACACTCTTCCATTGCTGGTGGGAGTGCAAACTTGTACAGCCACTATGGAAATAAATATGGCAGTTCCTTAGAAAGTTGGGAAATGACCTACCTCAAGACCCAGCTATTCCACTCTAGGATCTCTGATGAGGCTTTGGTGACTGGCTCTGCTCACTTCTCAGTTCCATGAAAGCCAACCCTAAAGCTCACAGGCCCAGTCAGAGGTAGGGGACCAAGAACTGGATTCAATCTAGGAAGCACCTAGGAAGACAGTGCTTGGGCTGCCATAGGTGTTTTTACTTAGCTTGCCATTTCTATTTAGAGCTACCAGCTGAACAGCAGTACCTCTTAAAAGAGCTGTGACCTTCTTCTTTTTCCTTTCCTTTTTTTTTTTAAGCTTTTTCAGGCCCTAGGTGGATATTTTAGCCTCATGTTGGTAAGCCAAAATGTAGTAGGTTTTCTTTATTCTCTCCTGCCTAGCTATTGGATGCCCAGCTCTTTATTAAACCAATCAGGTGTTGGAGACAGGCAAAGAAACACAGTTTTGCAGAGTTAAAGAAATGCATCATTAAAAAAATGCAACATATCTTTGCATCATTAAATATTCCACAGCATGAACAAATGTAACACATTTTAAACTAATATTCCACAACATAGAAACATATATAGAGTGTATTCTAACAAAAATAATCTTAAATTTGTATCAATATACAAAAATCCATACCAATGTAAAATATTTGATATTGACAGTTGCTTTTCCATTTAAAGTAAATTTGACAATCTACTTTATCCCATTACTCCTATAGCCCCCCTTTTCTTTTCAAAATGAGATACCTGAATCTAATCCCCTTTGCTCAGCTCTCTCCCTGACAATAACCAACAACAACTTGTAACCTATGCCCCTAAATGATGATAAACATCCACAATCCATTGAATGACGAAAACCATCTACTCCATCTCTTGGGAATGTGGGCATCATGTTCTCTAGACTGCTTCCTGCTCTGTGGGAGCCACAGCATCTCTAGGGAATCCTGAGAAAATTGATACAAGGATCAAGTCCTGGGAGAGCTAGTTGTATTATTTTTTGTTTAGTCTGTGTGTGATGAGAAAGTGTAGAGCTTATCTGAAGTCCTGGCTGGAGTAGTTTGGACCATTTCAGCTAGCAGCTTTGAAGTTGTTCTGTATGCAGATTTTTGAAGAAACAGAGGCATTCCGAGAGGCTGGATCACATGGGCTACTTGTCTTTATTGGTGTCTGGTCCTTTCTTCCTGAAAACACACAAACTTTTAAAGGTAATATACATATCTACATTAACACAAATATGAAATATGTGGTGCATACAAATCAGCTAAAGATGATTCTCTCTTCTATGTTGGAACAGGTAAAAGGCATCTGTCAACTTAATTAACCCATTTGGACTGCATAACCAAACTGTAATATAAATATCTATCCATGCCATATGATAGGATGCATGTAATAATAAGTCATAAGGACTCTGTTACCAACAAATTCTCCTCCAGTCTCCTCCAGTCTCCTCCAGTCTCAGAGCTGTTCCCATGTCAACGTATCAGCATATATATCACCTGTCCTATAGTCTTTCTTGGTTTCTTTTCCTTCATGTCTGTATCAAGATTTCCAGGTTATCTCCCCCAATCAAATCTGATCTTTATTAATTTTGATGAGAACATTAACTTTGTGTTTCCCCTGAAAACAAAGGCATAACCTCCCCCTAATGCAACACATTTTCTGACTGCCATTTTGAAGTGAAGATATTCTTAAAATATATAAGTTGATTTTATTTATCAATTTCCATAATCCAACATTTCTCAACAGCTGCTGCTCACTCATCAGCATTAAAAAATTCATAGTCAACAAAGAATCATACAGGATCCAGATGCCCTGTGGATATTTCCTATGTTTATGTGGCTTATTCTTTTTATATTACTTTATTTTTTCTTTAAACACTTTACTATTATTTTTAAACTATATGACTGTCTATACCCATTTTTACTGTATTTGTTTGAAGGTTTTCTCAGTCTGAACCATTTTACTGCATGTCTTCAGCCTTTTCTGACCATATCATTTTTACTGTATTTGTTTAAAGGTTTTCTCAGTCTGAACCACTTTACTGCATGCCCGCAGCCTTCTCTGACCATAAGCCTTAAACCTTAAACCCACCAAACCCACCACATGGTTCTGCACATGGCACTGGCTGGCTCAAGTCTGCAGGCAGCAGCCAGGAACTGTGTCTCTGTACACTGCAAACTGCTTGAAAGACTGTGGGACTAGGAAGCCATGTCTGGATCTGTGTTTCTGTGTTTGGAACTTTTATGAAAACTTTGTCAGTTCCTATGTGGAAATATATGGCCCCATATTGGGTGCCATATTTATAGTCTTCCTCTGTCCCACCAGCCAGCTCCCAAATAATGACACAGAGACATATTATTAATTATTAAAGCTTGGACTTTAGCTTAGACCTGTTTTCAAATAGCTCTTATAACTCAAATTAACCCATATTTTTATTTATCTATGTTCTACCATGTAGCTTTTACTTCTATCCTATTTGGTATGTCTGACTCATTCTGCATCTGGTTGGCATCTCTCACATGTCTTGAGTTTGTTCTTCATCTTGAGTTTGTTTTTTCTGCCTGGAAGTCCTGCCTATTTCTCCTGCTTAGCCACTGGCCATTTAGTTCTTGACTAAACCAACCAGAAGGCCCTTTAGGCAGAGACACATCTTTATAGTATAAACAAACATTCTGCAACAATGGAGTCTCAACTGACCATCTCTAATAGCCAGGCAAGATTTCCAGTGATGGAACTCAGTGTTAAGGTTGAATTTTGTTGAGTTGTTGGCCAAGGGGCCTCCCATGGAAATCCTCAAACAACTCAGGCTGTTGTTAAGGGAAAATGTTGTTCTAGGTAGACAGACAGCAGGGACCCATTGACAAGGCCAACACCCACACCATTAATTTAATATGGAAAAGTTGAGATGCCTATATGGAGCATTCACTCCTACGTTCTAGTTTCTTTGGTATAGAAGGTACTCTGTGGGCTACTGAAAGAGAAATATGGACACCATCTCAGACACAAAACCTTTGACCTACGTTATGTTCTGCCTTCAAGAAATGTTCTACTTAGGGCAATTGTGGCACAGAACTTGTGGGAGTAGCCAACCAATGTCTAATTTAACCTAAGGTCTGCTCTATGAGAAGGGGCCCATGCCTGACACTGCTTGGATAACTAAGAACCAAAGACTAGATAACCTAGAGACCTAGGGTAAAACCATACACTACTGGACAAAAAAATAAATTTAAAAAATTTAAATATAAAAAGAATGGTTCCTAATGATATTCTTTTATACTCATAAATTAGTCCCATATCAATCTTTATCAGAGAGGCTTCCTCTAGCAGCAGATGTGAACATATGCAGATACCCACATCCAGACATTATGAGGAGAGAGATCTAATCAGAGGTCTCCATCAAATTCCTGCCTTCAGATCTCAGGGACTCCCAAGGAAGAGGAGGAGGAAAGATTGTAAGATCTAGAGAGGAAGAAGGACACCAGAAGACCCTCTGAGTCGACTAAGCAAGGTGCATATGAACTCACACAGACTGAAGCGACAAACACAGAGGCTACATGGGTCTTCACCAGATCCTCTGCTGACTATTTTTATGGGACTCCTGGCTGTGAAAACCAGTGGCTTTTTTACTCTTGTGCCTGCTCCTAGGACTCTTTTATTCTTGTTTGTTGGGTTACCATGTCCAGTGTCTGTATGGTGATATGATAGTTTTTGCTTCATATTACTGTATTTTATTTTGTCATGTTTGGTTTTTATCTTTTATAAGCCTGTTCTTTTCTAATGAGAGGCAGAAAGGAAATGGATCCAGGGGAGAAGAGACATGGGGAGGAACTGGGAGTAATTGAGGGAGAGGAAACTACAATCAGGATATATTCTATGAAAAAAATCTATTTTCAATAAATGAAAAAACAATCCTCTGGGAAGATTCTGTAACCATGCACTGAAAAAGCAATCAAGCATGATCTTACACTAAAACAATTTATTAGATTATAAACTAATTTTATGGATTGTCTTCACTGTCAAAAAATACAAATAAACTACTGAATTAAAGAAGTCAACATAAGATATGAAAAAGTAATTAAATCAATTAAAATATCATAAAGTAACAAAACTATAGCCACAATAAGTTAAATAAAACATTTAGTGATAAGCATGGCTGATAGACTACCATACATCAGAAGACAGATTTTTCTTGTACTCTACCTGATATCAATGCAATAAATCTAGAAGAGAAAACAATAAGAAGAAATTAAAAGAAGAGAAAATTTAAAAAACATACAAATCATGAAGTTCGAATAACACACTCTTGAGCCATGATGGAGCCATTGGAGAAGTTAGGAGGAAAATTAAAATTTTCAGAGACTGAAATGAAAATTAATACAACATACAGAAATTATTTCTAAGAGGGATTTCTGGCCATAAATGCCTAGACTGAGAAATCTCAAGTAATCAACTTAATGATGCATTGCAAAATCTTAGAACTATAACAAACCAAGCCCTTAGTCAATAGATTAAAACAAATAATCATTATCAAGGAAGAAATTAATGAAATAGAAACTAAATAATAACAAAATACTCAATGAAACAAAAGGCTGATTTTTTAAAAAGAAGATAAACATTGAAAAACTCTTAGCCAAACTTACCAAAAGACATAGACACTCAAAGGTGGGGGCAAGGAAGCCTTCCAACACAGCTTTGCGTAGCTAAAATATGGTCTTTCCTGTTCAGAATGCAAAAAATCTGGAATCATTAGCAGATCCCAGAAGACAGTTTGTTGGAGGCTGTGCTCACTTACATAGATTGCTTCCCTTTAGAGGCCTTGCCTACACTCTGAAGCAGCCTGGTTTGCAGCTGGTGGAACCTTAAGGATGTCAGAGCTCTGTAGGCAGGGCACAGGCCAGGATCCAGTAACAAGGAAATCCATAGATATTTCTAAAAAAATTCTCTAGCCTAAGGCCAATGGTACATCTTTAACAAAGGAAGAAGAAGAGAAAAGTTCAGTCATCAGGAATCCAGTAGTGGGGAATCAACTAAACTTCTTTCAAGGATGGTCTCCCACTTGGAGTTGCAGAAAAGGCTAGAATTGGAAGGATTGACTCTCTGATAGGGAAGGTCAGCATATTTATTATATACACTTGAACTGGGAGGCAGAGTTACTGCATATAGCTGAACAAGGAGGCAGATTTGGCTGACCTCATTTATGAGCAATCTTTGTAAAGGGAGCAGTTTTCTGGTTGTAAATATCCAAGGGGAGAAAGCTGTGGTAGATGTTTTGTGAACACACTACCAATACCCACACATGGACCAGAGGAAGACTTTGCCATGTCTCTGAGACTCATTCCTTGAGGGAAGACTCTGATATTTTCCCATGGTTCTGAGGCTAAGGTCTTTGACATGGCTGCCTCATAACAACAACATATCTACTCAGGTCTTCACACACTCAGAGCTTCACACAACCCAAAGTCCCTACTGCTGAATGCACCACACTTCATACACAAGACTTGAAGATATCAATCTGGATCTGCCCCCAGAAACCTTCTTTCTGAGTATCTATAGATACTATGCAATGTGCCAAGAAAGAAAAGCAATAAATAGTCTATCCAACTGTAATGCCAATGTACCAAAACAGTAATCATTGTGGCACAATAGCCCCCAAAGTGCAGTAGTATCATTTATATTTTGGCAATAGTCAACAGCTAAATAATTAGATTTAAAGACCATTGAATAGGTGGGTTTTCATGTCTGTGACTGTAACATACCCAGGTAATGTTGGCTAGTGAGACCATAGAACCTGAAGGAGAACTAGTACTTTCATGTTTCCAGACAGGTATTCTCTCTAACTATATTCATAACCCTTCCATATACAGATAAGTGTATCTCCCACTACTCATTAAAGAAGCTTCTTTTTGCAGAAAACAGACCACTACAGCAAGCTACAACTGCTCAAAATGCAGAGAGCAATGGACAGTGAGAATACCAAGCTCAAATTGATAGATCTACATCACCACTCCTGCACCTAAGGATCAGTGAACATTGTGCAGAGTATAGGGAAAGATTCCAAGAGCTCTAGAACCAAGACATCTGCTGCAAGATTGTGTTTTCTCTATGTGATAGGGAAACTGCACCATGAAATCTAATCAATACAACTGTCTAAAAAAGACCTGAATATCACCAGCTTACAAGCCTGTTGTTAAAATCTTAGACAGTCTTTTAATTAAAAAAACAAAACAAACAAACAAACAAAAAACAGGGTGAAAGTTGAAAGGTCGGAGAGGCAGAATAAGCCAACCTCTTCTACTGGACAACTCCTCAGCCAATCCTGTTTCCAAGAATCCTCAGACTGAGAGCTTTTAAGTCCTCACCTGAAAGGGTCACAGTTGGACTGCTTTAGTTCCTGTTTCCTTACACCTTATATAGTTTTCTCAGCCCTGCCAACACTTCCTGGGATTAAAGGCATGTGTGCTTCCCAGTACTAGGATTAAAGGTGTGTGCCACCACTGCCTAGCTTTGTTTCCAGTATGACCTTGAATTCACAGAGATCCACATGGATCTCTGCCTCCTGAATGAAAGGATTAAGGGTGTGTGTGCCACCACTGTCTGGCCTCTATATCTAATCTAGTGGTGGGCTCTGTCATCTGATCCACAGGCAAACTTTATTAGGGTATAAAATATATCGACACACATGCCACCATGGTTGGGGGAATTCTTACAAAACTCCATCCCTAGATGAAAAGCTACCTAGCAACTAATGACTACTGAGAGAAAGACAATCACTCTTCCCTAGGGATGAATGTCTTATTTGGTTATCTTATACAAAGTGGTCATGATATATATATATATATATATAATTTTTAATGTGGGAAAACCTCTCTCTCTTTTTTAACTAATTCCCCCCTCTAAATAATTCCTAATTGTCTTACCAAATCTGCCAACAGATATATATAAATACAAGTGACTTCAAATTTTTTCATCAGGTTGTATTTTTATGTTTACTAATGTCTATGATATACAAAAATTGAATAATGTAATAGTTAAAGAAAAAGAGGCCATAAATATCCCTCAGATATTTGTATCTGATTTTTCCCTATTACATTGGTAAAGAGGTTTTCCTTTCTTTTGGGATTTTTCTGTTACAGCTCTCTGCAGCAAACTCGATAGGCATTTGGGTTCCAAATGCCATAGGAGTTAGCCACTTTGGCCTGTTCCCCCATGCAGATGGCTGACTCTCTGGCTTCTTCTCTCCCAGTGGGTTGTGGGCTTTCCCTGGACCCCTCTTTGGGCTGCTACCAAACTAGGTAGCTGCCTTGAAAACCCACTCAAGCTTCTACTATTCTACTCAGAAGCAATCACTTTCCCATCTGAATCATCACTGTTGGCAGATTTGGTAAGACAATTAGGAATTATTAAAGGGGGGAATTAGTTAAAAAAGAGAGGGAGAGGTTTTCCCACATTAAAAATGAGAAGTACTATTACAATGAAGAAAGTTAGGTCTCTGTATGATTACATGGTGCACGGTTTGAAAATTGAACAATTGGATAAGAGTATAATTAATTTAGATGGAATTTACATAATGTCAAGTATAAACATTATCTGTTTGATCATTTTTGTTTTATCATTTTAAAAATGGTAAATATGAGTACCAAGATAAAAGTTTTAGAAAAACTTATTAAAACAGATTGTAGAGATATTCAGACACAGACAGAAGAATTTAAAGGAAAACCAATCTCAGCATTACTTTATAAGTTTAGGGAGGAACAGCCTAAGGTTTTCAAACAGCCTACCTTAATTTATCCAGTAACCATACAGCAACTGCCAAATGATAGATATCCCCAAGGCTGTGTAAGAGCTGAGTAGACTTCTGTGAAAATGTTAAATTTAAGGAGATTCAAGGAAGTGATAATCTCATACAGCATGCATTCACCTTTTGTGAAGCAGATGTTAAACTCATGGTCAACTCATAATAGAATTATCCCTCAAGACTGGAGAGACAGTTACAACAATCTTGGAACCTGGTCCTCAGTTACAGTGGAGGACCTCGTGGAAAAATGAGGCTAAGACCATTGAACAACAAAGTAGTGCTAGAGGTATGGAAATCTCCCAAGACCAACTTCTTGGAGAGTGATATTATACTAATGTAGAAAGGCAATCTCTGTATGATGACCACACTTTGGTTTTATAACACACAGTAGCCTTGAATGCTTGTGATAGAATTGAAGAAGTGGGAAAGAAAACTGAGTCATTTACAAAAGTTACACGAGGCCCAAAAGAAACCTTCACTGATTTCTTACAAAGATTGACTTTAGCAGTAAATAGAGTGATACCAAATTCAGATGTGAGACAAATAATAATTGAATCTTTGGCTTTTGAAAATGCTAATTCACAATGCAAAAGAGTAATTAGGCATCTGATGGAAAGATCAGCACCCTTAGATCTGAGATATGATCAATATCAAATTTCATAACCATGATGATCCTGATAGAAGAGGTGATTTCCAGAGGTTTGAAGAAAAATCAAAATGTCAGATGTTTCAACTGGGGTAAAGAAGGTCACCTAAAAAGGAATTATAAAGAGGGCATTCCTAGAAACAATGTTTTTTCTAAGCATGACCCCAACAGAATGCCCCTCCATTCTGGAGAATGCAGAAGGTATGGCAAAGGCAGACACTAGACTAGTGAATGTAGATCATCAAGGGACAGACAAGGTAACCATTGCCATAGGGAAACACCCTGAGGGGCCTCTTATAGGCCCCCATGTCAAATTCGGTTCAGTCATTTCCTGCCATCATGGATGAAACTCCTTCCCAGAGCATGAAAGAACCTTATGCCTAACACCTGCCCAACTCGGCCCCAGTTGCCAGCCAGCAGGCAGGGCTCCTGTGGGAAGGCTCCCTCTTTCACCAAGACCCCTCAGTGGACCCTGCAATCTACACGCCCTGCCCCCATACCATCTGCCCAAGACCCCAGCCACTTCCTGAGGCTGGGAAACCAACTCCCAGTTCTATCCAGACCTAGAGAATTGCTGGCCAGCAGGCAAGGTTCCTGCAGGAAGGCTCTTCGCTTCACCAAGACCCCTCAGCAGACTCTGCAATCTACATGCCCTGCCCCTATACCCATCCACCCAAGACCACAGCCACTTCTTGAGGCTTGAAACCAACCCCCAGCTCTATCTGGACCTAGAGAGAGAGAGCTCTCATTGGACAAAGAGCTGTCATTGGACCAAGAGCAACCTCAGCAGACAGGGAATCTGCCAGCCCTTATTAGACCAAGAGTGGCTTTCTGAGAAGTAGAATCTGCCACTTCTCATTGGACCAAGAGAGGCTTCCTGAAACACAGAATCTTTCAGCTCTGACTGGACCAAGAGCCCTGATAAGACCAAGAGTGGATCCATGAGTCACAGAATCAACTTGCTTGGGTTAACCCAAGAGCAGCTCCCTGAGACACAGAATCTGCCTGCTCCAATTAGACCAAGAGCTAAGATTAGACCCAGAAAGGCCCCTAAGACACAGACACAACAAGCACAGAGTGGACCAACAGCAATTCACTCAGACACAGGCACCTCTTATACCTATTAGACGAGGAGATGGGCAGATGTCAAGGCAGAAGTACATACAACAACATCAAGAGCAATAGAGCATCACCAACACCCAGCCTTCCTCCAAAAGCAAGACCTGAACATCACAAGGTAGAAGAAGCAGAAGAAAGCAACCTTAAGAATAGCATCATGAAGATGCTAGAGGCCTTTAAAGAAAAAAGAAAAAATGAAATTGAGGAAAAGACAAACAAAAAAAGTGGAAGAAATCAATAAAGGAATTGAGAAAAAGACAAAAAATTGGAAGAAATCTATAAAGAAATAGAGGAAAAGACAAATAAAAAAATTGAAAGAAAGCAATAAGTCCCTAAAAGAAAACCATGAAAAAAGCAATTAAACAGGTGAGGGAAACAGTTCAAGACCTGAAAAGGGAAATAGAAACAATAAAGAAGAGATAAACAGAGGGAATGCTGGAAATAGAAAATCTGAATAAACGAACAGGAAACACAGATGCAAGCATAACCAACAGAATACAAGAGATGGAAGAGAGGATCTCTGGTGTAGAGGATACAATAGAAGAAATGGATTCATCAGTCAAAGAAAATACCAAAGCCAAAAATGTCATAACACAAAATGTCCAAGAAATCTGGGACACCATGAAAAGACCAAACCTAAGAATAATAGGGATAGAGGAAGGAGAAGTATACCAACTCATAGGCACAGAAAATATATTCAACAAGATCATAGAAGAAAATTTTCTCAACTTAAAGAAGGAAATACCTATGAAGATACAAGAAGCCTATAGAACACCTAACAGACTAGACCCCCCAAAAAGTCCCCTTGCCACATAATAATTAAACAACTAAACCTACAGAATAAAGAGAGAATATTAAGAGCAGCAAAGGAAAAAGTCCAAGTGACTTATACAGACAAACCCATCAGAATAACACCCTATTTCTCAATGGTGACTTTGAAAGCCAGAAGGACCTGGACAGATGTAATGCAGACACTAAGAGACCATGAAGACAGCCTAGACTAATATACCTAGCAAAACTTTCAGTCATCATAGACAGAGTGAACAAGACGTTCCAAGACAAAACCAGATTTAAACAATACCTATCCACAAATCCAGCCCTGTAGAAATCACTAGAAGCAAAATTCCAACCTAAGGAAGTCAGATACACCCACAAAAACACAGGCAATAAATAACCCCACAGCAGTAAACCCCAAAGAAGGGAAGTACACACACACTATCACCAAAAGATAACAGGAACTAACAATCATTGGTCATTAATATCCCTTAATATCAATGGACTTAATTTACCAATAAAAAGACACAGGCTATCAGAATGGATACAAAAGCACAACCCATCTTTCTGCTTCATACAAGAAACACACCTCAAATTTCAAAGATAGACACTACCTCAGAATAAAAGGCTGGGAAAAGTCTTTCCAATCAAATGGTCTTAAGAAGCAAGCAGGTGTAGCTATCCTAATATCCAGCAAAATAGACTTCAAACTAAAATCAATCAAAAGAGATTAAGAAGGACATTACATACTCATCACAGGAAAGATTCACCAAGATGAAGTTTCAATTCTGAACATTTATGCCCCAAACACAAGGGCACCCACATATGTAAAAGAAACATTACTAAAGCTTAAATCACACATAAAACCCCACACATTAATAGTGGGAGACTTCAACACCCCACTCTCACCACTGGACAGATCTGCCAAATCGAAACTTAATAGAGAAATAAAGGACTTAACTGATGTTATGACTCAAATGGACTTAATTGATATCTACAGAACATTCTATCCTAACAAAAAATAATATATCTTCTTCTCAGCACCCCATGGAACCTTCTCTAAAATCAACCACATACTTGGCCACAAAACAAATCTCAACAGATACAAAACAATTAGAATAACCTCCTGCGTTCTATCAGACCACCATGGTTTAAAGTTAGATTTCAACAACAACAAAAACTACAGAAAGCCTACAATCTCATGGAAACTGAATAATGCTCAACTGAATCACCAATGGGTCAAGGAAGAAATAAAGAAAGAAATTAAAGACTTCCTAGAGATCAATGAAAATGAATATACCACATACCCAAACTTATGGAATGCTATGAAAGCAGTGCTAAGAGGAAAATTCACAGCACTAAATACCCACATAAAGAAGTTGGAGAAATCTCACACTAGTGTCTTAACAGCATACCTGAAAGCTCTAGAAGAAGAAGAAGTAAAGTCACCCAGGAGAAATAGATGCCAGGAAATAATCAAATTGAGAGCTGAAATAAATAAAAATAGAAACAAAGAGAACAATAAAAAGAATCAATGAAGCAAAGAGTTGGTTCTTCGAGAAAATCAACAAGATAGACAAGCCCTTATCCAAACTAACCAAAAGGCAGAGAGAGAGAGAGCATCCAAATTAACAAAATCAGAAATGAAAAGGGACATAACAACTAACGTTGAGGAAATCCAGAAAATCATCAGGTCATACTTCAAAAACCTCTACTCCACAAAACTGGAAAATCTAAAAGAAATGGATAATTTTCTGGGTAGGTACCACATACCTAAGTTAAATCAAAACCAGATAAACTATTTAAATAGACCAATACCCCTAAGGAAATAGAAACAGTCATTAAAAGTCTCCCAACCAAAAAAAGTCGAGGACCAAATGGTTTCAAAGCAGAATTCTACCAGATCTTCAAAGAAAAGATAATACCAATACTCTTTAAATTGTTCCACACAATAGAAACAGAAGGAACATTACCAAACTCCTTCTATGTGGCTACAATTACCCTGTTTCCCAAGCCAAACAAAGATGCAACAAAGAAAGAGAACTGCAGACCAATCTCTCTCATGAACATTGATGCAAAAATACTCAATAAAATATTGGTAAACAGAATCCATGAACACATCAAAACAATTAGCCACCATGATCAAGTAGGCTTCATCCCAGGGATGCAAAGGTGGTTCAACCTTCGAAAGTCTGTCAATGTAATACACCATATAAACAAACTGAAAGAAAAAAACCACATGATCATCTCACTAGATGTTGAAAAGGCTTTGACAAAATCCAACACCCCTTCATGATAAAGGTCTTGGAGAGATCAGGAATACAGGGAACATACCTAAACATAATAAAGGCAATTTACAGCAAGAAAACAGTCAACATCAAATTAAATGGAGAGAAACTCAAAGTGATTCCACTAAAATCAGGAACAAGACAAGACTGTCTGCTCTCCCCATACTTATTCAATATAGTACTTGAAGTTCTATCCAGAGCAATAAGACAACATAAGGAGATCAAGAGGATACAAATTAGAAAGGAAGAAGTCAAGCTTTCCCTATTTGAAGATGACATGATAGTATACATAAGTAACCCCAAAAATTCAACCAAGGAACTTATACAGCTTATAAACACCTTCAGCAATGTAGCAGGATACAAGATTAACTCAAAAAAATCAGAAGTCCTCCTATATACAAATGACAAATGGGCTGAGAAAGAAATCAGAGATACATCACCCTTTACAATAGACACAAATGATATAAAATACCTTGGGGTAACTCTAACTAAACAAGTGAAGGACCTGTATGACAAGAACTTTAAGTCCCTGGAGAAAGAAATTGAAGTAGATGTCAGAAAATGGAAAGATCTCCCATGCTCATGGATAGGCAGGATTAACATAGTAAAAATGGCAGTCTTACCAAAAGCAATCTACAGATTCAATGAAATCTCCATCAAAATCCCAACACAGTTCTTCACAGACCTGGAAAGAACAATACTCAACTTCATATGGAAAAACAAAAAACCCAGGATAGCCAAAAGAATCCTGGACAATAAAACAACCTCTGGAGGCATCACAATCCCTGACTTCAAGCTCTACTATAGAGCTCTAATATTAAAAACAGCTTGGTACTGGCATAAAAACTGACATGTGGACCAATGGAACCGAACTGAAGACCCTGACCTTAATCTGCACACCTATGAACATACGATTTTTGACAAAGAAGTCAAAACTATACAATGGAGAAAAGAAAGCATCTTCAACAAATGGCACTGGCATAACTGGATGTCAACATGTAGAAGACTGCAAATAGATCCATATCTGTCACTGTGCACAAAACTTAAGTCCAAGTAGATCAAAGACCTCAACATAAATCCAGTTACTCTGAACCTGATAGAAGAGAAAGTAGGAAGTAGTCTTGAATGCATTGGCACTGGAGATCACTTCCTAAATATAACACCAGTAGCACAGACACTGAGAAAAACAATTAATAAATGGGACCTCTTGAAACTGAGAAGCTTTTGTAGCACAAAGGACACAGTCAACAAGACAAAATGACTGCCTACAGAATGGGAAAAGATCTTCACCAACCCCACATCTGAGAGAAGTCTGATACCTAGAACATATAAAGAACTCAAGAAATTAGACATCAAAATACCCAACAGTCCAATTAAAAATCATGGGCTATAGAGCCAAACAGAGAATTCTCAGCAGAAGAAGCTCAAATGGCTGAAAGACGTTTAAGGAATTGCTCAACATCCTTAGTCATCAGGGAAATGCAAATCAAACTGACTCTGAGATACCATCTTACACCCATCAGAATGGCTAAGATCAAAAACACTGAAGACAGCTTATGTTGGAGAGGATATGGATCAAGGGGAACACTCCACTGTTGGTGGGAATGCAAACTTGTACAGCCACTTTGAAAATCAGTATGGCACTTTCTTAGAAAATTAGGAATCAACCTCCCTCAAGATCAAACTATACCACTCTTAGTCATATACCCAAGGAATGCTCAATCATACCACAAGGACACATGCTCAACTATGTTCATAGCAGCATTATTTGTAATAACCAGAACCTAGAAACAACCTAGATGCTCTTCAACTGAAGAATGGATAAATAAAATGTGGTACATATACACAATGGAGTACTACTCAGCAGAGAAAAACAATGACATCATGAGGTTTGCAGGCAAATGGATGGAACTGGAAAATATCATCCTGAGTGAGGTAACCCAGACTCAGAAAGACAAACATGGTATGTACTCACTCATAAGTGGATACTAGATATAAAGCAAAACATAAGCAGACTGCAACTCACAACTCCAGGGAGGCTACCCAGTAAAGAAGACCTTAAGAAAGACACAGGGATCACCCAATGACAGAGAAATGGATGAGAGCTACATGAGCAAACTGGGATAATGAAGGGCAAGGGTCAGGGGGAAGAGAGCTTAGTGGAGCGGGAGGTCCCAGCTGGATCAGGAACAGAGTGGGAGAACAAGGAAAAGAGATACCATGATAAATGAAGACCCCATGGGAATAGGAAGAAGCAGAGTGCTAGAGAGGTCCCCAGAAATCCACAAAGATACCTCCACTGTAGACTACTGGCAATGGTCAAGAGAGTGCCTGAGCTGACCTACTCTGGCGATCGGATGGCCAAACACCCTAACTGTCATGAAAGAACTCTCATCTAGTGTCTGATGGAAGCAGATGCAGAGATCCATGGCCAAACCCCAGGTGGAGCTCCAGGAGTCCAATCAGCAAGAGAGAGAGGAGGGATTATATGAACAAGAGATGTTGAGACCATGTTTGGAAAAAGCACAGGGACAAATAGACAAACTAGTGGAAACACATGAACTGTGAACCAATAGCTGAGGAACCTCTATGGAACTGGACCAGGTCCTCTGGATAAGTGAGACAGGTGATGAGCTTGAACTGTTTAGGAGGCCCCCAGGCAGTGGGACTGGGATCTGTCCTTGTCACATGATCTGGCTTTTTGGAACCTAGGGCCTATGCTGAGACACTTTGCTCAGCCTTGGTGCAGGGAGGAGGGGCCTGGACCTGCCTCAACTGAGTCTACCAGGCTGGGCTGACTCCCCAGGGGAGACCTTGCCTTGTAGAGGGTGGGAATGGGGGGTGGGTTGGGGGGGAAGTCTGGGGGGTGGGAGGAGGGAGGACAGGGGATTCCGTGGCTGATATGTAAAATTAAATTAATTTTAAAATAAAAATATTTTAAAAATAAATAAATAAAAGGACCTTATGCCTATTTTAAAAAACCATACTGCTCTGGATGATAGAATGGCTATAGAAGAGAGAACAAATTTTTCAGGAGAAACCATAAATTAAATAGATAAAGATTAGATTTGAACAAGAGAAACCTCTTGATTAGAAGAGGTGATAGTTCATCAACCAGAGTGACAGTTCAGTTTAAACTAACTTATACAACTAACAAATGCTTTTCATTTGATCAGATATAACTTGCCAAAACAGGACCTCCCCAAAATTAGGGTTGGAGAAGATGGGTTTTTTGTTTTGTTTTGTTTTGTCTTTTCAGGAGAATGAAGGCATCCAGCTAAGGAATCTGAAGATCACTGGACAAATGAAGACCACTGGACAAATGAGACTTGTGAAGAAAAATAAGAAATAATCCAGAAAAAAAATGTTCCAAGAAAAAGAGTAAATTGACCTCTAACAGGATAAAATTTCATATATATTCCTAAATGTTTCTGCTGTTATATACAAACATATACTACAGATGATCTTTTTGTAGTCTCAGTTCAACTGAAAATTAAAAGCTGGCTTTGGAGTTGGAGTGTGGCTCTCTCCTTCTCTAAACCCAAGCATGTTTGTTAAAGTAAAATCCAAAATCTGTCTCATGTCAGAAGAACTACCTGACATGGGACAGAAAAAAAAAACCAAATTTAGGTACTATTTTATTGCCACTAATATCATAATCCCTTGGTTTAATTTTGATTCTTTAAAACTTTTTCATAAGGTATGAATATTATCTCAATTATGTTCATAGTAGCATTATTCATAATAGCTAGAACCTAGAAACAACCTAGATGCCCCTCAACCAAAGAGTGGATAAAGAAAATGTGGTAGATTTACACAATGAAGTATTACTCAATGGTTAAAAAAAAAAAACAAAAAAAAAAAACGATGTCATGAAATTTGCAGGCAAATGGATGGAACAAGAAAAAAATCATCCTGAGTAAGGTAACCCAGACCCAGAAAGACAAACACAGTATGTAGTCATTCATAAGTGGACACTAGATATAAAGCAAAGGATAACCAGGCTACAATCCACAACCCCAGAGGAACTAGGTAACAAGGATGACCATAAGAGGGACACATGGCTCACCCAGGGAAGAGAAAATAGATGCGATCTCCTGTGTAAACTGGGGGTTGGAGGGTAGGAGATTAGAGATGTGAACATGAGGGATCTGTATGGCCAAGTTGGGGGAGGGACAGAGAGGGAAAGCAATGAAAGAGATATCTTGATAGAGAGAGCCATTATGGGGTTAGGGAGAAACTTGGTGCCAGGGAAACTCCCAGGAATCTACAAGGATGATCCCAGCTAAGACTACTAGCAATTATGGGGAGGATGCCTGAACTAGCATTCCCCTGTAATCAGATTGGTGAATACCCTGTCATCATAGGGCCTTCCTCCAATAACTGATGGAAGCAGATGCAGAGATCCACAGCTAAGCACTGGGCTGAACTCCAGGAGTCCAGTTGGAGAGAGGGAGGAGGGATTATATGAGCAAGGGGGTCAAGATCATGTTGAGGAAACACACAGAGACAGCTGACCCAAGCTCCCAAGCTCGTGGGAGCTCACAGACTCTAGAGTGACAGTTAGGGAGCCTGCATGGGACCTACCTAGACTCTCTGCATGTAGGTAACAATTGTGTAGCTTGGTCTGTTTGTGGGGTCCCTAGCAGTGGGATCAGGACCTGTCCCTGGCACATGAGCTGGCTTTTTGGAACCTATCCCCTATGGTGGGATGACTCACTTAGCTTTGATGCTGGGGGAGGAGGGGGAGGAGCATGGTCCTGCCTCCACTTGATATGCCATGCTTTGTTGATTGCCATGGGAGGCCTTACCCTTTCTGAGGAGTGGTTGGAAAGGATGGAAAGGAGGGGGGGCAATGGGAGGAGAAGAGGGAGGAGAAACTGTGGTTGGTGTGTAAAATAAATTTTAAAAATTTATAAAATAAAATTATTTTATTTATTATAATTATTTACAGTTCCCTTGAATATATATTGTTTATAAATGATTTGAGTTTTATGTAATTTTTATGTGTGCAAATGTGTGTGACCCTCCATCTATATGCATTTCTTATGCTTTTTTCCCTCTTTTTCTAGTTTGGTGGTTTTGTCAAATTCCAAATTATTTGTTTTCTACTAATCTTATTTTATTTTATTTTATTATTCCTTGGATGCCTGTTATTTTTCTAAGGAGAGGCAGAAAGCATGTAGTTCCAGGTGGGAAGGGAGGTGGGGAAGAACTGGAAGGAGTAGAGGGAAACTATAATTGGAATATATTTTATGAAGAAAATCTATTTTCTTTTTTTTATTTTACTTTATAATTAATTTAATTTTACATATCAGCCATGGATTCCCCTATCCTCCCTCCTCCCACCCCTACCCCTGCCTTCCCCCACCAACCCACCCACCATTCCCACCCTCCAAGGCAAGGTCTCCCCTGGGGTGTCAGCCCAGCCTGGTAGACTCAGTTGAGGCAGGTCCAGGCCCCTCCTCCCTGCACCAAGGCTGAGCAAAGTGTCTCAGCATAGGCCCTAGGTTCCAAAAAGCCAGATCATGTGACAAGGACAGGTCTCAGTCCCCACTGTCTGGGGGCCTCCTAAACTGTTCAAGCTCATAAACTGTCTCATTTATCCAGAGGGCCTGGTCCAGTTCCATGGAGGCTCTTCAGCTATTGGTTCACAGTTCATGTGTTTCCACTAGTTTGTCTATTTGTCCCTGTGCTTTTTCCAATCATGGTCTCAATATCTCTTGCTCATATAATCCCTCCTCTCTCTCTTGCTGATTGGACTCCTGGAGCTCTATGTGGGGGTTGGCCATGGATCTCTGCATCTGCTTCCATCAGACACTAGATGAGAGTTCTATCATGACAGTTAGGGTGTTTGGCCATCCGATCACCAGAGTAGGTCAGCTCAGGCACTCTCTTGACCATTGCCAGTAGTCTACAGTGGAGGTATCTTTGTGGATTTCTGGGGACCTCTCTAGCACTCTGCTTCTAAGCAAGACACAGGGATCACCCAATGACAGAGAAATGGATGAGATCTACATGAGCAAACTGGACACGACGGGGGTAATGTCCAGCAAACTGGACATGAGGGAGCAAGGGTCAGGGGAAAGAGAGCTTAGGGGAGCAGGAGGTCCCAGCTGGATCAGGAACAGAGTGGGAAAACAAGGAAAGAAATACCATGATGAATGAAGACCCCATGGTAATAGGAAGAAAATTTATTTTCAACAAAGGAAAGCATTAACAAAATCATTCACCATGATCAACTTGTCTTCATTCCTGAGACTCAAGGGTGGCTCAACATGTCACATCACATGAAGAGGCTCAGGGACTGAAATGTGGAAAACGATTAAAAATGATGAATGCTTGATTGTGAGACTCTCATAATTCCTGTGTCTTTTAGGCTGGTTTAGAGGAAAATACTCTGAAAATCACCAGAAACGATCATTGAGCTAGGGATTGCTAGTCTCCTTTGGAAGCATTTTTGTTCCTGTGAACAGAAAGATTTTAGTTTTAGCACAATTACTATTTATAACTGTTTACTTTTCGTTACACAGTAATAAAGAACAGATGTTTCTGAGATAATAAAACGGAGTAGAACAATAAGTTTTGACTTCTTTTTATTCTTTTCTCAAACAATACATCCTGACTACAGTTTCCCCTCCCTCCACTCCTTCCAGTCTCCTATTCAACTTCCCTCACCCAGATCCACTCCGCCTCCATTTCCCTTAAGAAAAGAGCAGGCCTCCCAGGGATATCAACCAAACACAGCATAACAAGTTACAAAAGGATTAGTCAGAAATCCTCATATCGGAAATGGGTCAGGCAACCCAGAAGGAGGAAAAGGGTCCCAAGAGCAGGCAAAGAGTCAGAGACACCCTCCACTCCCACTGTTAGGAGCTCCACAAAAATACCAAACCAATAACCATAACTTACTTGCAGAGGACCTAGCACAGACCCATGCAGCCTCGATGATTGCCATTTCAGTCTCTTTGAGTCCTTATGAGCCCTGCTTAGTTGATTCTGTGGGCCATGTTCTTCTGGTGTCCTGAAACCCTCTAGCTCCTACACCCTTCATAACAGCCACAAATAATATAAAATATCTTGGGGTAACTCTAACCAAGCAAGTGAAAGACTTGTATGATTAAAAACTTCAAGTCTTTAAAGAAAGAAATTGAAGAAGATATCAGAAGATGGAAGAATCTCCCATGGGCTCATAGATCAGTGGGATCAACATATTAAAAATGGTCATCCTACCAAAAGCAATCCACAGAATCAACATAATCCCCATCAAAATTCCAACATAATTCTTTACAGACCTTAAAAGGACAGTACTCAGTTTCATATGGATAAACAAAAAAATCCAGGACAGCTTAGATAATCTTGAACAATAAAAGAACTTCTGGAGATATCACCATCCCTAAATTCAAGCTCTACTACAGAGCTGTAGTAATAAAAACCACATGGTATTGTCATAAAAACAGACATGATTAAATGGAATTGAATTGAAGATCCATATATAAATTCACACACATATGGCCACTTGATTTTTGATAAAGAAACCAGAAAGACACAATGGGAAAAAAAGAAAGAAAACATCTTCAACAAATGGAGCTTGTCCATTTGGATGTCTGCATATAGAAGAATGCAAATAGATCCATATCTATCACTCTGCACAAAACTCAAGTACAAGAGGATTATAGACCTCAACATAAAAACCAGATACACTGAACCCGATAGAAGAGAAAGTTGAGAATAGTCTTGAACACATTGGCACAGGAGACATCTTCCTGAACAGAACACCAATAGCCCAGGCACTAAGATCAACAATTAATAAATGGTACCTCACTCTTGCCAGACTCCAGCAAAATCCCCAACCCATACCATGCAGCCAGGGTGGGTGGAACTCAACCAAATGCACCAACCGGAAGCCTATGGTGCCAGGTGATTGGGAACTATAATGATCTCTTTATGATGAGTAAGCTTGGTCCAGCTCAACATCATGGCGACCTGAATGGGACAAGGAACCCCACATGCAGTCCTGGGGTTGTCCACCCCGTGCTCCCAGGAGAAAACACAGGTCCACCTGGTACCTTGCAGCACCAGCCAGATGGTCTTGTATAATATGGGGGGGGGGGGAGAGAGAGAGAGAGAGAGAGAGAGAGAGAGAGAGAGAGAGAGAGAGGTTCATATACTGTGGACAGAGACACATATAAAGAGATGAGAGAGGAAGAGGGTGGGCTGAAACGCTGAAGAAACTGACCCCCTGACCAGCTGCAACACATAGGAAAGTAAACCCTATACTTTGTCATCATAGCAGAGATAAGCCTGTTGATGAGAGCACAGGCAATCCAACCCTGAGAATGTGAGCTTGGGAGACCTAGCCCCACCCCTCATCTGCCACATGGAGGCTTGGGCTGGGGGGAGAGTTGACCTTCTCTCACCCCCACCCATCAATGCCTAAGGCAAGTGGGAGAGTTGACCCTGAGGTAACAAGCATGGGAGAAAATGGTGGGAGAGAAGAGTGGGAGAGCTGTCCATTGCTCCCCTCTCATAGTCTGAAACAGTCAGGAGAGCAAGCTCTGCTGCTCTCCAGGGAAGCACAATAGAGCCAACCCTGTTAGCACAGGTGGGGGTGAGTCAGCCCTGAAGTTGTGAGCATGGGAGAACTGTCCACATTGCTCATCTGTCCTGTGGCAGCGTAGGTGGGGGAAAGATGCCCTCCCTCCTGCCCATCAACACCTGGGGCAGGTGGGAAGTTGGCCTCGAGGTCACAAGAACAAGAGAGCAGGCCCTGCACCTTGCCTGAGCAACACAATAACTGAGTCCTCTTAGTGGAAGTGTGGGTGAGCCAGCCCTGAAGTAGTGCACAAGGGAGGGCTGTTCCCATTGTACTCACCTGTCATGAGCAGGCATGGGCAGGGGAGAATTGCCCTCCCCCACACCCATCTGAGGCAGGCAGGACTGCTGCACATTTCAGATAAGCTAGAGCATGTGCTATATATACTGTTCCTGCAATGACTAGGCTTCCTGCAAAAACAGTCAAAGTCGTGGGGGAGGGGGGGCTTGAGGCCAGCAATGGCCAGCAGATTCCAGAGCCTATCAGAAAGCACCAACTTAGCAAAGAGCACTAAGGCAGATCTTTCCTCAGGATGGGATGGAGTATGTACAAGGCTTACTATTTCCTAAAAATAGATGAGCTTGCTTGCAACCTCCCAGAGTCTGTGTAGTTGCCTCCAAATCTCCTCTCCCCCTGCCTCTAGGGTCTAGAGACCTCACCAGGCAAACAGCAACACCTATCAATGCCTGGGGCAAATCGGGGAGCTAGCCCTATGGTCATAAGAGTGGAAGAGCCATCCCTGACCCCTACCAACTGCAACACTTGGGAGAGCAGGCCCTGCACCTTGCCTGGGCAACACAATGGAACCAACTTGGTTGGCACACATGTGAGTGAGCCAGCCCTGAAGTAGTAAGCAAGAGAGAGCTGTCCCTATCACCTGTCTGTCCTGTGAAGGCACGGACAGGGGAGAGTCCCTCCACCCCTGCACCTATCAATGAGACAGGTGTGAGAACTGGCCTGAGGCTCACAGAGCAGGATAGCTGTTCCTGCCCCCTACTAGCTACAACACTTGGGAGAGCAGGCCCTGCAAATCGCTTGGGTAACACAATAGAGCGAACCTTGGTGGTGGAGGTGTGGGTGAGCCATCCCCCAAAAGCATGGGAGAGCTGTCCCAACTACTCATGTGTCATGTGTCAGTGTGGGAGTGTGAGAGATGCCCCTCCTTACCCCTTACCCCTTACCACCTGCAACAGACAAGAGAGCTGACCCTTCCCCTTACGAGCTGCAGCATTCAGGAAATGGGCCCTGCCCCTCACACAGCACAGCAGAGCTGCCATGTGATGGGAGGTAAGTGTGACCCAGCCCTGATGTTATGAACAAAGGAGAGCTGTCCCACTACTCATCAGACATGTGATAGCATGGGCAGAGGATAGATGCCCTCCCCACCACCTCTTACCCATCAACACTTCAGACAGGTGGAGGAGCTGGCCCTGGGGTCATAAGAGCAGGAGGGCACCAAAAAAAAAAAAAAAAAAAAAAAAAAAAAAAGCCGGGCGGTGGTGGCGCACGCCTTTAATCCCAGCACTCGGGAGGCAGAGCCAGGCGGATCTCTGTGAGTTCGAGGCCAGCCTGGGCTACCAAGTGAGTTCCAGGAAAGGCGCAAAGCTACACAGAGAAACCCTGTCTCGAAAAACCAAAAAAAAAAAAAAAAAAAAAGAGCAGGAGGGCTGTCCCTACCCCTCACCAGCTGCAGCACTCAGAGGAATGGCCCATGTACCTCACCTGAGCAACACACTAGACCTGGCTTTGATGGTATAAATGTGGGAGAGCCGACCCTGAGGGCATGAAAGCAAGGGAACTGGCCCCATCCCTCACTCATTGCTGCAAGAAGTGAATTAGCCAAGGGACAATGCTGGAAAGCTCACCTTCGGCGTGAGAACAAGGGAGAACTGGCTGGCAGACCAATCCTACAGCTGCCCAGGCCCAGAACCAGGGTTATGATTTGGCCTACCCCAACATCCACCCCATCTATGATCTGCTGGAGCTCATGAAGGGACCTGACCCACAGACTCAACCTACAGGATCTCCACAACACAGGGCAACAATAGGATACCCAGGAAGAGTCCTAGTGAGGGCACAGTATCGATAGTGTAGTAGAAACCAGAGGCCTCGAACCAAACCAATGACTCTTTGCAATGAACATTTGTAAGTAAAGATATATAGACAAAGGGTGTTACTGCATGACACTGTGTCATATTTTAGCGTCCATGATAAGATTTTTAATTTTTTTCTTTTTTTCTTAAATTTTGTTTTATTTAATTTTTGTCATGGTGGGGAGTTGCAGGGAAGGAGGACAGATACAAAATGACTGTGAGATGAATGGGGTTGATATAATGATGTAAAAGATGCCATGAATAAATAAAAAATTAAAATAAATGGGACCTTATGAAACTGAAAAGCTTCTGGAAGGCAAGGGGGTATTCAATAGAACAAAATGAGAAAAGATTTTTACCAACCTCACATCTGACAGAGAGCTAATTTCCAAAATACGTAAAGAACTCAAAAAAAATAGACATCAACAAACCAAATAATCCAATTTAAAAGTGGGGTATAATTTTAAACAGAGAATTCTCAATAGAAGAATCTCAAATAGCTGAGAAACATTTAGAGAAATGTTCAACATCCTTAGTCATCAGGAAAATGCAAATCAAAACTTCTTTGAAATTCCATCTTACACCTGTCAGAATGGCAAAGATCAACAACACAAATGACAGACAGTTCGCTCATGTTGGTGATTATGTGGAGCAAGGCAAACACTCCTCCATTGCTGGTCAGAGTGAAAAGTTGTACAGTCCCTATGGAAATCAATATGGCAGTTCCTCAGAAAGTTGGGAATCAATCTACCCCAAGACCCAACTATACCTCCCTTGGTCACTCCATCGTACTCAAAGGACATTTTCTCAGCCATGTCCATATTCGTAATAGCCAGAAACTGGAAACAACCTAGATGTCCCTCATTAGAAGAATAGATAAAGAAAACGTGGTACATTTACACGTTGGAGTATTACTCAGTTGTTTAAAAAAATGACATCATGGAGTTTGCAGGCAAATGGATGGACTAGAAAAAAAAAATCATCTTGAGTGAGATAACCCAGACCCAGAAAGACAAACATGGTACAATGTACTCACTTAAAAGTGGATATTCGCTGAGGACTGAGATCAACCTGGTAGACTCAGTCCAGGCAGGTCCAGTCCCCTCCTCCCAGGCCCAGCCAAGCGAACCTACATAGGCCCCAGGTTTCAAACAGCTAACTCATGCCATGAGCACAAGGACCCGGTCCCACTGCCTAGATGCCTCCCAAACAGATCAAGCCAATCAACTGTCTCACCCATTCGGAGGGCCTGATCCAGTTGGTGACCCCTCAGCCATTGGTTCATAGTTCATGTGTTTCCATTCGTTTGGCTATTTGTCCCTGTGCTTTATCCAACCTTGGTCCAGGCTTTGCCCTGGAGGAGGTGGGAATGGGGGGTGGGCTGGGGGGAAGGTGAGGGGGGTGGGAGGGGGGGAGAACAAGGGAATCCGTGGCTGATATGTAGAACTGAATTGTATTGCCAAAATTTTAAAAAAGTGGGTATTCGCTATTAAGTAAATGTTAATCATGCTACAACCCACAGACTCAGATAAGCTAGGTAACAAGGAAGGCACTAAGTGGGCTGCGTGCATCGCCCTGAGAAGGGGAAATAGAATAATTTTGACTTCTTAATGGAATAAAAAATGATAAAAGTATATTAAAGTTTTGCACATCTAGCCTTTGGTGTCAAAGAAAACAAACTTCTATGAATACAATGACCAAAGTTCATGGAAAAGTGTTCAAAGATTATGAAATTAGTTCCATTTTTCTATAACAAATATGTGTAATTCATCCAGCCACTCCAGTTATTTGTGTCTTCAGTTTTTGTGAATGTTCCATGAAAGCTCTCTGTCTAACATGACAGGCTTTTCTAACAGCAGGGCAAAACTTTGCGAAATTTGGAAGCATGATTAGAAAATGCAATGTTTTTTCTCAAATGTCAGATACAATTGATTAAATTATCTTCATGAATATGAGATTATGCATACAAAACAAACAAATTTGAATGTGGATACAATTACCCATAATGTGGAAGTGGAAATCCATGTTGTTCATGAACTCTAATTATTTAATCTCATACATGGAGACTTTGGTGAGTAACTTTGATGACTCATATTAGAAACAGCTCACGAACTGTTACTATCCAAACTTACCAGTTTTTATTATACCATTAAAAAAAACCCTCAAATCTATGAAATTGATTTTCTCTCACCACAAGCTATAGAAACTTGATTTTATGTTCAATTAAGAGAAATTTTACTCAATTATGGATATTATATTAAATTAGCAAGCATGATGTGTTTTTCATAATTCTCTGTCATTCCTTACCTCTCCAATAATAAAGTCTTCCAGTCAACCAATAATGGACTTATTTTAACACTAACATTTCAACTTCTTGTCTTTTCTTAGAAATTTTTCTAATGATAATATCACTTAAAATGCAATTGTTGCACCAAATATTTATTTTATTTCCTTGAACTATTAATTTTTCAAGAGCAGCTCATAGACTCTTGCTCCATGGGCCATAAATAAGTCCCCAATCTGCCACTTCAGCATATCTCTAATTGTAACACACTGTGTAATGTTATAGGCCATTATACAGAAGCTTCTGTTATTGAAAGGTGGCCGACAGTGACATTGAAATGTGTGCTTGTATTAGAAGACTGCGAACTCAATCACCAGTCTTAATGTAATAGGTTTTTTTTTTCTAACTGTAGAAACCCTAATTTGTTTAGCTGTGTTTGTCCTTTCAGTACACTATTACATTTTAATTCTTGAATATAACAACCAAATGAAAGACATAGCATGGTGTTTGTGATATAAAAATCAGCAAAGATATTAGCTATCTCTCTGTTTAATGCCTTGGTGTTTATCTTTTCTTAGAATATTTTATAACATGTCTTGCACACTGTCGCTATGGAAAAGTTTTCAGTACTATTCATTACATTACAGTTAAATTATGTCCCTCTCTTTGTTCATGTAATCAAGCTAGAATGGGAGTCTGTTGGGTTTGACTGCCAGTGTGTGTTGTGGTCCTCTAAATGAGAATCCCCATTTACTTAAGGGCCATCAACTGAAGGTTGCAAGATGCTTCTCACGATCTTTGCTGTTTGGGCCTTTCTTGTTTTCAAAAACAGGAGCAAAAGAAAATCTTTTTGCCTATTTCTGGAGCCAATTATGTCATAAAGCATAATCTAACCACAGGAGTGACACCCTGGGCAGAAGTCTGCCTAAAGAAATCTAAGAGACCTGCCTCCCACAATGTGAAAATCCATGGGGATCTTTTGTATAGCAGTTGCCTTTGAAGTAAAACCTCCGTTTTGGAGAGAAGCTTATGTTGTGGTGACCCCCTACGTCACTCCCTTACATTGTTGCTATGTCATAACTGTAATTTTGCTACTATTATGAATCATAATGTAAATATCTGTGTCTTCTCATGGTCTTAACCAACCCCTGTGAAAGACTCATTTGACCTCCAAGGGAGGCCCGACCCACAGATTGAGAACCACTGATCTAAAGGGAGGTGAAACATTTCATCCAGTGGCATAAACACTAAGCTCAGGGAATAAGAAACTCTGGAAGCTTCAGGAAATCTCTGAAACTGACCAGATTTACTGGGCCCCTTTTTCTCCAAGGAAATATATATGTGTGTGTGTGTGTGTGTGTGTGTGTGTGTGTGTGTGTGTGTGTGTGTGTGTGTATGCAGTAAGGACTACTGAGATATACTTTCAGACTAGCTCAGCGGGTGGAAAAATCTTCAAATCATCTAAGCCTTCTGAAAGAGACACTATGCTGTCAAATTTGCAGCAATTTCTGCAGTGAGCTCCAGGTTGCCAACTTTTGTGAACTCTCACCCAAGCTGAGGTGGGCTTTGGTGATGCAATTTTCTTTGAGTCACTTCTGTTCCTGCATGTAACTCCCCACACATATTTCTCTAAGTAATCCTCCTCAAAATTTATTGGTTCACCAACTGGACTTTGGTGGTATCCTTACTCTAGTCTGAGGTGAGTAGACCTTTGCTCACATCTCCCTCAAGAATAGTACCACACAGCAGAACACACTTTAAACAAGTATTGTTTGTGCAAACTTCTCCATATTACTTTCCCAGTTCTAGATGGAGCTAAAATATGAACATCCAGGTTCTCCAAAGCTGGCTCAGAGTAAAGAATTTTATTTATTGTGACCATCTCTGCTTCTAGTGCTATGTTTGCATGTTGAGGTCAATGAAGATTTTGTGTGAAGAAAATTTCAGTAGCCATTAAAATCAAAGTGCAGAAATATCTTACAGTATATTGCATGAATACAGTAGTGAAAGAGTTTGCGTACGTATACACAAAGAATGTGCTGATCTCTCTCTCTCCCCCTTCTCTCTGTGTGTCTGTATGTGAGCGTTTGTGTGTGTGTGTGTGTGTGTGTGTGTGTGTGTGTGTGTGTGTGTGTGTGATAAAATCTGCTATTCATCCCAGAATAGCTTCAAATTTATGGGATTCCTTGATCAGCTTCTAAAGTCCTGAAACTATGAGCATGTTCTACTGTGCCTGGCATATACACTGATTTTTTGAGAAATAATTTACACAAATTACTGTGGAATTTTTATGTGTGAAGCTTGGTCTGTTTTCACAAAAACTAGGTAACGAATGTTTTCATTGCTTCAAAAATCCCTTTCATCCCTTTCCAGTTCATCTTTCTGTCCTATACACAGGCAACCATACTGTAAATTTAAACATTATATTTTAGTTTTTCTTTACTAAAATAGTATCTATGTCAAATCACAAAAGTGTCTTGTTTCAACTTCATATTTTTATGATTCATCTATGCTGTATGTTTTACTATATCTTCTTTTATATTGTCTAATTCCACTGCATGCTATGCTGAAGCATGCTTGTTCTCTAGTCAATGTGTATTTAGGCTCTATTAATTTGGGACTAGTGTGAATAAACTGGCTGTGCCTATTGATGGACATGTGTGTCATTCTTCTTGAGTAAATACTTAAGAAGAATTTCACTTTCGGGTAGTTGAATACTCCTATTTATAACAGTGGCTGCCAAATAGCTTTCCAATACGATGAGTGTGATGTTTTTCACCCCTCCTAATCTGTTGAGTTTGCTTGGTCCTCACTGATGTCTGCTTTGCTGTGCTCAGTCATTTCAATTTGGTCATTTTAGCTGGTGCAAAGGTGTCCCTGTGATTTGAACTTGCCCTGTCATACGAACTTAAGATCTGTGTTTCCCAGGTGCTTACTGACCATTTCTGTACATGAGTTTGTGAAGAATTGATTTATTTGTATCTCATTTGCTGTTATTTAATTTAAATTTATTTACTTATACATAACGATTGTACGGATTCATGGATATAAAGTTTTAACACACACACACACACACACACACACACACACACACACACACACACATATATATATATATATATATATATATATATATATATATATATATATACTTATCATTCATGTTAATTGCAACTATTTAATCAAAGATGTATCACCCTTTACAGTAAAAATACCCAAAATTCTTTCTTCTAGCTTTTGGAATATAGAACACCTTATAAATATGACTGTACTGCTGTCTACCAGAACCTCTTATTCCCTATAAGTATAACTGAGTGTCCAGTGCTCAATCTCTCCCCTCACCCCTTCACCTGCTCTGTTTCCCCAGTCTCTGATAACCATTTTTGTACTATTAAATTTGGAGATATCAACATTTTAATTTCTACATGAATGAAATGTGTGGTTCCTGCCTCTCTATACCTGGCCCATCTGCTTTAATAATGATCTTCCATTCCAGCCACTTGATAATGGCAGTATTCTTTTTCCCATTCTTTTTGAACATTGAATAGCATTTCATTGTATATGTATCCAACATTGTCTTTTTTCTGTTCATCAGTCAGTGGACAGATTATTTCCATTTCTTGGCTATTTTTACTTTTTTGTATTTTCCTTTTTTATGCGACTTTTTTATTATTCTTTTAAAAACTTTTATTCATTTTACATAACAACCACAGACTCCCCCATCCCTCCTCCCAGTTCCCCCATCTTCACCTCCCTGACCCACCCATCATCCCTTCGTCCAAAAGGGTAAGTTCTCCCATGGGGGGACAGCTAAGCCTAGTACATTCAGTTGAGGCAGGACCAAGTGCCTCCCACTGCATCAAAGGTGAGCAAAGTGTCCAACCATAGGTAATGGAATCCAGAAAGGCAGCTCATGCACCAGGGATAGATCCTGACAACACTGCCAGGGGGCCCTCAAACAGACCCAGTTACACATCTCTCTCCCCTATGCAGAGGGTCTAGTCCGGTCCCATGCAGGTTCCACAGCTGTTGGTCTAATGTTTGCGAGTTCCTATGAGGTTGGTTCAGTTGTCTCTGTAGATTTCCACATCATGATCTTGACCCCCCCCCCCTTGTTCATATAATCCCTCTTCTCTCTCTTCTACTGGACTCCCAGAGCTCAGCCTGGTGCTTGGTTGTGGATCTCTGCATCTGCTTCCGTCAGTTACTGGATGAAGGCTTGTAGCATGAATCTTAAAAGTTCTTATTAATAAAATCAAACCTGAGCCAGGTATTGGTGTGAAATGCTGGATGGTCAGAGAGACAGAACAAGCCACAGCTAACCTTACCTGGCCAACTTCTCATCTGGTCTTGTTTCCTCAGACTGGAAGCCTCTGTGTCCTCATCCGAATGGCTCTCAGCCGAACTGTGCTGCTAGAAAACTGAAAGTTAACCAGCCGAATGCTTCTAGTTTCTGGTCCTCATGCCTTATATACCTTTCTGCTTTCTACCACCACTCCCTGGGATTAAAGGCTCACTTTCTGTGATTAAAGGTGTGTGTCACCATGCCTGGACATTTCCAATGTGGCCTTGAACTCACAGAGATCCAGAGGGATTTCTACCTCTGGAGTGCCAGGATTAAAGGTGTGAGTGCCACCATTTTCTAGCCTTTGTATCTAGTGGCTGTTCTGTCTCTGACCCCAGATAAGTTTATTAGGGTGCACAATATTTTGGGGAACACAAAACCACCACATTTCCCCTTTTTTGTCTAAAATTTAAAAAAGCTTATAACTAATACAAGAAAAATTATGTCCAATAAGTATATACAATATACACAGTAAAGATTACATTAACAATGTCTAGTCCATTAACATTTGACAGATTCAGACAAAAAACTCCATTAATATATAACAATGTCCAGTCCAGTACACTTGACAAATTCAGACAAAAAATTTTCATTACTTGTCTTATTTTAAAAAAGTAATTCCTTTTTAAAAGTATTTTTTCTTTTCATAATAGATTCAGTAATCTACCTTTTGTCATTTTTATATCTTCCTCTTTTTCTTTTTTGTGTAGATTCAGTGATCTACCCATTTATCCTATTATTCTTTATCTTTTTTCTCAGAATAGATTCAGTGATCTATCTCATAACTATATTCTTTTCTCTTTTTTCTTTCTTTTTAAAACAAAACCTCTGAATCTAATCTCCATGTTCAGCTTTTTTTCCTGACCATTAACAATTAACAACTTGTAACCAACCATCATAAACAATGACAATATCCATAACTCATTAAACGACCAAAAACCTCCCATCCCACCTCTTGGGAATGTGGGCGTCATTTTCTTAAAATTACTTCCATCTTTAGGGGATCCTGAAAAGAAAGTTTTTGGGTTAATTGTCAAGTCCTGTATCATTTGTCCAGTCTCTGCATAATAGGAAAGTTCAGGGCTTGTCACAAGTCCTTGTTCGAGTAGTCTGTCAGACTGGATCATCTCAGCTAGCCATCTTGAAATTGTCCTAAACAGTTTGTAGTCCAAAGTCAATTTTTTGGTGGTATTAATCAGCTTAATGGCTTTATCATAGACCTATGTGGTGGTATTGTGTTCCCCAAAATATTATGCACCCTAATAAACTTATCTGGGGACAGAGACAGAACAGCCACAATGTTAAACATAGAGAATAGGCAGTGGTAGAACACACCTTTAATCCTAGCATTCCAGAGGCAGAAATCCATGTGTTCAAGGATACAGTCAAGCATGGTGACTCATGCCTTTAATCACAAGAAGTGAGTCTTTAATCCCAGGGAGTGATGGTAGAAGGCAGAAAGATATATAAGGCGTGAGGACCAGGAACTAGAAGCATTTGACCTGGTTAAGCTTTTGGCTGGTTAAGCTTCAGGCTTTCGAGCAGCAGTTCAGCTGAGATTCATTCTGGATGAGGACTCAGGGGCATCCAGTCTGAGGAAACAGGACCAGCTGAGGAACTGGCAAAGTGAGGTAGCTGTGGCTTGTTCTGTCTCTCTGATCTTCCAGTGTTCACCCCAATACCTGTCGCAGGTTTGTTTTTATTAATAAGACCTTCTAAGATTCCTGCTACATCTGGCACCCAACGTGACATGAATCCATTAAAAACCACTTGGCTTGGTTTGGCTTGGCTTGGTGGCAGGTCCCGTTTCCCGCCTGGGTGGCCTGGCTCCCTAGCTTGGGCCCAGGTCAACTTGGTCTCAGGTTGGACTGACTGTAGCCCCAAGTGGTTAGCTGCAGCTGGAGCTACTTGTTTAAAGCTGGTGTTACAAACAACTCAGGCCTGCCCTGCCAAACAGGGCCTCTGCCTGTAAAGCCAATGCATGTGGTCAGAGCTTAAGGAAGCCCGAGCCCAGGCTTGACTCGGTTCAATGGGAACACGTGGCTGGATTTAAGCTTTTAGCCAGAACTTGTGGCTATGCTTTCTTGTGCTTTCTCTCTCTCTACAAAGGCTCTGTGATGACAGTTAGGGTATTCACCAATCCGCTTACAAATAGGCCAATTCAGGGACCCTCACCACTATTGCTAGTAGTCTAATCTGGGGTCATCCTCATGGATTCCTGGGAATTTCCCTAGTGCCAGGTTTCTCTCTTACCCCATAATGTCTCCCTCTATCAAGATATCTCTTTCATTGTTCTCCCACTCTGTCCCTCCTGTATCTTGACCATTCCATTCCCTCATGTTCTCATCCCCCATTGCCTCCCCTCTATTGCTCCCCATCCACAGTTTACTCATTTAGATCTCCTCTGTTTCTCCTTCCCAAGGTGTTTCATATGTCCTCTTAGGGTCCTCCTTGTTTCCTAGCTTCTCTGGAGCTGTGGTTGTAGTCTGCTTATCCTTTGCTTTACATCTAGTATCCACTTATGAGTGAGTACCATATTTGTATTTCTGAGTCTGAGTTACCTGACATTAATCCACACACCTATGAGCACCTGATTTTTGACAAAGAAGCCAAAACTGTACAATGGAAAAAAAGAAAGCATCTTCAACAAATGGTGCTGGCATAACTGGATATCAATAGGTAGAAGAATGTAAGTAGATCCATATCTATGTCATGCACAAAAATCAAATCCAAGTGGATCAAAGACCTCAACATAAATCCAGCTACACTGAACCTGATAGAGGAGAAAGTAGGAAGTAGCCTAGAATGCACTGGCACAAGAGTCCACTTCCTAAATATAACACCAGTAGCACAGACACTGAGAGCAACAATTAATAAATAAAACCCCCTGAAGCTGAGAGGCTTCTATAAGGCAAAAGACACAGTAAATAAGACAAAACTACAGCCTACAGAATGAGAAAAGATCTTCACCAATCCCACATGTGACTGAAGACTGATCTCCAAAGTATAAAAAAACTCAAACTAGATACCAAAATACCAAACAATCCAATTTAAAAATGGGCTTCAGATCTAAACAGAGAATTCTCAACAGAAGAATCCCAAATGGCTGAAAGATATATAAGGAATTGCTCAGCATCCTTAGTCATCAGGGAAATGCAAATCAAACTGACTCTGAGATACCGTCTTATACCTGTCAGAATGGCTAAGATCAAAAACACTGAAGACAGCTTATGTTGGAGAGGATGTGGAGCAAGGGGGACACTCCTCCACTGTTGGTGGGACTGCAAACTTGTATAGCCACTTTGGAAATCAGTATGGAGGTTTCTCAGAAAATTGGGAATCAATCTATCTCAAGACCCAGTGATACTACTCTTGGGTATATACTCAAGGGATGCTCAATCATACCACAAGGACACTTATTCAACTATGTTCATAGCAGCATTATTCATAATAGCCAGAACCCGAAAACAACCTACGTGCCCCTGAACTGAAGAATCAATAAAGAAAATGTGGTACATATACACAATGGAGTATTACTCAGCTGTAAAAAACAATGATATCATGCATCATGAAATTTGTAGGCAAATGGATGAAACCATTTCTTGGTTATTGTAAACAATATTTACAATGAACATGGTAGTAAAGATATCTCTTCAACATGCTGGTATCATTTCATATGGAGGCACCCCCACATATCTCCCCACATATGTGCATGTAAAGGTATGTGTGTATATATATATAATTTGCTAATACTTGCTGTTCTTAACTCTCAGCAATTGTTATTCTAACTAGGGTAAGGTGATACTCATTACAGTCTTAATTTACATTTTCCTGTTAGTAAAAGATTTGAAGCATTTTTTCATATACTATATTGTCATATACAGGTATTATATTTTATTCTGATCATATACATTTAGAGTTATACAGGCTTCTGTACCTAGATTGGCGTATATTTCTCTAGGAATGGAAACTTTCCACCTGATTTTTACTGCTGTTTTTATTAGGCTTATGAGTTGTTCATTTCTGGCATCATTTCAGTTTGTCTTTTCTCAGCAATTTTATTTCTTTATTGGATTATGATTTCATATATTGTATTGACTTCCTCATTTCTTTCTGATCTTTGCATTTGTTCTATTGGAGTATGTTAATGTTTTTTGGGGATTATCTGAACATAGTAATAATCATTTGGTTGATATTTTTTGGAACTTCTTCCAGGTCATTTTCTTTTTCTTTTCTTCCTTTTGTTGACAAATAAAATATAATAAGATGAAGCAAAAGCTATCATATGAAAGTTGGACACAGCAACCCAGCAGGAAAAGAGGAGTCCTAAGAACAGGCATAACAGACAAAGAATCACTTGTTCTCATAGTTAGGAGTCCCATAAAAATACTAAGCTAATGGATATAATACAGACACAGAAGAACTGTGGCACACCCATGTAGGCCTGTGCTTGCTCTTTCAGTCTCTGTGAGCTCATATACACCTTACTTAGTTGATTCAGAGTGTCTTGTTCTCCTGGTGTCATCCATCTTCTCTTGCTCTTACAATTTTTTTAATTCCTCTTCCACTGGATTTCCTAAGCTCCGAGGGGAAGGATTTGATGTAAACCTCCCATTTAGATTCTCTCTCCACATAATGTCTGGCTGTGGATCTCAAATATGCTAGGGCAATAGTGGCACAAAACTAGTGAGAGTCAACCAATGCCTGAGTTGACTTAAGGCCCACTCCATGAGAAAAATCTCATGCCTGACACTGCTTGGGTAACCAAGAACCAGAGACTAGATATCCCAGAGACCTACAGTAAAACCAAGCACTAGTGGTCTAAAAAAAAAATCAATAAAGTAACTCCTAATGATGTAGATGGAAATATGTGTATCAAGCCAGCAACTCCCAAATACCTGGCAGCCACTTCCCAAATAATTGACTCAGAGGCTTAACATTAGTTATAAATTCTTGGCCATTAGCTAAGGCTTATTACTAACTATCTTTACACTTAAATTAACCCATAATTCTTATCTATGTTAAGCCACATGACTTGGTACCTTTTCTCAGTACTACATTCTCATCTTGCTTCCTCTGCATCTGGCTAGAGACTCCTGACTCTACCCTTTCCTTTTCCCGGACTTCTCCTAGTTAGGTTGCCCTGCCTATACTTCCTATCTGGCTACAGGCCAATCAGCATTTTATTAAACCAATTTGAGTGATAAATCTTTACAGTATACAAGAGCATTATCCCACAGCATAATGATATCCTGCTATACTCATAAATAAGTGCCTTATCCAACCATCATCAGAGAGTATCAGATTGGAAAAGATGCAGAGACCCACAGCCAGGTCATTTTCATTAGGGGTCAGTATTATGGGATTGGTAGTATGTGGATGAGACTTGTCTTTGTTTTTCATGTTGTTTTGGTTTTGCTCTGGGGTTTGCACATTTGGAATAATTTGTTGATTTAATTTCTTTTTTTATTTTTTAATTTTTCCTCAGGTTACTTCTATTCTTTCAGTGGAAGCATTTACAGTGTTCAGGAGAGTAGTATGCCTTTGTAGGATTAAGATGTTATTTTTCTCTGTGAGATTTCTTCTTCAGGGACTTTTCAGGTGGAATAGATAGTCCTAAACAAAAGAAACTGAAGTCCTCCACTTGGTGTGGGAGGACTTGTGGGCTGGGTTCCTGAAGCAAAATTCCAAGGAGCTATAGGAAGAGCTAACATAGGAAGTTCTGGAGGCCATACTGTGCATAGAATAAGGTTCCATGGCAGTGTTGGTGAACCTAAGATGGGGAGATGGAGTTTCCTACTTGTTCCAGAACATTGTAGATAGGCTTAAACAAGAAAAACTAGGTTCCTCTACTTGGTCCAGGAGGCCATGGAACTCTGAGCTCCCAACCATTTAAAAATCCATTTTAAAAAAAATATTTAAAAAGTTTGAAGCCCAGCTGAAGAGATGGCTCAGCAGTTAAGAGCACATATTGTACTTAGAGAGGACCCAAGTTTGAGTCTCAGCAGTTGCTCAGAACAACTTACAACTCCAGGTCAAGGGGACTCAACAAACTTTCTGGTCTATATGGGTACCTTCACTCACACACATGTGCTTATACACAGTTATGCATGTGTGTACATAGTTAAGTAATTCAAAATAAAGGTTTTAAAGTACTATAAAATATATGAAGCACACTAGAGAAACCCCTCTACAGGAGTAGAGTTAAGCTGGACAGGCATGACAGAGGTAACCCTGCACAGAGACACGTTAACATTCTAATGAGAAAGAGTGACAGCAGGTGCATTTATATGCTGAATGTAAAATTGATACTAGTTTATACATTAGAATGAAGCTTACCTACTCTTTGAGTAATAGATATCCTAGTAAGGCATAAACCAAAATTAGACAAAGAATACACAGCATGCCAATAAATCAGATGCTTGCCAGAATTACTCTTTAAAAGCAAGCACTATCCTGGGTTTGACAAGATACAACATAAAAAATGTATAAAAGGGAAAATGGATTTACTCTATTAAAAAATAAAATTTGCATAGGAGTTCAAATATCTGGTACAAATGGTAACAGATTAACAATAGCAGAAAAAGGTTTTAAAATAATCTTCTAAATATATTCAAGCATTCAAGGAAAAAGGAGAAACACTAAAGGAGAATTAATGATAAAAAGAGAACTAAAGTGGTTGTGGTGGTTTGAATGTGATTGGCCCCCATAAGCTCATAGGAAGTGGCACTATTAAGAGGTGTGGCTTTGTTGGAGTAGATATGGCCTTGTTGGAGGAAGTGTGTCACTGTGGGGGTGGGCTTTGAGGTCTCATATATGCCCAAACCATGCCCAGTGCCTCAGGTGACTTCCTGTTGCCTTCTGATCAAGATATAGCCAGCACCATGTCTGCTTGCACGCCACCATGCTCCCCACTATGATGACAATGGATTGAACCTTTAAAATTGTAAGTGAGCCATCCCAATTAAATATTTTTCTTACAAGAGTTGCCATGGTCATTTGTGATCACTGGGTGACTCTTCATAGCAACAGAAACTCTAAGACAGAGACTGTAGAGTCACACATAACATTTAAAGAAAAAAGTTTACAGAAAGAATTTATATTAAATTATACATTCAAAAGGAAAAGAGTATAAAATATGAAGATAAGGCAGCAGGATTTTTCTAAAATATCTATATTGATTTAAATTTAATAATTTTTTTATTAAAAGACATTTTGACTTATCAACAAAGGTTTGGAAATAGTTAGAAAATGTAAGAAACTCTAAAATATTCACTATTAAGGTTCTAGAGGAAGAGTGAGAAGTAGCTGGGGTAGAAAGTATCTGAACAAATAGTCACAATTTACTTATTAATTTTATTTAGTTGGGTATGCTCTGTGAATCAGTATGTGCATGTGTGCAGCATCTCACGTAGACAACATGCAGGAGTCAGTTTATTTACTTCTACAATATGGATCCAGGTATTGAACTCAGGTCATCAGGTTTCATAGCAAGTGCCTTTCCTCACTGAATTATTTCACTGGTCCTGACTACCATTTTTAAAATTTTGAATGTTTATACATTCTAGATAATTATAAATATACCACTTTCCCCTTCCTTTCCCTTCCTTCATCTTCTCCCAAGTCACCTGCCTCCACCTCCTTCCATGACTCCTGCATTGTCAAATTCAGTCTTATATTTTTATTATTTTTGATATATGTATGTACAAATATGTACAGATATATAAATTCAATCTGCTGGATCTGTTTTTGTTGTTTGTGTGTATATGGTTTCAAGGCTGACCACTAAGTTAGGGGACTCATCCCTGGGAGAGGCTAATTCTCCATCTCTCAGCAGTGATTAGTTGCCTGTAGGCTAAGGGTGGGACACTGAGATTTTCCATTTCCATATTAAGATCTAATTATATTGCCATTGTTCTGGTCTTGTTTATGTAGCCATTTCTAGAATAGACTGTTGTGGTGATATTTTATTTGTGCTGAAATATTTGTGCTTTAATAAATAAAGCTTACTTGGAGATCAGAGGAAAAACCAAGCCATTATAAGTAAACACAAAAGTCATGTAATATTAGCACATGCCTTTAATCCTATTACTTGGCAGACAGGGATCTGTCTGGATCTCTGTGAGTTCAAGGCCACACTGGAAACAGAGTCAGGTGTGGTAGCACATGCCTTAAATTCCAACACTAGTTAACCATGGAGGTATGGAGGTCTGTACAGACAGACAGGAAGTGACAGAGCTGGGCAGGAAAAGGAAGTGATGTAGCTGGACAGAGAGCAAATCAGATGGCAGAACAGTAAGGCATATAGGTGTGAGTAGATGGAAAGTTGCTCGCATTTGGAAGCTGCAGAGTTGGTGAGGTAAGGTTAGCTGTGGCTGTTCCTATTCCTGTGATCTCTCTCAGGCTTTAACCCCCATATCTGGCTCCATGTTCTTTTATTTAATAAGACCATTTAGAAATTCATCTACAGACTGTTTCACAACAGCCTTCCTGGTACACTGGCTCTTATAATTCTTCTGCCTCCTTTTCTGTGGTATGTCCTGAGCCACACCATCAAGAGCTGTGATAAAGATGCATACATTAGGGATTAACTCCCTACAGTAGGTCTCTGTGCTGTGTCCTGTGTGGCTTCCTGTGCTGGCCTCCATTTGCTGTAAAGAGAAGTTTCTTTGATGAGTGGTTATAGTTTAATTTATCTGTTTGACTACATTTTTCAATATGATGAAAATGATCAATACTGAGATACAGAAAACTAAAAAGAGTCCAAATAAAATAAACACACAGATATGAAACATACATACATGAATGAAAAATACTGACCCATGTTGGAAAAATATTAAAAATCAAAACTAAGAATATTTTTAATGGAAAGAGAAATATTATGTACAGAAAATGATTTGATATTAGTTGACCTATCATTATAAACAACATAGCCAAGAAAATAAAACAATATAACTTATGTGATTAAACAAACAAAAAAATCAGTCTATATAAACTGATTTAAAATAGATAATATATCTAAACATGCATTTCTTTCTTTTTGTTCATTTGCTTTTTTTTGTTTTTTGAGAAAGGGTTTCTCTATGTAGCCTTGGATGTCCTGGACCTCACTTTGTAGACCAGGCTGGCCTCAAACTCACAGAGATCTGTCTGCCTCTGCCTCCTGAGGGCTGGGGTTAAGGTGTGCACCACCACTGCCCAGCCTAAACATGCATTTATAAACATACAAATGATTATACTCTGCAGCAGCAAGGGTCTACATTGATGTCCTAGGCTCTTATTACTATTGAAGGCCATATGTTTGCCTGGGATCTTGGCCACCACTTGGGGCCATACTGCCACTTGATCCATTCCAATCCAAGTAACCTGTGCTGCCCTGGAGCCATGGTGCTATCTGGCCCAGGTTGCTGCCAAGGAGCATGTCTGGGTCCATGTTCTAACCAGAACTGGGCTCTATGTTGATATCCATGATCTGTAAAGCCATCAATGACACATGTCAAGAGTCTGAGCCACCACCTAGGGCCATATTAGTGTGGTCAGTGTTGATGTCCATGGCTCCCATTACTACCAAAAGCAGTGAGAATAGGGCTGCAAAGTTGGCCTTGCCCCTTACTGGCTGCAGCACTAGGGAGAACTGGTCCTGCCCCTCACCAACCACAGCACTCAGGAGAGCAGGCCCTGCACCTCACCTGGACAGCCCAGTAGAGCTGTTCCTGTTTGAGGGGGTGCAGGTGAGTTGACCCTGAAGATGTGAGAGTAGGAGAGCTAGCCCTACTGTCTGTCATGTGGTAGCATGGCCACCCTTGCCCCTCGCCCCTTGCCCTTTATCCCTCACCTCTTGCCACCTACTGCAGACAGGAAAAGCTGGCCCCCGGGTTACATGAATGGGAGAGATCGTCTGGTCCCTTACTAGTTGTAGCACTCAGGAGAGTAGGCCCTGCACCTCACCAGGGCAACACAGTAGAGTGGAATCTGTTGACAGGAGTTGCAGGTGATTGACCCCTTGAACCTGTGTGAGAGATTTGGCCCCACCCATCATCTGCCATACAGTGAAGTGGGTGAGGAAGAGATGACCTCCCCACTTCCCTGCCCGTTGCTGCCTATGACAGAAGGGAAATCTGGCCCTGGGGTCATAAGAGTTGGAGAACTGTTCATGGGAGAGCATGGCTTGCACCTACCCAGGCAGCACAATAGCCCCTTTTTGGCACAGATGCAGGTGAACTGGTCCTGTGGACATGAGAGCAGAAGCCCCCTTCTCCTCCCTTGTATACCATGTGGTGGAATGGGTAAGAAAAACATGACCTGCCCCCACCCTTTGCAATCTGCAGAAGGCAGAAGAGCTGGCTTAGAGGGCATGGAAGAGCTGGTCCTGCCCATGTATTTACAATGTAACAGAAGCCAGAGGCCTTGAACCAATGACTCATTGCAATGAACATTACAAGTAAAGATAATATGGACTATAAGGTACACTGTGTGACTCACTGGGCCACACTACAGCTTCCATGCTGAGATTTTGTTGTAGTTGCTGTTTGTTTTGGTTGGTTGTTTGGTTTGTTTTTGTTTCTTTTTTGGTTTTACTTTAAAATATTGGGTTGGGGGGGCTTGCAAGGGCAGAGAGCAGAAGCAAGGGGACTGGGAGATGAGTGGAATCAGGATGCATGATGTGAAATCCACAAAGAATCAATACAAAGTTTTTTTTTAAAAGAAATAAAAGAAGACAAATGACAATTTTGTAGATGAAAAATGCTTCAAATATTTTCCTAGCAGAAAAATGTAAGTCAACACTGTAGTGGGTATCATCTTACCCTAGTAAGAATGGCCATTGCTAAAAGCTAAAGAACAGCAAGTGTTAGCAAACACACATATATATGCATGTGTGTGTCCATAGAAAAAGAAATCAGTATGTTGAAGAGACGTTTGCATTACCGTGTTCATTGTAGCATTGTTTACAATAGCCAAGAAATGGAAATAATCTGTGCAGTGACAGATTTATTTCATCTGATTACATTTTATTTTGTTAAAAAAGACAGACAGAAATGAAGAAAGAAAGAAAGAAGAAAGAAAGAAAGAGAGAAAAAAAGAAGGAAAGAAAGGAATGAAGGAAGGAAGGAAAAGTAATGACCTGGAAGGAGTTCCAAGAAAAAAAATCAACCACATTATTTTTACTATGTTCAGACAACCCCCAAGGGACATTAACATACTCCAGTAGAACAAATGCAAAGATCTGAAAGAAATAAGGAATTCAATACAGTATATGAAAACAGAATCCAATAAAGAGATAAAATTGTTGAGAAAAGATTAACTGAAATGATACTGGAAATGAACAACTCATAAGCCTAATAAAAACTTCAGTGAAATCAGGTGGAAATGTTCTATACCTAGAGAAATATATGCCCATCCAGTACAGAAGCCTGCATAACTTCAAATATATATGACCAGAAAATAAAATGCACATGAGCATATTATAGTTAAAACATTTACAACACAGAATTTAAGAAGTATAAAGAATGCTGAAAGTGAGAACAACTAAGGCATTTATGAAAGCAGGTCAATCAGAATAACATCCAAGTGTTATTCAACACAAAATTTTAAAGCCAGAAGATTTAAGGAAGGTATATTCCAAGCCCTAAAAGCTTTTGTAAAATATGTGCATATAGGAAGGCTATCTAAATGAAATAGCCAAATAACAGGGTAGACAGAGTGCCAGATGGACATCTCTTGTCACCACATGAAGCTTCTAATACTATCAATGGGTTATATCAAGTCAAGTGTTTGGCCAAAGGGGCCCAATATAGGAACCCCAAGAACCCCAGGCTGTTGAAAGGCTTTGGTTGCTCTCCATCAAATGACAGCAAGGCTATACTGCTGAGGATGACACTAGCACAACTCATTGACACGGAGAAATCGAGCTGGTGCCTGTCTAAACCCTTCACCCTACTGACTAGTGGCCATGAGAGAAAGATAAATGCCAACCTAGCTCTAAACCCTTTCCTCCACAATGGTGACTTTCTCACAAGATATGCTGGTACAAAGCTTGTGGGAGGAATGAACTAAGATCTGATTTGATTTAAGGCCCATTCCATGAGATGGAACCCATACCCAATGCTGCTTAGTTGACCAAGAACCTAAGACTAGATAGGCAAGGGACCTAGATGACAAGCAAATACTGCTGTTCTATTAAAGGAACATAACAATAAAATGACTCCTAAGACATTCATCTATACTTGTAGATCAGTGCCTTCCTCAGTCATCATCCTGCAGCAGATAGGAACAAATACAGAGATCCACAGCCAGACAATGAGCAGAGAGTGAGAAACTCAGAACACTCAGCCCTAAATGGGATATTTCCATCAAATTCCTCCCATCATGGTTCAGGGAACTCTGTGGAAACAGAGGAGGAGAAAATGTAAGTCCCAGAGTGGATGGAGGACACCAAGGAGACCCTCGAGACACAGCAGAGCCAAGGCACATATGAACTCATAGAGACTATGGCAGCTTTTACAGGGCCTGCACAAGTCTGCACCAGATGGGATCCTAGAGTCAAGAGGAGAAGTGGGCACAGGCCCCCATCCCTAATCCAGAAGCAATCTCAAATTGATAGCCACTCGCAAATGAAAAATTTGTTTTCTCTAAGGATTCTACTGGGGAAACAAACTACTCTTAAGGGTGAGTCAAATGCCCAGCAGTAGATGACTAACACAAAACAAACTCAGTTACACGTTTGGACGTGCTTTGTCTCATAATGTTGTGTTGAGGTATTATTTTCCCCCCTTACAGGTACTTTGCATCTATATTATGGCTTCTGGTTTTGTGTTTTATAGGATTCCTTTGTGTGTGAATCTGTGTGTCTCTGTGTCTGTATGTGTTTCTTGTGCTTTTTCTGTGGCTCTATTTTCTTCTACTTGTTTATTTTGTCCTATTCTGGTTTGTTTCTTCTTGTTTTATCTTATTTTATTTTTATTATTCCTTAGAATCTGTTTGTTTTCAAAGGAGAGAGAGAAAGGGTGTGTGGATCCAGATGGGAGAGAAGGTAGGGAGGAACTGGGAGAAATTTGGGGAGGGGAAACCACATTCATGATATAGTGTATGAAAAAAAATATGTTTTCAATACAGGAAAAATAAATAAATAAACTAAATAAGAGGTGACTATTGTAAATCCAAGCTATTAGACAAACCAAAACTATTACAATTAACGAAGAAATAAAAATGTTCCATTAAAAGGAACAGATTAAAGAATTTGTGATCACAAACCGAATCTGCCGAAGATTTATAAGCAATAGTTCAATTTAAAAAAAAAAAAAAAGAATAAACAAGAGAACATGGCCCTGAGAATCAACTAAGCAGGACTCCTAGGGGCCCAAAGAAGCTGAAAGAGCAATCATGGGACTTGGAAAGGTCTGTGCTGGGTCCTCTGCATACATGCTGGGTTTGTTTAGCTTAGGGAATTTCTGGGACTCCTAATAGTGGGAGTGGGGGTGGCTCTGACTCTTTTCCTTGCCATTGGGACCCCCTTTTCCTCCTACTGGGTAGCCTAGTCCAAGAAGATATTGCAATTCTCAACTTAGACTTATGAAACATAGGTGCAGCCAGTTTCACAAAAAAACAAAAACAAAAACAAAACAACAACAACAAAAAACCATACTGCTAGAATTAAAACCACAGATTAACTTCAAAACAAGAATGGATAACTTAAATACACCACTCCCATCAAGAGATGAGTGATAAGTCTTTTTGCACCCTGAAGGCCTCTCTGCCAATGCAGCAGTCCAAATTAAACTGAATCAGACCGAATTGGAAAAGCCCAGGTTTAATGGGTAAAGCATTCCTGGGTGATTCCCCAGGCCACTCAGAGAGGAGACCTGGATGAGAGACCAGAAAAATCACATGTTTGTTTTCTGGGATGCAGCTTAAATACTCTGTGGGAGTGGTTTTGAGTCTCTCTGGGGGAGGAGCTGTGTTTGGCAGGCTTTGAAGGGGTGGGTTTGGGGAAAGAGATGGGGGAGGGGAGTTGAGGTGGATCTTCCACCAGAGCATTCCAGACTTTTTGGATATGTGGATGCCAGGGTGCCAGGGGTTGAGGTGGAACTCCCATCCAAGCATTCCAGACTCTTTGGGTATATGGATGCCAAGGTATCAGGGGGTTGAAGGGGAACTCCCACCCAAACAATGGGTCATTTGAACAAGAACTAAACAGAAACATACTGAAGTTAAATGACACCAAAGTCAAACAAACTTAACAGATATTTACAGAACATTCTACACAAACACTCTAGAACAGGTTCTCAACAATCCATGGAACTTCTTTCAAAATCAACCACATATTAGAATATACATTTCTTACCAAATAGAAAAGTTGAAATAACATCTACATATCTGAACACAATGAAATAAAGGTGCAAATTAAGAACAACTGAAACTACAGAAAGTGCCTGAACTACACAGCACATTCGTGACTGACGAATCAGTGAAGGAATCAAAAAGAAAAAAAAAAACCCTAGAATTGAAGAGAAACAAAACCACAAACTATTAAAATCTATGGGATACAATAAAGACATTCTTAATAGGAATCTTTATACAATTGTAAGTGCCTACAACAAAAAACACAAATAAATAAATAGATGATAGATAGATAGATAGATAAATGAATGAATAAATAAATAAAAACAAGCAAGTAAATAAATAAATGAGATTTCCAATAGTGCCCATTAAGTCACTGGAAGAACAAAAAGCAAACGAAACCTGGAAATAGTAGATGGGATGAAATAATCAAAATTAGGATATAATTAATGAAATACAAGGAATCAGTGAAATGAGTTGATTCTTTGAAAAGATAAACAAGATTTTAAAACTTTAGCTAAATTAATCAAAAGATATATAAATTAAAAGAGAGAGATAGCAACAGGTGGAATTCAAGAGCACTTCAAAAAGATCATGATCACAACAAGTTGGCTTCACTCTAGAGATGCTGAGATGGCTCACACATTTAAATCAATAAATATTATTTATTTATCCATTTGCCTCTGCCAAAATCTCACATCACTTCATAAAAGTCATGGTAAGTTTATGGTGAGCATACCTCACCATAATAAATACTGTGTCCAACAAACCTATACCCAGCATCATGAAAAATGGAGAAACTCTAAATGTTCCCATAGGTAAGGAATAAGACAAAGTTACCAATATTGTCACTCCTATTTAGTACAGTACTTGAAGTCTTAGCTAGAGCAGTAAGACTAGAAAAGGAAATAAAAGTATACAAATTGTAAAAGAAGTAAGAGTATCCCTTCCTGCAAATAATAGAATCCTATATGTAGGAGACAAAAAGGATTCCACCAAAAATCTCTTACAGCTAATAAATACTTTCAGCAAAGTGGCAGGAACAAAAGTAACACACTGAATTCCATAGCCTTCCAAAACATCCATTACAAACATATTGACAAAGAAATCACGGAAATCATCCCATTCACAAGAGCCACAAAATATAAAATACCAAGGAATAAATCTAATCAACCTATATATCCATCAATTGAGAAATAGATAATGAAAATATCTTTATCTATATCTATATCTATACAATAGAATATACTCAGATGTATAAAAAAAGAAATCTCTCTTTTTTTTTTTTTTTGATTTTTTGAGACAGGGTTTCTCTGTGTAGTTTTGCACCTTTCCTGGAACTCATTCTGTAGCCCAGGCTGGCCTTGAACTCACAGAAATCCACCTGCCTCTGCCTACCGAGTGCTGGGATTAAAGGCGTGTGCCACCACTGCCTGGCTAAAAAAAGAAATCTCAAGATTTATATATAAATATTTGGTACTGGAAAAAATTATACTGAGAGTACCCAGGTACCAAAAAGGTAAACACTGCCTATTCTCTCTCAGATGAGTGTCTAAACTTCAATTTTCACTCCTTTTGCTCTGGCTTTCTTGATCGCTCACTCTCCCTCTCTCTTGCTTGTGTGTATGTGTGTATGTGTATGTGTATGTATGTGTGTGTGTGTGTGTGTGTGTGTGTGTGTGTGTGTGTGTGTGTGTGTGTGTGTTTAACATTGTAGTACATATGGAAGCTATTAAACTTCAAATGGACATTGGCTGGGAGAACATGCATGCATTTAGTGTTAGCGAGAGACTGGGTAATACTGAGAACTGATGTATTCATGCAAGTAATGGGACAATGAGGATGGAGAAATCCGGGGGGTAGAGGCAGAGGCTTAAATAAAAGTGTGTATGACCCTATTGAGGAAGAGCCATACATTTTGGTTACAGGACACAGAAAAATCAAAACTGAACTCATCTGGGAACTCTCTCTGCCTGCTAGACTTCATAGAGCTGGAAAGTGCCATGTAGGGCACTGGGGGAGGAAAGAATGTCACTGGTCTTCTGCAGCACTGGCCCTGAATGCTACAATACTGACTTGTGTGGTGTGTCCACTGGTGCAAGAGTGGGAAGAACCATTGCTGATGGTAGCTAACTGCCCTGCTGATGGGATTTGAGACCTAACCCATGGTAGGAAAACCAGGCATCTTACGACAAATACAGTCAAACCCAATGGCTAGGAAAGTCATAGGCCCTAGAGAAGACTGGTGTTTCCTCAATTTTTATGTTGTCAAACTGCCTTCTAAGGATGTATGTTTATATTTATAGATTTGTATTGCTTCCAGCCTTAGAGAAATTTCTTATTATAGTGTATAATAATGGTTAATGTAAGAAAATGCAATACTGTTCAATGTGCTGAAAACGTGTAGCCGTGAGAACTCAGGTGGGGCATCTATATAATGTTGAGGGGGCATCATGAGAGAAGAGTTGTGAAGAATGTGAGAGCCAGGGAAGAGGAAGAAGTACTATGAAATTCTGTCCCCTGGATATGATATGTTTGTTCCACACATGAACTCACAACATCTATGATTACTTACACGATGTCTGCACAAGATAAAGCTAGCTAATATTCCAGCATGGATTGGGGAGGCGCTCACAAGGCCCACACCTAATTGAGAAGCTACTAGCAGTTGATGGCCTCTAGGAGAGCGAAATTCAATATATACATGTATTAAATCTTTGAAGAAAAAGAAGTGTAAATCTTTTCTGAACAGCTTTACCTCAATCTGATGGAATTCACAGCCTTTTAAGCCCTAAATTCAACTTTTATTTTCTTAGGATGAGCAAACTTGAAGCTTTAGATGTGTTTCCATTTTTCCTGTACTGTGTTGTGGACCCTGCATATATTAGAAATAAACACAGATATATAGTTTAGAATTCTATTCTGTGGTGTCTACCCAGTGCATAGATGATTGTTTCATACTCAATATCTAGTTTTATACTTGTTTCAGACAATGGAGTTATTCTGGTACCATTCACTTGATCACAGTCCAAAGTATTTTTACCTAACTAGTCATGTTATTAATATGATTATTATCAAAAATATCAACAACCTAATCTCATTATAAAAGTTGAATATCTAAAAGTAATGTGTCTAAATTGATTTAGCACATAAGCTTTGTGTAAAGTATTTCTAAATCAAATCCTATACAGTTCTTTCTTATTTCTAATACTTGGCAATATAACATAGACTTTGTGCCTCAGTTTCTTCATTGGAAAATTCATATCATGATATTCTTAACTCAATTTTTCTGAAGATAGTTAAATTAACTAACATGGTAAAAACTGAATTGTTAAATTATCTATGCCTATCTCAAACTTCTGTGAAACAAAGAAAAATCAGAAACATAGTCAAATTATTGCCACTTTAAACTCATTTTAAACATGATCATGTCTCTGTATCCTGTTGTCAGGAAGAATTTTCCAGTAGTGAAGTGAATTATCTCTAGGACATTCACCAGACTAAGTATTTGTTTGGCATTTTCTCTTTTCCAATTGTTCTATAGTGGGACAAACAAGCCTCTTCCAGGTAATCACAGAAATTGTGTGGAGAGTGTGGAGAGGACATCAACCACATTAATATCATTTCAACCTTGTTCTTCAAAACAAATACTGGGATGGAGTGAAGAGATAATCGCTTAGAAACAACAGAGATTTTATAATTTTTTTTTGCTTTTTTAATCCATATATAGCATATATTATAATGTATATATACAACATGTGTAACATATATGTTATACATATGTGTGTAACGTATATGTTATACATATGTGTGTAACATATATATTATATAGAGAGAGATGTTACAAGTCACCCTCCTGACAAAGCCTTTACATAGCAATCTTGTGTTGATACTTGCTGGCATTTTAACTCTCCCTAAACCAAGTTTATTTTCCTATCATGTCTATGATCCTTTACTTTAGCCTTTTCATCCATCACAACATACCTCCAAGATGTAACTGGAGCACACATTCTCATCTCTTAGGGGTCATCACACACTTTTGTTATGCAACTTGCAGGTAGTTGCAAGTAAAATCTTCCTTAATGTAGATCCTGCCACCCTTGGCAAGGAAAGAGATGTCTGTTCATTCATTGATAGTGTGACCACATGACTTCTAGTACCCAATGATCACTCCAACTTCACACAATCAGTACAATAATTATTTCCTCATTGATTATGCAATTTAAAGTACCTGAGACTTAGGAAAAATATCTTTTACTTTTAAACATGTTTCTAAAGGTTCTATTTCTAAAATTATGTAAAGTTAGGATATGCCCATCTTCAGACTGAGCTTTGACTTAAATTAGACACATTGCTCTTAGATACTCAACTACTTGAGCACTACAGACAAGAAGAATAAACTGGTGTTGTTTTTACCACTACTTCACCATAATCCCAAATAAGTAGAATCTTATGTTTTACTGTTCCTAACTTAAAATCTTTTTGCTCCAACAGTAATCATAACCTTGTAAGTGGACTCTCTATCTTCAATCTTTGGCTCTCTACTGATTTCTTCCTGTCATTATCTACTTGTGTACGACTGCACTTCTCTCATCAAAAACTGCTTTAAAATATCCTTGATACAAATTTAATCCTAGCCACCTGGTCCATCTTCCTTTACCTTCAGAATGCAGGTTTTTGAAAGTTTTCTTAAGTAATTTCTTTGGCCTCTGGTTGTTGAGTCTATTACGTATTATAAACCATTTTACCAAGATAGTTTGTGAATGGAGTACGGTTTTCTCAATCATTTCTAAATAATTTGATACCACTTTTCTCTCTCATATTAGGCCTAAGCATCTGTGTCCCCTTGGTCCCCATTCTTTGTCAGCAGAAATTTTTCTTCACAATAGCCACTTCTTCCTTTAACTATGCATTAATGTTACTTGAAGATCTGTCACGGTCCATTTTCAAGGACATGTATTATTCACTTGTTTCCAAGTGTTGGTGCTGTTCTGAGAGGCTGAGGAAACTAGAGTGTTGAGTCTAGCTAGAGGCAACAGGACAATGGGGGCAGATCTCAGGGGCATGCTGTACCTAACTCATGCTCATTTTTCTTTCTGCTTCCTTTCTTGACGTATCTGCCACACGTATCTACTGCCATGATGTTCTGTCTAGAAGAGACCCTGAAACATGGAGCCAAGTGACAATGGACCTTCTAAAACTATGAGCCAAAATAAATTCTTCCCCCTGAAGTTGTTTCTTTGAGTTATTTTGTCAAGACAATGTGAAAATTAACTAATAAGATACAGGTAAGTATGCCTCTGTGAAAGGTTGGTGGTTCGCACTGGGTCAGTCATCACCAGAAGACATTTCTGGATCTAGTTAGAGAAGGTCCCAGGAGTGAAACAGAGAGTGAGTGGAGTGGTCCCAGTGGCAGTGACAAATTTCAGCATAGCTTACCAACAGTGCTTTTCTGGGGTCTTCTTTGGATTTATGGTGTAGATTGCTTCACTCCCTAATTGTAGATGTGCTCTTCTGGAAAGCAGAGGTTGGTACCACTTACGTGGGTTCCTGTTGCAAAGAATTGATATCCTCTTCCTTCATCTGCAGGACATCAAAGACTCCTCATAAGTTTCCTCATAAATTATGGGAATAAATAACAACACCATATAGATTCCATGCTGGGCAGGGTAGAAAAGCTAACTTTTTAAACAAATATATTAAGGCACTTGTGTTCTCTCAATATATATTTATAGACCATGCATTCTGCCTAGCAGTCAAAAATGTCTGAGTATTATATTCAAATTGTCTTTACTTTTTGTGCAGATGCAAAAATATATGAATTTTCATGGAGAAATAATGGTAATATTAGTATCAAATGTGATGCTCAAATCATAACATTTAGATAGACTGAAATAAGTTGATATTTGTATGTCTATATATACTGTAAGGAAGGCTAAAAAAATATGACTCAAAATTAATTATTACTTGAACTTTTAGGTAAATAGAAACCAAATTGGATTGCAGTACATTTTAGATATTTCATGAAAAGTACCTTGTGTTATTCACTACTTCATTCAGAAAGCTGATGTTTCTATCATTATTAATATCTTTAATAGACATATCATGCTTTGAATTTACTGATCAGCAGTTTTTATTTATAACACTATAAAACTGAAAAGAGAAAAATGGTATCGAATTGCTTGTGATATCTTTATGTATGCATGTACGAATCATTAAGTAGTTACCACTCTCTCTTCCCCAGTGCCGATTTATTTACTATGCATTTATTTATTCTCCTCTGTATAATGAGCCCCCAGAGTATGTTTCATTATAGGAGAAAAGCTCACATTCCTCACTTGCGGTCAGTGGTATGTGGTTAATTTGAAATCACTTAAACTATTAAATCTGTCAAGTGCAGTGATTTTATTTTCAATTCACATCAGTGTTTTAGTATGCATTTTCGTTACTGGGTCAAACTGACAAATTAATTTAGGAGCATTCTCTGGGAATACTCTTCATTGCTGTCATTATATGCAGGCCACTGTTTGAAATTAATACCTTCCTATTAAAATTGACTGCCAAAGCTATCACACTTAACATAAATGATAATATCTAGATAAAAATTGGTGCTATAGTTACAACTCCTATATTATGAGGCCATCCAGCTACACAAAATGTTTCATGAAAATTTGACTCTAAAAGTAACAAGATGCTAAAAGGGACCTTTAGAATCTTGTAGTAGTAAGCCTGAAAAGAGCCTGGTGAGGTTTTTTTGTGATATTTAATTCTGTTCTTCTTCATAATACACTATATTCAGTGTGTGTGTGTGTGTGTGTGTGTGTGTGTGTGTGTGTGTGTGTGTGAAGGATGGGAGGGGGGATGGAGAGGGAGAGAATCAGAACCTAGGTACTTTATGGCATAGTTAATTAAAGGTGAATATTGGCTTATAAAAAAAGATGTTCTAGATTAAACGTGTGAAATGCAAGAACTAAGAATGCCAAAACACTACCAATCTAGTCTACCCCTTTAATTAATACATAGCCATGTTAATAAAAAGTAAATACAATCTAAATAAGCATCTGAAAAAAGTACTGTCACAATAGCAATAACAATAACATAGCAATAACACAAATGTTATTTCTATGTATAGTCATGCTCTCATTATTGAATAATACTTAAGTGACACTAAGCCTTCAACAGTCAACTACTTTGTTGAGAATTCTCAAAATATGACAAAATTCTGATTATAATACCTTGGTACCAAAGATAGAAAATTTCAACAACAATAAACACTGATCATGCATCAAACTTTTCATTTCCTTGGAAAGTAAAAATTATATACTATAGAAATAATGCTTTGAAATGACCCCATTTTAGTAAAATTGATTACATCAACAAACAATGAATTATTTCTGTTCACAAGCAACCAGAATACTTCAACTTTCAAGTACCTGTACAAGATCTGAGAGCTAGACACAAATCAAAGTTCAAAATGACCCAGACTTCAGTTCAAATAAAACTGATGCTCCCCTACCAGTAGAGTCAGCATCGTAGGACAATTCTGTGTATAGTGAGGGTCAATGTTCATTCCAACCAGAAAGAACAAGGGCAAGATATGGACTGACGTTAAAATACTTTTGTTTAACTTCATCATTTCTATGTTATTTTTCCTTCTTTCCATTCCCTCTTCCTCTTATTTCTTCATTACAGATTCTTATAGCATTACTAATCAGCAAACTCTGGTTACTCAACAATGTCCTGACTCCTTTGTTTCTTAGCATTATTAGAGATGTGTCCAAGGTACCAAATGAAAATGTTTAAACCAGACAAAATGCCAGCTCTGAGAGGAGAAAGTGGAAACAAAGGACCACCCCTAGCCAAGAAGCTATTTAGGATACATACCAGAAAAAAAAAAAAAAGGAAAATCAATTTTCTCCTATGGAATGTCACTGAGTATATCAACCCTTTCCCAGGATAGGTCCCCTGCTCAGGAGTAATTGGTTAATACAAACAGAATCCAGATTTTTTTGGAGTGCTTTTTATTTTGTATTGGTATTTTTTGTCTTACTGATAATTTTTTATTTTAGTTTGTCTGCTTTTATTTTAATTTGGGGTTTTTGTTGTTTTTCCTTTTTTTTTCAAAGAGTGATAGAAAGAGATAAAACACTAAGTTGGGTGGGAAGTTCTTCGAGAAATTGAGGGAGGGAAAAGTATATTATCAAAACACATTCTATGAAAAATAAATTTAATAATTTTTTAAAGAGCAGAATAAAATACAAATATTTCAATTAATGTTATTTTATAAGAATATATTCCTTAGCACTGATCATAGCATATTTTACTTATTCTACTAAAATTTCCATTATAAGCATGTATAAACTCTATTAAGAAAAAACTTTGAAGAGAAGTTTCTAAGCCACTTGATAAAAGAATGTTTATTACTTTTTACCATACCACATATACTCTATAACCTTATTCAGCACATTGGGCTTCAAATGACTACTGGTTAATTCTCATCGCCCTAGACATTCATTTAGTCTAGTCACTGTAGACAACATCCAACAACAAACCACACAAGACAGCTCCAAATAAAGTATTTTTCCCAGCCATCTAAACTTACTCAGAAAATATTTCAAGAATTACATCCTCAGAATAAATGGGTAACCTCCCAGAAGAACAGAGTCCAGAAAAATATTCTGTAGCAGGTGTGTGTGTGTGTGTGTGTGTGTGTGTGTGTGTGTGTGTGTGTGTGTGAGAGAGAGAGAGAGAGAGAGAGAGAGAGAGAGAGAGAGGGCTGTATAATCACATTATAGGCTGATAGTCAAGTGTGTATATTAGATGCAATTGCTTCTCAGTCACCCATATTATTTATACATTTACTGAGCATTGAATAAATTTGATAAGAAAAAATAGCTGTATAAACAAAACATTTTATATTGAAAGATAATATTAGAAGCAGTGAAATGGCTCAGCAGGTTAAGGTATATGCTACCAAGGCTGAAGACTTGGGACCTACATGGTGGATGGAGAAAATCAACTCCCACAAGTTGTCCTCTGACATCCACATATGTGCCATGCACACACACACAAATGCACACACACACACACACACAAGAAAAGAAGTAAGTAATAAACGTAACTTTGAAAAATGAAATCAAAGGATCATATTAAGATGAGGCCAAAAATGAACTTATCAAAGGCTAAATGTGTTTATGGAATCAAATGTGTAATTTTTTTTAAAATACAGACATCCTTTTAACTATTTTATTAAATCTTACATTTTAAAGACATTTTAACTTATGGTTACGTTCACCTTAGACACTTCCAATGCAATGCTCTTTAGCTGAGAAGCAGAACAATTTTAGAATCACAACTTTCAGTGAACCCAATCAACTGATAGAGTGGCAGGTCCTTGCCTCTGCTGAGATTACTATGCTGATGAAGCCAAGTGGGCCAATTTACACTGCTAAAGGAAGTTCCTCAGACCTTGGCCTGACATCTTGCAAATGGGAGCCATCAGTCACAGGGAAAGGCTGGGGGAAGTGTCAGTGGAGTACAGCCAATTTATCCCCATTGTGGAAAAACAGCTTTAAGACCGGCCCAGCTGATGGTTATGCCACAGCATTTCTCCTGTTAATAAAAGAGGGAACTATCGTCCAAACAAGAATGAACTGGCATAGCTCACTGTATAAATCTGACCTGCAAAAATGAACTTTTAAGACCCAGTGTGCCCACAATTACCTAGCTAGTCATCAATTCTTGGTTTGATGAGGACTGAAGCAAGAATGATAGGAGGTATAGAAAGAATTGAAAATAATGTACAGATTGAATTATAATGCATTCTTTGGCAACTTTCAAAAATGATTGGCAGCTACTCAAAAAGAAAATGTAACTTCTAGCAGAAAACATTACAGTAATTAATTAAATAAAACAGAAACCATCAAAGCATTGTGAGCCCAAGTCTTGTTTCACCTGTTAATGAGGGAACCAGCAAGATGCCAAAGACGGTTCCAAAGAATACTTGGGAAACTGAAGGCTCTCAGTCAGTAAGAAACAAACAAAAAGCTGAGATAAAAAATGCCAAAATAGGCGTCAGATTGATAAGGCACCACACAACTGTCACATCAACTGCTTTTTACAGAATTGTAAGATGGCCCTCATCAGTTGTGTAAACAAAGCCAAATTCTCTTACAGCACATTTGAAACACCCAGAAGTTTCCAAAAAAGACTAATGGTTACATTTTACCTTCAATATTCTGATTACATTTGAGTGACCACTGAGTTGCAGTTTCTGAACATTTGCAGCTGATGCTTGTGTGCGTGGGCTGTTAGAGTTTTGCTCAGTGGCACACTGCTCCATGTGCAGCCTATGCTCATTGTTCACCAGTACCACCAACACCTGAGAAACACTGGAAATTTGGAGTCTCAACCTCCATCTTAAATGTACAATCAGAAGTTTGCCTTGTAAAAGATTAACAGGGGATTCAGTTACCCGTCAAATTTCAAAGGCACTTCTCTAATGTGATCTTTAAATAATTACTATAAGACTATAATCATCTTTTGCCTTACTACAAGGCTGAGAAATTTTCTCTACATTACCATCACTAAGAAATTGACACTGTTCTAAAATGTCTGAATGAAATAAACCAGCAAATATCACCACCACCACCCCCAAAAATATCACTTTCAGGTAAGAATGTTTTTGGTGAGGAGTCAACTGTGTACTAGTAACCTGCACTGAAAACTCATTCCCCCACCCTTGGTCTTTACCACCAGGGGTGCTGGGTGAGTGGACTTGGAAGTACTCCTATCAGCAAATGGGCGCTGCTGAGATTGTAAACATTCTGATTTGTGTGTCATTGATTTACCTTTACTGAGAGGGGCAGCACGGCTTCCAGGTGTGTCAGTCTCTTTTAGCTACTACCAAATCAAGTGATAAGCAGAGGGCAGTATCTATGTGGTCAGCAATCAGCAGAAAATGTTTCATTGGAATGATTATTAGGAAAGGACACAAAAATTTCAATGAGGATGTTATAAACTTAGCATGAAATCGTTAACATCTTTTGGATTGATGTGTCAAGCTAGACTTGGCTTTAACTACATTTTATGAAGGGCTGATAAACCGTCAGCCCGCCGACTATTAAAGTGCAGAGCGTAGTAATCAGAGAGGAGATAGTCTCTACAGACACATCAGAAAAATGAAAAATGTTCTAAAATGGAAATCCTCACAAGAGTGAAAGAACACTAACTGAACACTAACTGAAATAATATGAGGATGGCCTGTCCAAGATTTTCAACGTTATGCCAATTTGCAAAATAGATTTTCAGTTCATATGCTTTGAAGTTATAATATAATTGCATCATTTCTTCAATTCCTTTTACTCCCTCCAACTCCTCCCACTAAAACCTTCCTGCTCTTTATCAAATTCCAGGAAATTATGTAAACACAACTGGCTCAGTCTGTAAAATGTTAACATTATGTAGATGATCTCAGGGCTGACCACTTGGTATGGGATAGCTAACTGGGGTAAGAGGAGGGTTCTTCTTTGGGGAAGACAATTTCTCCTTAGTTGCCTGTGGTTCTTTAGGGTTGAATCCCTGTGAGGTAAGCTTTTCACTTTTCATGCTAGCGTGTCCAATGGTGTCACCATTGACAGGTCATGTTAATTAGACTTCATGGTGTCATCACTCTGACATTTCTAGGAGACACAATCTCACATCGAAGTTCCTATTTGTATAGCTCTTAGACTCTTTCTTTCCCCCTTTCCATAATGATCCCTGAACCTTACATGCAAGAATTATGTTGGTAGTATCAGTTGGGACTGCACATCATACACTCTCTTTTTCTCTGCATTTTGATTAGTTGTGGTTTTCTGTAATGGTCTGGTCTGTTACAAAGAGAAGTTTCTTTGATGAGAATTGAGAACTACACTTCTCAGTAGGTATAAAAATATGTATTTAAGAATATAGTTAGGGATTTTGATGTTGAATTTTTATACCATTATTTTTAAGAGTAGTGCTTCCCTAGGTTTACAGGGAGATTAAAAAAAACAGCATCTGCTTTTATGGAGTTTATAATCTGTTAAAGAACAGGAATTTGGAGGGCACTGTTTTGTTTTATTTGTTTGTTTGAGATATGGCCTCCCTGTGTTGTCCTAGCTGACCTGAATCTCATGATATAGATCAAGTTGGCCTTGAATTTATGGCTATTTCCTCTCAGGTTCCTAAGAATTGAAGAAGTGTGCCAACATGACTGGGTAAAAAAGTCATTAAATAAGTTACTAAGATGACAAATATTATTATTAACAGAAATTTAAATGATGAAATCAAATGATAAATTCAAAAGTAATTTTTAAATGTTATGTATCATGCACAACTGTATGAGAATTTTTGAATAAGTTCATAATTAATTTCAATAAATGTATAAAACAGTGACTGTGTTTAATTAAAGCTATTAAGAGCACTTAACTGGACTTATCTCCTTAGTGATAGCAAACATCCAACTGCTACTTTGAGCTTTTTCCCTGTATCAAGTACTGTGGTGTTCTCCATATCAGACATGTGCATACACACATACAAATATCATGCCCATATGCTCTTATGTGAATGTACCTGTGAACACAAAAAGAGATTCATCTCACAGATGTGGGTGCGATGTCATTTTTTTCATTGACATAGGAAAAAGCTGCTGTTTCTCTATGACTATTTGCGTTTTTCCTCTCTAGAGAGTATTTTCTGTTTATCATAGTAAATCAGCCACAGCAGTACTTGATATCTTTTGCATTATTTATCCACAATACCTTCATTCCTCCTGGCAAATTTCTTACCTTCATTGTTCAGGGTTTCTCCAGTCTTTTAACATTAAACTTTGATATTTCTTTGATGGTCAGTTTAAAAATGCTTTTCATGTAATGATCCTCAGAAGTTTTAGTTCTAAATCTCATTATTCCATCTTCCAAATAGTTCTGTGAAAGGAAATGTTGTTAGGGATTATTCAACGAAGAAATGTACCTATACATAATAAATAGAGCATTTTCTGCAATACTGATTACTAAAAGTTTCTCACTATGATGAATGGGACATGGTGCTGGAGAAATGGCTCAGTGATTAAGAGAACTTGCTGTTGTTCCAGAGGATCTGAGTTCAGTTTCCAGCACCCATGTCTGGAGACTAAAAATCAGCAGTGACTCCACCTGAGATATATCATAGCCCTCTACCCTCTGCAAGTCCCTGTATTCGCATGCACGTGCCTCCACACAGACACATTCATACACATGAGAAAAACAGTAAAATTTTCTCAAGAAAAATTTTCTTTTGGATAATAACAAAAATGATGATTCTCTGTTACAGAAAATGGGTGTTATGATGGAAATTCAAAAAATAGGAATGCTTAATTCATTCATATAATTAAAAATGTTTGTATGTATTTATTCCTATTATAGTAGAGGAACTATAAGTAGTGGGCATTCACTATTATATGATTCTATGTTGTATTTGATATCATTTTTCTTTGAAGCCACTGATGGACAGACAGACAGAAGAGCAATAACAGCAAAAATACAGTTATGGATTTCAGAGTTGCCAAGGTGCTAGGGAAGAAAACAACATGTTATGACAAAGAGTAAAGGAATTAAAGGATATTTCAATAGAACACACTTAATAGCATCTCCCATTTAAATTAAGAATGCACACTTTCTATCAAGAAAAATTAATATAGAAATCCTCTCATTCCTCACATTAATGCCTCACTTGGCATTTCCTCAGAGAAACATCACTTCCAAGACCCTAAAATCAAAGTATATGTCACCATTCCTGCCAGGGCCTATTTTTTGTTTTGTTTTATTATCTATTTAATGAAAGTTAGAAGTCTAACCCCAGCTTGGAGTGTGTGCCTTGTGTAAGATTCTAACTTAATTGACCAAAACTTGATTAAAACAAATTATGTTATTTTAATATGCAAATAATTTTGGCTTCTCTTTGAGCTCTCAAGTCTATTCTCCTCCTCCCCACCCTAATTATTTTACACATGATCTCTCAGTGGAAGTATTAATAACTTTGGGGGCTAGAAAGTTGTTTGGGCTCTCTTGCATATTTTAGGATAGCAGCAGCATTCATGGTCTTCCCACATTGGCTTTCAGTAGCACTACCCAACTCTGTACACAAAAAATCAAATTGTAACATGTACAAATAGTATTGCTTAATATCCCCTGAGGAAGAAAGGAAATCCTCTTCCCCATCTCTGTTGAGAAACATTGAAATAAATTTTCCACTGTGCTGCTAGAGTAGCAATGTCATCTAAATTACAGATATAAACTATACAGGACAGCTTAATTCTCTGAGTTTTATTTATAATGCAGGATTTTAGACCTTATGATAACTAATTTTCAATAATTTACTGTTTATCTAGACTGTAACCCCTTAAAGCAATGATGTTTAAACACTGAAATTTTAAACTCTATCAGACCATTGGAATAGTATTTAAACAAATACAAATTCATGTCCCTCTCTCCTTATAGGTCACACCACTGCAGATCATGTGCCTGAGGTCAAAAGTCCATACCTGGACTGTGCTGTTTCTGTCACATACTTCAGCCTGTGCCATTCAAGAAAATAGTGCCCAATGTCCACTAGTCACCTCATCAGCAATCCTCCTAAATATCTGTACTGTGTAAACTCCTGAATGTATACACATTTGATCTCATGTAGAACATGTCTGAAGAAAAAGTAAAAGTAAAAAAGGGAAGATGTACATTGAACACAGCTGAATAAAGCTTGACTCAGGGTTCTACTGTTGTGGATGCTACTTTCTCTTCAAGAAAATGTATAAAATCTATTTTTTTTAAAAAAGCTCCTTTTTACTCCTATTTGAGAGAGAATTCTATTAATTTGTCTATACTGCTAATTATTGAAAACACTCCTTACAAGGTATCTCAACATCATTCATCAACATGGAGTTTCTAGAAGGTACTGTAGTAAGATCTTTAAAACCTGATGATAGGTGTAAGAGGTACTCTCCAGGACCCACCTCTTACTGAGAAGATACTGACTATTGATAGCTCCTAGGAAAGAGAGAACTGTATTTTTTGAGGATGTAGGTTTCCCATGCTCTACTGGATAGCTCCATACACATGAACATATGGCTGGACTAATTGGACTTAGTGTGTTATTAAAATAAATAAATAAATAAAACCACAAGACAAAAATATGAAATTTCAGAGTGTTGCAGAAGAAATGAGATGAATTAAAGGGGGAAATGAAGAATCAATATGATATTTGATTGTACACATATATGTAATTCTCAAGGCTGTTTTGATGACTCAGTAAGTGAAGACACTTGTGGCCAAGACTGAGGACCTGAGTTTGATCCCAAGGAAGCACACACAAGTTCCTGCAAGTTTTCCTCCAGATACTGCGACCCATTCCCCAAACACAAACAACATAACCAAAATTGTTTCCAACTGAAAACTGTGTAATATTCATTGAGGAAAACAACTTAGCTAATGTGCAAGACAAGGGCTTCAACTTAGGCTTCTAAATATGTTCAAAGATCTCAAAGAGGACATGAATAAATACCTGAAGATTTAGAAAACATAGCTGAATGAAATAATGAAAGCAATCCAAGATATGAAAATAGAATTTCATAAAGAGAACCTATGAAGAAAAACCAAACTGAAATAACACTTGAATAAAGGAACAAATCATAATATCAAGCAAAAGATCACAGGAAAGTCTTATCAACAGATTGGATCAAGTGAATTAGAGCATATCAGGTCTTGAAGACAAAGTAGAAGAAATGGATCACTCAGATAAAGAAAATGTTGATTATTTTAAAACCCAGCATCAAAACATCTGTGAAATCTAAAACACCATGAAAATACCAAATCTATGAGAGTCAAGTCAGAGAAACAGAAAATACTTTTAGCAAAATCATAGAAGAAAAATTCTAAAATCTAAAGTAAGAGATGCCTCTTGAGGAACAAAAGGCACATAGAACAGCAAATAACCTCGACTTGAAAAGAGACTTCCCCTATGACACATACTCAAAACACTCAAAGGAAAGATACTGAATAGTGCATGAGTGAAAGACCATGATACATATAATGGCAGATCTATCAAAGTGATGCCCCCTTCTGTCTCTGAAGGTACTGCATGCACTGCCCAGGCATACATTTGGACAAAACACTCATACATACTAGATAGATGATGATGATGATAGATAGATAGATAGATAGATAGGTAGATAGATAGATAGATAGACAGACAGATAGGTAAGTAGATAGATGATAGATGACAGATAGAATCTTTAAAAAAAATTCTTTTTAAACCTCAAATCTTGTCCCTAGTGACATACTTCCTTCATGAAGCTTCCACCTTGTAAAGGTACCATAACCTTCCCAAACAGTACAACCACCTAGGAGCCAACTGATCAACATGTGGGCTTATGGGGGACAGGTGGTTCTTTACCGCTCCTCCGTCTGTATGTTCCTGAGTTTCTCTCTCTCCCACCTATTCTCTCCTGCCTAACTATTGGCCATTTAACTCTTCATTAAACCAACCAGAAGGTGCCTTAGGCAGAAACATATCTTCACAGTGTACAAAAAGATTATCACACAACAGGACAATCTGATAAAAAGCATTTTCTCAACTGAATTCCCACTTCCCAGATAACCTGTCTTGTGTCAAGCTGACAAAACAGCACACTAAACAGCACACTGTAGTACTGATTATTTCTGAACCCACCCTTTCTCTCCCATTGCTTTGTTATATTTGTGTCTACATGTGTATATGTATGCAGATAAAGGTTTTAAGAGCTCATCATGACTAAGCCAGGTTAATGTAATACCCTTCTTCCAGTAACATTTTACAATCAACCGCTCTTCTTACCAGTATTCTGCTAATATAACTTTGTAAATGACAAATCAGATCATGTTATCTCACCCTGAAGTTGTTCAGAAATCCTTCTATAGTTTTGGAGTTGAAATCAACAAAATCCTAATTTACTGTCAAGGTCCATTTCAGTCTTTTCTACTCATTCTGAGCATTTATAGTATAGGCTTTTTGATATGTCATTGCAGAGTATGGGGTACATACATAAAAGGTACTCAGAAAGACTTCATGGAATAAGCTCTATGGAGAGTAGGAAAGGAGAAAAGATACATTTTCCAGTCAGAGATGAGCAGAGACATATGCATGAGTCATGACTCCTGGTGTGGAGTCAGTACACAATTCAGTGGAGCTGTAGCTTCAGCTTATGATGTGATAAATCCATGATAGGGGCAGAAAACCATGAGTAATGGAAACAGGCTGAAGGGTTAAATCCCATAATGTCTTTTTATGTCCAGGTAAGAAATTTGAATTAGAAAAATCACTGCATGCTGATGATGTTTAGGACGAAGGAGGTCTGACCACTGTTATATCCAGGTTGGTAATTATAAAGTATCATACAGATTGCCTTCATTGGACCAGTCATCAAACTATGATAAATGATTAAAGTAGACAAAGCCATATTTCTTTTTCCCCCTGTTTTCTTTTCTTTTTATTAAGAAAATTTTTCCATTCATTTTACACACCAAAGATCCCCTCTTCCCTCCTCTCATTCCCCCCCCAGCCTCCCACTTCCAACTCATTCCCCACTCACCCACACAAAAAGGTAAGGCCTCCCATGAGGAGGCACATCCAGTAGATGCAAGTCCAAGCCCTTCCCCTTGCCTCAAGGCTGTGCAAGGTGTCCCATCATAGGTTGTAGCCTCCAAAAAGCCCCCTCATGCACCAGGGATGGATTCTAATCCCACCACCAAGGTGCTCCCCCAAGCAGATCAAGCTACACAACTGTCTCACCATGCAGAGGGCCCAGCCCAAGTTCATGAAGTCCACAGCCATTGATCCAATTTTCATGATTTTCTACTAGTTTGGTTTGGTCATCTCTGCAGGTTTCCCCATCATGATCCTGAGGCACTTGTTCATAGAATCCCTCTTCTCTCTCTCTGACTGGACTCCTAGAGCTCTGCCTGGTGTCTGCCTGTGGATATCTGCATCTGCTTCCATCAGTTGCTGGAGAAAAGTTCTGTGATGACAGTTAGGTATTCACCGATCTGATCTCTGGGGCAAGCCAGTTCAGTTCAGGCACTCTCTCCCCTATTTCTAGCAGTCCAAGTTGGGGTCATCCCTCGGGATTCCTGGGAACTTCCCTATCACCAGGTTTCTCTTTATCCCCATGATGTCTCCCTCTATCGTGGTGTCTATTTCATTGCTGTTTTCTAAACCAACCTGAAAGTCTTTTTCTCTTCACTAGCAAATCAAGGCTGTTAATTTTCAGTGTTGTTGAGATATATTCATTCATTTTTGTCATTTCGTTAACTTTGTGGTGTTTTCTTTTTTTAATTTACAAACTGTATGGCCATTAGCTCAAGCTTATTACTAGCTAGCTCTTATACTTAAATTAACCCATAGTTCTTATTTACATTTAGTCACGTGGCTTGGTAACTTTTCTCAGTTCTGCCTTCACATCTTGTTTTCTGTGTATCTGGCTGGTGACTCCTGACTCAGCCTTCCTCTTCTCAGAATTCTCTTTGTCTGCTTATCCTGCCTATACTTCCTGCCTGACTACTGGCCAATCAGCATTTTATTTATCAACCAATCAGAGCAACACATTCACAGCATACAGAGCAATATTACCCATCCTTTCCCCTTTTCTATTTAAAAGAGAGAAGTGACTGAGAGACTCTCACCCTATGGGTTGAAGATGGATACCCCAATGTTTCAGAGGAACTTTGGATGACTGTCCAGGAAGACAGCTGTCTCTGTCATTCTAGATTTTTGGAAGTTACTTACAATGCTCTTCCTGTTTACTTAGACAATATTGTATCCTTCTGAGGTCTTTGATGTAGATGAAGACTAGATAGTTATAATTTTCCTTGGTTATGATAAAAGATAAATTAAATATAATACTTTAGACTCACAAATACAGGATAGATAGAATATTTTCTTTAATTTTGCAAAATACAAATAGACTACATATTGTAACTGTAATTCTTGCTTGATAACTGTTTTGTTATATGTAATTTTACTATGTTGAAGTTAAAACAAAGCCGTGTTTCAAAAATATGAATCAAATTGTGTTCCTTCCCTTTAAATAACCTTAAAGGTCCTCATGGATTCCTGAGCATTTAGAATAAAGCTGAAAATTCTTATCCTGTATTCAAAAGCCTATATCACCTCTAGGACCCATGACCATCACCAATACACTACAACTAACCTGCTCCACCATGTTTACAACACTTCAGTCATGGGGGCCTCTTCTGCCAGCTATGTTAACATCAGTCATTTTGGAAGAGACTTTGCATTGCTCCCTTTCCCTGGAATTTTTATTGCCTGATCAATTTTATCAAGGCTTCTACTTATGGTTCAGTTTTCAGCTCAGCTGGCTTCTGATCACAATTATTTCAATTATTTGTTTATTTATTGACCACCTGTCTCTTGTGCCAGAACATAAGTTCTTTGATAAAGGATACCCTATTTTCTTTATTGCCTTAATTTTAGCATGCAGAAAAATGATGCATTATATGTACTTATTAAATATTTATTGAGTGACTGAAAAAGAGGTTGAGTTTCCATTTGTAAAACATTTATATGTACACAAGTAAACATATAAATAATATAAATACATGTAAATGTATAAATCAAATTTATATGCATGCATGTATACACATAAATATGTAACACAGAAATTAAAGTAACTGTTCTCTATGTTGCTTTACATATAATCATGTCATAGATATGTTCATATGTACATGCCCATATATGTGTTCATATATTATGTATGTATGGAATATATGTATATATACATATTCCTTCTTTTTGATAAACCAACAGAAAAAAATAAGTAAATATTACAATTATTTACAATGTCAAATGTTAAAGAAACATATCAGGAAAATGAAAGTGTCCATGAGAAGAGTACATTTAATGTGTGAGGTTTGCCTCTTCCTTGTCTTACAAACAAAGTACTTATAAGGAGAATTGAAATGAGGAACAGAGAGAGTTCATTCTTGATCACATCTGGGGAGCTAGTACAAAGAGAGACTTAGAAGAAAGGGTACGGAAATATGCTGGGGTCACATAAGGAAACTTAGTTGAAAGGAGGGGAAAATCTGCATTCCAACTCACTTGGAGGAGAGAAGGAAAGGCTACATTATCTGAAGACCATGCTCACCAGGACAAACAGGCTGAAAAAGAAACTGACAGCTGGGAAAGTCTCGAGTGCCCCAGATTGGAGGGGCAGAGGAAGATTGTTTACACAGCACAAGAAGGTGTTGGGAGAAGGGAGAACTAGTCTCACATGTAAACATATGCTTCCCAAAGCGTCTTCAAAAATAAAGCATGCAGTGGAGAGAGAGAAACATCTGTGTTATACACAGGCAGACCACCAGTAGAGCAGCAGGCTGGAGGTATAAGGGAAAAGCATACACAAACAAGATTAGGCATTTTGTCTTGCCAAAATGACAAGTAAAGGCATTGGGTATGCATCTTACTCTCTGGTAAGTAACTGAGAACTTGGCCATCTGGCCACATTGAGGATGAGTAACCTAGCCACACGGCTGTTTTCATGGTTTAAGAGAAATCGCAAATGTTCACAAGTTCTTTGGGCGAAAAGAAATAAATATCAACAACAAAAACCAATGACTTATAGAGTAATATAATATATATGCATATATGTACATATATAAAATACACACATATGTATGCACATAAATACATAATATATAAGTTAAAGTAACTATCTCAATTCCAACACCAGATATGAACACAATAAGAAAAGGAAATTATAGGGTAAGCTTCTTGGTGAATGTGGATGAAAAAATTCTCAATAAGAAATCTGAAAACTGCCGGGTGGTGGTGGCACACACCTTTAATTCCAGCACTTGGGAGGCAGAGCCAGGTGGATTTCTGTGAGTTTGAGGCCAACCTGGTCTATAGAGCAAGATTCAGGACAGGCACCAAAAATACACAAGAGAAATCCTGTCTTGAAACAAAACAAAACAAACAAACAAACAAAAGAAACCTGAAAACTGAATTCAAGTACACATCAAAAAGATCATTCACTATGATTAAATTGGCTTCATTCCTGGAATAAGAATATGGTTCACACCACAAAAGTCATACATGTAATACATCACATAGTAGACTCAAAAAAGAAATCACATTAGAAGTAGAAAAAGCCAATAAAAAGTTCCATATTCCTTTATAATAAAAATTCTGAAACAACAAAGAATAAAAATAAAATACTTCAACATAATAAAGACTATATGCAATAAATGTATAGCCAACACTGTGTTATTGGGGAAAATATAAAGCATTTCCATTAAAATCAAGAACATGACAAAAGTGTACAAATTCCCCACTATAACTCAGCACAGATCTTCAAGTGAAGGTAGAGCTGTAAGACATGAAATTAAATGAATAAAAGAAATGAAAGGGATTAAATATAGGCAAAGAAGAAGTTAAAATGACCTCTATCTGCAGATGATGTGACCTTCTACACAGATGCCCTAAACAGTCTACAGTGAACAATAAGAGGCGATAAACTCTTTCAGAGAAGCAGATAAATACAAAGCCAACATACAGAAATAAGTAACTTTTCTGTATAGTGATAATAAACTGGCTGAAAAAGAAATCAATCAAACAACCCGAGTGATAATTGCTTCAAAAATAAAATAAATATCCATGAATAATTGTAAATGATGAACAGAAAGAATCTTTATTAGAAAATATTAAAACACTAAGAAGAAATTGAAGAAAAGAATACTTGGTGGTTCCCAACCATCCTAGTGCTGAGACCTTTTACTACAGTTCCTCAAGCTGTGGTGAGCCTCTCCCGCCATAAATTATTTTGTTGCTACTTCACAACTGTAATTTGCTACTGTTGTTATAAACCACAAGGTAAATATCTTATATGCAGGATATCTGAAACACGACCCCAAGCAGGTTGTGACCAACTGGTTGAGAACCACTGGAATAGATTATAAAAAAAGAATTCATGCATCACAGGAATCTGTTGTACATGAACAGATAGATGGGTGGAAATGAATGGATGGATAGACAGACAGACAGGCAGACAGACTACCAAATGAGATCTACAGGTTCAGTGCAAGATCCATCAAAATTTCAGTGTCATTCTTCACCAAAATATACAAAACAATTGAAACGTTCACAGTAGAAGAAAAAAAAATACACTGGCTACCCAAAGCAATCCTGAGAAACAAGAATACCACTGGAGATATAACAGAGTCATGGTAAGAAAAAACAGGATGGCATTGGCACAGAGCAGTCACACAGATCAGTGGAATAGAATAGAAGGCCCATGCATAAATACATACAGACTAAGACAACTGGTTTTTGACAAAAAAAACTCAAAAGTACATTGGAGAAAAGGTACATCTCTTCTACAGCATCTCTTCTACAGATGGTGATGTAAAATAGATAAAAAAAAAATGTAGAAAAATAAAATTAGGTCCATATCACCAATTTACAATACAGCAAAGATCTGAAACTATGAGAAGAAAACATGGGCAAAATAAATACTTAAAGATACATACATTACTTCTCAGAATGGATAAATAAAATGTGGTACATATACACAATGGAGTACTACTCAGCAGAGAAAAGTAATGACATCATGAGGTTTGCAGGCAAATGGATGGAACTAGAAAATATCATCCTGAGTGAGGTAACCCAGACTCAGAAAGACAAACATGGTATGTACTCACTCATAAGTGGATACTAGATGTAAAGCAAAGGAAACCAGACTGCAACTCACATCTCTAGGGAGGCTACCTAGTAAATAGGACTCTAAGAAAGACACAGGGATCACCCAACGACAGAGGAATGGATGAGATCTACATGAGCAAACTGTGGGGGAGGTAATGGAAGGCAAGGGTTGGGGAAAAGAGATCTTAGGGGAGCAGGAGGTCCCAGCTGGATCAGGAACAAAGTGGGAGAACAAGGAAAGAGATACCATGATAAATGAAGACCCCATGGGAATAAGAAGAAGCAGAATGCTAGAGAGGTCACCAGAAATCCACAAAGATACCTCCACAATGGACTACTGGCAATGGTTGAGAGAAAGCCTGAACTGACCTACTCTGGTGATCAGATGGCCGAACACCCTAACTGTCATGATAGAACTCTCATACAGTGACTGATGGAAGCAGATGCAGAGATCCATGGTCAAGCCTCAGGTGGAGCTCCAGGAGTCCAATCAGAGAGAGAGAGAGGAGGGATTATATGAGCAAGAGATGTTGAGACCATGATTGAAAAAAGCACAGGGACAAATAGACAAACTAGTGGAAACACATGAACTGTGAACCAATAGTTGAGGGGCCCCCATGGAACTGGACCAGGTCCTCTGGATAAGTGAGACAGGTGATGAGTTTGAACTGTTTAGGAGGCCCCCAGGCAGTGGGACCAGACCTGTCCTTGGTGCATGATCTGGCTTTTTGGAACCTAGGGCCTATGCTGAGACACTTTGCTTAGCCTTGGTGTAGGGAGGAGGGGACTGGACCTGCCTCAACTGAATCTACCAGGCTGGGCTGACTCCCCAGGGGAGACCTTGCCTTGGAGGAGATGGGAATGGTGGGTGGGTTGTGGGGGAAGGCTGGGGTGGGAGGAGGGAGGATAGGGGAATCTGTGGCTGATATGTAAAATTAAATTAATTATAAAATAAAAATATTTATTAAAAAAACAAAAAAGATACATACATTAGTAAGGACTTTCTGAAAAGATCTTTCATAATTAAGAAAACATTTTCCCAAATTGACAATAAAAGGAATATATAACTGAAAACCTTCTACACAGATAATGAAGCAATTAATAGAGTGACTATAGCATACCCAATGGCAGAAATGTTTGCTAGCTGTACATCTAGTGGGATTAATATCTAGAATACATTAAAAAAATCTCAAAAAATAAAAATTACTAAAATAAATGATGAAAATTAAAAATGGGTATATGATTTAAACAGAAATTCCTTTAACAAGTACAAATCAAGTTTAAAAAATGTGAAAAACATTGAGAATCTTCAGGCTTCAGAGAAATTCAAATTAAACCCATTTTGTGATTCAGTTTCCCCTCAATCAGAGTGGCCATCGTAAAGAGAACAAACACTGAGGTCTGGTAATAATCAAAAGAAAAGGAATCATATGCTCTGCTGAAGGAAATGGTGCAGTTACTATGGAAATCACTATGGAAGTTCCTCAAAAACTAAATATTGAACACCCATATGATTCAACTACACCACCCCTAGTTATAAATTTGAAGAACTCTGTCAACATATAACAGAGAATTTTACATATCTATCTTTATAGTAGCACTGCTCATAATAGTCAAACTATGAGATCAGCCAAGTCATCTATTGACAGATAATTTTTATTTCAGTTTTTTTCAGCCATAAATTAGAGTGCCACTATCCTGTTTAATAAAAAATGGATGCAACTTCAGATTATCAGTGAACAAAATTAGCCAGACTCAGAAGATTAATGTTCCATATTTTTCTTATATTTGAGAAGTCTAGATTTTATATATTTTTATATACATATACATAGCACACATATGTATATACTTATAATGAATAGATAGATAATGACAGATAGATACATAGAGGTAGACAGAATACAAGGAAATGCAAGACTGTCAGAATGAGAGGGAATAGCAGGTGAAATTTGTATTTCTTTATATTATAATATACATATTTTGTGTTATTTATTTTTAACCATATTATAATCTGATATAAGAATAAAATACAATTATTTCTCTGTCTTATTTACTCATAAAAGCCATTCTTTCTGTAGTGTTGTTTGTAAAGTGGACTAAAATTTAAATTTGGTAGAGATCTAGAGGTTAAGATAATTGGACTGAGAAATAACAGTGTTCCCAAACACATATTGTCAAGTATGTACCTAATTTCTTGCCTTTTATTCTCTCTGTCTCATGGAAGCAATTTAAGCATGGCTTAGAGGAAAATGTATCGTAGAAGATGCAACACGAACTTTCTGCTGTAGTTTATCACTGCAAAAATCACTTCTATAATTGTGCAGCCTTGCTTGCATTACTTGTTAATTATCTTTAATTATACTTTCAGTCAATTACTCAAAATGTGACCTTTTCTAACAAAAGTCATGCAAGAAGAATATAGGTGAGGTACAGGAACTAAACCATAGGCAATACACAAACTCATGACAGCAAATTTTTTTTTTGCCTACTGATTCAACACTTAAGTAACCCACTACTAATTACAGTTTCACTTCTCTGTTTCTATGAAATGAATTACTTTTCCCACCAAACTCCCTAACAAGCTATAATATAGAAATGTTCTTTAACCTTTATAAAGTAAGTAGCTCTAATGGACTTTTGATCATCACAAACAAATTAAATTGATAGCTGTCATGTAATCTTCATGTGCTATATTTCAAGAGAGCCATGTTATACACAGAATTTTGAGTTACAGTCTCTGAATGGATGAATATTCTTTACTTTGTTTTGATGCTAATGATTCAATTCTCAGAAAAAATTGACCAGTTGCATTACATTCGAAGGCACTTAATTGGTTACAGTGAGCTATAAGACTCCATCATATCTTGTTGTTCCTTTGCAGCAAGTGAAGCATTGCTTGGACCCTGAACGTCATCTCTACCAAGGACTGAATACGATGAAAAAGTTTGCAAGTTTGTAAACTGTGTGGAAGATCAAAAGCACCACTATCTATTAAATGATAAATGAGAAAACTGAAGTGCACTTCTTTACGAATAACTTCTCATGGAGCCATAGCTATTTAGGTAAAGGGGGATGTCCTAGGCTTTATTCTTTCCTGTCTTAAGCAGAATTCCCTCAAAGATTCACCTAATAGTGGACAGCACAGGACAGATTGCCTCATCTGTGCATGATATTAGCATGTACAGTGAAGACCATGGCAGCTTGTCCTGTATGTTTGACCATTGGGAGTTCAAAAACACTTTGTTCTTGTTGCCTATCAGAGGGCAACTAACCATCAATAACCTTTTTATGAGTATATTGTCTCACCCAACTCACAAAAATACTGATAACTGGTCACGGTGGTCTTAAACGATGGCCAGACTGTATTGAGCAGAAATATTGGTAATTGTAAATCTCCAATGTGGAAGAAACCTTCTTCTCATCATGGTATTATGAACTAAAGTGCCCCAGCTCAGACTCCACTTATCTCAGGGTTACAATTAAAATTTTATAGTGTACAAATTGTTTGAGCATGGTACTTTGGAACTTCTTTATATAGTAGCTTAATTTATACCTATGTATTTATCACAGGTTCCACCATCACCAAATGATTGTATTTTCTGTCAAAAGATGCACTTAGTATGGATGTTTGTGGTCAGACTAATTTTTAATTATTTTTGCATTTAAACCCTGCCAAATATAACAAAAGTATCATCATTTATTTTCTCTATTCAACTCTATGTTTGTAAACATACCGCAAGCTTCTTGAAGTCTGACTCTTACTTATTTGAAGCTCTGCTTGACATCATAGCAGTGACAACCTGGCACAGTCATAGTACATGAAAAGCAGCTACGTGGGCAGAACATGGGCTTAGCACAGAAGCTACAGCTGTTGTGCCCTTTTACCAATGACTTCAGACTGAACTTTTCCATGTGGCATCTACTGAGGACTAGCTGTTAAGACATGCTACTTTCAGTGTCTTGTAAAGAACAGAAAACCACTGAGCAAGCCAACAACTAGAGCACTGCCTGATTTCCCCTTTCTGTTACCTTTCTAATTTTGTCTTTCCTCTTCTTTTGTTTAGTTTAATTTATTATAGTTACGTTGCAAGAATTTTCATGGTATTTTGAAATAATGGTTTAATGGTACCGTGGAAACTGTATGCTCTATCATATGATTTTTGTTTTAATTAGGTAACATTAGCTAGAACACACAGTTTAGGTAAACATATTTCTCAATAACTTTTATCTTAATTACCTGAAACATAAGTTTGAAGTTTTACCCATAACTTCAGATAATTTAATTTTTTTAAAGGACTCAGATCAACATAATAAAAATGACATATAATTTATTCTATTGGTATCAATATGATTATAAATATTTATTATTTTATGTTCAGTATTATTTGCACAATATGAAAAGTAATGTGATAGTACCTTGCTGTTGCTCATTTGCTCAGTGTTCCATGCTTTGAGGAAATTTTTAAAGTAATAGACAGGCACAGAAACTGTTACTGGTGTCATCTTATTTGAACAAATGAAATTTAAAGCAACATTCTTTTCTTGCTTCAAGATAACTTATATAGCATCATTTGGGAAACTTATTAGCAACCACGAATGAATAAGAAGTTATACATAATAATTTCCACGTTTAGTTGCTTTTCTTTTTATGTACCATTCAAGCAATGATGTATTGGGAAAGCGGCCTTTCATATTCACTTCTAATGAAATGTATGTTATCACCACACATTACAAAGAATAGTTTTAATCAAAGGAAAGGACTCTGTAAATGTGTTCTATTTAATGTAACAATTCAATTTTGAAAACCATATTAAGGAAATAACAGTTGAGGTAGACAAGAATTCATATAAAAACAGTATTCATGGTAGAGTTATTCAAATAATAAAATTCAACGTGAACCACATATTTTGAAGGGACACTGGCAGCTAAAAAACACTTTATGTAAATGAAATCTTTAAAATAATATTTAATGGATACCTTAATCCTTTTTTCTAAACTGAGGATACTGAAGATATTTAAAGTGAAATATCCTTAGGAAAATAAAAGTATCTTAGTTACACAATCTAACAAGGAAATGGAAACAGTGATGTCACTTTGCCCTATTTTCATGATATTCTGTAGTTCCTCCAGTTACTATACTGAGAATGATCACATTTATGATTTAAAGAAAAAGCATATCCTGTGAAAAATGACTCTGAACATCTGTGGATGTCAACCCATGGCTTATGTAGCTCTCAACACAATGCCAGGTGGGACAAAGATCTTGAGCTATGCTAAAACTTCACATGGCATTCATAAAGATGGCCACTGTATTCGCCCGTGCTGCACTGACTTTTCATCTTTCGATCGAACTTCCATTTCTCTCTCATCGGTTCCTTATCAGAACTGTTTCCTTTCACCTTTCCTTTAAATGGCTGATAGCCTCCGGGTTTTCTCCACACTTTCTGTTTGCAGAGGGCTCTGTACCCTATTGTTCATGAGGTAGAACAAAGAAGAAACATCTGGGCTTCTCTATAAAGCAAATATTATAAGAACAAATGCATGAGAGATGAATTATACTTTAGTTCATATTTTTGTCACACAAACACACCTGTAAACAAAACATTTGGAGAGGGTGTATGCTTAGTCATTTTCTTTGCTTCCTCTCTGTTTGTCCTCTCTATTTCTCTCTGCATCTCTCTCTCTGCCTCTTCCTGTCTCTTTCTGTGTTTCTATCTCTGTGTGCCCTCCACCTCCTTCTGTTCCAAAAGTGTCTAAGTAACAACAAAAGAAAAACAAAGCTTGAAATATCATCTGAGAACTTGCATCTCTACAGAAGCTGTTTAGACTGAAACTGCTAGCAGAGCATGAATTATTAAAGATAATTATTCTAGTGCAGGAGAGGTGGCTCTGCAGTTCAAAGTGCTTCTCGCTCTCCCAGAGGATGGGAGTTTGGTTTCGAGCACCCATGTTGGGAAGCTAATAACCACCTGTAACTCCAGCTCCAGGAGAACTGAGTTATCTTCTTGATCAAGAAGAACCACACTCTTCTTGCCTCCACAATACCAGCCCATACTTGGGACACACACACACACACACACACACACACACACACACACATATATATATATATATATATACACACACACACACATAAAATAAATCTAAAGAACATTGCATAGTTTGTTATCCAGCAAACCTTTTTGGGTTGGAAATGTCCCTCTACCTGTTGTCCAATCCCAAGCCACTAGCCACTAATGTCTTTTTGCTTGGCACTTGAAACTTAATTGACATGATTGCAAAATTTTAATTGGAATTTTTAATATCTTGCAATTTTAATTATTTTAAATAACCAACCACACACACTTGCTATCAGCCATATTGGACTGTGAATGTCTATTCACCCTTATGTTCACATAAGCATATATAGCTTTACAGTCTCTATTTAGTTATATATTTGAATTAACTACTATTAATAAGAATTTTAATTTTCAGAAAAGTGTAGGAACTAAATTTGCCAAATTTGGTTATATTTAGAGAATCCAAGGACTGGAGAGTTAGTTCAGCAGTCATAAAGCACTTTCTGCTTTTTAGAGAACCCCTTTGTTTCCTAGCATCTCCATGGTGGCTCAGAATTATCTGCAATTAGCATTTGGGATCCAATACCATCTTATGGCCTCTGTTGGCACCAGGCATGCACTTGGTGCACATACACATGTACAGGCAAAATACCCATGCACATAAAATAAATAAATTGAAGAAGAAAGAAAAAATATCCCAGTTTTAATTTGCAAAACATAAGAAAATGAGGCAGGGTAGATGGTGCACTGGGTAAAATGACTACTGGATAAGCATGATAACCCGATATTGGATACCTGGGATCCACACTAAACATCCGGGTAGGATTGCATACAGGAGTCTGGAAATATGCAGATCCCTAAAGCCTGCTGGGCAGCCAATCTAACTAATCACTGAGAATTCAGTTAGGGTCCTACCTCAAAAAAAAAAGTTGAGAGCAATGAAACAAGACACTCTACCCTGATCTCTTGCCTGCACACACACACACACACACACACACACACACACACACACACACACACACACACACAATGCACATACACAGGAATGTACATACATGTACATGTGTACATATTACACATGTATTATACCTTATACTACACAAAATATACACATTACAAACACCAAATGCATATATACATGCACATGTGCACAAGCACACTAAACACATACAGTGCACACATGCATGTACATGTGCACCACACACATCTATATATACTTTACATATACATATGCACATAAGCATACATATATACTAGACACACATTCACATGTGCACACACTATATACACATACATGCATACACATGATCACAAACTATGCACAAAAACTATATACACATGAGTGTATGCACACATCATACACATGCACTACATACACACATAATGTGCATACATAAAATATCATGAAGTCACATGATAACTCTGCTCTGTGTGCTTTACTAAATATTTTGTATAAAGTAAAACTATGAAAATTAACATTCTCCAACTGAAAAAGGCAGGAAAAAGAAAAATATTAGAAAAACATGCTATATATTCATATATAACTGCATATATATAAATATTTGTATACAAATGTATATGTGAATATATACATATATATGTATATATGTGTATAGCTACGTAAATATACACGTGTAAATATGTATTCAGGCTATATCAAGGTTCTCGACGATATTTAGTTTATGTTCATAAAATACATAAAATGCCTAATAAATTTCATGTATGCAAGCATAGTATACTGCATATAATATGTGTGTGTGTGTTTGTGTTTGTGTGTGTGTTTGTGTGTGTGTGTGTGTGTGTGTGTGTGTGTGTGTGTGTGAATATATATTCAGGCTAAATCAGGATCTAGGTGATATTTAGTTTATGTTCATTAAAGTGCATAAAACACCTAATAAATTTCATGTATGTAAGAATACTGCATTGCATATAATAGTTATGTATAAATGTGTATATATACATAAATATATATTCAGGCTAAATCAGGACCTAGATGATATTTAGTTTATGTTCATATGTTCATAAAGTACATATAACTACTAACAAATCTTGTTTGTAAGCATACTTCTACATTGCATATAATAGATTTACATTCTTTATAATATCTGTTATTGCTTTCTGGATATTTTTAATATTTGGAAATGTAGAAGAATCTCATATTCTAATTAACTCAAAACAGCTCCTATTATCATAGGTTTAAATTATCACTTTAACTTTATCCTATTTATCTGTGCAATTGTATTTAACATAATCATTTTATACATAGTTGTGTTGTGCTCCATTGAGAGGCTACAGAACATTCATTTATCCATTCCCCCCTTAGAATATGAAATAATTTTCCAGTGTCTTATTTAAAAACTAGGATAAACAACAATTTTTAGCTGTAGTGTGTTATCTTCAACAACTGATGTCATTCTTGCCCACAGTAAATTTATCATGGCTATTACTTTAAGAGAAGTCTGCTTAGAATACAATATAATGGCAGTTTACAGAGGGTAAAAAAAAATGGATGATATTCACAGAAATTTGCTTGGTAGCTATTATTGAGGCTCATGTTATTAGTAGTATGCAAACTGTAGTTACTAGTATTTTTCTATAAATTGAAGTTATATCAAAACTAGAAATGTGTATTTTTACTTGCTTCCAGTAAGTAGCTGTTTATTTCTTTCAAGTCTGGTTTTTAGAAAATCCTTATTCACATAGGCAGATCCTGTCTTCATATTCCTTCATAATAAATGTTTTTCATCAATGGTGAAAGTACAGAAAGGAATCAGCAGTGTCTTTTGGTCTTATATAAGTCATGGGAAGGAGAAATTTACCCAGGTGCTTCTATGCGGTCACTAGTAATTAACCCCAAATCTTCACTTCTTTTAGATTTCGAAACTATTCTTCATGTTAGGTAATAGCCTGGAAGTGATGTAGCTACTTCAAATATAGAAAGCCAGTAAGCAGAATTTTGGAGACTTAGGGTTTTCAATTAACGAAAACGAAGATAAGCTGGTCCATTACTGGTCCTGCCTGGAGGGATTAGGTTAGTCCTGCTAAGGGAAAGCACACACTTCACAAAAACAAAGCAGGCATAATGAATGCAGACGGGTTGAGGATGAGCGCAACAGACATTCAGAAAGGCATATTCTGGTGTCATTAAAGAGAACAGGATGAAACACAAAAGGCTGCTGTGTTTGCATTTCAGTTTTACTATTCTTGTTTACCAACCATCATGCAAGTCTAATATTAAATTAACTCCAATACAGCTGCATGTTGTTTATTCAGACCTTTCTTCCAGTTAATGATAAACATGCTTCTGTTTATTTATACTCAGCTACAATTTCTGATAATGTAGGGGGTGTTGAAATTCAATGTAAAGGCTAAGACAAAAGCTGAAATGGTGTGCTCTGTTTTGTGAATTGCAGACGCTGCCTTGCTGATACAACACCCAAGATTCTAAGCTGACATCAAAGCAAAAAAAAAAAAAAATCATCTGAAATGACAGCAGCAGCTGCAGCATCCGCCTCTAAATTAGGTTGTGTTTCAAAGTCTGGACTCAACTGCTAAGCAGTATAAAGACCCAGGAGGAAGGCTGCCCAGCAAAGAGTGAGCCTTCGACCCAACACATCAAAGTAACACATGCTAGGAGAGCAATAAACGCATGTGGCCCACATTCACACACCACCTAATTGTGCTGGGCTCATGAAACCAAGATGAGCCTTCAGCTGATTCCTGGGTTAAGAGAGGATTTGAGATTTTCTTCTAAGCAAAAAGCTGACACAAATTGGTTGCAGATTAGAGTCTGACTTTGCAATGAAGCATTCCAGTTTCAAAAGATGGCCATTTTGGCGTCATATGGTATCTTCAGAACACTGTCTCCTTAATGTAATGACATATAAGTGAATCATTAGGTATGAATAGCAGTTAAAAATATGCTTCATAAATGAAGCAAACCTTAATTTGTATATTTAAGGACAGATGCTTTGAGATGTTTTCAATCTTATGCATATGAATTCCCAATTTTGAGGGAATTTATCTTTTAAAACATAAGGTTTTTTTTTTTAACAAGAACCTGGAATAGCAATATCTCTTAAGAGAGGAGAGAGATGGATGTATGTTTGCCGAGTAAGTTTTAACATAAATACCTAGTATCACTACTACAGAGAGAAATGACATAGCATATTCCATGTCTCACTTGGCAGTAAGAAACACATGGCTACAAATACTTTTATCTTGTATGGTTTTTTTGCTGACTCTTGAAGTACATGTACTATTATTATATCTACAAAATATTCTTCTATATGTGTGAATTGCCAAAGTTGGCTTACACAGTTGCTTGAGATGGTAATTATAATTAGTGAGAGGATGATAATTAATCTTATCAAGCAATATGTGCATGAGTCTTTACTGAGCTATGCACAGAAAAGAACACTCTAGAATCATCTGAAATGATTAGTAACAGGTGTGAATGGAAGGAAAATACATACATGTCCTAAAATTTTAAATTTCAGGGCAGAATACACTCTGTATCATGGCCAGTTCTCAGAACCATGATGAAGCTCAAATTTCATTGACATTCCTTGGTTCTGCCTTTATGTCTAGTTTATATGATATATTGAGTTATAATATCTCATTTCTTGGAAAAATAAAAGCATCAAATACTTTGCACAGAGCCACCATGTAATGATAATTTTCTCATTATACTGGAGGACTAGGGTAGAAGACATTGCGGTGCATTCTAAACAATTTATTAATATCTCTGTTACCAATTTCTGGTGCTTAAAGAGGACCCAAAAGGAAAGGAAAAAAACCTCTTTTGACTTTGTGGCATTTTGGGTTGCCCTGTGTCTCTGGACATTTTCACATTCTTTGGTGGCAAAATATAGACTTATTATATGAATGAAATTACCTACATAGGTACCTTTTCTCAGAGTCAGAAGAGCATATGGTGAAATCATAAAGATCATGGTTCATGTTTCAACAGTTTATAATGAATTCTTCTCCTGACCAATCTCTATACCGTACATCCACCACAAGGCACTGGGGACCCTCATATCAAAGATCTACTTAGGAAGGTGTAGCAAGAACTCAGACTTACAAGATTTTTGAATTTGCCCTTAGTGGTTACCCAGACCCTGTACTTGATATATGCATACCATCCTAATTGTGAATTCTGTCCTTTTAGGACTTGGCTCTTGGGTACCTCACCTGTCCAGTTCTCTAACTATTTAACTACTGGATATTATTATGAGCTGTTTTTATGTCTGCTCCATGCTATAATGAGGGAAGACAGTGGTGGCAAACCGTTAAAGTGTCTTGGCCTGTTGCCACCATGAAACATAGCATCTTGTTATGTCAGGATTTAATTATTTCAAAACTGTACCTTACTTCAGTATGATTAGCTTAACCTAAAGTGAGGTAAAACATCATAGGAAATTAAAAAGGAAAGCCTTTAGGCTGATTACTGAAAAATCTTGTTGTTTTGTTCTATACACCTATTAATTCATGGGTTTTTCTTCCTTATTTAAAAGCATGGTCAGTATTAAGATTGAATGTATTCTTAAATTAGACAGTATTATGTCAAAACACCATTGTATTTTTTTTTTGTTTTATAATTTAATTTAATTTTACATATCAGCCATGGATTCCCTTGTTCTACCCCCTCCCACCCACCCATGCCTTCCCCCCAGCCCATCCCCATTCCCATCTCCTCCAGGGCAAAGACTCCCCTGAGGATTGAGTTCAACCTGGTAGATTCAGTCCAGGCAGGTCCATTCCCCTCCTCCTAGGCTGAGGCAAGTGTCCCTGTATAAGCCCCAGGTTTCAGACAGCCAACTCACGCACTGAGTACAGGACCCGGTCCTACTGCCTGGATGCCTCCCAAACAGATCAAGCTAATCAACTGTCTCACTTATCCAGAAGGCCTGATCCAGTTGGGAGCTCCTCAGCTATTGGTACATAGATCATGTGTTTCCATTCGTTTGGCTATTTGTCCCTGTGCTTTATCCAACTTTGGAAATCAATATGGCGCTTTCTTAGAAAATTGGGCATCAATCTCTCCCAAGATCCAGCTATACCACTCTTGGGCATATACCCAAGGAATGCTTAATCATACCACAAGGGCACTTGCTCAGCTATGTTCATATCAGCATTGTTTGTAATAGCCAGAACCTGGAAACAACCTAGATACCCTTCAACTGAAGAATGGATAAATAAAATGTGGTACATATACACAATGGAATACTACTCAGCAGAGAAAAACAATGACATCATGAGGTTTGCAGACAAATGGATGGATCTAGAAAAAATCATCCTGAGTGAGGTAACCCAGACTCAGAAAGACAAACATGGTATGTACTCACTCATAGGAGGATACTAGATGTAAAACAAAGATGACTAGACTACTACTCACAACTCCAGGGAGGCTACCTAGAAAACAGGACCCCAAGAAAGACACAGGGATTGCCCAATGACAGAGAAATGGATGAGATCTACATGAACAACATGGACGTGAGTGAGGGTAATGAAGGGTGAGGGTCCAGGGAAAGAGAGCTTGGGGGAGCGGGAGATCCCAGCTGGATCAACAACAGAGAGGGAGAACAAGGAATAAAAGACCATGATAAACAAAGACCACATGAGAATAGGAAGAAGCAAAGTGCTAGAGAGGCCCACAGAAATCCACAAAGATATCTTCACAACAGACTACTGGCAGTGGTCGAGAGACAGCCCGAACTGACCTACTCTGGTGATCAGATGACCAAACACCCTAATTGTCGTGGTAGAAACCCCATCCAATGACTGAGGGAACCGGATGCAGAGATCCACAGCCAGGCCCCAGGTGGAGCTCCAGGAGTCCAATTGGTGAGAAAGAGGAGGGTTTGTATGAGCGAGAATTGTTGAGACCATTGTATGTTATTAGGGGTGATGGCATTCATTGCCATCAAGCAAACAAGAATGGAAGCAGGTGACCCATAGAAAGTGATGGCAGAAACTTAAATGGAAGTGATAATTATGCAGGAACTGTGATAGAGATGGAGAAAAGTAACAGGTTAAAAATACAACGTGGGCTTGAAAGCCTGAGTTCCATGCCCAGATTCTGTACGGGAAGGAGACAGTTAACTCCTACAAGTTGTCCTTTGACCTGCATATGCACGCTGTGGCACATATATCTCTCAGAAAATAAACAAATGAGTGTAATTTTCAAAAGAATACAATTACTAAATATCTTATGATCAGTTAGAAAAATACTCCACCGATGCTATTTGACCAAAAGATTCAAAAATATATTCTTTCAGAAAGCTATTGTGATAAATAAAACACTGACAAGAAAAGAAACTTTAAATAATATACTAAAAATAAATCTAAGTATCTCTTTTTAATTAGTTTTAATATTTTCTGTCAGAAATATAGTAGATTGCCTCATGTCACTACTAAAAATTCCTTCCTAAAAGACTCTTTCATCATGTTATATCTATTAATTCAAAGCACACAATGATGCTCATGTGCCTCTCCAGCGACATCCATTTTAGCATCGCCTTCATCAAGCAGAAAAGTCTTTATTTTTGCCATTTAATTAAATTCAGCTTTGTGATATAGAATAAAATCATATCAACAGAAACATGCTATGCGCCCTTGAAACTTGAACGAAATGATATACTTTGATGTTATCTATTGTTCTTATAAATAAAGTAATATAAGGGAACATTGTTAGTAACTTCTCTCATTTGTGTGATCTGGCAAAAAGCAGCATAAGGGAAACTGGTTTATTTTGGCTGTCAGTTTGAGAAGGGATACTGTGCACCATGGCAGGGAAGCCATGGCTGCAGGAGCTCAAGGAGCCTGGTCACTTGTATCTGAAGTCAGAAAGTAGAGTGTAAACAGAAACTGGATCCAGACTATCAAGCCTGAAATTCCATTCCAAGTGATCACTTCTACAATCTATCAATATTTCAACTCCTGAAGGTTTCACAACTTTTAAAAATGGTACCTCTAGCTGGGAGTGTACAGAACACATAAGCATGAGGGACATTTCACATTTAAACTGCAAGCATGAAATTTAGCTCTTTCTATTTTTATCAGAAAAGTTTCAAATCAAAATAGTCCTTTCATTGCTTCTATGAAGAATAACAATTTATTCTGTCAGGATACAGTTGAAGGACCTACTTCACGTCAAAATATTTCCACCTCCTATCAACTGGTGAAACTATAATAGAGAAAAATTTGGTAAAATTCCAATTTTCTCATGAAACCTTTTATAGCTTAATCCTTTATAATGATTCTCATGAACAGTTCTCTTTTTTTCATTTTCATCTTTCTTGCTAATAAAGTGAATGGTTTTTCTTACAGTATGAGTATACCTCATGCAAGATTTAAACACAACTTCTCATCTTGTATTTTAAACTTTTTTAGAGGTCAGTTTTTCATATATGTGAAGTTGTGGGAAATACTATGCTGATTTTCCATATGACCTCTAGCTGATCTGATGTCTCCAGCAGCAGCAGCTTGTAGAACTGCAATGCAGTATGATAGCCAGGCTCTGGGAAATGCAACAAAGAAGCAAAAAAGTACCATGAAGAGCATTACTCCCTTTGCTCTGGGACTGTGAGGTCCAAACTCCTGTCACTGTACTCCATTCTGAATCTTGCAACAAATTCTCTCTACTAATTTTCTAGAAATTTATCACATCAAGATTTATATCAGTGGCAGCATACATAGAACATGTGAGTTTTTGAAATTGTCTTGATTTTATGAAAATCAAGCATCTGGCAATTAATGCAGTTATTACGTCGTTTCAATTTTTTGAGTTTGTAAATATTTATTTTGTGTTGCAAAATCTGATTCATTTTAGAAAAGCTTCAGAGTGCTGTAGCAAAAAAAAAAAACAAAAAAAAAACAAAAAAACAAAAAAAGAATGTACACCCAAACCAAAAACACAAATCTCACCGGGAGGAAAAAACTTGATATCTCAAGGTGCTTTCATAATCATAGTGGCTTTCAAAATCCAGGTGGTTAACATGATAATGGCAGCATGTTTATAAATCCTTGGCAGTGTCACAGAATAGAGCAGAGGTGTGGTCAAGAGCTACAAGCACACCTTGATATTTTTACACCATGTTTGAGTGGCCAAATCCAGAGCTGGCTTCTGCACTTCCAGAAATTCCTCCAAGATTTAGGTCACAAGGAGATAAATTTAGGCATGCGAGTTACTTTGAAAAATTTTGTGGCACTTTTAGGAGTTGAGTGCTTTTAAGGAGAAAAAATTGTAACCAACTATAGAACTGCTAATGGTAATGAGCTGAATTTAACCCATAGGAGAAATATAATGTCTCTTTCAAAGACCCAGTCAGAATCTCTATGAATACTGAAATTTGTGAAATGAACAATGGAGTCTGAATATGGGCTACAATAGACTGTAAGGTTCATTTAATCAGATCACCTCTAAAGTTCATCAAACATTTCAGTGTTGGTAGAGTTAGATTGATATTCCCTTTAGTTGTTACTTCTGAACCTAAAATTGCATCCATTCACTTCTAAAGAACATAGCTGTCAGTTCACTGGCAGAGTGGGCTACCATATCAAAGAACATTAATAATGTTCATGCATATGAAAGTCAGAGGATAACTTATGAGAGTTAATTCTCTCTTTATACTATGTGTCTCATGACTTGAACTAAATTGAGTTTGGCAGCAAGTGCATTTATCCACTAGACCACTTCATCATCCTAAGATAAAGATCATTTGTGAGCCAAATTTAAGAAAAATTTTACATTTATAATATCACTTACCCTCACAATATTTGCACGGTAAATATTAAATGATGGAGACAAGCTTGGGTTAGGCTGTCTGAGTCGAGAATATAGCCTTCAGGAAATAATGGATAATCATGGACCAGTGATTTGATTAGTGCACTCTTCAAAGATTTAAATGAAATAATATCATTAAAACTGACAAGAACTGTGTGTTTAGCATAATGATAAAATATACTACAAGGCTTTAAGTCCTTTGCCCATAGATAATCTTGTATAATTACATGAATATATGGCTCATCAATACCCTCACCAAGGGAGTTCTAGTTTATGGAATTCCTTTGACTTGGCTGATGCTTCACCCCATAAATGCTTCTAAGTCTTCCCCAAACACCTCTAAATCTAACATTCCCTACTCTTATTGATGACAAATCCTTTCTGGTTACCTATTAAATAGGATACAAAAAACCCTATGTAGTTCTTTCTCTCAAACTATCTTGCATACGATCTTTTTTTTTTTTAATTTATTTTAATTTATTTTGCAATACAATTCAGTTCTACATATCGGTCACGGATTCCCTTGTTCTCCCCCCTCCCGTCCCCCTCACCTTCCCCCCAACGCCCCCCCCCCCATTCCCATCTCCTCCAGGGCAAAGCCTTCCCCACAGACTGAGGTCAACCTGGTAGACTCAGTCCAGGTAGGTCTAGTCCCCTCCTCCCAGGCCAAGCCAAACAATCCTGCATAGGCCCCAGGTTTCAAACAGCCAACTCATGCAATGAGCACAAGATCTGGTCCCACTGCCTGGATGCCTCCCAAACAGATCAAGCCAATCAACTGTCTCACCCATTCGGAGGGCCTGATCCAGTGTGGACCCCTCAGCCATTGGTTCATAGTTCATGTGTTTCCATTCATTTGGCTATTTGTCCCTGTGCTTTATCCAACCTTGGTCTCAACAATTCTCGCTCATATAAACCCTCCTCATTCTCGTTGATTGGACTCCCAGAGATCCACCCAGGGCCTAGTCATGGATCTCTGCATCCAGATCCCTCAGTAGTTGGATGAGGTTTCTAGCACAACAATTAGGGTGTTTGGCTATCCCATCACCAGAGTAGGTCAGTTCGGGCTGTCTCTCGACCATTGCCGGCAGTCTGTTGTGTGGGTATCTTTGTGGATTTCTGTGGGCCTCTCTAGCACTTTGCTTCTTCCTGTTCTCATGTGGTCTTCATTTACCATGGTCTCCTATTCCTTGTTCTCCCTCTCTGTTGTTGATCCAGCTGGGATCTCCCGCTCCCCCAAGCTCTCTTTCCCTCGACCCTCGCCTTTCATTACCCCCACTCATGTCCAGGCTGTTCATGTAGATCTCATTCCATTTCTCTGTCATTGGGCGATCCCTGTGTCTTTCTTGGGGTCCTGTTTTCCGGGTAGCCTCCCTGGTGATGTGAGTAGCAGACAATTCATCCTTGTTTCATGTCTAGTATCCTGCTATGAGTGAGTACATACCATGTTTGTCTTTCTGAGTCTGGGTTACCTCACTCAGGATGATTTTTTCTAGATCCATCCATTTGTCTGCAAACCTCATGATGCCATTGTTTTTTTCTGCTGAGTAGTATTCCATTGTGTATATGTACCACATTTTGTTTATCCATTCTTCAGTTGAAGGGCATCTGGGTTGTTTCCATGTTCTGGCTATTACAAACAATGCTGATATGAACATAGCTGAACAAGTGCTCTTATGGTGTGGTTGAGCATTTCTTGGGTATATGCCCAAGAGTGGTATAGCTGGATCTTGGGGGAGATTGATTCCCAATTTTCTAAGAAAGCGCCATATTGATTTCCAAAGTGGTTGTACAAGCTTGCATTCCCACCAGCAGTGGAGGAGAGTTGCCCTAGCTCCACATCCTCTCCAGCATAAGGTGTCTTCAGTGTTTTTGATCTTAGCCATTCTGACAGGCGTAAGGTGGTATCTCAGAGTTGTTTTGATTTGCATTTCCCTGATGATTAGGGATGATGAGCAATTCCTTAAATGTCTTTCGGCCATTTGAGTTTCCTCTGTTGAGAATTCTGTTTAGTTCTATAGCCCATTTCTTAATTGGACTGTTGGGCATTTTGATGTCTAATTTCTTGAGTTCCTTATATATTCTGGATATCAGTCCTCTGTCAGATGTGGGGTTGGTGAAGATCTTTTCCCATTCTGTAGGCTGTCGCTTTGCCTTGTTGACCGTATCCTTTGCTCTACAAAAGCTTCTCAGTTTCAAAAGGTCCCATTGATTGATTGTTTCTCTCAGAGTCTGTGCTACTGGTGTTCTATTTAGGAAGTAGTCTCCAATGCCAATGCGTTCAAGACTACTTCCTACTTTCTCTTCTAGCAGGTTCAGAGTAGCTGGATTTATGTTGAGGTCCTTGATCCACTTGGACTTAAGTTTTGTGCACGGTGATAGATATGGATCAATTTGCAGCCTTCTACATGTTGATATCCAGTTTTGCCAGCACCATTTGTTGAAGATGCTTTCTTTTTTCCATTGTGCACTTTTGGCTTCTTTGTCAAAAATTATATGTTCATAGGTGTGCGGAGTAATGTCAGGGTCTTCAATTCGATTCCATTGGTCCACATGTCGGTTTCTATGCCAGTACCAAGCTGTTTTTATTACTGTAGCTCTATAGTAGAGCTTGAAGTCAGGGATCGTGACTTGCATACGATCTTTAAGGAACACAAACCAAATGGGTAATCACAAAACAGGTTATTTTACCTCTTTTAACAACAACCTGATGGTAGGGCCCAACCATCCCTGACCTCAGGGGACACTTTTCTTTAAAACTAGGTAGTTCCATGGAACCACCTCTCTCATTGAGATGAAAGACAACCCTACTAGAAATATACCTTTGAAGGAAAATGGAGCACATATGAAAGTTTTGGGTCTGCCCAAATAGTCAAGTTTTGTCTTTTTTCTGTCTTCTTTCTATTGTTAAAATGAGACAAAAGTATTCCAGAGTCATGTTACCTATTCTCCAACATTTCTTTAACAAATTTACATTATGTATCTCTTGCTTACCTTCATACCTAATAGCTATTCACTGCCACAATTTAAAAGTAAGATGGTAAGAGCCTCATACTAACACCCTGATATTTTTTGAGTGTTGAATGTGTTACGGATCAATGTTCCATGTTCAAGATACCTTGTATAGCCTACTGTTGTATAACTATTTACCCTTGACTGAATACTAGCTCTAGTGACTAGCATTCATGATTCTGGAAGGTACTCTGAATGTTATTGGAGGAGAAAAGTGATCACCAATATTACCCAGTTACAAACTCTGTGACTTCCAACAATGACTTGTCTGTAGAATACACTAGTGCAAAAGTGCCACAAACACAAATGTTGTGGGAGTAACCAACCACTTTTTAAAAGGCCCACACCATGAGATGAAACCCATACCTGAGATAAATCATGGACCCTAAGGGAAAGCCTACTATTATTATTCTACTAAAGGAACACAACAATAAAATGACTCCTCATGACATATTGATATGTCCACAGACCAGTGCCATAATCAATTCTCATTAGAGAAGCTTATTCTTGCAGTAGAGGGGAGTTAACACAGAGACATACAATTAGAACAATGTTCAAAAAGTTAAAGACTTTGGATTACTCAGTCCTAACTGGGATGCTTTAAGGCTCAGGGGTAGATGTAGAAGAGAAGGCACAAAGATCCTTAAGAGCCAGAGCTGATGTCTTTCAGACAAAGCACACATAAGAACTACACAGGCTCAAAGCAGACAAAATTCTAGTGTTGAGAAGGGAACATGGACACAAAGGTCCATTTCTAACTTAGTACCCATTGGCAATTGATATCTTCTGGGAAAAGGAAACTTAGTTTTCTTTAGTAAAGTATCACTGGGTATACCAGCCACAATCCAAGGTAGGACCATGGCCAGGAGTATTTGGCCAAAAGAAAATGGATACCATGTTTTCTTGTCAGATTTTTCTGATTGTTTGATTTTCTTTTGTTGTTGTTTTGTTTTGTTTTTGAGGGGGTATTTTTTGTGTTTTTGGTTTGTTTTGATTATAGTTTTTTGTTTTTGATTTGAGAAAGCATGAAATTCTGTGGGTTGGGAAGGTAGGGTCTGGGAGGAGTCAAAGGAGAAGAAATAAAATCAAAATATAGTACACGGAAATTTTTTTCAGGAAAAAAAGAGGGATTCATATTAGTTAAAAATTTTGAAAGTAGGGATAAATAAAATTTGAAGAGATGAATAACTATGATATGATGATGTTTTGAAGTACCTAGAAAGTATCTAACTCAAATTTGTAGCCAGGGCAAATTAATTGAAAGAACAACACTATGTGCAGAGTTCTTCTAAAAAAAAAACCTACCCACAGAATACATACAAGTTGGAAAACTGATGAATAATGGAAGGAAAATAGGCTGCATGTGGCAGACATTGATACTTATAAATCTAATATTCTTCTTCTTTCTTAATCCTCAAAAGAATCCAGTTTTCTTCCAACATCCATTCTATCCATATGCAATGATATGATTCAGGAGAGGCCAGCACCAGCCCTAGAACCATTAATGGTCCTGAATTTCTAAGGTAGATTTGCTCAGCAATAGCACTACTGATATTGGGTACTCTGTTTGCATGAGCATGCTACAAGTCATGCGGAGTCTTTCCTTACATTGCAAACCATTAGCAGCATCTTTAACTTCCATCTCATAGGTGACATTAGTACATGCACATAACCACAGCTTAAATAACCCAAAGTACCTGCAGACATGAACAAGTGTCTGCTGGGATGGAGCAAATTCCTTTTCTCAACAACTACAGGTGTGAACAATCAAAATGGCTCTAGAGAAAAGACATATAATGAATTTCTGAGTCCTAGTTTTGTATATTATTGTTATTTTATATCTGCAATTTCTACCATCTCTGTTCCATTCTGAAATGAATAGTATCCATAGGTGATAGAAGGAAGGTGGAAAGAACTTCATCTCAGTCTTTGATTTTGTTGTTTATTGTTGTTAATTCTACTTGGTGCTTGGTAAAGATATATCCCCTATTTATTACTGATAAGAATTCTCATTATGTTGCCCAGGAGGGCTCTGACCTTGAACATTCATCTCTCTGTTCTGCTCCTTAATTGCCTTGAAAAATGAATTCTTTGTTGTGGGGAGCATTCTGAACATCCTCACATATTGACTAATATATCAATGGCCTAAGACAATTTTCAATGAGGTTCTGCAAATTACACTTAGAGATTTTAAACTGGCAAAAGAGTAAGCGCCTATGCACCATCCTGAATTCAAGAATATTGAGGATAATTGGGAACTTAATCCAGATACGGCTATACTATAGAAATTTAAATGATGACACAAATAAATATGGATTGATTAGAACTGAAAATGCTGTGTGTCCTTAAAAGTAGTCACTGGAGGACAGCTCAACCAAACTTGGCCTGGGTATTTTAATGAAGATTTGAATGTGATTAGGTACTAACTACAGGATAGAGATAGCAAACTGAAGAAGAGATCCATGATAATGAGACTTTGTAAGGACAGACAGAAAATGGATATGGAGAGCTATAACACCACTTTGGAAAAAAGTGTTTGCCAGTATTCAGAGGCAAAGGTAAAGTTTCCACTTTATGATCTTTTGTCACCTTGTGCACAGTCTTGCTTCTCATTTGAGATGCACATCTGTAATACATGTCTAACACAGTTGTAGTAATAGCCCTCTACTCTTGAGAGAAGACTTTTGCTTACAGCATTTGAACTCTTTTCCTTATAGACCTGTGTGATAGAGACTTCCACATAGGTAAAGCACTGTAATAGTTAAGTGTGATTCTCACTTTGACAGGATCTAAAATCATTTAGAAGGCACACTTCTGGGCATGTCTATGAGAGATTTCACAGATTAGGTTAACTAAGGTGAGAAGACCCACCCTAAATCTGACCTGCACTACTCAATGGGCTGAGGTCTCAGATTGCGTAAAGAGGAGAGTGAGCTGAACACCACCATTCATCACTCTCTGCTTTCTGACTGTGTTTGCAGTGTAACAACTTCCTCTTCTCCTGCGGCCTTGCTCTTCCCCATGATCATGTACTGTATGCCCTCCAACTGTGAGCCAAAGTGAATTTCTCCTTCCTTCCTTAGGTTCACATTTATCAGCTGCCGTGGGATGTTCTGTATGTTAAATGTGTTGCTCTGATTGGTTAATAAATAAAACACTGATTGGCCAGTAGCCAGGCAGGAAGTATAGGCGGGACAAGGAGAGAGGAGAATTATGGGAAGTGGAAGGCTGAGAGAGAGAGGCGCTGCCAGCCGCTGCCATGACAAGTAAGCCACGAGCCTCGTGGCAACTTATAGACTAATAGAAATGGGTTAAAAGAACTAGATAACAAGAAGCCTGCTGCAGCCATACAGTTTGTAAGCAATGTAAGTCTCTGTGTGTTTACTCGGTTGGGTCTAAGCGACTGCGGGACTGGCAGGTGAGAGAGATTTGTCCTGACCGCCAGCCAGGCAGGACCAGGAAAACTCTAGTTACAATCAGCCTTACAACAACCTCCAGAAACCTCTCTCCTAACCCCTGGTGACCTCCATTCTATTCCTTGCTACTGTGAGTTCTACGTTTTTAGATTCCACATTAAAAAAATGAGCTTCATTGTATTTTTTTCTCTACTTGGCTTTTTCCACTCACATATTCATCTTCCAGATTCATGAATATTTTCCCAAATGGTAGGATTCCTTCTTCTCAAGCTTAAATATTATATTGTGCATATGTGACACATTGTCTTTGTCTACTCATCCATTAAAGGACATTTAGATTCTCATTTCTTGGTTATTTTGAATAGTGTTGCAATAAAAATAAGAGGGCAGATATTTCTTTCACATCCTAACTTAAAGTTATGTGGACATAATCTAAAGGTGAAGTTTCTGGGTTATATGTTAATTATACACTTAGTGTTTTGAGAAATCTCCATAATGTTCACCATTAGAACTGAACTAATTTACATTCACATTAACAATATGCAAGAACTCTTTCTCTACATTCTTGGTGTCATTTATCTTTCATCTTGGTGTAGCACAAAAAGACGGTTGCATCTACATCTTGATTAAAGGCATTCTCACAAGTATGATGTGATACCTCATCAGGGTGTTTACTTTCATGTTTTTGCAGATAAATGATGTAGAGAATTATTTCATATATTCATTGGCCAATTTCATGTTTCTATTTAAAAACACCTATTTAGGTCATTGGCTCATTTTAATATGGTTATTTGTTTTCTTATCATTGTAATGATGGACTTCTTTATATATTTTAGACATCAGCCTCTTATTAGTCATGAGTTAAAGAAACCTTTCAATTTGTAAATTGTCTTTTAATCCTTTTCTTTACAGGACAGAGGGCTTCTGGTTTTACATAACCTGTTTATTTCACTTTTGTTGCCTGTGTTCTAAAACTCATTACAAAATGTGACATCAAAAACAAAAGTCATAGGGTATCTCCCTATAAGTTTTCTTTTAATAGTTTTGTGTATTAAAGTACTTCATTTAAATCTGACCCACTGAGAATTGATTTTGCATCCACTGTAAGATAAAGGAGTAGTTACAATCTTCTTCCTGTGGCAGTTGAACTCACCAAACATCATGTGTGAGAAAATTGTCTCCTTATTGTGTGTTCTGAATATCTTTGTTGAAAAATCAAAACACTATAAATTTGTATATTTATTGAATTTTACTATTAATGTGAAGAATATCACAAGCATTTTAAAAGAGCTTGCATTAATCTTTAAATTGGTTTAGTGGAATGGTAATTTTCATAATATTATTTTGTCCAATCCATGACCTTGATCTTCTACTGTCTTCCTTGATCTTTGTTTTCAGAGAGTTATAGTTTTCACTGTAGGGAATCTTTCACCTCTTTGGTTAAGTTGAGTCCTAGATATTTTTTGGTACTAGTTTGAGTGGAAGTTTCTGTGCTCTCTTTCTCAGTCTGCTTGTCCTTGGTATGCAGAAGGCTACTGATTTTTTATAAATTGATTTTGTACTTCATCACTTTGATGAAAGTGTGGGTCATTTACAGTTTTCTGGTGTCATTTTTGAAATCTGTTGTGCATGTACCTGCAAAGTGGGATAAGTTGACTGTTTTTTTTTTATTTACATCCTTTTTTACTGTCTTGACTTATTGTTCAAGCTATCTGGAAAAGGAGAAGGAATAGTGGATAGACTGCCTCATTCCTGATTTTAATGAAATTGCTTCAAGTTTATCTCCATTTAGAATGATGTTGTATGTAAGTTTGTGATCGATAGCATTTATTATGGGGATGAATAGGTCATTTATCATGACAACCTGCTGGAATTTGTCAAAGGATTATTTTTGCATCTATTGAGAAAATCATGTGAATTTTTTCTTTAATTCCATTTTATGTAATTTATTTTATTTATTGACTTATATGTGCTTAACCATCTCTGAACCACCAACACAAAGCCAACTTGACAATGATGGATGATTTTATACAGGCCAATATTCAGTTCACACGTGTTTATTGAGAAATTTGGCGTCTATGTTCATCAGGGAAAACGGCTTGTAACTTTTTGTTGTTTCTATTATGTATCTGCTTTTACTATTAGGGTATTAATGGCTTTGTTGAAGGGGTATGGAAGTGCTTTTCTGTTTCTATTACTACTATTATTATTATTACTACTGTTATTAAACATCTATGGCTTTAGTTTTTTGAAAGTCTGCTAGAATTCTGTTGTGGATACATCTGACATCTGTACCTATGCTTCTTTTAGTCAGAGGACTTTTTATTGTTGTTTAATTCTCCTTATTTGTTGTGTGTCTAAGTTGTTGATGTCTTCTTTTTTAACTTTGGTTGTTTGGATGAATTCAGGAATTCATCCCCTTCTTTTAGATTATCAAACTTAAAAGAGTATAAGTTTTTTAAATATTTCCTTATGTATTTATTAATTTTTACTGTCTGGTATAATGTTTCCCTATCCATTTCTGGTTCTTTACATTTGTATCCTCTCTTTCTTCCTTTTGAATAGTCATAGTAAGAGTCTGTTGATATTATCTTCCCAAAGAAACAGTTCTTAGACCAGCTGATTGTACTGTTTTCATTTTGTCTACTTCATTGATTTCTGCTCCAGTTTTTATTACTTCTTCTAATTGACTGGATTTGGGTTTGGTGTGTTTTCTTTGAGCTGCATCATTAAGTCATTTATTTCTTGTCTTTTTTGTTTTTTAATGTAGGCATTTAGAGCTATAAATTTCTGTCTTATGACTGTCTTTACTATGTCCCAGAGGTTTTGTTGTTTTCATCTTCATTTAGTTACAGAATGCTTTTTATTTCTTTCTTAATTTCTACTTTCAAATTATTTAATCCCCATTACTTCGTGTAATTTCTAGAGATCTAAATATGTAATTTCTTTTGCTCTTGCTTTTAAGCTTCATTGCATTGTGGTCAGACAGGATATTAAGTTTTTTTTTTAATTTTTCCAGATTTGTTGTGAGTTGTTTTGTATCACATACAGCGTATCGTCTATTTAGATAAACTTCCATGAATTCCCAAATAGAATAAATATTATTTGGTGTTTAGTTGAAATATTCTGTGTATATATATTGGGCCTATTTGATGTATGATATGATTTAATTTCTATGTGTCTCTGTTAAATTTCTATGCAGATGATCTGTCTATTGGAGAAAATGGGGTATTATAATCACCTACTATTACTGAGTTCAGGTTAATCTGTGATTTGAGTTCAGTAGTGTACTTTCTACAACATCGGTTGTGCCAGAGAGTGGTGCATCAATGTTTAGAACTGTAATATCTTTTAGGTTGATTTTCTTCATCGGAATAAAATGTCATATTTTACCTCTTTTGATTGACTTTAGTTTGAAGTCTATTTTGTCATATAGAATGATAACAATACCTCTTTGTTTTCTGGTCTCATTTTGTTTAGATTTTTTTTCCCATCTTTGCACTCTAAGGTGGTGCCTGTCCTTGAAGGTAAAATAAATTTCTTGAAGAGAACAAAATTGTATATATTGCTTCCTGATCCATTCAACTAACTTATGTTGTTTGACTGGGGAGTTGAGTCCACTAATACTTAAAGTTATAATTGGAATGTGTGTACCAACTGATGTCATTTTGTGGCTGGTGTGTGTGTGTGTGTGTGTGTGTGTGTGTGTGTGTGTGTGTGCATGTTTGTTTTAGTACTATTTAGTGTTTCTGTAATCATAGCTTCATTTGTGTTCTTTCCATAGCCTCTTGGTGATGCTTATTTCTCTTTCAGTTTGAAGTATTCTTTCCATTATTCACAAAGGTGCTGATTTAATAAATTTGAATTCATTTTATATAACCTTTTTATATCAGTGAAAGTTTTTCTATTTCAAATATGACAGGTCATTTTTCTGGCTAAAACTACACTTGGTTGGCATTTCTGGTCTTTTAAAAATTTGAATATTTTGTTGTGAGTTTTTCAAGTTTCCATTGAGAAATCAGCTTTTATTCTGATGGGTCTTTTAATATACATAATGTTTGCTTTTGTTTGTTTGTTTCAAAACAGGGTTTCTCTGTGTAGCTTTGCACCTCTCCTGGATCTCGCTCTGTAGACCAGGCTGGCCTCGAACTCACAGAGATCCGCCTGGCTCTGTCTTCTGAGTTCTGGGATTAAAGGCATGTGCCACCACCACCCGGCAATGTTTGCTTTTCAATACTCTTTTTTTTTTCCATCGGTATACATAGTGTTTTAAATATATTATAGCCTGGGAAGTTTCTTTTCTAGTTCTGTTTATTTAGTGTTCGGTGTGCATCTTTTATCTGCATAGACACATGTTTCATTTAATTTGGAAATGTTTTGTCTCCCCCCCCCCCCCAGCTGAGGACCGAACACAGGGTCTTGCACTTGCTAGACAAGTGCTCTACCACTGAGCTAAATCCCCAACCTCAAATTTGGAAATGTTTTATGACCCAGTTAGAGATCATTTCTATGCCACTGACCTAATATTCTTCTCCATCATTTATGCTTATAATGCAAAGGATTTGTACTTTTTTTGTCCCAAAGTTCATTGCATATTCCTTTCAAGTGTGTGATTTTTTTATTTTTAATTTCTTGTATTCTTTGATTGAGGGGTCTATTCCTTCTACTTCATCTTCACATCTTCATGGTCTATCTTTTCCTCCATCTCTTCTACTGGTAGAAATTTCCTCTGGATTTTCTAATTAAGTTTTGAGATTTTCAATTCTATATTAATCTCAACTTGAGTTCTCCTTGATATTTCTGTCTTTACTGATTTCAGTTTTCAAATCCTAAATTGTGTTAATCATATCATTAACATGTAAATGTATGTTTTCTTATATTTCAGTTAGAAGCTTATTCCTATTCTCTTTAATTTTATTAAGGTGTTAATATCTTCTTTAAACTTCCTAAATTCTTCTGTAATGCTTATGATCACTCTTTTAAATTCTGTGTCCTAGGCTTCAGTTTGGAGAACATCTCTATAAGACTTTTGTAAGGCTTTTGGTGGGTGGACATACTGTATTTGTCATTCATAGTGTTTGTGATTTTTCAGTATGGGGCACATGTAATTCTTTCATTAAAGTGTTTGATATGTGATTCCAGCCTGCCTCTGTTGAGTGGAAATTTGGTTCTGCCTTTACTGCTTCCCAATGTTGATTGATTTCAGAACAAGTATGAAGAGTTGGTGGTGTTGGTTTTTTGATTGGTGAGACATGGGTTAATTCAGTTAGTGGTAACTAAGAAAGGGGGAGAATGTGACTCCAGTTTGGGCCATCCCAAGCTAGTGTGAGAGCTAAGCTACTTCAGAATGTGAGGAGTGGAGATCTGAAGAAATCATCAGATTGGGTTGGATCGTGAGCTGTGCTGCCCCAGTTAGGTCAGGGAGTATGGGGAAGGCATAGATGGGTAAGGATCCTGTCCCTAAACTTTTTATAATGAAGTTTGAAGAAGAATGAAATTGATCAAATTATAATATTAAAAGATAAAGGCTACAAAATTTGATCATCATTTCTTTGCTATGTTTGCCCTTTTATTGGTTTTGTTATACTGGTTTGCCATCTTGAATCTTTTTCTAATGTTCTGACTTGTCAGTTTGATTTTATGCTTTAAAGCTTAACGCTGACACCATAACTGTTGTTTTAATATTTATTTTCAATTGTCTACTAAAATAGAAAAATGATATGTTGGAGTCCATATCCAGAAGAATTGCAAGAAAGAATTAGTTGGTTACATTGGAGAGGAATACATTAGAAGCAACTATAAATAGTGAGTCTGATGCTCACATGTATATACATGTTTTTAAAGATACCAGTCTTCCACCAGTGAATAAGCAATTGGCATGAGTAATGTTTCTAAATCCCTGCACAAAACAATGGAAGCATCACAGCACCATTGTGTTCTATAAATCAAAGGATTTGTGGAGTATCTGTTATATCCTTTTATCTGTGAACAAATTTAAGAATAGTTTTAAGATAGTGCTTTCAGAAATTTGTTCAAAATTTAGTTTCATCTGCTGTGAGCATATCTAATTTTATAATATCTCTGAACTGGCAAGTAACTTTTCTAAAATTCATATTGTATTTATAAAAGATTATAGTTAGTTATATTATAGTTGACCAGCTTTACTTATCAGTTCTAAATATTCACCTATAAGGCTCAAGTTGTTTAAATAAAGTACTAAAGAACCTAGGTAACTTCTTAATTATAATCATTTAACATAATTAAAAGTTAGTATATTATAAATTAATAAAGCAATCATTTATCTATTAGGCTACTGGGGCCCATGAAAGTTATTTCTAAAACAATCCACACAGCAGCATAAAATATCTCTACATTTGTTTATTCAGTGTCCTGTTACCCAAACAGTGATGCCCTTATCATTATTTGTGAGCAAATAGCCATTCTGGTGTGAAAACACTAAAATCATTAAAAATAAATATAGAGTGTGCTCACTTCTTCCTGCTCCTCCACCACCTCTAGGGGAAAAAAAACTCACATCATTGGAAAGCAATTCTATTTAGAGTAGTTTGTCCTAAAGAAATAATACAAAGGAAAGAAAAGATTTGTACTTCAAAAGCCTTCCTTAAGGGAAAATTGGAAACAACCTAAATGTCCAGCAATGTGAGAAGAGTTAATTAAGCTATTTTTCCACTTAAGAAAACCTTAAGCAAGGTCTGTGCATTTATTTGACAATGATAATAAATCCTACTATATAATAGGCACTTAAAATGTATCTGTTGAGCAGATAAATGATTTGCCCATTATCCTCATAATTTAAAATACTGCATAATTAAATATCAAACATGATTCTGAATCAAACCACGAACTTTAGCAGAAAATTATGAGAATATATCTCAACTTTTGGCATAATAAAAACATGCAGGAATGTGGAAAATATCAACTATTAATATACATCTCAAAATTATATTTGTGTTTACCAATTTTTTTCATTTTTCTTGTATAAAATAAATTAAACACCAGGTGGGAACATGATTGACTATGTTTAGTGCCTCTAACACCATGTTGATGAACATAAAAGCCAACTTACTTGCTTTTTCACTCCAAATACTCAGCACTGACCACCCTGTTCCCCTAACCCTACCTCAGCAAGTTTGCTGCTTCTCACAGTTGCAAGAATAAGAATGAGACATCGTGACTATGTTAGGTACAGGGGATCTGGCTACAAATGCCACAAAATACATGATATGGCTACGAATCTCCAAGAGTATAAAAACACAATCATATGTCTAACTCATAAGACACAATTAACTTCTGAAAACAAGTCAATACAGTTAAGTTTCTGAAGTCAGCATAGTCCCTGTAAAGTGAAGAGATGCTACACAATCAACTCTAAATGGAGTCAAAGTCATGAAAAAAAATCAGTATACTGAGGAATATGGTGAAATAGGGACAAATAGCTCCTGCTACGTTCCTAGGAATCTGGAAAAAAAATCTGTGACTTCAAAATGAGGTAAGAAGCATGAAATTGTCAGAGAGGTTTGCAGTACATTTTAGACTTTGAGAGACTAGATAAGATTAGGAAAAATGAATTGCACATATAAAGGAAAGAACAGACTCCAATCTAGAACTGGGGTAATGAACAAAAGGAGGATGAAAGGGAATTCCCCCAACACACACACACACACACACACACACACACACACACACACACACACACACGCACGCACGCACACACTAAACAGAAAAAGCAACTCTCTAAAAGCAAAGATCAGAAAAAAACAAAATCACACAAACAAAATAAAAAATGTTGGTGGTAAAGCCACAGGTACATGAAGCCAATGCTTGAAAACCACCCTGCACTCCTTTCCCACTAGGCAATAAGGGCAAAGATCCAAAAAATGTCTTGAGTCATACTACTCTGCTGGAAATTTTAGAAAAGTGTACAGCCATATGTCTTTAAACTTTAAAGCCCTCCCTCTGTCCCCTAAGATCATGAAATCAGAGAATTACATAATCACCTGAACATTTCATGAATTTAACAAGAACTGAAAGTCAATAAAGCAAACATACTCAACTTACAACCCAAGGTACTGGAAGAAAGGAAGGCTGAACCAGGACAATATGAAAATATCCTATTGCAAATAATGGGTAGGAAGTCTGGAGAGATGATTCCCTGGTTTAGAGCACTCACTGTTCTTCTAGAGGCCCGGAGTTACATTTCCAGCACCAAAATGATTGCTCACACTATCTGTAGTTCCAGCTACTGGGAATCTTACCTCATCCTCTGACAGACATACATAAAGTGAAAATGCTCATACACATAAAAAAAGTACTAAAAATAAATAATGGGAAAGGACCATCCTATATTCTAAGACATTGAAATGTATGTGGGAATGGAATCTCCCCGGGCATACAGGAATTGGTCACCCTTAGATATCTACCAGCTTTTAGCATGGGGAATGCTTTCAAACTTCTTCTCTCCTAGCCATCTCCTGCTATTAGCATTTTTCTGCATGAAATTCGGTGCTGCACTATCACCCTGTGGCAGTATATTTTTTGATATAACATTGGGATGTCAACATAATTGTTATTTATGCTAAGTATTGCTTTGGAAATTCAGCATTGTTCATGTGAATTTTAGAGTTTTTTCTATTTCTGTGAATAACTTCATTAAACTGTAGTAGGGGTTGTGTTGAATACGCACATGCCTTTCAGTAGTCTCACAATTTTCACAATACTAATTTGGCTGAGCCATAAGCATAAGAGATGTTTCTTTCATTGACTATATCATTTTATTTCTTCGTTGTTTTCCATTGAAAAGTTAATTCACCTTCTGGTTAGGTTTGTTGTTAGTATGAGATTATTTCTATTTCATTTTCAACATGTCTGTTAGTGATTTATAAAGATTACAGGATTTTTTAAAGATAGTTTTGTATCTTGCTATTACTTAAAGTAGTTATTACATCTATGACCTTCCTGCTACAGTTATTAAAGTCTTTAATACTTTGAATTCCTTCTTTCCTAGTGACATCCCTTTTATTGTCTCTTTTTCCCCTTTTATTTATTTATTTTTCTTCTCTGCATCATTGCTCTCGCTAAGACTTAAGGCAATGTCACAATCCTGAGTGTGGAGGAAATTCTTTTTAGCTAACTCTCTCCTTTGGTATGAGACTGACTTGTGTTTGCTTTATGTTATTATATTACTATGTGTTCCTTCTTTTGCTAATTTCTACAGGTTTTTATCATGAATGTATGTTGAATTTTGTCAAAGACATTTTCTGAATATATTGGCAAAATTATGTGGATTCTTTCCTTGGCTATTTATATGCCATAAGGCATTTATAGATTACTGTATTATTAACTGTCCTTGCATCTCTAAGATAGGATTCACTTGGAGTATGATCACCTTAACATGTTCTTGAATTTAGCTTGCAAGTATTTTATCAATAATTTTTGTGTTTATGTTCATCACTGAGTCTTTAAAACCCATGCTGGCTAATTTTTTTGTCAACTTGACACAAGCTAGAGTATCTGGGAAGATGGAACCTCAGTTGGAAAAATGCCTTTGTCAGATTAAGCTGTAGACAAATTTATGGACCATTTTCTTGACTGATGATTGATGTGGGTGTGTTCAGCCCTCTGTGGGCAGTGTCATCACTGAACAGGTGGTCTTAAGTTGTATAAGAAAGTAAACTGAGCCAACCAGCAAACAATATTCCTCCATGGTATCTGCTTTGGTTCCTTCATCAAGTTCTTTCCTTGATAATGGACTATAGCCTAAAAGCCAAACAGATCCTTTCCTCTACCAAATTGCCTCTGATCAATGTTTATCACATTGATAGAGAAGCAAACTAGAAGTGTTCCTTCCCTTGCTATTTAATAAAACAGGTTGATCAGCATTGATATTAGCCTTTCTTTCAAAACTTGGAAGAGGGCTGGAGAGGCAGATCAGTGGTTAGGGGGGCTTACCATTCTTGCAGAGGACCTGAGTTTCTCTCCTAGCATCCAAATTGGATTACTCACAACCACCTGTAACTCTAGCTCCAAAGGGATCTGATGTCTCTATCCTCCATGGACACCTGCACTCATGTGCACATGCACACACACACACACACACACACACACACACACACACACACACACACACATACATACACTAAAAAAGAGGATAAACCTTTAAAAACATAATTGGTAGAGTTTGAGGACTTACCCTGGTCCTGAGAATTTCTATGTGGGTAGACTTTGATTCCTATTACAATTTCATCACTTATTATGAGTATGTTTAGGTTTTTTATATCTTCTTGATATGCTTTTTGCATGTCATATAGTTCTATGAATTTATCTATTTCTTCTATATTTCCCAGTTTTTCTGGAATATGTTTTCAATGTATTGCTTTATTTCCATAGAATTCCTTGGATCCATTGTAAAATCCCTTTTTCCTCTCTAATTTTATTAATTCATATCTTCTTTTCCTTTTTGTCAGTTTGGCTAAAGGTTTGCCAATAATGACAATTTTGTTTTATCTGTTTTCAATCATTGAAGAGTCGTGAATGTCAGCATGCAGCATAGGAGCTTATTTTTCCCATTCTCTGAGTTTCTTGGGTTTTTTTTTTTTTCCTGTTGGGATGAATGCACTCCAGGCTTTTCTTTTTCTTCTTCATATTGTTTTTACTTTTTTGACTTATCATTTGTGAATCTTCTTTTTACACAGTCTTTACTCAAGCTTGTGTTTCCCCACTGGTATTAAGAGGTGGAAAGGACAACATTAGTAACAGAAACAAATGCATTGACAGTAATTCTTTTATTAAAACGCACTTTTATTTGGCTGTTCCCCTAGTGAGGTTCAGAAACAAATGGCACAGGACAGTGTTAGGATGAATGTAAGCATTTTTGAAACAAGGGTTATTAGTGATTAAGAAGTTAAAAAAAGGAATGTGAAAAGGGGAAGTGGAGGAGTAAATTAGGAAAGAGAGGAAATGTACATGAGTAAGAGCTAGAAGTAGTAAGGAAAAAAAGAATGCGTTCAGGAAAGAAAAGACTATCATGAAGGCCTATTAAGACAAGATGAAACTTAAAGCAGAAGAATAATGGTAAAAGTAGAGACTAGATATAATAGAATGATATGTGAGATCCTCAGTCAGCCTTTCTCCTTAACTGGGATGGGTGTCTTCCTCCATCTCTGTTGTGTTTTGCAGCTGACTCTGCAGGTGGAAAGACAGCTGCCAGTTTCTACTTAAATTAGATCAGAATATCTTCCTGCTGTGTTTGAGTCCTCCTCCATAGGAGTTTTCCAGTCTTCAGTTCTTGTTCAATTTAGCATTTTTCTCTCCGTCTATCCCCAGCAGCTATAGCCTTATGTCTGGTGTTCTTGATGATTACACTTCTAAACAGGTTTCCACTTCCTAAGGGAGTGTGGTGATGACACACCACAGAACCAGGATTGGGTTCATTTTTGTGGTGTGCTCTCCTCGTACCCAAACGTAGGCTGCTTTTCTGCCCACGCACCCGACAACACACTGTCCTTGGTTGAGCATTTGCGAGTTCAGAAGACCGTGTCAAGTTCAGCTCATTCTCGTATGCACAGAGCAGTCACAATTGTCTCTTACCTAATCGGTGGAGGAGGAAGTTAGGATCTCCCGAGTTTTGAAGATTAGTTGTGCTGAATGTTCAGCTTCTCCTGGTGAAGTGATTTGCTCACAGAAGTTCTGTCAGGTGAAACCCTCTTCCTCTCAGCCTGGAAGAAAGCGGTCACAGGAAGTGGCTAGGTCCTTCTGAGATGCATGGCACTCTACACAGACCTATCTGAAGTTTTGTAGAGTTTCCATTTGGAGGTATCCTTTTTCTCCTTACTTTGTGGGCCCAGACCTGGAGGGGACGGGGCATTGCACCTTTCTTTCCTACATTGTCAGCTCTTCAAGTTGGAATTTATGATGTCCTTGTAAATCTAACTTTCAGTTTTCTGGATTGTATCCGTTTTCTCATTTGCTGTTTCCTGGGCCCTCCCTTACTCTCCCACAGTTCTAACCTTACTCTCTAGTCAGATGTTTTCTGTCATACTCATGGGTACACAGGAGTGCTTTTAGTCTCTTTTCTGCCATCATCATTTTCCTTGTTTTAAAAAAGTAGTTATGTGTTTAACTAGAAGCTTTATAAAAATATCAACAACCTCAGCATATAACCTGTTGCCTGACATATTTTGAATTTGTCAAACCAAAGCCTCACAGAAAATAAACCAAACCTCACTTAATTAAACTACTTAAAAATACTGTCGAAACTTGAGTTCTAGAATGCCAGTGCATGCAAGCCCAATCAGTAGATCATAAATACTAAAGTGTGGTGAAAAGTTTGTCTTAGAATTGTACCACAGCATCAAGAATTCCTTACATAGATACTAAATGAGCTACACATCAAAAAACATCCTTAATACTGCTATAGTTTTGTTTTGCTTTGTTCTACTTAGAAGGTAATAGCAATGATAAGCCACAGGATATTCTCCAACTGTTTAAAAACCACTAGAATTATTGAAGATTAGAGGGAAATGTCGGAGGAAATCAAACTCTTAGTCAGTAAAAGAGAAGATTAAGGCTCATAGAGGTAGATGACTTGTTTAAGGACCAGTTCTGTGATATCATATAACAATCATAAAAGGCCTATGACTAAAGCTTATTCAAATTGATTCTTACTCTAGTATCTGGCATAAATGCATCAAAATGATACTTCATGTCAGGCGTTAATGACTACAGCAAGCTCTAATATTCTATTAAATGGCAGTAGTTTGCTTTCTTAAAGCCAGTGATTTATCTACTATCCTATTTAACTATCATTTGTCACCTTCCTCACAGACACGGACTTCAGAAAAGCCTTCTAGTGGCACAGATAAATTGCTACTATTTGAATGGCAAAGATAGGAAAACATTTTTATAAAGACTGTATTTCTTACTATTGAATTCTGAATATTCATTAACTAAGCATCATCACATTGAGCTCTTCTACTTATTTTTTAAAATAAATATTTAAGCAGACTGTACGCACTTACAATAACCACAGTGTAATAGGCTCATATTAATGTTTACTTCCACTGATGGGATTGGCCATAGCTATAATCAGAGCAGATGTGTGCACTAAGCTCTTTTCAGTGACATAAGCATTTTGCCATGGGAAGTTTCATGTATCTAAAACCACAGATTCCATTGAGATGAGTCTTTAGACCCTGGGTTTGATTTAGAATATTGTATTCAGAGTTTCAAAAGAAATGGCCTACTGTCAAGAAGTCTAACTTTGTATAAGCCTTTTAGGATTTATCTTGCTCTATCTGTGGCTAATTCTACCTAAGAGAATTAGTTTACCTAAAAGACGATCTCAATATTATATGCCTTATGGAAAGTCATTCCATTCTGCCATAATATTTTCACCAAGTGAAAGTGAATATCAAGACATGTCTAAGAAGAGAAATGACAAACAGCTAGGAACCTGGATGTCATGGACAATGGTGGAAGTGTTAAATGATGACACTGCTCTCTTAGTCTTCTCTCCACTCCTTGTGCCCTGAGACAATGTACGTTTTGAGGTATCTACACTCCTGCATGAATGTATGTGGCTCTGGATGGTTCTTCCTATTAATAAACAAAATTGGAACTTGACAGCAGCCTTAGTGCATGTCCCTCAAATTTTTTAAGACACAGTGCTTGTAAAGTCCAACCACTGGGCTTGTATTTCCAATCTTCTCACATCCTCATGGTTCCCTCCCCTTTCACTCTTCCTCCCTCCAACCTTTTTGCTAAATCTCTCAGCTTCTCTGTCTCTCTGCCTGTGTCTCTGTTTTCCCGTTTCTGTCTCTGTCTCTGTCTCTGTCTCTCTTTCTCTCTCTCTCTCTCTCTCTCTCTCTCTCTCTCTCTCTCTCTCTCTCTCACACACACACACACACACACACACACACACACACACACAGACTTCTCAACAATCAACAAGAATTATACAGCTTTCTAAAAGGCAGAGATCTAGGATCTTCTTTATTACTTTGGAAACAAGGATATGTAAACAAAACTCTCTCCCAAATTAATCACATTTGACTTTTCCAGTTCCATAATAAAACCTATTGCTAGGGCAAGGTGACGTAGTAAGTAAGGTGCTTTCTGCATAAGCTTGAAGCCATGAGTTGGGATCCCCTGAGCCTATGCAAAAGCTGGGTGCTGAATCACATTTATAATCCTACCATGACATGGGATGCAGTGACAGAAGAACTCTGGAAGCTTGAGGGAGGGCCAGGAATCCTGACATATGCAGTAATAAAGAGCAAAAGTACTTTCTCTCAAAAAAGGTGAAAGGCCCAAACCCACACCCAAGGTTGTCCTGTTAACTCCACGTGTGCACTATAGCACACACACATACCTGCACACACACACACACACACACACACACACACACACACACACACACACGCACACATGCACACATGCATGCACACACATCCACACACATCCATACAAAATACTGCTACTTTAATAATACCAGGTAAAAACCTATCCATAAATGATTTACTATTTTTAATTATTTACTGGTTTCTATGTTTTAATTTTCAAAAGTATCAGCTGCATTTGGTTTTTGTAATCATGGAAGGTAAAGAGTGAGTGGACAGATTACTTTCTTAATGACCTGTCATTTTATTCAAATTTGAAATATCTGTCACATGAGCACACACATATGCATCAGCCTTGAGGACTATCTTTCTACCTCAACTTTATATACATTATTAAAACCACAATACTCACTCATAATAATGCTTATTTTTTCCTTCTCAACTAAATCGTCTATGCTATGAAATGAAATTATTCTAACTAGTAAGTACCATTCATCTCATCACAAATAAGTCAATTAGTTACCCAATATTACTTCATTTAATTGCTATGGATCTATTTTACATGTCAAAATTCAATGAGTAACAGGAATAAAATGCAAAATTAGATATATACTGTCCATGTATTCAATAGTTTAGAGTAAATCTGATTAAACGTTTAAAAACATAAAGGCCTTTCATTAGTGTTGTTAACCATACAGAATAATGGATTTTACTGTGACAATTTCATACATGCTTTTGACACATTCTGTGATGTCAGCCCTCTCACAGCCTCCCTTGCCCTTAGCACCTCTCTTCCAGAATCCCCTTTCTCTTTTCAAAGAGTCCCCTTTCCACTTTTGTATCCTCTCTTTTTCTATTCTCTCTCTCTTTCGGATTCCACATTTGATAGCAAATATGCAATACTGTAATTGTCTTTCTGAGTCTGGGCTATTTCAAGTGGTAACACGACAGCTAGTCCCATCCATTTTCCTAAAAATAATATGGTTTGATTCTTTTTAAGTATGAATAATATTTTCTTTATATGTACATTTCACATTTTCTTTATCCATCTGTGAATTGTTATTGCAAATAATATAAAATATCCTTTTTGGAAGGAAATATTGCCTGGATTTGAACAGATGAGTTGAATGATTTTACATACACACATGTACAATACATCCTGCTATCAAGAGATAAATACTATACATTAGAAATATAACCATGTTTTGCTGATGTGAGCTAAGGTAATAGCTCTCTCCCTAAAATACCTGTATGCCAATCCTTGGCATGTGTGTGTGTGTGTGTGTGTGTGTGTGTGTGTGTGTGTGTGTGTGTGTGTGTGTGTGTTAATGGTGGAAAGAAAGGAAAATGCAGTGGAGTTAAGCTAGAGATTGCAGGACTGGGAGGTGATCCTGGGTTATCTGAATGGCCCTATTGTAATCAATCACAAAAATTTTTGTAAGATGGAAGCAAGAAACTCAGAAGGAGAGAAAAGGCAATATGGTGTCGGAGGCAGAGGAAGAGATGGAAATGTGGTGCCAGAAACCAGGGTTAGAATGATGCAAGGAAAGGGCCAGGAGCCAATAAATACAAGTGGGCCCTAGGATCTTCCAAAGGCAGTAAACACATTCTCTCCTGGAGACTCCAGTGGGAACACAACTGTCTCAACTCAATTTGGTTTTCAGACTTCAAAACTGCAGGACTGTAAATTTTCATTGCTTTGAGTCACAAAATGTATGAAAATGTGTTATAGAGGCAATAGAGGATTACTTCACTGTACCGTTTATTAACAGTTTTCCCTCCAGTAATCCCAGTGAATCTCAGAGTTAGCTCTCAGGCAGCCTGATGCAGGCCTTTCAAAACAGCACAGCAGCAATGCCATCTCCTTGCTTGTGTCTTCCCTGACCCATCCCCCATCCTGGCCATGGACCAGACCCCTTTCTGTTCAACTCATATCCATGGCCGGCTTAAAATGAGACCTCTAAGTTCATTCTACGTCACCAGTTTTTATCTTAACCATTAATGTGGCATCCAAACAACACTCCAGCTTTTTCAGACTCATTATTGGGCTTTGTAATTGCTTTTAAGTGGTTTGAAGTATTTTGTCTACTGTTCCACCAAATTATAAACTTCAAGGGAGTAGGAAATATAAGTGCTTTTGGTTTTTATTCATCCTGGCAGGGATTTCTCATGCCGGGTGCACACAGAAAGTAGGAGCCTTGACAATGTCTGCATTTTTTCCTGGGTAGATTTCCAGTGGCCGCCTATCCTGGCCCCCAAAAACCTTGATGCCTACTGGAAAGCAGGAAACTGAGAAACTCTTGGGTGGTTAGTGCTGCTGCTCTCACGCTCAATCCACTTGCTTATTTATCCTGTTAGCCAGAAACATAGCTACCTTTCTAAATAAGACAAAGAACACCGGTGCTTTATCATTCCATAAGATTGTTATATACAAAGCATTTTAAATACAACTTTATTTGAGTGGCATGAAAACCTTATGAGATAAGAAGATAGATATTGTTATTATCATTTTTTAAACAGTGAAACAAATTTAGAGAGACAAAGAACTTTCCAAAAGTGTCAAATAGAAAGCACTGAATGGAAACCATGCTTGTAGCTCCATGTTTATGGTGTGTTGGTTATTTGATTGGTTGTTTCCCTTGACTGCTTAAGGCTTGTAAACCTAATTGTGACTATTCTGGAATCCTGATTAAAATATAAGTGAACTCATTCTTTAAGATTCACATAGAAACATAAAATCTTATATTCTAAAACTGGGCTGTTTATTTGTAAGGTTGAGTTTTCTGTTCTATAAAAACATTAATTTGTTCCATACATTGTAAAGTGCTACATTATGTCACATTTATCACTTAGAAGAAAAGCCCAAATGGACTCATGATACTAAATAAAAAAGTTTTAAGTTTGTAGTTAACTTGCTGAAGCAGCAAACTACAGTCGCATCAGGGAACTGCTCGAAGGGGTTTGAAGATAAGGGAATGAAAATGACTCAAATAGAAAAACTATATGCATTATGAAAAATGCTTGGAGGTCTGTATGGCTGGAGGAGAAAGACGACGTATGTCTGCCCTGGAGAAGCATGGACAGCTAAATTCTTTTATCCCTATATCACCTATTGAAGTCAGCAAGTTCCTCCAGGAGAAATCAGTAAGGCAGCTGCACACTTGAAGTAGATCCAAAGATATTGGTGGCACCGTTTACAGGCACAGAATGAGGAGAAGTGTAACATATCAAAATTAGAAAAAGATAATACAGCAATCTACCATAGCAATATGTAAGCTACTCAAATTAAGAGCTGTGTCATGCAGATGCCCTCAGGATCCCCACAAGTACAAAAGCAAATAGCGCACCATGCTTTTTGTTAATTCTCTGTCACTAAGTGATTAGTAACCTAACAAGACTAGATGTTTAAATGAATTTGGTTAGGAAGGGTGTGGAAGAGAGCCAGTATAAAGACTGGAGAGTGTTCTATCCAAAGTTCTTCCTCTGTTTACTTCAAAGAGCCTGGTTAAGGCAGTTTTCTGACTCACCTCTATTCCCTGTCACTTTCTGTGACTGGTTTGTGCTGTAGTCACTAAGGACATGGGTTAAAAGAACAATAAGAAGGATACAGGAAAACCAAGTTGGACTTGACTTTAGTCAGACATTTGTCTGTGCTTCTTACAAACTGAATGACACTAGGAAAGTTATTGATGAATAGCTATATTAAATCTCAGATTTTCATCAATGAAATGAGTAATTTAAAATAATACACCCAAACATAGGATTATGCTTAAAGTGATCACATAATACATACCACCCCCACAACTTCCTCAGTTAGTTTATTGCATAAATTATTTTTTAAAACATTTATATTTTCTTTTACATGTTCCAATCAGTGTGGTATCACAGAACTTGTAAGTTTCCCTATATGCCCAGATGTTAAGTTGAATTAAGTTACTTAGTTATACCATGACTTACTTGAACCTCTTAGAAAATAATAACACTTTTGGGTGAAAGGTGAAAGGAATGATGCAAAACAAGATTTTACAAATTCAGGGTTTAATTTCCCACAAATAAACAAAACATTTTTGTGTTTTCATTATTCAACAGTGAAATAGGAAAGATGATACTTTTTGGCAATATCTGAAGCAACTAAGAGATGTTTACCTAAACATTTCCTAATATGGTATGTGTTTTAATTCCCTAGGTTTAAAGGTTAACTTTTCATCATTTAAGATAAAACAATGGAATTCAAGAGTCATAAAAATAATGACCATTAATTGTAAGAGAAGATTTTTCATGAACCAGAGAGGACATTTGATACTCACAGCACTTCTATCAAACAGTTCCTATTACCACTCTTTCTCTACACAGCAGAAGAGATTACTCAACTCACTTCATATTTTGCATAATAAGAAGCAGAGCATAAGTTCAAATCCAGGTCCAAGTGCAAAATGGTAATTCATTTAGCTATAAGGCTGCTATTGTCCTTTAGCTCAAATATAAATACAAATGTAAAGCTTCACCACAGAGGAACCTGAGAAGCGAGTTCTTACTCTGACCTCTCCCATAACCTAGTCACTAAGGTAACAATGGACTCAGACTGGCCCACCTCTGCCTCTCACTAACACTGTGACCATGTGCGAGTCATACCACCTCTTGAGCCTCCATGTTCTCTCGTGAACCTGATGACCAATTACTTCTTTTACAGACTGAGACAGAGACCAGAGGTGAGCTGCATAGAACCTAGCACACTGTGAATGTTCAGAAGCTAATAGGAATATCATGACAGCCCTGGGCTAAATGTGCTGTGTTTTCAGGCTGTTTTATGGCTTCACATAATTCCAGGTGACACTCATTCACCTGGTACAATATCGTATGCAAAGACTTTTGACATTTTTAAATTTTACCTTTATTTATGTATGTGTATGTGTAGATGTATGTATATGTGTATGTATATGTTTGTGTGTGTATGTATGTATGTGTGCATATATGTGTGTCCATGTGTACATGTGTGTATGTGTGCATATATGTGTATATGTGTGCATGTGTGTGTATCTGTGCATGTGTGTGGTATGCACAGGCACATGAATATCCTAGGAAACCAGAAGAGGATGTCAGCTTCTGTGGAGCTAGAGTTATAGGCAGTGGTAACCCACGCAGGGTGGGTGCTGGACATTAAACTCTGGTCTTCAACAAGAGCAGCAGGTGCTGTCAACCCCTTAGCTATCTCTCAAGCCTGCTTTTGACATTTTTATAAGGACACAAAAAATAGACAAGTGCATTTTCTTATCATATTATCTTAATGATATCTAGATGCAGAAATATTTATAAATATTATTCTACTCACACATAATAGCCAATAACACTTTTGTCAGCATAATTTGAAGAGAATGATTTGGGGAGGGCAAGGGACAGAAGCTCCTGAGGCAAGACAAAGAAAGGATACCTCAGGCTGCTTTCTGCCAAGATCAAGGGCCAACACTAAAGTTAAATAGCTGTAACTGGAGAGAATACAATGGTCTAGACTTGGGGAAAAAAGCAGGATGGAGAGAATGGAAACAATAAGCAGCAACAAAGAAAAATACAAAAACTTAAAAAAATTACAACAAAAACACTTGTTTGTCATGAGTAGCTGGAGCCAGTAAGATGTGGTGCAATTTTTCTTCAAGGACTTTTAAACCTGAAAATGAACTTCCTGTGTGGATGTACAATATTTGAGACCTCAGCCAATTTTACTAGTTTTTCTTTAGACATACAGAGTTACAGTAGCAATGGCATTTTGGCATCATAGTCTAGGTAAATCCTCTCAAGAAATAAGCTTGAACCTTCACACTCCTTTCAATCCCTACCTTGCGATAACAGCACAAAGCTGATATAAAAAGATGGCATACTCATCCGTGTGTCGCTGAAACACATATGCGTATTTACATATTCCAAATGAAAGGGGCAATTTTGAAAAAATACCTATCTCTTAGAGAAAAAAATCACTGGGTTTTAAAAACAACTACAAATATAATTTAAAAAACAATCATCCAAATAAAACAATTATTTAAAAACTATGTTAAGCCAACCAGTGATCTGTTCTCAGAAGCTCAATGCGTGAACATATGGTCTTTTCCCACAGCAATGATGCCTGTCATGTGAACATTCTTTCTATTAAATGCTCTAAGTGATCTCTTACTTTTGTAAGCTTAATTTCTTGAAATTGTTTCTGTTAAGAGTTTCCTCAGGCTGCCATTAGAGGGCATGAAAGAATAATGTGCAAACCAAAGTCAGATGCACCAAAACTCACCAAGAAAGGAAAGACCGCCAGTTCTGCCTCATTTTGAAAGACGAGTTCACTCCCTACCCATCCCAAAAAGTAGTGGTGGAAACAATTTATATGCAAGAACTTCTGGTGATAGCAGTCTTCTGTAAAGAAATTAAGGTCCTGATGACTATTCCATGTGAAAGACAGAAGCAGATTATTAAAGTTGGAAGAGTTCTGTTTTGATCATTCGAAAGTTAGAGCTGATCTAATAGGAGTCACTAGGGGACATGTCTAAATAATGGAAAGAAAGAAAGAAAGAAAGAAAGAAAGAAAGAAAGAAAGAAAGAAAGAAAGAAAGAAAGAAAGAAATATATATATATGGAGTGTCAGAGAGCCTGGAGGAAATACAGAGGGAATTAGAGCAGTGAAATATCAAACTTTGGTTCATGGCCAGAAAAAAGACATACAAGAAAAGTAATACAGAGACATATTGTTCTTTGAAAAGTTTTGGATCAATTTTGTAGCTTCAAAATCTACTCCATCATACCAGCCTCCCTCTGGTGTCCCTATGAAACTCCCTTTTAACCTAGGAGTAACAACAAAAACCTAGTCAAAGGGGGACTGTGTTTCAAAGATGGAAAAATGACCCAAATCTTCTTAGGCTATAAATCACTTGACATTTGAAGTGACTTTAAATGCATTCTCCCTTCTTAAATGTCATATTCAAATTTTATGAAATTAAATGGACCCATATACAAACAAGAGAACAATTCTTCCCAATAATAAATGTAGGAGAAGTCCATACTAATCCAGTCAACCCATTCTTTTAACTTGTGGAGGGAAAAATGTATAGTTTATGTTTCATGGTAATATAAACCCTCACTCACACAAGATGTGGTTTTGGTAAAAGTTATGGAATTTCAGAATAAATTTATGATAGCTGTCCATTTCTTTAATTTATAAAACAGTAAAATCCCAAGATCCCCTTCAAAACAGCCACAATATGTTTCTATCACACTAGCAAGACCGTTAAGACTCCCTGTAGGGCACTTGGACTTAAAACCTATAAATTTCTTGCTTAAATTTTCTAACAGGAGAAACTAGGGATACATATGAGAACATAAACACACCTTTCAGTGATAGGTCTGTGTAAGTCTGTATTGCTGAAGGGTATAACAAAAGCAGTAAAGGACAGGAATTATAGTAAACAGGACTCAGATTCCATGCTCTGTTTGTAAACACAGAACTCTAGAAAACACAGAGACAGATGGGGAAAATACCTTCAAATACCCATGATGAGAAGAGGTCTCTTAGCAAGTCGTTTCCCTCACAGAACCATTCTGACTAACTAATGAGTGTATTTGACAATGCATGACATATAAATGGAAGAGGAGGTAAACATGTATTCTACATATTTCATTTTTATTAAGTGGGCATAATCGTTTAAAATTGAAATAATAAATGTTGCTATTTGACTCTATCTGAAATTCTAATACAAAATTTATTGTTATGATCTATATACAATAAATGTAGAAAACATGGATAAGTAGCTAAGAGAAGTTGAGTGTTCTTTATCTCGATTGGAAAAATAACCATTGGCAAATGATGTAATCCTAGAAAGTCACTCTCACAACAGTTTCCTTGATGTACATTTACTGTATTAATCCTTTCTAAAGCTGTGAATACATCGGTGACTCATAAACAGCTCTCAATCTCATTTGCCCAGTGTGGGGTGTGGTGTGTTCTGTCATCTCCTGGGAGAAGGATAGATTCCCTTATCAACAAAATAAAGGTAGAGCATCAAGCAAAGCATTGGGATTTATAACCATAATCAAACAAAGAAAGGAAGGTGAAGTATGGACTCAGAAATCCTAGGGCAAATTTTGCCACCTCTCCTTTTTTTTTTTTTTTTAATTTTTATTTTGCAATACAATTCAGTTCTACATATCACCCAAGGATTCCCTTGTTCTCCCCCCTCCCGCCCCTCTCACCTTCCCCCCAGCCCACACCCCATTCCCACCTCCTCCAGGGCAAAGCCTCCCCCTCAGACTGCGATCAACCTGGTAGACTCAGTCCAGGTAGGTTCAGTCCCCTCCTCCCAGGCCGAGCCAAGCGATCCTGCATAGGCCCCAGGTTTCAAACAGCCAACTCATGCAATGAGCACAGGACCCGGTCCCACTGTCTGGATGCCTCCCAAACAGATCAAGCCAATCAACTGTCTCATCCATTCAGAGGGCCTGATCCAGTTGGGGACCCCTCAGCCATTGGTTCATAGTTCATGTGTTTCCATTCGTTTGGCTATTTGTCCCTGTGCTTTATCCAACCTTGGTCTCAACAATTCTCGCTCATATAAACCTCCTCATTCTCGCTAATTGGACTCCCAGAGATCCACCTGGGGCCTAGCCATGGATCTCTGCATCCAGATCCCTCAGTAGTTGGATGAGGTTTCTAGCACAACAATTAGGGTGTTTGGCCACCCCATCACCAGAGTAGGTCAGTTCGGGCTGTATCTCGACCATTGCCAGCAGTCTTTTGTGGGGGTATCTTTGTGGATTTCTGTGGGCCTCTCTAGCACTTTGCTTCTTCCTATTCTCATGTGGTCTTCATTTACCATGGTCTCCTATTCCTTTGTTCTCCCTCTCTGTTGTTGGTCCAGCTGGGATCTCCCGTTCCCCCAAGCTCTCTTTCCCTCAACCCTCGCCTTTCACTACCCCCACTCATGTCCAGGTTGTTCATATAGATCTCATTCCATTTCTCTGTCATTGGGCGATCCCCGTGTCTTTCTTGGGGTCCTGTTTTCCAGGTATCCTCCCTGGTGATGTGAGTAGCAGTCCAGTCATCCTTGTTCCACATCTAGTATCCTCCTATGAGTGAGTACATACCATGTCTGTCTTTCTGAGTCTGGGTTACCTCACTCAGGATGATTTTTTCTAGGTCCATCCATTTGTCTGCAAACCTCATGATGTCATTGTTTTTTCTCTGCTGAGTAGTATTCCATTGTGTATATGTACCACATTTTGTTTATCCATTCTTCAGTTGAAGGGCATCTAGGCTGTTTCCATGTTCTGGCTATTACAAACAATGCTGATATGAACATAGTTGAACAAGTGCTCTTGTGGTGTGGTTGAACATTCCTTGGGTATATGCCCAAGAGTGGTATAGCTGGATCTTGGGGGAGATGGATTCCCAATTTTCTAAAAAGCGCCATATTGATTTCCAAAGTGGTTGTACAAGCTTGGATTCCCACCAGCAGTGGAGGAGAGTTCCCCTAGCTCCACATCCTCTCTAGCATATGGTGTCTTCAGTGTTTTTGATCTTAGCCATTCTGACAGGTGTAAGGTGGTATCTCAGAGTTGTTTTGATTTGCATTTCCCTGATGATTAGGGATGTTGAGCAATTCCTTAAATGTCTTTCAGCCATTTGAGTTTCCTCTGTTGAGAATTCTCTGTTTAGTTCTATAGCCCATTTCTTAATTGGACTGTTGGGCATTTTGATGTCTAATTTCTTGAGTTCCTTATATATTCTGGATATCAGTCCTCTGTCAGATGTGGGGTTGGTGAAGATCTTTTCCCATTCTGTTGGCTGTCGCTTTGCCTTGTTGACCGTATCCTTTGCTCTACAAAAGCTTCTCAGTTTCAAGAAGTCCCATTGATTGATTGTTTCTCTCAGTGTCTGTGCTACTGGTGTTCTATTTAGGAAGTGATCTCCTATGCCAATGCATTGCCACCTCTCTTAAGCCACACTCAGCTTTCTAAATCAACAAACTACGGAAGGTCCTTATGCTTGCTTACCTAAAATTTGCTTTGCATAAAATCATCGGAAAATTCCTAGGCACACTGCAGATACAGGAGGGCTAATCAAGGCCATCTTTCTTACATTGTGGCATTAGTAGTTAATAACACTTCACAAAGGTCATCTTCAGCATCTTCATCACTTCCTTGGTTATGGCTTTGCAATCACATTTCCTATTTCACATCAAATTCCTCCCCCATCCTACCTAAATCCTCCCCAGTTTCTGACAGATGGGAGAGTTCTTTCTTTTATTTTTATTGATATTGTCACACGTTTTTATAATGAAACTTAGTTTTTCCACACCTATTCCCTTCTCCCAGCCCCTCCCTCTCTCTGTAGAACACTTCTTCGCAGCAAGTTCCCCTTCTACATTCCTGTGTTCCCCTTCTACATTTTTGTGTGTGGATCACTGAGTTCAAGAGTCTCTTGGCTGAGGCTGGATGGGAGGTTATTTACTAGAACAAGGGCAACTTCTCAGTGGCTAAAAAACTGAAGAAACGTTACTGTGCACATGTGACCACTCTAATTCATTGAGCTATCTCCAGCCAAAATGGAATACCTTCCCAGCAAGTCACCATCTTTATCACTTTGCTTTGTATCTCTTAAGTCTTTAATATAAATTCCCAAGAAATGTTTGGCAAACAAAATCATTAACCATTAATCGTTTCTTTTTATTCTGAAATAAAACCTAGGTAATACTTAATTGTTGCATCATAAGAACAATTAGACAATATAATAAGGCCAATCATTCCATGGAAATATTTAAACAGACCTAAAATGTTAGCACATGGTTGAAATAGTCAAAGTGTTAATTTTTTATTATTATACCCTGGGCTTTTAGGATATTGTTTTGTTGGGGCTTTTGTTGTTATTATTGTTGGGTTTTGTTTTTGCTTGTTTGTTTTAAGACAGGGACTCACTGTGTAGACCAGATTGGTCTAGAACCCATGAAGATCCATCTGTCACTGACTTTCAAGTGCTGGGATTAAGGACATTCACCACCACTTCTGACTGGGTATTTATATATGAATACAAAATTCAGTTTTTAAATAGACAGCAGAACACAGTAGAAACTATTGTTTAATTTCTGTACACTAGGCATTAAAAAGCATAAAGCAGCCGGGCGGTGGTGGCGCACGCCTTTAATCCCAGCACTCGGGAGGCAGAGCCAGGTGGATCTCTGTGAGTTCGAGGCCAGCCTAGGCTACCAAGTTAGTTCCAGGAAAGGCGCAAAGCTACACAGAGAAACCCTTTCTCGGAAAAAAAAAAAAAAAAAAAAAGCATAAAGCTTACATGTGAAATTCAAAATAATGGTCAGTGGCCTTTGGGATTGCAATAGACAGCATAGTTTAAATAAACTTCTCAAATGTCTCCAACATTATCAAGTTAAAAAAAAAAAAACCTAAGCTAAACTAAAACCCTGAAACAGTTGGTATACTTTCAATTGTTCAGAATTTTTTATAAAATTTTAAATTTAAAACTTAATAGCACAAAATACCCAACCTCTATTTCAAATTGTATTCCGGTTTTGAAACAGGCTTACAGGAACTTATTTTAATTAATTTATTTATTTTGAGACAGGGTTTCTCTGTGTGGCTATGGTGCCTGTCTTGGATCTGGTTCTGTAGACCAGGCTGGCCTCAAACTCACAGAGATCCTCTTGGCTGTGCCTCCCAAATGCTGAGAGTAAAGGCGTATGCCACCACCGCCCAGCACACCACCGCCCAGCAGGAACTGGCAGGAATAGCAGGAACTGCAGAAACTGGGCTGGAGAGATGGCTCAGCCATTAAAGGCTAGGTTCACACCCAAAAATACAGGAACTTATTTTTAAAGTAAATATTTCTAAACAGCATTCAAGGGCTTTCACAATATCAAAAGCAGTTGACCGTTCTTTGGTTCTTGCTTTATATATTTGAATCTTAACACTTTCAAAGAGGGCAAAGACCTCACACCCAAGGACACAGGGGTATCTAACATTCTACACCTGGTTTTTTTTCCTATATGTGTGGACAACTATCTTCCCACCCACAGGGATAAGGGTCTCCTAGAACATTTCTGAGAGGCCCAGATAAGGAAAATGAGATGTTTCAGGTATTTTTCAGGCCTCTAGTGATAATGACAAGGTCACCTCATTTTTTTATATGCTAGCAAAGTCATGCTAGCAAAGAAATAAAATATTGAGGCCAGTGCTGGCTCTGCTTCATATAAATCTTTATGATATTTTAATATTTTGTTTATAACAGAATTTGCTTATCACACAAAGGAAAGAAAATTGACTAAATATTTAATTATCATTATTTATCACTTACATTTCACTTTTCTTGTCTTTGATTATGTCTGCCCATGACAAAGAGTTGTTGGCAGATCTCGCAATAATTTTTAGTATATTTTTAGTATATTCCATCTAAATCCATCAATAAATTTTTAAAATTAGTTCTGACATTTAAAAATTCTTGTCAAAACATAGAAAAATCATTATTCCCCATAAACATAAAGTGAAGGCAACCACTCTCAAAAGTAAAATAAATGAAAATAAAATCCTATCTTATAACACCATCTTTTATTATTTGTAAGAGTGTTTTCTTATAATAATGGCACTACTAGATTTTTTCTTAAAAGAAAAAAAGTATATACTGTGCCATGTTTTAATATTATAGGAGAGTTTCTTTATTAAGATAGCAATGTCATTCTTACTCCTGTTGCACACATTTTAAGACATTATTTTATTCATTACAGTTCTTTAGGCAAATTGTTGAAATTGTTCTGAGCTTTCAACAATTTTTCAGAGAGCAGGTCACAGATGCCTGGTAATCTTGGCACATCTGTGAGAGCGGACTCTCCAGCTAGTGCTCAGTAAACATCAAGTATCAGAACCCAATACATTGCTGGAAAGTGGCTGATGCATCCCTGGGAAGGAATGGCTCAGGAATCATCATCAAAGACTTGCTTAACACTCTTCTCTTTACTACACTCTTTCATGGGCACTCTCTCATTTCCTGAAGCAAGCCTGTAGCAACTTCAAGTTCATTGCAATTTCAATCACTCTTAACGCAATAAATGCGTTTTAGGTTTCAACTAAAAGTTAAAATAATACTTAATAGTGAAATTACTTAGTAATTACTTAGTAACCTTACTATTAAGATTTAACTCTAATTTAAAAACTTATCCAATGCTCTAAAAAGAACATCAAGGTATGTCCAAGTCAAAATGGATAGTCTTCTTACTGCTTCAGAAAATAATTTAAATTCAGAATGGAAAATCCAGAATAAAAATATTGAAGAAACAGTAACAGTCAGTCTGGAGCTAATAAAACTAGAGAACTGGATTTTTATGGTGAAAAAATATGTTAGAAACTAGACATAAATTGTTTACTATCATAGAACAGCAGAATAGCTGTGTCAAATTTTTGTGATAGGCAAACTTCTATATAGTCATAATACCAAATATAAAGAGTAATTTGTTGTCCTTAATTTCCAACTCATTTTATGAGTAAGGATATCTATATAAAACTATTATGTCAGTTAAGTAGTAAATAAAATAGAGGAAGTGAAAATATTTAGGAAAGCCTGCCACCACAGAAAGGAAAAAAGTATCACCCAAATGTTTTCCATTGTACTACATAACAACACATAGGGTTCTTCCTTAAATAAAACCAACTATTTGTGCTATAACAAATGGATTTTTTTCACTCACTGCCATTTTGATTCATCTGTCCAACACCTGATGATTAGAGGACCTGAATCCACTTAAACTGTTCGGTTGTGACGTATACTTAGCAAAATATACAAGTACTAACCAGTTTGGAAAAAAGAGTCTAAAGGTTCAACTACAAGAGCCTAAAGAAAATGTCTATCACAGGGTTACAGAAAAAGACTCAATTACAACACTTCAGAAAAGTGAGCAAAGAATGTAATATCTAAATAATATCTAAAAGAATGTCCAAATTTGTTCACAGCAAAAAATATAAAATAACTGTGTGAGAATATGTGTTTTGAGAGTAGCAAAGAAATTAGAGACAGGTGGTAAATGGAAAATAATTGTTATGCTAGAGTTATTCCTAAACAACATATGTACTGAATATAGTTTAATTCTGTCACATCTTGTGTAATAAGAAACATAACCACTAACAGAGAAGTAGGGAATAAGATACAACATGGAGGAGGCTATGCAATATTAATATATAGACCTGAATTTGAATAAGAAATATCTAATACACTTTCCAGTATGGAACTACAAAATATGTTGCTATCTATAAAATAGTCTACCTCTTTGAAATGAAGAAGAAACACAAATAAATTTTCTGAGGTCATACACCATCTCTACTAATAGAAGGCAAGACTTCTAAGAAAAGTAGCTAGTTCCAAGCCTAAGGGGAAAATGTCCAAAGCAAATCTTGAATATACCCACTGGGTGAAAATGAAAAAATAGAGAATTCTGAGAATCATTCAAAAGGGCCAGAGAATCAATAACAGGAGTTTCAGAAAGAATAGTAATTAGGAGAAGGGGAAGGAAGGGGGAAAAGACTAATAATATTACCCAGAAGTGTTCTAACCCATGAGATTATAGGAATCATAAAACCAACAGACTAAAGATCATGGTGGCTCCATCTTGACTCATCTGGGAGCTGGGAAGGAAGAAAAAAGACTCTCTGATTTTCCCAGAGGAACTGCTTTCTGGGTCACCAAATAGGCAAAATGAGTATCTAATCAATATTTTAAAGGAAAAGATAGAACTAGAAAGTCATTATTTGCAATTTCCTCAAAAGTAATAGGTTTCAACACCAGGCGTTATCATTATCAGCTAGTGTTAGAAAAAGTATGGGTAAAAACACCATCAAACACTACCTGATGAGACCAGACACAGCGTGATCAAGTCTGACCTGACCAAGCCTTTGAATCCAGCTTCTAGAGATTCAGGGAACGTAAGAAGTTGGTTGATCATGATCAACATTCTCCTAGGATTTCCAATAAATAAATTGGATGATTAAAAAAAGATGAGAAAAACTGCAAGTTAAAAGACAGATACAATATTTAATCTCTGTATTTACTCAAGACTAAACTAGTGTCTTTCATAGATACTAAAGTGGTAAAACTATAGGACAGTGAAATAATTGTTTTCTCAGAAAGAGAAAATAAACTCTAATAGATATAGAGCAATTAAGGAGTTTCTGTGATGAACAGCAAAGTTCTATTTTTCAGCCAGCTGGTGGAAAACACATCAGCTGTGAAATAATCCACATAGTCATACATTTCTTTCTTTTTTTGACTCGTGCATTATTTATACCAAGAGTTTTAAGGCAAATTTAGGTTGGATAATTCAAAAGTAATATTGCATAATGAGACGATGCTTTTTAAAGAACCAGCAGATAAAAAGGACCAGAAAAGCTCACAAAAATAATTCATCATGATGAATATGTAAAATACCGTGCCATCTTCAAGGTGCTTTTAAAGTGATGCAGAACTTACATACAAAATTCAATGAGACTCTGAAATCTGATATTTTTATAGAGACTGGTTAGGTCAAAACATTTCATAAGAATCCCTGCTCTTTGATTCCTGACTGTTTTCATTATAGTCTGGTGTTAAGGTTTTCTAGTATTCACTGAACTAAAAGACTGCTTGCCAATAGAGAACAGGATTTTTTAAAACATTAATTATTTTACATGATGTATAACAAAAAGAAAAGTTTAAAGGTCGTTTCTCAGGGGCAGAACATGTGTATACAATACAGAAAAAGAGGGTATGGGAAACACTTTAAAAAACAAAATCTATAGATAATCTGAATGAGCCTTCTTTTCTTCAGTTAAAGATATTTTCTTCAACAACATATCAAATTCTGTAATTAAAATAAGGTTTTAAAACAGTGTCTAAACTAACCATGAGGAATCACTCATAAGCAATGACTATTGTTTTTTATTTGTACATTTTAAAATATTTTAAAATTGTAGGGCTTTTTTTCTATATGTGGCATGGACCCAGGCAGACTACCTACAGTCATCCTCCATTCCTCCTCCATTCCAGTTGTCAATGTCACATCCAGCCTCCGGGTCTTATCTGGATCCCATATCTTGCATCCAGGTTCAGTCTGGATGCAGTCCTCAAAACCTAGCCTGCCTACACCATCTCTAATACCCAAACCTAGGCAAGGTTGCACGTCCTGTATGCCTGCCCAGCCTGGTCAATCAAGACTGTGTTATTCTCAACTCCCAATGTGGTTCCTGTAACACATCATGAGAACCAATCCAATCTTGTGAATCTCTCAAACCCTAGTCTGCCTGTATCATATCGAACCCCCAGGCTTATCCTGGGTTTCATATCTGTGTGGGGATCCAACATGGTGAGTCACTACAATTTTGCCTATCCACATCATTCCTTAGCTTCAGGCCTTGCATCAGCATCACAACCTATAAGTACACTGGCCTAGCCTAAAGCAACCCTGAATCTCACATCAGACACACAAAAAAATGAATTAAGTCCATATGTCTAAGACTAATCACAAAACACAAAAACTATGAAAGACCAAGGTGGTTTATACACCTCAAAATTCACCAGTCCTAAAGAAATGTTATCCAGGTACATACACTTAGAACCCAGGATACAGAACTTAACAATCATAAACTTCATCAAAGAATTCAAGAAGTTTAAATAAAATACCAACACTTAAATTAATCAATGAGAATAGCAATAAAAATCTGAGAGTTGTCAAAGAAAACACAAACATATAACTAAATGAAATGACAAAGACAGTCCAGGATTTGAAAGCTGAATTCAATACAGAAATTGACACACTAAAAAAAATTCAAGCTGAAATGAGAATGAAATTGACAACTTCAGTAACCCAGTTGGAAAACTCAGGGGAAAGTCTTAAAGGTAGACTCAGACAAGTAGAAGAAAGAATATCTGGGACTTGGAGATAAAGTAGAGAAATTAGACACAACAAAAGATTATGAAAAAATTAAACACATAATAGAAACATGCAGGAAATTTGAGACACCATAAAAAGATCAAATCTTAGAACTATAGGCATTGATGGAGGAAAAAAGTCCCAGGTTAGTGGCATAAATCAGATCTTCAACAACATCATAGAATAAAACTTTTCCAAAAAAAGGAAAGATAAACATACAGATAGAAGAAGCACACAGGATACCAAAAAGACAAGACAAGAAAAGAAACTCCCTTAGGCATACTATTTAGTTAAAACACTAAATATAGAGAACAAAGAAAGACTGTGGAAAGTTACAAGGAAAAACAGTCATGTGTGAAGAGAAAGACATCAAATAAAATTTTAAAAGCCTAAAGAACAAAAGCAATCTACTCCAAGTTCTAAAAGACCACAGTTACCAACAGACTACTGTACCCAGCAAAACTGTCTGCGTAGTTGAAGGAGAAAAAAAAATTCACTATATAATCCAGTTAAAACAATTCGTGTCCATCAAACCAGCCCTCAGAGAATACCGGAAGAAACACTTCAGACTGAAGAGAGAAATAAACACAGTCAAGAGACTGCAGAAATAAAAAAAAATTGAAGCTGTAACTACCAAATGCAAAATATGACAAAGCACAAAAATGGCAAGGAAATAATAGGATAAAATGACTGAAGTTGATACAACCTTTCAATGAGAACTCTAAATATTAATGGCCTCAATTCTCCAATCAAAAGATACTGATTACTGAATAGATTTGGGAAACAGAATAGATTTTGCAGGTGGACTGGGGCAGGTGAGGATAGGAACAGAAGAGAGCAGGCAAACGTGGGAGAGATGAAGGGAAAGAGTACAGAGAGAGAGATGACTGGAATTTGGGGGCTTTAGGGGAGGAATGCAGAAACCTAGTGCAGTGGAATCTCCCTGGAATCCACAAAAGTGGTCCTAGCAAAGTCTTCTAGTAATGGGTGGTATGGATCCTGAACTGGCCATCTTCTATAATCAGACAAGGCTCCTAGCAGTAGGACTGGACATCAACTCAGGCACAAAACCTCTGACTTACAATCTATCCTGCCTGCTAGATGTGCTGAGGCAATGGTGGTGCAGAACTTGTGGGAGTGGCCAACCATGACTGGGCCAAATAGGGCCGGCTCCCTAAGAGGGAACTCCTGATACTGCCTAGATGGCCAGGAACTAGAGGCAGGACAGCCCAGAGACCCAGGATAGAACCAAATACAACTGGCAAATAAAATAAGTTAATAAAGTGATCCCTAATGATATTCTGCTATACTCACAGACTGGGTGCCTAGTCTGTTGTCATCAGAGGGATGTCATCTAGTACCATTTGGAGCAGATGCAGAGACCCACAGCCAAACATTATACAGAGCCAGGAGATCGCCATAGAACAGGGAGATGAAGAATTGTAGAAGTCAGAGGTGTCAAGGACATTGAGAACATGGACTACAGAACCAATTTAGCAGGGCTCATAGGGCTCACAGAAACTGAAGAGACAAATACGGACCCTGTATGGGTCTGAGCTACGTCCCTGGCATATACTTTATGGCTGTGTAGCTTGGTGTTCTTCTGGACTCCCGATAATGGGAGTGTGGTGGGGGGAGGTGTAGGGGTGTCTCTGATTCTTTTACCTGAACACGGGGACTCTTCTTTCTACTGATTTGCCACATCCAACCATGATATGAGGGTTTGTATCCACTCTTACTGTATCTTGGTATGTTCAGTGGATATCCCTGGAAGACCTGCTTTTTTTTTTTTTTTAAGAGAAACAGAGGAGGAGTTGATCTGGGATAGGGAGAAGGTTGGGGGAGGGACTGGGAGGAGTGGAGATAGGGGAAACAGTGGTCAGGATGTAATTTATGAGAGAAGAATGAAAGTTAATTTTTTTTAAAGGAACAAATTCATCTTTCTCCTTGTTTACAAGAAATTCACCTTACCTTTAAAGATAGGCACTGCCTTAGAGTGAAAGAATGGAAAAAAATATTCCAAACAAATAGGAACACAAAACAAGTGTCACACTCTCTTAATTCTAACAAAAATAGATAGAACTAAAACTAATCAAAAAGAAATAAAGAAAACTTCATTCTAGTCAAGGGAACTCAACCAATAAGACATTATAATTTTAAACATATGTTTATCAAACTCTGTTTAACCTAATGTCACAAAAAGCATAATACTGATGTTAAAGACATAAATTAACTTCATCATTTCAATACCCACTTCCACTAACAGACAGATCAACTGGAAGAAAAAAATAAACAGAGAAGCATCAGAATTAAATGGAATTATATAACAAGTAAACATAAAAGACGTCTACAAAATATTCTACCCAAACACCAAAAGAATATACATTCTACTCAGCAGGCCCTGGATAAGTCTCTAACATACACTACATTCTGGGACACAAAACAAACCTTAACAAATTCAGAAAACATGAAAATATTCTGTGCATCTTACAATGAAATAAAGCTTAAAATCAACAGCAAACAAGTATCTAGTAATTACACACACTCATAAAGATTAAATAACAAATTATTCAATGATAAAGAAATCAAGAAAAAATGTTTAATTCCCGGAATTAAATGAAATGATAACATAATACAACAAAACCTCTGACACACACTAAAAACAATCCTAGGATGTAAACTTATAACTCTAAGTACCTACATGAAAAGATAACAAAGAACATAAATAAATGACTTAATGATGCAGTTCAAGTATTTTAAAACCAAGAATATACCAAACCCAAACCAAATATATAAGAAGAAATAACAAAAAAATTGCAGAAATTCCAATTAAGTGAAATGGAATCAAAGAAAACAATTCAAAGAATCAACAAATCTAAGAGCTGGTCTTTGAAATTAACAAGAGTGACAAAGTATGTCCCCAATTAACCAAAAAAAAAAAAAAAGAGATTATTCAAATTAGCAGAACTGGAGGTGAACAGAGAAACATTGCAACAGACATCAAGAAATTCAGACTATAAGAGAATCATTTACAGACATATTTGATTAAATTATAATACATAAAAGAAAAAGAAAATTTTCTAGATTTATCTAAACACCCAATTGAAGTCAAGAAGGGGGATCATCAGTGTAAACAGACGCATAACAAATAAGGATATCAAAAGAGTGATAAAACATCTTCCAACTAAAAAAAAGAGCATAAGGCCAGAGAGATTCAGAGCAGAATTTTACCAGATGTTCAAAGATCTACAACCCATACTTCTTAAATTATTTTTTTTAAAGTGGAAAGAGAAGGAAATCAAGGCACCAAAACCAGGTAAATATACAACCAAAAGCAAAACTACAGGACAGTATTCCTGATAAACATACTTGCAAAAATCCTCAATAAAATACGTAAAAACTGCACATAACCAATCTGATCATCCACTATGATCAAGATGGCATCCCAGCGATACAAGGATGGTTCAACATATGGAAATCAGTAAGCAAAATAAATCATATAAACATACTAAAAGACAAAATTACTTTAATAGACACATAAAAGTAACAAAATACACCATATCTTCATGATAAAAGACCTAGAGTAGGCCTTGAAGGAACATGTTTCACCGTAATAAATATAATTCTATATAAAAATATATAGCTATGACTAACTCACAGATGATATTATCTTAAAGAGAGGAAACATGAAGCAATCACATAAAAGTAAGGGATGAAATAGTGCTGTTATGATCCTCAGTTCTTTTCAATCCAGTGCTTGAATGAATACCTAATAGCAATAAGATGAGAGAAAGAAATTAACTGGATACAAATAGGAAAAGAAGCCAAATTATTTCTATTTGCAGGTGACATAATACTATACATAAGAGATCTCAAAAGTTTCACCAGAAAACTCCTAGAAATTATCAACAACTTCAGCACAGTGGAAGGATGAAAATCAGTCACAAAAATTCAGTAGCCTTTCTATACACCAGCAACAAGCTCACTGAGAGACTGATGGAAGCACTCCTGTTCACAATAGCCTGAAGTGAAGCCAGAAGAGGAAGAGGTCTGCTGTGAGACTGAGCATTTTATATATGACAGGAAAAGTTGTAGTCATGAACTCTCAACAGCATGTTTGCCAGAACAAGACCAGCATAATATCAACACGAGCTGACATGCTGGGATAAAGAAGGGAAATTCCACATGGCCCCACATCTAAAGAGTTACAGATGGCCAATGCCTGCTGAGAGACAGAGACTCAGTCTCCTTCAAGGATGAGTTTCTACAGAGGTTGTCCAGTCCCAAAGGGTCAGTCCTGGATGCATTTACATGTAAGCAAACCTTAATGGACTATATAGGCTCATGCTCATGCATATATATGTATATGCATGAACGTATATACATGTAATGATGATAACAAAAGATGTCATGAATTTGGGTTGGAGGGACATGAGAAGAGTTGGAAGTGGAAAGAGATGATATGGAGTGATATAGATGAAGTTCTTATGTATGAAGTTCTCAAAAAATATTTTCAAAATTGAATTTTCAAGTAAATATTAGAACTTTGGGAGAACTTGTACGTAAGGAGAACAGTGATAATATGAATAAGGGTGATTTTCTGACTTGTGAAATAAAATCTGTCATCACGTAAGAGATTCAAAATGGAAGACACAAGCATGGACCCCTCAGATCCCAAGTTTGGTTTCTCAGATTCCACACTGAAGCTCATCTTTAACAAGTCACGGCATGATGCAGAGACCCACAGCCAAACACTTGGCTGAGCTCCTAGAGTTCAACTGAATAGAGGGAGGAGGGATCACAGGAACAAGGGGGGGTCAAGATCATGATGGGGAAAACCACAGAGACAGCTGACCTGGCCTAGTAGGAGCTCACAGACTCTGAACTGACAGCTGGGGAGCCTGCATGGGACCAAACTAGGCCCTCCAAATGTAGGTGACAAATTGTATGGCTTGATCTGTTTATGGGACTCCTGGCAGTGGGCCAAGCCTTATCCCAGGTACATGAACTGGCTTTTTAGAGCCCATTCCCTATGGTAGGATGCCATGCTCAGCCTTGATGCAGTGGTGAGGGGATTGGTCCTTCCCCAACTTGGTATGCCAGCCTGTGTTGACTCCCCAAGGATGGATAGGGGTTTATCTCCCTCTCTAGGCATGGGGGAAAGGTGAGGGAGGAACAGGAGAAGGGGAGTGTGGAGGAACTGTGGTTGGTATGTACAATGAAAAAAATAAATTAAAAAAAAGACATCACTACATGCATTTCATACAGGGCAACTGCAAGGCCTGAGAAGATGCAGCTCTAGAGAAACTTCACTCTTTGTTCCAGAAAATACAATTCATCTTCTTTCCCTCTTTGCCTTGATCTTCTGACCCTTACACCCTCACCTAACCTGCCATCTTAGCATGTGCAATCATTTTGTAAGCCCAGAAATATGGAGTACAGGAAAGCAGGGACAATCAAGACTTGCTGGGAAATTTTGCCCTTTTGCATCATCATATTAATGACCAAAGTGTATCTTAATAGGAAGAATGGCTTCTGGTTGACTTCTGCCTCCAGTGTTTTATATCGGGACTGGCCATTACCTAGAAGGAGCCTTTAGACCAAGCATTCCCAACAGAAGTGGTATCACCACCATCCCCATATCCAAAATTAGTTCTCTGGATGCAGCAGGAGGTTAGAAGGGTGTATGGTTCTCCAAAGACCAACCTTAATGGATGAAACTTCAAACTCCGCATCTCCATGTCTGATGTCAAAATATTCTTCAGATCTCCAACTCCTTTCAGCTTTGTTGACTGCAACACACTTATTTCTCTTGAGCTGTTTCCATTCCCTATTAGCAGCACTCCTCAGCAGGTATCCTATGACTCTGGCATCTCTAACATTTTAGAGTCTCCAGGGCAATCCAGGCTTCAAAGTTTCATGAAATTGCCTCTCTAGGCCTCCATTCAGGGACACCTCTGATACATGCTTGGTCTAAACAGCTTTCCTTAGTCTCAGGGGAAAATTCCATAACCCATTTCTCTTCTATACTAACTCTAAAGCTAGAACCATGTGGGCAAACTTGCCAGCTTCTGTTCTTTGCTGGGGCTGAAACATAGCCCCATCATTAAATTACATATTTACCAGTTTTATGTCTTTCACTGCCTAAACTTGGATGACCTGAATCTGAATTGGTAGACCAGGCTGGTTCAGAGATCCACCTGCCTATCCTCCTGGAGAGCTGGAATTAAAGACATGCACCACCACATCCAGCTCCAAGCTATTCTTTAGTTCTTTTTCACAAGTTGGAAACTTAATCTATTTATCTCCTTGAATACAGGATTTAGTTCTTTTTCACTTCCTGGGGCTCTTTTTCTCCTCAAATTTTATGCATTTTATATTTTTTCTTGCTCAGCTTGATCCTTTTCATAATAAATCTTCATTAGAGTCAACACTAGTAACTACACAACAGAGTCTATATTGGGCTGTTTTGACATTTCCTTGACCAATGCAATTAATCTGAAACTCTTCACTTTAGCTCCAGGAGACATTTTGGAGAAGAGCAAAAAGTAGCCATATTCTTCACTGAAGTATCACAATAAAGATCTCTAGATAACATACTAAGATTCTTCTCTTTTTAACCTCTTGATCCAGGGCCCCACTTTTCACCAAATCACACTCAACACCACTGTCTTCTATGCTCCCACTAATATGCCCTATTAAGCAGCACTTAAAGCATTCAACTGCTTTACTAATCCACAGTCCCAAGGTCCATATTCCTTCAAACAAACGCATTGTCAGGCCTGTCAGCAATATCATAGTCCCTGGTACCAACTTCTGTCTTAGTCAGGGTTTTTATTGCTGTAAAGAGACACCATGACCATGGCAACTCTTATAAAGGAAAATATTTAATTGGGATAGCTTATAGTTCATCGGTTTAGTCCATTATCATGATGGCAGGACATGTGGCATGCAGGCAGACATGTGTTGGAGAAGGAACTGAAAGTTATACATCTTGATCCACAGGCAACAGGAAGTGAACTGAGATACTAGGCATAGCTTGAGCATAGGAGTCCTCAATGCCCATCCTCACAATGAAGCACTTCCTCCAACAAAGCCATATCTACTGCAAAAAGGCCATATCTCCTAATAGTGTCACTTCCTTTGGGGGCCATTTTCCTTCAAAACTCCATAGCTGCCTTTATATTACTGGATATGGGGTCAACCACTGAAATATGGGTGACATACCAATTGAGAAAACTCTTCCCCTCATTCCCAACAGCTATAAATTGGAATACCAAAAATAAAATGCCCTTTCAAATCATAGACTTTGAAAACTTGCACAAATTTCCTTCAAATTAAGCAGAATTCCTTACTATTTTCCTTAACAAGAAAAGCAGTTGCCTGCCCATGTTTTGTTGAACAATTTTCCTTCAATAGTAATTTTCCTTTCTTGAAGTCTTGATTTCTTATGGGAAAGCCAAGCTAATAAGAGAGGAGGGACTATATTCACTTTGACTATGAAAATTAATTGAAAGAAAAAATTTTAAGGCAAAATTTGGGCTTCATACCTCTCACATGAAATTGCAGTAAGAAGTGAAAGGGAACACCTAGAAGTCAGTGTGTAAAGCATGACTGTGCCTGGGGCTAGCCCCAGCATTGGCCAGGTCCCAGAGAGGAGATAAGAAGTTGGCAAGGGAAGGATGAGCCAGGCAGGATGGTCAAGAGAATCTTGCAGCCTGACTGACTAGCAGCCAGAGTGTTTCTTTATTTTTACATAATTTGTTAAGCAGGGATATATTCATGCTGTTCCAAAACATAGATCATTATCATTTTTTGTTTTGGACACATATTTAAATTTTTCTCTAGCACATCTGGGGTCGTAAGTTTAGCCATCACTGACAGAACAGTTATCTTTTGCAATAATTTCCCCTTAAGTTTAATCATCATTGATTAAACAGTTATCTTTTATAACAATTTTTACCCATCAACCTCATAACCCAATTTTTAAGAATCTAGAGGCATATGACAGCCTGTTCTCAGGCTAGTTGCTTTTGTAGCTTCAAGGATGCTAGAACAAAACAAAATCTCCAAGCCAGCCTGGGCAGATTGCCATGTCCCAAGGAGTGTATTATTAACTTTTAATGGTTATAGTGCCCAAGAAAAATAATCCTGAGGCCAAAGATGCTGCAGTTATTATTCAATTTCTGGAATAATATGTTCTACATTTTATATCTTTACAGAATTTGTTTATATGTCTAATCCTGACACTTTTTCTCCCCTTGGTCATAAGACACCATAGTGGCCCTACACTAACTAACTTTTGTATAAAAGAGAGGTCTTGACACCTCATTCTTTTGTCCTCTTTTTACACCATTTTCCCATCAATATATGTCCCTGCATAGAGCAGCAGTAATTTCAGCTAATCCAATTTTGTTGCTGTATATGCCATGCAATTGCCTGAGTGTATGGTGGCAAGAGGCTTGCAATCTGATCTGTGGTCAACTCCTCTATCCAACCAAATTGTGTTGACCTTTTAAAGTTTATATTGTTTTGATTATCTTGTACCTGAGAAAGTACAGGGACAGATGTTTTAAGAATATCTCATAGCCTCATAAAGATACCTCTGACTTCTTTATGTGTCACAGCTCCAAGGCATAAGGAAGACCCTCAAGTAGACAAGGATATCTCCCTCAAAGCAGGAGGGATAGTACACTCAGGACTTTCCTGGGAAAGCTTAGAAACAGTACTCCCAGGAGAAGGCACAAATGATTCATAAAAAGTTTTCCATTGGTCCAATATGCCCAAATTGTACAAATATTAAAAAACCCCTCAAGCATGTAAGATTGTAGAGATCAAAACCAAAAGTGGCCCTGTGGCTATCATGCAGTTCAGCTTTGCTGGATCTTTGTCAATCAACTGTGCTGGCTTTATGACTTTTGCCATTCCCATCAGATATGGCTGTGCCATGACTGAGTTGTGCAAGTGTCCTTAATGGTCATATAAGAATGGTTACCCATCCTTTAAATAAGATCTAATCCTACCACTTGTAATTGTCGGTTAAAACATGGTTGACAATGCTGCATTTTACTCCCCAGTCACAGTGGGATCAGATGTAACATTTGATAGTACCAACTGACCATGTTTGAAAGATAACACATTGAAACCCACATACCACCACAAAACTAAAAAAATACATGCATATAGACTGTAAGAGACTACGTGTTATTACTATGAATTACATTGTGACAGGAGGTGATTATCTACAGAGTTCAGCTATTATCTACAGAGTTGAGCTAGAAAACTGTGCACTCAAATTTTAAAAGTCACAAAAAATCTGATATTGTTTTAAACAAATTTATATTTGTGTTAGGTTACATGCATAGCTGCTCTGGGCCACATGAAAGATACCACCACAGTTTACTAACTCTGAATTTGAATAGTCTTAATGTTTCCATTTTGATGTTAAAGTGAGAAAAATCAAGTCACCTAGGTTCTCTTCAAGGAGGACACCTGTAGCTAGAGTTTTCCTGCCTGGCCCACAATCAGGGCAAATCTCTCTCACCTGCCAGTCCCACAGCCGCTCAGATCCAACCAAGTAAACACAGAGACTTATATTGCTTACAAACTGTATGGCCATGGCAGGCTTCTTGCTAACTGTTCTTACAGCTTAAATTAATCCATTTCTATAAATCTATACCTTGCCACGTGGCTTGTGGCTTACCAGCATCTTCACATGCTGTTTGTCTTCGTGGCGGCTGGCAGTGTCTCTCTCACTCAGCCTTCCACTTCCCAGCTTTATTCTCCTCCTTGTCCCACCTATACTTCCTGCCTGGCCACTGGTCAATTAGTGATTTATTTATTGACCAATCAGCAACACACTTGACATACAGACCATCCCACAGCAGACACCTTAAGACTAGGGAACATAAACTGGGCAGTGGTAGTTCACCAGCACTCAGGAATCAGGCACAGGCAGATCTCTGTGACTTTGAGGACAGCCTAGTCTACAGATTGAGTTTTCTCCAAAAAGTCTGCCAGGAGCTAAAGTGAAGAGTTTCAGTTTAATTGCATTGGTCAAGGAAATACCTGCCTAATGCAGACTATGTTGTGTGGCTACTAGTGTTAACTCTAATGAAGATTTATTATGAAAAGGAGCAAGCTGAGAAAGGAAAAACACAAAATATACAATTTTAGGAGAAAAGGGGCACCAGGAAGTGGAATGGAGCTAAGTTCTGTATTCAAGGAGAAAAAAAGTTTAAGAAATGGAATAAAGAAAGTGATGACTTCAGTGCAAGTTCTCACTCAGTTAAGTTTCCAACTTGTGAAAAGGAATTAAAGAAAAACTTAAATCTGGGTGTGTTATACCTCTTAATCCCAGCACTCCAGAGGCAGAGGCAGAGGCAGGCGGATCTCTGAGTTTGAGGCCAGCCTGGCCTACAGATGAGTTCCAGGACAGCCAAACTTAGGCAGTGAAAGAAACCACAGAAAACAGAAAGCTGGTCATGATGTAATTGAATAAAAGGCCCATGTACCAGCCCCAGCAAGCAGCAGAACTTAGCTGCTTTGGCCATGTGATTCTGGCTTTAGAGTTAAGGATAGAAGAAATGGGTCATGGAATCTTACTCTGCTACTAAGGAAAGCCACTGAGGCCAGGCATGTATCAGAGGTGTCCCTGAATGGAGGCCTAGAGAGACCATTTCATGATGCTCTGAAGTTGAAGTCTAGATTGTCTTAGAGACTCCAAGATGTTGGAGATGCCAGAGCCATAGGATACCTGCCAAGGAGAGCTGCTAACAGGAATGGAACCAGCCCAAGTGAAAAAAAAAATGTGTTGTAGTCAACAAAGCTGAAAGGAATTGGAGATCTGAGGAGCATTTTGACATCAGACATGGAAATGCAGAGTTGGAGTTTGCCCAGATGATTTTCAGTCTTGCTTTGGTCCAGTATTTCCTCACTATGTTCTCTTCCCTGTGCTTTGGAATAGTAATATATATCCTGTGCCATTATATGTTGGAAGTATGTTATCTGCTTTTTTATTTCGATTTTACAGGAGATTCTAGTTAAGAGAATGCATGAATCTCAGAAGAGACTGAACTTTAGACTTTTAAATAAGTTTGAGATTGTGATAGACTATGGAGACTTTTGAAGTTGTACTGAATGCATTTTTGCATTATGATATGGCTACAAGCCTTTGGGGGCCAGGGAGCGGAATATGGTGGTTTGAAAGAAAATTGACCCCAAAAGGGGTGTCACTATTAGGAAGTGTGACCTTGCTGGAGTAGTGTGGCCTTGTTGGAGGAAGTGTGTCACTGTGGGATTGGGCTTTAAGGTATCCTAAGCTCAATATACTACCCAGTTTCATAGTTCATTTCCTTTTGCCTCTGGGTCAAGATGTAGGACTCTCAGCTCCTTCTCCAGCAGCACATCTGCCTGTATGCTACCATGAAGATAATGGACTAAACCTCTGAAAATGTAAGCCATCTCAATTAAATGTTTTCCGTAATAAGACTTGACATGTTCATGGTGTCTCTTCACATGACAGCAGCACAAATTGAACATGATGTGTTATTAAAACAACAACAAAAAAAAAAGAGGAGATGAATTTGGGTATAAGGGTGATGGGGGTGTATCTGAGATGAATTAGGTGGATGGGGGTAAATATGATCAAAATACATTGTAGGAAAATAAACAATTTTATTATTATTTAATAAAAATGTTCTAAAAAGAAACATACTACCAAAAAATGCCATATTTCATCAAGGAATGAATTGTAAAGACAAAACAGTGAAATTGAAAAAACAATGTCAATTTTTTCAGCAGCAAAAAATTAAGTTATAGCACTCAATATAAAAGCTAGTAATGTGCATTTTAATCATGTAATCATGGATGTTGATTTTTCTGAAGTTATGGCTGGAGGGCATACCAGAAATGATATGCCTTGGGGATATTTCTAAAACCAGTTTGTCTCAAGATATCCAGGCAAATTGAAGACTTGGGAAAAGCTATTAAAATGAGTTTGGAGATGAGAGCTGCTGATTTTCAATTTTGTGCTTGGCAATGGATGATAGCACAGATGCTGTAAATAGAACTCAACTTACATTTCTGTTAGAACTTTTGTTGATGAAAACACTATCAAAGAAGAAATGGATCCTTCAGTACTGTTAGAAGATACAACTAAATTAAAATATTTCTATACAGTCATAAAAAATTGTTAAAATGATTGTTCTTTCTTCATTGACAACATATCTGATTTAATTACTGACAGTGCCCCAACTATAGTAGATCAAAGAGAGGGACTTGTAAAGTAAATAGAAAGCAATTCAATTGCCACTCAAAACCTATGTTTAATGTATATTATCGTCATATAGTACATCAATAAATTTGTGTAAAAATATTAAAAATGGACAACATATAAATTATTATAAAAACTGTGAACCTAATAATAATCAAGGTGTTAAATTATTAACAATTCTAATGATTTCTTAAAATTGTTGATATTGTTTTTCTCTGCTGAGTAGTATTCCATTGTGTATATGTACCACATTTTGTTTATCCATTCTTCAGTTGAAGGGCATCTGGGTTGTTTCCATGTTCTGGCTATTACAAACAATGCTGATATGAACATAGCTGAACAAGTGCTCTTATGGTGTGGTTGAGCATTTCTTGGGTATATGCCCAAGAGTGGTATAGCTGGATCTTGGGGGAGATTGATTCCCAATTTTCTAAGAAAGCGCCATATTGATTTCCAAAGTGGTTGTACAAGCTTGCATTCCCACCAGCAGTGGAGGAGAGTTCCCCTAGCTCCACATCCTCTCCAGCATGAGGTTTGCAGACAAATGGATGGATCTAGAAAAAAATCATCCTTAGTGAGGTAACCCAGACTCAGAAAGACAAACATGGTATGTACTCACTCATAGCAGGATACTAGACATGAAACAAGGATGACTTGTCTGCTACTCACATCACCAGGGAGGCTACCTGGAAAACAGGACCCCAAGAAAGACACAGGGATCGCCCAATGACAGAGAAATGGAATGAGATCTACATGAACAGCCTGGACATGAGTGGGGGTAATGAAAGGCGAGGGTTGAGGGAAAGAGAGCTTGGGGGAGCGGGAGATCCCAGCTGGATCAACAACAGAGAGGGAGAACAAGGAATAGGAGACCATGGTAAATGAAGACCACGTGAGAATAGGAAGAAGCAAAGTGCTAGAGAGGCCCACAGAAATCCACAAAGATACCCCCACAACAGACTGCTGGCAATGGTCGAGAGACAGCCCGAACTGACCTACTCTGGTGATGGGATGGCCAAACACCCTAATTGTTGTGCTAGAAACCTCATCCAACTACTGAGGGATCTGGATGCAGAGATCCATGACTAGGCCCCGGGTGGATCTCTGGGAGTCCAATTATCGAGTATGAGGAGGGTTTATATGAGCGAGAATTGTTGAGACCAAGGTTGGATAAAGCACAGGGACAAATAGCCAAATGAATGGAAACACATGAACTATGAACCAATGGCTGAGGGGTCCCCACTGGATCAGGCCCTTTGAATGGGTGAGACAGTTGATTGGCTTGATCTGTTTGGGAGGCATCCAGGCAGTGGGACCAGATCTTGTGCTCATTGCATGAGTTGGCTGTTTGAAACCTGGGGCCTATGCAGGATTGTTTGGCTCGGCCTGGGAGGAGGGGACTAGACCTACCTGGACTGAGTCTACCAGGTTGACCTCAGTCTGTGGGGAAGGCTTTGCCCTGGAGTAGATGGGAATGGGGGGGGGGGGGGGTTGGGGGAAAGGTGAGGGGGACGGGAGGGGGGAGAACAAGGGAATCTGTGGCTGATATGTAGAACTGAATTGTATTGCAAAATAAATTAAAATAAATTTTAAAAAATTGTTGATATTGATTATGGTGACATCATTAATTTGGGAAGTAAGATAGCTAAGTCTAGCCCAAATGTTGAAAATATTTTATGATTTAAAAAATGTGACAGCATCAAAAACAACATTTTTGCCAGAATTTAAAAATTAAAAACTGGCTTGCAGATTACCCTTTTTTTAACATATTTAACCTCTGGGGTTTTTTTTCTTTGTATTTCACTGGATTGTTTTTTCTATAGTTCTTCTCATGCTTCTTTGCAATGAAAATAGTTATACAGTATAGAAATTCCAACTTCCATTTTTATAAGTGGTGAGTCACAACACTACGTGTGGAATAAGTTATTACATCAAATTAGCACAGGCCTGTAAATATTTATAAACTGATAATGCCAAGTGTCTTACTTCAAGCCACACTTCTTGCTTAACTATAGGCCAGGAGTTAGCAAATTATAGACCCCAAGTAAAATTTAGCTGCAGCTTGTCATTGTAAAGCAACAACAACAACACATTATATTGTGACATGGAAATGGTTCTTCATTTGTACATGGTCTGCGGCTACACATGGGCAGAGTAACTGTCACAGAAAGCATCTGGAAACAGGCTAAAATGTTCTGTGGTGGTATTGTATTCCCCAAAATATTGTGCACCCTAATAAACTTATATGGGGTCAGAGGCAGAATAGCCACTAGATACAAAGGCTAGAAAATGGTGGCACTCACACCTTTAATCCTAGCATTCCAGAGGTAGAAATCCCTCTGGATCTCTGTGAGTTCAAGGCCACATTGGAAACAGCCAGGCATGGTGACACACGCCTTTAATCCCAAGAAGTGAGTCTTTAATCCCAGGAAGTGATGGCAAAAACAGAAAGATATATAAGGCATGGAGACCAGAAACTAGAAGCATTTGGCTGGCTAAGCATTTGGCCTGGTTAAGCATTTAGCCTGGTTAAGCATTCAGGCTTTCAAGCAGCAGTTCAGCTGAGAGCCATTGGGATGAGGACACAGAGGCTTCCAGTCTGAGGAAACAAGACCAGCTGAGAAGTTGGCCAGATGAGGTTAGCTGTGGCTTGTTCTGGTTCTCTGATCTTCCAGTTCACCCCAATACCTGGCTCAGGTTTGATTTTATTAATAACAACTTTTAAGATTCCTGCTACAATGTTCAATCTCTGGACCTTTTCAAAAGAGTTCATTGGCCCTTATTCTATCCATATGTCAAATTTCTTCCTTTTATTTCTAGTTAAATGTTGAAGAGAAAAACAGAACTAAAAATTTTCAAAACCACACTTGTCTTTCCTCTAAAACCTGTTCTAGCCTGACTAACATTTGGGCTGAGGCTGCTACATTCTCCAGTGTTCAACTCAAAGTTCAGGAACAATTTGTTCATTCCGTGGCCCTTTCACATACTACTTCCCGTCAACCAGCCTCCTAGTGTCTCTTTTCAAAGGTCTAGACCTTATAATCTATCCCCAACCAACACCCTGGCTTAAACCAGTATATTATTTAACTGAATCTCTTTCCTAGTAGCCTGCTTAGGAATCCTTCTTATTTACTGCTTTTTTGAAAATTTTTACTTATTTTATATTTTTATTATATGTTTTATTATATAGAATAATTTTTTTTTTTGGTTTTTCGAGACAGGGTTTCTCTGTGTAGTTTTGCGCCTTTCCTGGAACTCACTTGGTAGCCCAGGCTGGCCTCAAACTCACAGAGATTCACCTGGCTCTGCCTCCCAAGTGCTGGGATTAAAGGCATGCACCAGCACCGCCTGGCTAGAATAATTTTTAAATTTCAATATATTTTGATCATATTCTTCCCCTCCCACAAGTCCTTCCAGATCCAATTTAAATTAAATAAACAGTCATCTTCAAGGTGAAAACCAATAAATCAATACAATGTTTCAAACCATAACAGGATTCCAAGTAAAAGTGAAATCATGGCTCAAATTAAGGCAAACAATTTTATGTAAGGATTTGACACACTGCCTAATTAAGCCTTGTGAACAGTAAAAGATAAGAGCTTTTCCATTTATTTGATACAAAAACATCTGAAAATATTTCAAGATTCTGGGAAAATAATATTTCTGTGTATTTATGACTCCATTTTCAGCTGCAATCTCACATTCAAGTTAAGAATAATTTGACCATGTCAAATTTACTAAACTTTTGTTGGTTCCCATTTCCGAGAGAAAAACATCCTCACTTCACAACCACACCTTGTTCCTGCCATCTCTTTTTGGCATGACCTACATTTGTGTGCAAATATTTTGAAAACTGAGGAGCAAAAAAAAAAAAAAAAAAAAAAAAAAAAAAAAAAAAAGAAAACTGAGGAGCACTGGAGGAAAATTAGACCCCAGATATTTGATGAGAACTTTGAGAAATCACTGAGAATTTCAGTTCTTTCTATGGAGCTAGATAGTGAAGCATTCGTTTCTCAAATACTATGTCAAATATCCCACTTGCTTTAGACTGACTTCTTTTAAATTTTAATTTTTTTAAAAGATCAATGAAATTGTATTACTTAGACATGCTCATTTTCTTTATTAGTTATCACAAACTTAGGACCTGTGTAACAAGTTTTAAAAACTATTAATAGAACCAGGTGTGGTGACACATGCCTTTAATCCCAGCACACTGGAGGCAGAGGCAGGCAGTTTAAGGCCTGTCTGGTCTACAGAGTGAGTTTCAGGACAGCCAAGGCTACACAGAGAAACCCCATATCATAAACAAACAAACAAATAAATAAATAAATAAATAAGACTATGACTGTGGTGCTGTGTAATTATTATTATGATGTGAGGACTTTTTATTGTATCTGTGATAGCACATATCACAAAAATTCTACATAGACATTTTTTGTTGTTGTTCATAAGTTTCATTAGCATTTGTGCAATGTATGGCTCCAAATAACTCTTCTTTGCCCAGTGTGACTCAGAAAAGCCAAAATTTAAACATCCAGCTCCGACTGGCTAACTAAATAACTATTTGTTTTTAAAGTGGCAGCAATGCATGTTCACCAAAAGCAATCTACAGAATCAATGTAATCCCCATCAAAATTCCAACACAATTGTTTGTAGACCTTGAAAAGACAATTCTTAACTTCATATAGAAAAACAAAGAACCCCAGACAGTTAAAATAATCCTGAACAATAAAGGAACCCACCATTCCCAATTTCAAGTTGTACTACAAAGCTGTAGTAATACAACCTCATAGTATTGGCATTAAAATAGATACGTTGATAAATGGAATCTAATTGAAAACCAAGACATAAATCCACACACATATGGACATCTAATTTTTTATAAAGTAGCCAAAAATACACACTGGAAAAAAGACATCATAGTCAACAAATAGTGCTAGTCAAACTGGATGTCTACAGGTAGAAGAATGCAAATAGATTCATACTTGCCACCCTTCAAAAAACTCAAATCCAAGTAGATCAAAGACTTAAAATAAAACAAGATACACTGAACCTGATGGAAGAGAAAGTGGAGGATAGCCCTGACCACAATGGCACAGGAGATGACTTTATGAACAGAACACTGATTACAAAGGCACTAAGATCAACAATTAATAAATGGGACCTCATGAAACTGAAAAGCCTAATGTAAGTCAAAGGACACCATCAGTTGGACAAAGCAGCAGCCTACAGAATGGGAAAAGATTTTTACCAACTCCACATCTGTTAGAGGAATAATATCCAAAATGTGTAAAGAACTCAAGAAACTAAGATATCAAAAAACATACAATCCAATTAAAAAATGAAGCACAGATCTAAAGCAACACTTCTCAATAGAGGAATATCAAATGGCTAAGAAACACTTAAAGAAATGTTCAACATCCTTGGCCATCAGGGAAATGCAAATCAAAACTACTTTGAGATTCCATCTTACACCTGTCAGAATGACTATGATAAAAAAAAAAACACAAGTGGCAGTTCATGCTGATGAGGGTGTGGAGCAAGAGGAACCCTCCATCATTGCTGGTAGAGTGCAAACTTACACAACCATTTTGGAAATCAATATGGTAGTTTCTTAGAAAATTGGGAATTGACCTACCTCAGGAACCTTCTATACCATTGCTCGGCATACATCCAAAGGATACTCCATGCTACCACAAGGACACTTGCTCAACTATGTTCTTATCAGCTTTATTCATTTTAGTCAGAAACAGGAAATAACCTAGATGTCCCTCAACTGAAGAATGGATAAAGACAATGTGGTACACACAACGGATTATTACTCAGTTGTTTAAAAAAAAATGACATCATGAAATTTGCAGGCAAATGGATAGAACTAGAAAAAAAATCAACCTGAGTGACATAATCCAGACCCAGAAAGACAAACATGGGATGTATTCACTTCTAAGTAAATTACATCTAATATTAGCTGTAAAGTAAAGGATAATCATCCTGCCACCCACAGACACAGAGAGGCTAAGTAACAAGGAGGGTTCAAGTGGGGACACATAATTTCCCTGGGAAGGGGAAATAGAAAAAATTTCTAGGGTACACTGGAGATGGAGAATGGGTGGAAACAGGATGGATCAGGTGGGAGGGATGGAGGGAGAGATGACTGTAATTGTGTGGAGGCATTTGAGGCGAGAGGTAGAAACCTAGTGCAATGGAAACTCCATGGAATTTACAAGGTAACCTTAGCGAAGAGTCTTAGTTATGAGGAATACAGACCCTGAACTGGATATTTTCTATAACCAAGCAAGGCTCCTAGCAGTGATACTGAAACATCAACCCAGCCACAAAACCTTTGACCTACAATTTGTCCTGCCTGCAAGATGTGCTAGGGTAAAAGTGGCACAGAATTTGTGGGAGTGGCCAACCAATGACTGGTCCAACTTAAGACTCAGGACAGGAGATGGAGTCTATGCCTGTTACTGCTGAGAGGGCCAGGAAGCAAAGGCTAGATAGCCCAGAGACCTAGGATAGAACCAAACAAGACTGGCAAAAAAAGTCAATCCAAAGATTCCTAATGATATTCTGCTATACTCATAGCTGATGGAAATAGAGACCCACAGCCAATTATTAGGAGGAGCTTTGTGAATCCTGTGGAATACAGGGAAGAAGGACTGTAAGAGCCAGTGGGGTCAAGGACACAAGAACATGACCAAGAATCAACTAACCAGGAGTCATAGGGGCTCACAGAGACTTAAGCAATAACCAGGGATCCTGCATGGATCTGAGCTAGTTCCTCTGCATATACATCATTATAACTGGAGTTTTCTCCAGTCCTGCCCAGCACCATGGACCCCACAACCACTTATAAAATAATCCCTCAGAAGCTTATATTAATTAAACTGTGCAGCTATTACCTCAGGCCTACCACTGACTAGCTCTTACACTTAAACTCAGCCCATTTCTGTTAATCTCTATGTCGCCACGTGTTTCAGGGCTTTACATGCTGCTCCCTGGATGGCAGGCTGGCGTCTCCTCTCTCAGCCTTCCTGTTCCCAGAATTCTCTTCTCTGCTTGTCCTGCCTATACTTCCTGCCGGGCTACTGGCCAATCAGCATTTTATTCATACAGAGCAATTTTATATCCACAGCACGTCATGTTTGTGTAGCTTGGTGTTCTTGTGAGACTCCTAACAGTGGGGACAGAGGCTGTCTTTGATTCTTTTGCCTGCTTTTAGGACTCTTTTCCTCCTACTGGGTTACCTCATCCAACCTTGATAGTAGAGTTTGTGTCTAGTTTTATTGTAACATGTTATATGATGTTTGGATGATATCCCTGGGAGGCCTGCTCTTTTCTGAAGGGAAGAGGAGAAGGAGTGGATCTAGGGAGAGGAAAGGTGGCAGAGAAGGGCCAGGTAGGGGAAACTGCAGTCAGTATGTAACATATGAGAGAAGAATAAAGAAATCAGGGAAAAAAAAGTCACCATAAAAGAAAGAGAGAAACAACATCTTGATTTGTCACTGGGATCTTCTGAGATGAGGGGTAGACATTTCCTAGTTGCTCATGCTGGATAAAAATGATCACAATGGAGAGAGTCCAGGAGGAAGTGAAAAAGAAAGAAAGATAAGAAATAGAAATAGAGAAAAAAAAAGAAAGAGAGAGGACAAGAGAAATGTCTAGATTTTGTGGGCAGATATTGGTTTGTGTGCTAACCACTTTAACTCTGATATTACAAGTAAAACAAAACTTGAAAGATATTATATTTGAATATTATAGTATAATAACTAGAGCACAAAGAATAGCAATATGGAAGTTATTTAAAAATCAAATATCAATTCTGAAGTTGAAAATTACAATGACTAAGGCTATGAATAGTGGCACAAGCCTTTAATCCAAGCACTTGGGAGACAGAGGCAAGTGGATCTCTGTGAGCTCAAGGCAAACCTGGTCTCCATGAGGAATTCCAGGATATCTAGGGCTACATAAGACTCTGTCTCAAAAAAATTACAATAACTAAAACAAAAATTTACTAGTAATTCCCAGAAGCACAATAGAATAGGCTTAATAAAGAATCGGGGCATTTAAAGAACATTTTCCCACTTTCTTTATAAGTTGTGTGTGTGTGTGTGTGTGTGTGTGTGTGTGTGTGTGTGTGTGTGTGTGTGTGTGGTAGCGGGGGTGTTGTCTGTTTGTTGGAAAACCTGTTACTAGCCCTAACTAGCAAGATTGCAATACTAAATAGTTGCTACTGTGAGTTGGGCTTTCCATATGGGCTAAGAATGCTGAGGTCAAGGTAGACTCTGACAAGCGAATAAATGTAATGCTCTATCCTAATGTTTCCACCAGGAATCTTCCAGAAGGGGCAAATGGTGCCACTTCTCTTGCAAAGCACTTCTGATCCACTGTGGTCCTGCGCACGGGTGCCAGTGTGCAGGCACTCGCAAACACTAAGTTCGAAGCTGCTCGGTTTCAAGTCCACCACAGAGCTTGAGTGAGAGAAATAGACACAAGCCCAGGTAAAAAGCCAAGAAGCCACAGTTTGTTTGTGTTTGTTCTGTTAAAGGCTCTATGGACCGTTATAAGCCTTGAATTACTGTCTAGTTGGAAAAGGTTGATTTTTGACCAAGTTTTCAATTTTGTGGAGAGATAGATTTTCAGAGGTTCTTATCAGTCCAAGATTGGGATGTTTTGGTAGGAGAATTTGGAAACATTTTTTCCAAAAGTATTTCCTCAGTAAAGAATGGAAATCTGCGGTTGCCAGAAAACACAAAATCAAGAGTTGTCACAAAAGAGAAGTCAGTCCAAGCACAGGAGCCAAAGCCTCAAACTTCAACTGAAGTTTGATCTACAGTTTTTACTTTTTTTAAGCCAATTTTAGTCACTTCTGTTGCATTGAAACAAGAGTTTTACTCATATACATATATGCACATGCACATGTGTACCTCCAGAGATATATGATTTTTAATGTGAACGGGTGTTTTGCCTGCATGCATGTCTGTGCACCATGTGTGTGCCTGGTGCCTTGTACTATAATATTTTATACTATCTTCTACAAGCAGAAGAATCCAACTCAAGTTCTCTAGCTAATTTATGCTGAGAGACACCCAATAGTTCTCATATTTTTATTGAATTTGGCATGAGACAGTGTGGTCTCTGTCTGTGGTAGTTCAACAAATATTTACCAAAAAGAAATCAGTGAAGTAGTCTGGTAATAATCCCAGCACACAAGCAGCAGAGACAAGAGGACTTACTCAAGTTCAAAGCCAAGTTGGTCTACACAACTAGTTCCAGACAGACAGAGCTGTTCAATGAGACACTGACTCATAATAGAAAATAATAGTAATAAGGGAATAAAACTTTAAATAAAAACATTTCTTATTTCCAAGTTTCTTTATAATTTACCACAAATTTATCACAGAGTGCTCTTATTTAAATTTGTATATTGTCTATGTAATATAAGTTATAAATTATTTATATATAATTTACTAATTATTTATTATATCACAACTAAGACACCTTAAAACTTTAACAAGCTGATTTTCAATTTCAAGGACATTAACTAATGGAAAAATTATATCTTAGTATCTACAACTTCTCTTAAAAATATTATTCTACCTTTATTATGTTATTATAGCTATCAGAAGAATGTTAAGAACAGAGTGTTAGGAAAGACAGTCTTTGAGTGAAATGCACACCAATGGAATTTTGAAAAATCAAGAGCTTTCAAAACAATTACCAAAAAGTAAAACATTATGCTGTTTCAAACTTGAATAAGGCAAAACAAAAGAGGGAGAGTCAAGCTCCTTTGGAAGAAAAGCAAGAAGGTAATCAGAAGTCACTAAAGTTCAGAAGAAAAATGACCCAGTCATAGTACAAACAAGTCACCTGGCAACCTTAGGGAATCATGGGTTCTAAAAATTAGACAGTAGGAAATAAGGTGTTAGCAATTATTATCAGGTTGCGATGTCAATAGAATGTCTGAGGAGATTGTCATAAGCCATTAGACAATTTGAGGGTGACAGAGTATTGATTAAGGAAAATTCTCTTTAAATACAGAAGGTGAGTTGATAAAAGCAGGTGCACAAATCAAAGAGGCATAAGCAAAACCTTGAGCAATACCTCCACTGTGTGTCCGCTGCCCAGAGAGAACCAAAATGACAAGAAGGAAGGAGTAAAAAAGGAAGAAAGGAAGGGAACTGGAATCAGAAAACCACAGAGATCCAGTGTGAGCAACAAGGTCAAAGGCTGCTCTGCCAATTGGGCTAACGACAAGAAGCAAAACCTCACTCAAGGGCACCCTAATTCCTGCTGAAGAGTAATTGCAGTAAAAGAAGAAAAGCCACATTTGAGAAAAGAGAAGCCTGAAGAATTTTTCTGAATAAGCAATAATACCAGAACTTAAAATAGTGTTTTTGACCCTGACTGTGCTCTGGTTTTGGATCACAATCTTTTTCCCAAGATCCTTTTTTTTTTTTTTAATTTCAGCTGAAAATAATGCACAGAACAATGCAGTCTTCTAATGATCGAAACAATTACCTACTTCAGTGAAGTCTCATAATTGTGCCCCTAAACATAAGAAAGCAGTGGTATTCTTTTTCAGAATAATGCCTCTAACATATTTTACAGAGAGAAAACCTTACTTAGTTTTATTTAACGTTACTCTGACTAGCATTTCCACAACTTTGAAGTTTGAAGGGAAAATGGAATACCAATATAAAAGAGATAGAATGACAAATGTATGAGAGAGAATGCCATAAACTCCAGCACTCATGAATTAGAAGGAAGAACAAAGGCATGTGGTCTGGAAAACTGAGAGGCGGGCAAGGCATGGAGAGCAGATGTAAGCTGTGTATCATCTCGCTTCAGAGAAGAGGGGAGGAGAGCTGGAAGGGGTGGCGTGTCATGTGACTGAGGATCTTCCTGAGTGCGTGGTTAAGAACAGACACATTCACATAGTGCTTTGGAATGAGAAGAAAGCACTTTAATAACAGACTTGAGTTCAGAGGATACATATTAATTCTGAAAGACTCTAAGAAAAGAGACTTGACAGGAACCAACGTTGGTTTTGTGAGTTGAAAATTACCTGGGAGACAAGATACAGAAAAGCTTTGTAAATCAGAATTAGAATTCTCCTGCTCTTTAAATTATAGGTCACAGAAATATTTGATTTAACCAGTCGCTAATGGTGCCAGCCTGTCAGGCTGAAGATTGCTTACCCGAGTTGCTTACAATGCAAAATAATCACCCTGTTAAAATTAAGAAGGTTTAAAATGCATTTCCTTTTGATGGAATTAAGAAAGTCCTAATATTTAGAAAAAGGAAGTTAATATTAATTTTCTGAAGAGATAGACCTGCTTTAAATATATTTAAATAACAAAAGAACAATTTTTATCTTTACCTAAGAATTTAGGAAGGTGAAAGGAGTGTGGAAAAAAATTTTTAATATTTGCAAGCATTTGATAAATGTTAAAGGGTTGTTGTTCCTTGTACTTAAAGAGTAATTGCTGAGGTGAGAGAGGGAGAAGGAGGGATGAGCAGAGGACTCTGAATATCTTTGCAACATCTACACTTGCCTGTTTCATACATCACCACTCTCTTTCAGAAATTCCATCGAAAATCCTTGTTTTTCCTCTACATCCACATAGAGTGAAATGAAACGCTACTGGAACATTCTGTGAACCCTAAAAATGAAAAATGTCGAAACCAGTTAACACACATTTCCTACCTCCTGTGCCATCTGCCTGAGTCAGCTGACAACGAGAGAGCAGACAGGACAAAGACTGGGAAACCAAATCCAGAGCAGGCGGTGATTGGAGCTTTTAGCTGAAGACATCTTTGCTAGGATATTCTATTATCGACTTGCTTGTATTATTTATATTTGCAGAGAGTTTGTGTTTATTCTTAAGTGTCTTCTTTGAGTAACCAAATGCAGACTTCCATTTCCAGACTAATTATTGGTCCCTGTGCTGAGGACAACTCTGAGAGTCCAACTGAGAGTTATTTGCATGGGAGTGATTTATAGACTTTAACCCAGGTCTACAGCAGTGCTTATCTTACTCACAGTTAAGATTCCTTAAATAAGAAAGAGTCAAGGAATATCCTAACCCAAAATTTCTTTTAAACTCCACATCTTATTTTCAAAACAATTGGCTTTATACTCTTTTACCATAATATCTTTGAACTCATTCTAAAATAATTCTGCTTTAAATTACTTCCCATAGTGGTACATTAATGCTCCCACAAAACATGCTGCTTTTCATACCACAATATCCAACAACACAGGCTACTCAAAGGTGAAATATACTGAGCTTGTTTTGTTGTTGTTGTTTCTTTTTTTAGTATGCTGAAGATCTGAGTATGGTGCACCTGAACATGATATCTCATTGACCCTTCAAAAACTTTTCTACAAAGCAACACTTTTGAAGATCATTATACTAGCAAATAAATCTCATCTAAGGAGAGTTTGGCACTAGCAGAAGGAAAAGAATTTCCCAGGATAAATGAAAAATGACATTTCTTTCACACGATAAATCTATTCAAATCATCAAACTGACTGAACTAAAAGCAGACAGACAGGAAGCACTCCTGAGTGGGAATAATGTACTGCAATCAAATCCAGGTTCTGATTTCTTCAGTGAGATGTGCATGTAGGGTTCCCTCTGCTGACTATCTACATACATCTCTTAATGAAGGTCATGCAACCTTCTAATATCAAAAGATTCATTAGGAAAGATTTTAAATTATCTAAGCAGGTTTTCCTCCTAAATTGATGATTAATGCCATTAATCAACTGAGAGTTTCCTTGCAGGTCTACTAAACAGATGTATCTGGAAGCAAATGCATTGTTTTTAACGAGGAAAAGTGAACATATTCCTGGTTAGTAATGAGGTATTTGCTATGCATTTTAAGCAGCTATGTTGTCAAATGGGAAGAAATTTAAATCATACAAAATTAAATTTTTAACAAACTCCCTTCTGCTTTGATATAGTAGCACAGCCTGTGATTGAGGGTGACCGCTCAGGCACCGACCAGCATCCTCACATTGTTTTTCCTCCTTTTCTTTCCTTCAGTGTCTGGGATGCACATTCCTCCCCACATTTTTTTTTTTTGCCAGTTCCCTTTCCTACCTGTGTCCAACTCATTTCATCCTTAGTTTGTAATCTCTTAACCCTTAGGGAAAGAAACAGTGTCATTTAGGGATAATGCATTTCAAATTTTCCTGCATGTTCAAAAATTTACCTCTAAATAGATCCAATTTGCTTAATCTTCATATAAAATACTAATTATTGTATTCTAGCAGCTGTTTGTGTTCTTGTCTCTGAAATCTGAGGGAGGGTTGGTTATGGTCCAATACGTCCATGAATAAATATAATACTCACAAACTCATTTTTAGGTATAGCTTGGCCTCCAAGAAAGAGAAACTGGGCTTAGAGACAGAAGAGGGTTCCTGTCTACAGACCTGAGTTTGGGAGGATGGGCAGACCCAGGAAGGAGTTATCATGTGACACTAATACTATTGTTTTAGCTTCACTCTTTGCTTTCCTAGCTTAATTAAGCAAAAGTAATGAGCTCAATATCTATAGAGTTGTTTTAAAAACTTTTCTAACAGAACTTACGCTGGCAAAGTAACATAATCCTACTTTTTTTTAAAAAAAAAATTCAATCAGCAGTTGCTAAGAATGGGGTGCAAGTGGCACTTTATCTCCTATTAAGAATTCAGTTCTGGTTCCCCATCACCTCTGTTAATACACAGGCAATCTGGGAAGCCTTTCACTGTAATAACGTTGTGCTGGGATAATCATGTGGAGAACAGTAAAAAATGAAATCTAAATCTCTTTATTCCCACATGATCTTTACTGCTGTTTGATGATCAGATGGTGAGTAGGTACAGGTGACATTAACACCTGACATCATCTGCATCTTTATCTATTTATTTATTTATTTATTGTGAATCTTGAAGTTTAATCAAACCACTTCCTGAATTCTAAAATTCCAGACTCAGCTTGGTTAAAACAGCCTGGAGCCTTATAGAGAGTCAGAGGACCCTAGAGGAAGCGCCCACCATCATTTCCCTTTTTGTTCTACGGAGAATAGCTAAATAAGGCACACAACACTAACATTTTAAAATAGTGAAATCTCAGTTATTTTAGGTTCTTCTTCTTTCCTTGCTCATTCACAATCCATAAACACATCACAATGTTTTTAATGATAGATTACTGTTCTGATTTATGCCATTAAATGTTTTGGACTTCAACCATGTGATTCCACACATTTTACTTTGTACTCTTCTGACTGCTGTTATTAAGAAGTAATGTTCTCAGGAAATCTCCCATTGTAGCTCAGAGCCAATCATTACAGTTGAAAGCATCCCAGGCATCAAATGATAATGTCAAAAGTGAATTACAGCTTTCAAAATAAATTATCGTTGGGCTACACTATATTGTGGAAGTAGTATACTTTTCAATCAGGGTTTGCAGTCACTTTCAATTGCTTTTTGAAAGACCTTTAAGATATTAACTTGCCAAATATTTTCAGGAATTTCAGTGTTTCTGGATTTTTGCTATCCGGTCTCAAATGTCAGTTGAAGTATCTAGGAAGTCAATCAAAGCAAGAGTAGGTAAAGAGCTGTGCTCTGATGCTATTGATTATGGTTATATCTGTTTACTTAATATTCTATTTTTTGCTTTACCAAAACATTATTAAAATGTAATTCACATACCACACAGTACACACACTTAAAGGGTTCAATGGTTTTTAGTATATTAACACAACAGTGCAACTATAATCATAATTAATTTTAGAACATGCTCATTACACAAAGAGAAAGCCTAGTTCTAATAGCAATCATCTCTCAGTCTCGATAGCCCTCCAGACTGATGTAACCAGCAATCTATTTTCTTCTCTCTATAGATTTTCTGGGCATTTTTTGTCAGTGGAATCATACAATATATGCTCTTTTGAGAGGATTGTTAATCAATACACACTAAGGCAGTAGGAGCTCAAGGAACAGTAGCAGAAGAAAAGGAAGTAGTAACCACTGCTGTAACTCCAGAACTGGAGAGGAAGTAAAATCTGATCTAGAATTTGGTGCCAGACTAGGTTCCATAGCAAGAACTTGTCTCGAAAACACTTTAAATGGAAAAATAAAAGCTATCTCAAAAAAATTGACTGTTCTCCATTTTATCTTACCTGCAAATAGTCTCTCACTTGCATTATTTTAAAGAACGGGATGCTTAAGAAAAATCGCTCAAGGAATAAGGAAGCAAGGCACATATATGAAGAAAGGATATATGCCTTAGACAGTGGAATGTCCAGAAATATGTATAAATACGTATGTATGCATGTGTTTATACATTTGTATCAAAAAAAGTTGTAGCTGAAGTTTAGAAATTTGTCTACAAAATGTGTTGGATAAGTTATGGGACTCACCTGAACAGGTTGGTTCACCGCCTGTTCATGAGTGGTATCCATTCCTTACTGATGGCCCTTGTTTGATTTTCCTCGCCACACTCACAAAATTTCATATCTTCATTGTTTATATCTGATGTCTCCTTTGTACTTAACAGAAGATATATCACATTGTCTGTCTTCTCATTAGACATGTCTAGCTGAACTTGCATCTGCTCTCTCCTTCGTGTTTAAAATAGACACTTCCTGTAACACTGAGATGACCTTATACATCTACAAAGACTCCTTCCTGATGAGTTCACAGCCATGGCTACAGGAAAGCTGTGACACAAACACAACCCAGAAATGAACACATTTCAGCTTTCTATAACCTCCAAATAGTATTTAGTAAATATGGACATCTTTGTCATAATTCTTTCTCTTGCCTTCTGAAATACCAAGCCTACCTCATCTTCTTTCAAACTACACCCTTCTGTCTCATTTAAGAATTCTTTCTCCTGTACACAAGCTCTATATTTTAGAGACCTTTACTATTCTACCCTAAGACGTTCTCTCTGCTGAACCCCTAAGCCTTTATATTTGTACCAAAATTTAAAATAATGTCATATGTGCTCCCATCATATATCTCTGTGGAGCTTTCTTTGCTCTTCCCAGGAAAGAATGTAGTATCAGTGGTTGATGGTATTTCTAAAACAAGACAACTAAAACTAAGCCAGAATTTGCTACCCATATTTGTTCCTTCTTGTATCATTGATTTATCAACAAAGTTTCCCCTCATCCAGATTTTTGAATTAATGGCACAAATCTTGGAGTAGTTGATTTCTATATTATATCACTTTGTATCAGCTGCTTTCACAAATCCCCATGACTTAATTACAATCTTCTGTCTTTTCGATTTTAATACATGCTGTATTTTAATTCTGTTCATTGCCATCCATTTAGCCTGACACCAATTTATTCCAAATCACAAGCATTTCCTACCTGTATGACTGTAAAGCCTTGTTAAATGATTTATGTAGATGTAACCAACCTTCTTATTAAATAAGAAACACAGAACCAATGCAAAGAAGAAAGCCAAGAGGTCAGAGCTAAGAGCTAAAACCTTACCCTTCCTCCTGCAGTGGTCCTACCTCTCCGAACCAGAGCTACCCCTGTGTTAAAGTCTTTTTATATAGAGTTCCTGTTCTGCCTTCTCATTGGTTGTAAACCCAACCACATGACCGCCTCATCACGGCCTGTCTGTATAGGCCTCCAGGTTTTCCATGCTTGGTATTGAGATTAAAGGTATGTGTATCCAATAATGGCTGTATCCCTGAACACACAGAGACTTACCCAGCTCTGCCTACCAAGTGCTGGGGTTACAAGCGTATGCCACCACTGCCCTGCTTTCCTATGGCTTGTTAATAGCTCTGACCCCCAGGCAACTTTATTTATTAACATACAAATAACATTTTAATACAAATAAAATATCACCATAATCTTAATTTCCAAATTTTCATGATTTTTTCAACCCATTCTTTATCAAATTATACTTTGGAAAAAATATGTATTTCACAATTTAAGCTTGGCTTAAAACCATTCAATAGGTACCACATTTTGTTTATCCATTCTTCAGTTGAAGGGCATCTGGGTTGTTTCCATGTTCTGGCTATTACAAACAATGCTGATATGAACATAACTGAACAAGTGCTCTTATGGTGTGGTTGAGCATTTCCTAATTGTTGTGCTAGAAACCTCATCCAACTACTGAGGGATCTGGATGCAGAGATCCATGACTAGGCCCCGGGTGGATCTCTGGGAGTCCAATTAGCGAGAATGAGGAGGGTTTATATGAGCGAGAATTGTTGAGACCAAGGTTGGATAAAGCACAGGGACAAATAGCCAAATGAATGGAAACACATGAACTATGAACCAATGGCTGAGGGGTCCCCACTGGATCAGGCCCTCTGAATGGATGAGACAGTTGATTGGCTTGATCTGTTTGGGAGGCATCCAGGCAGTGGGACCAGATCTTGTGCTCATTGCATGAGTTGGCTGTTTGAAACCTGGGGCCTATGCAGGATTGTTTGGCTCGGCCTGGGAGGAGGGGACTAGACCTACCTGGACTGAGTCTACCAGGTTGACCTCAGTCTGTGGGGAAGGCTTTGCCCTGGAGGAGGTGGGAATGGGGGGGGGGGTTGGGGGGAAGGTGAGGGGGACGGGAGGGGGGGAGAACAAGGGAATCCGTGGCTGATATGTAGAACTGAATTGTATTGCAAAATAAATTAATAAAAAAAAAATTAAAAAAAAAAAAACCATTCAATAGATTTTTCCTTGCTGTTAGGATAGATTTCCAAATCTTTTCATAATATTCATGAACTGATCCCTGCCGAATTATTCACCCTTGATGCTTCCCAGGTTTCAAGATTTGTTTGAATATTCTAGCTTCCTTTCTTCTTCCTGTAAATCTACGTTCTCATGTTTCTCACATGTGCCCTGTGTCATTCTTTATTTACCTAACTTCTACAACTTCAAGTTTTTACCTAAATTGCACTTTATTACTAAAATCTTTTTTTAATTACCAACCATTATTAAATTAGTCTTTCTGTTACATTCTTAAAGTCTAATGCTTTTCCTCAGAGCAAGTACCCTAATGTAAGTTACACTTTGTTTTGTTTCAAGGGTGTGATAGTTAAATACTGAGGACAAAGTTTGAATTGGATTGCAAATTTGACTATCCTAACTTTAATCTCAACCTTGCCATTCACTAGCTTTAAGAGGATAAGTTATTTAACAAAATGCTGCAGAGCCCAGTAGCCCTTGCCTTTAATCTCTGCACTAAGGAGGCAGAGGCAGGAGGATCACTGAGTTCAAGGACAGCCTGATCTACAGAGCTAGGAGCTAGTTCCATGACAGCCAGGGCTACACAGAGAAACCCCGTCTCAAAACAACAACAACAATAATAATAATAAATAGCAAATAATAAAGGATTTAAACTCTGAAATAAACATTTAGAGTTGTCTATGGTTAATCTTTATGTTTTTAAAAAGGAAATTTTGCTGAATAATAAGTCATAATTACACAACACTCTTCTAACATACACTACCATGTGTCTAATAACAAAAAATGTAAAAGGCCATATAAAGTGCTACATTATCACATGTCTCATTGGAGACATAGGTACTTTCTTAGCCAGTGTCCATTCTTTGACTCTAATGCATGCTGAAATTCAAATCATGTGAGTAGATTGTACTTTAATCTTTTATGGTGTCACATTTTATTTTCTATTTATTGCTGGACACACCTTTAGGCATGTCCAATCTACTGCCTGTGAAGAAGTGTGGCCCACGATAGCTACAAACATAAAATCATAAACATTCAAAACATTGGGAAATCATAAACTTATTCAAAACACTGTGAGACGTTTCTGAAATAATTATTTTTCTGTGCATATATGAACACATAGACATGTGTGTACACGTTTGTGCGTGCATGTGTCCATGTGTTGTGTGTGTGTGCATGTGGAGGCCAGAGAACACGTCAGGAATCTTCCTTAATCACTCTCTACCCTACTTTTTGAGACAGGACCTGGATCTCATGAATCATTTTGTATGGAATTCCAGGTGCACTCACTGTAGGCAGGTTATTTTTGTCTTGTTTTGTTTTTTTAACATGGGTGCTGGGATCAAAGTCTAGTCTTCTGAGTGGCAAGTACTTTACTAACCAAGCCAACTTCCCAGCTCTAGAAATTATTTTTTAACTCAATTGTACATTTCTCAAATGTGAATTTTATAGGTGCTGTGGCATGATGTCCAAAGGTTAGACACATATAATTGTAAGCCTTTAATTTAAAAATATTTTTTTCATGAGCCACATCTAGCAGTTTGTCAATGTGCTTAGTTTACCGAAAAAGGAAAAACGGGGAAAGAAAAGAAAAGGCAAAAGAAAATTTGGTCTTTGGTTGCTGTGTTTGAGCTAAGAAGTTGATTAGGCATTTCTTTTACTTAAGAGATATATGAGTATGTAGAGTACCAGTCTGCACTCGTTTAGTCTTTTCATTTGTAATACTCCATATTACATGAGAGCACATCCATTTGAATCTCTTTAATATTCATGATCCTCTCACCAGCCTGAGCAAAAGAGCTAGAGCATTTGATAGCAATCTGAGGAACTTGATTAACAATGCACTAATCATCAGTGCCATTGACCTGATTCAAAAATGTTTTCAATTCATCCATCACTTTTATAACCAAAGATGATTGCATTACTTCACCTTTTTTTTATTTAAATAAAGCCCCATGAGCTGAAAATATCAAGCTATTTCCACTAAATGCACCTTGCAACCAATTTAATTTATTTTTAAACTAAGTTCTAAAGTGACCTGTAATAACCAATTAGAACATGAACAGAGGAAGCCAGAGAACAAGCGGTCTGAAGTGAAATCAATTCACTTCGACTTCACATTGCTAAATATTAAATTGTACCAAAGAATTAATTTTGCAATAAATTGTTATTGTTGTTAACAAAAATTCAACTAAAGGATATTACTAGGTGTAATTAGCCATATATCAAAATGCATTGAATGTAGAATGTGAACTATAATTATGCCCAAAATTGCCTTTCATTCAAATGTTAATTTTAAGGATTTGATTTTTGTAATCTTAACTCATTTTTTTCCATTTGTAACATATCCTAAAAATATAGTACTGGTGTAGTAGAAAATATAATAACTTGAAAGCATAAGCACATATCAGCTTAGGATATTGAGCTTCAGTATTACCTATCACCATGAGGTTAATATAAAAATGTATGGTGATGGAGAGCTGAGACAACTTACTCTTTGCCAAATGTCATGGGAACCTGAGTTTATTGGTAACTTTGTGCAAGATCATGTGTATTTAGAAAGAAAAAAAATCATCATGAAATTGATTGCATTTGAGACAAATAATATCATTCTCCAGATGGATTGAAACCTATCTTCATAACAACAGAAATAAAGTGATAAGCAATTTGCCTGGTCTTACTCACATTATCTTCCCAGTTTTAAAATACCACCAATATTTACTATCGCATCCATCAGCACACTTCTTGTACTGTTTCAAATAGAAATTGGCTTTTGTTCAACGTAATTTATTGCTCACTTAACTTTTCCTGAAACATGATGAGAAGGACACTTCAGGTAACATTTAATATATTTAAAATATCATATATCGTCAAATAATATAATAGACTACAGCTATTCCAGATGCCAAGGTGAGAAACAATTTTCAAACAATGAAATCATTTAATTGATTATCTGATGAAGCCCACATGTAATTGCATGGAAAATAAGCAGAATAAGAAAATTGGTTAGGCAGATTATGTTTCTAAACTAACCAGAGCCTGGCTCTTCTGGAATCATGATATTTCAGTCTACATGGAATAATCATAAGAAAATAAATATACAATATTTAAACTTATTTTTACTTTTATTATTATTAGTATTATTATTATTATTATTGTGGGGGGGTGAGTGCAGGCGCACAGCATGCCATGAGCCACAGGGACAATGTCAATGTGGATATCAGAGGGCAACTTTGGGGAGCATAATTTCTCCTTCCACCATGGGTTCTAGGGATGCAAGTCAGCCTATCAGGTATCTCACCTGCTAAGCCATCTCACTCACCTAGGTTAAAATGATTACTGGTAAGTATATTTTCTTTCTCACTTTTAGTTCAGTTAAAATAAAAACTCACTGTAAATTTTCCATTCACATAAGCTTACTTAAGAAACATTAGTGTTAGTTTTTAATTTACAGTGACAATGATATATAATTATAATAATATCATTATAAATATAATGATAATTATTTTAAAGAGATTTTTAGTGATAAAATTTGCAATGGCAATGATATATAATTATAATAATATCGTTATAAATATAATGATAATTATTTTAAAGATATTTTTAATGATAAAATTTAAGTACCAAATACTGGTCTTTCATAGTCAATGCTTACTAGGCAACACATTGTTTTTAACATTCACAGAAGTATAAAAGCCTTTGAGGCTAGATGTTGGGGATGCAAGCCTTTAATCCCAGCACTTGGGAGGCAGAAGAAATTGAATCTCTTGTGAGTTCGAGGCCAGCCTGATCTACAGAGTAGAGTAAGTTTCAGGACAGTCAGCCAGGGAAGTTGCACAGAGAGTCCCCCTCAAAAAAGAAGCCTTTGAAAAAGAGTTAACTAATGTAGATGAGGACAGCTTTTATCATTTAGCTTAGTGAACCATATTTTTACTCTTATTTAGAAATGTGAGTTTCATACTGAAGGATATTTCCTAGACAAAATATGTTTCCAGATTAATTACAAAATGAAAACCATAAAAGCATTAAAATTCTACCTAACATTTAGTTATTAGGAAAGATTGGAAGATTAAACATTAAATAAAGCATTAAATGAATTTCTCCATAATTTCCACCTTGTTCTATCCATAAGAGTTAAAGATATGTGCCGGGCGGTGGTGGTGCACACCTTTAATCCCAGCACTCGGGAGGCAGAGCCAGGCGGATCTCTGGGAGTTCGAGGCCAGCCTGGGCTACCAAGTGAGTTCCAGGAAAGGTGCAAAGCTACACAGAGAAACCCTGTCTCAAAAAAAAAAAGAGTTAAAGCTATGTTAAGGAGGGCTTGTACAGGGTCGCTTGGCTCAGCCTGGGAGGAGGGGACTGGACCTGCCTGGACTGTCTACCAGGTTGATCTCAGTCCTGGGGGAGGCTTTGCCCTGGAGAAGGTGGGAGTAGGGGGTGGGCTGGGGGCAAGGGGAGGGGACGGGAGGGGGGAGAACGGGGGAATCCGTGGCTGATATGTAGAACTGAATTGTATTGTAAAATAAAATTAAATTAAATTTTTAAAAAAAAAGAACACATCGGGAAAAAAAGATATGTAGATATGTTAAGGAGCTGAAAGAAAATTATGCAAATTACTCAATAAAGTTTTAACAGTTTTCTAAAATTGGACTATGCCCTGGGCACCAGCCACTCCAGGGAAGACCTGCCCAACTCGGCCCCAGGTTCTGGCCACCGGGCAGGTTCCCTGCTAGCCCCACACCGGGAAGGATCCCCTTCTCCAAGACCCCTGGCAGACCCTGCAGTCTCCACGCCCTGCCCCCACGCCCATCCGCCTGAGCCCCAAGCCTCTTCCTGAGACTTAGAGGCCGGCCCCCAGCTCCCATCTTGCTCCGGACGTCCCTTTTGGAACAATCGTGAGTACCCTTCCTTGCCCCAGACCCCATCCCTGGGCACCAGCCACTCCAGGGAAGACCTGCCCAACTCGGCCCCAGGTTCTGGCCACCGGGCAGGTTCCCTGCTAGCCCCACCGGGAAGGATCCCCTTCTCCAAGACCCCTGGCAGACCCTGCAGTCTCCACGCCCTGCCACCACGCCCATCCGCCTGAGCCCCAAGCCTCTTCCTGAGACTTAGAGGCCGGCCCCCAGCTCCCATCTTGCTCCAGACTGCTTTGTAAATGGCAGTAAAATACTTTGATAAAAACTATTTTTCAGCATCTAATGAGATGATTATGTGTTTTTTCTTTCAGTTTATTTATATGGTGAGTTACAATTATTGGTTTTTCATATGTTGAACAAGCCATCCCTGAGTCTCTGGGATGAAGCCTACTTGATCATGATGGATGATCTTTTTTATGTGTTCTTTGATTTGGTTTTCAAGAATTTTATTGAGTATTTTTACATCTATGCTTCTAAGGGAAATTGGTCTGTAATTCTCCTTCTTTGTTAAGGCTTTATGTGGTCTGGAAATCAGGGTAATTGTGGCCTAATAAAATTCATTGGGCATATGCCTTCTGTTTTTATTTTGTGAAATAATTTGAGGAGTACTGGCATTATATATTCTTTGAAGGTGAGGTAGAATTCTGTGCTAAAACTGCCTGGCCCTAGGCTTTGTTTTGATTGGTAGATTTTAATGACTGCTTCTTTTTCACTAGGGGTTATAGGCCTATTCAAATTGTTTATCTGATCTTGATTTAACTTTGGTAAGTGGTTCCTATCAAGAAAATTTTCCATTTCCTTTACATTTTCCAGTTTGGTGGAATATGTGTTTTTTAAAGTATATCTTTTGATTCTCTGGTTTTCCTAGGTATCTGCTTTTATGCTCCCCTTTTCACTTCTGATTTTGGAATATTAATTTGGATATTCTCTCTCAGCCTTCTAGTTATTTTGGATAAGGGTTTGCCTATCTTGTTGATTTTCTCAAAGAACCAACTCTTTGTTTCATTGATTCTATGTGTTGTTTTCTTTGTTTCTATTTTCTTGATTTCAGTGCTGAGTTTGATTATTTCTTGCCATCTACTACTCTTGGGTGTGATTACTTCTTTTTGTTCTAGAACTTTCAGGTATGCTGTTAAGTATAGTATAGGATGGAAGGAGATGGTGTGGGGAGAGATGGCTAGAATTGGGGGCACTCAGGGGTAGTGTGAAAGTCCAGTGCATTGGAAACTTCTTGAAATCTATGAAGGTGATCCTAATGAGGACTTGTAGTAATTGTAGGTGTGGAATCTCAATTTGCCATCTCTTGTAGCCAGGCAAGGTTTCCAGTGGTAGGACTGGCCTGCACTCCACTGAGTTATTAGCTAATAGGGTCCCATGGAAATCTCTAAACAACCCAAGCTGATGATATGACAAAGGGTTGCTCTCCAAAAACTGACATCAGGGCCCAATTGCAGGGGACAACATCCACACAACTCATTGAATATAGAGAGGTCGATCTGGTGCCTGCATGGAGCCTTCACCCCTATGTTCTAGTCTCTGTGTGGGAAGGAACTCTACAGGTTACATAAACGGAAACTTGAACACCAACCCAGCCACAAAATCTTTGACATACAATCTTTCCTACCTGCAAGATGTGCTGGAGCAATGGTGGTGCAGAATTTGTGGGAGTGGCCACCCAATGTCTGGTTTAACCTGAGGCCCATGCTATGAAAGGGATCCCACGTTCAACACTGCCTAGATGGCCAGGAACTGGTGACCAGATAGTCCAGAGACCTAAGGTAGAACTAAAAATGAATGGGGGAAAAATCAGTGAAATGAATCCTAATAATAGCTATACTATACTCATACATCAGTGCCTTCTTCAGTCGTGAGACGAGAGGCTTCCTCTGGCAGCAGATAGGAGCAGGTGCAGGGACCCACAGCCAGATATTAAGCAGAGAGAGTCGAAATTGGAGGTCTTCCTTGGGTCCCTCCCCTCTGAGTTCATGGAATCCCATGGAAGTGGGGTAGGGAAATTTGTAGGAGTTAGAACAGATGGAGGACACCAGGAGAACATGGCCCACTGAATCAACTAAGCAGGGCTCATATGGGCTCAAAGAGACTGAAGCAGTAACTGTTGGGCCTACATGGGTCTGTACCAAGTCCTCTGCATATATTTTATGGCTGTTAACTTGGTGGTTTTGTTGGGAGCAGATGTGTCTCTGACTCTTTTGTTTCCTTTGGGACTCTTTTTCTCCTATTGGGTTGCCTTGTCCAGCCTCATATGAGGGCTTTTGCTTTGTCTTATTGTATCTTGTTTTGTTGTGTTTGATTGTTGTCTCTTGAAGGACTGCTCCTTTCTGAAGAGAAACAGAAAAGGACTGGATCTGGGGGGTTGGGGAGGAGTAGAGGGTGGGGAAACTGTGGTCAGGCTATATTGTTTGAGACAAGAATTTATTTTCAAACAACAACTATGTTTTACTTAAGTGGACTAGAAAATGCAGTCAATTTTTTGAAGACACTCTTAAGTAATGAAAATGGTTATTTAAACCCCCCTTTCACCTCCCCCCAAAAAATCGCTTTAACATCATAGATAACCACTTTGTTGGTCATGAATTGAGGTAAGTGATTTCTATATAAACACCCCAAATATATCTGCAAAAAGCTTTTTAAAGTGTCTCAGTTTGAACTCTCTGTGGTTGAAATGGTTCATGGCATTAACTAAGTGCAATAAAAATTCTGAAAATCTAGATTTGACTCACAACCAAAAGAAGAAGAGGAGGAAGAGGAAGAGGAGGAGGAAGAGGAGGAGGAGGAAGAGGAGGAGGAGGAGGAGGAAAGAAGAAAGAAAGAAAGAAAGAAAGAAAGAAAGAAAGAAAGAAAGAAAGAAAGAAGAAGAAAGAAAGAAAGAAATTTCAAATAGTTTAGCAGAATCGTCTATTCTTAATAAAAAACAAAACTAACCCAGCTAAAATGACATATTGGAATTGCAACAAATATATTACTTTCCTTATTCTTCTGTTTACAAAATTTGGAAGCACAAACATCCCCTTTATATATGTATATATACAAATGAATGTTAATGAAATGACTGGCACTCTTTCTTCATGTAAAGAAATGACAATCATCTAGATTACAATCATCTTGTCTAACATGGAATGTGAATTTATACCACATATATACCAATTACGTCTTGAAAGTCCTAACTGGTTGCTGCAAACAAATGGGAAGCAGTGTTGAGTACACCAAACTAAGAAGGCAGAAGAAGCATGGAGGAGTCTAGGAGGCAGGGGAGGAAGGGAGACAATTATCTCTCACAAAAAATCAGTTGCTAGCACAGAATGAAATATGTTGATTGTCATGTGAATGCCTTCAATTTTCTGTTTTAACTTTAAATCAATTTGAAATGTGCTAGGAGATAATAGTAAGTATTCTCGGGAGGCATATGCTCTTGGACTCATGGACAGTAAAATGATCCAGAACTCTGAGCTAAGCTGGAAGTCCTCTGAATAGGCTTTTCATGGAAGGTTGAACAGCATTTTGGCTCACAACTGTATTAGTAGAGATGAGATATATATGACACTTAAAGGTATGAATTACAGTCTCTCTTTGTGGTAACTAAAGCAACCTTCTTTAAATTGAAATTTTTAGTTTTAAACAGCTTTGGGGACATTCAAATAAATACAGCATAAGAGTTTATAATTAGTCTGACATTTCTAGACACAATTAACTTGCACATTCAAATAGTTGATTTACATATATAAATATCATAGTGTGTGACAATTTATAATCTTCTCTTGAAAAATGTAAGTCCTTCACAAGTCATTCCTGGGTAGATATTTAATTCTCTTTATAGCACAAAAAGATCTATATACACTCCTGTGGCATTCAGATCTTTTAATCACCAAACAATACATTTTATTGCATCTCTGTGTTATATACATACAAATATACACATATAAATACCTTATAATACCTTAATATATAAACACAAACTTCAGATATTTGATTTAAAAGAAAATGTAGAAACTTAATTTTATGTGAACTGTTCATTTTATATATTTTCTGACATTTTTGTTTCTTCATAAAACATAAATATTTCATTATTTTATTAGGTCTTTTAAAATGTAAATATTTAAGTTATTTGTAAATAAATGCAGAGAAATAATTTCCACTATGACATTGAAGATATAAAACCAGACTCCAAGGTTTTTATTCAAAGTCTTGAATATAAATTTGAAATAAATACTTGGAAAAGACATGGGCATGATCTTCTCTGTGTCTTTCAAAAACTGTGACATTACTGTCTGTATAAATCTATTTTATTAAATATTTTAGACTATAACAGCTGACCTGAAAGGTAAATAAAGCAAGGTAGAGGGTAAAGAGAACTCTAACATTGAATATAAAAAAAAATAAAGCTTAACTTCTATAAACGGGTTAAAGTATATACACACACAGTAACTGATACATTATTTTTTTAAATTCATCTCTTTAAAGAGCGACTATGTATAGCCAACCATTTATTTTCTATTATTTTAAGAAAGCATTGCTTAAATGCGGGTTGTTATATACCACAAAATGTTTAAGTTGAATAGATTTAATTTTAGGTCCAGTAAAATGTGTAGTTGTCAAGCATTTAAGGCTGAAACATAATGCCTTAACAAATGTTATTTTAGAGCTGTTTGCCTTTTAAATTCTAACACTCTGTATATCTATTTGTCTAGCACCATCAAGGCGACTATTGTCGCTGGAGGCGTTGGCATGAAGATGTCTAAAGGGCTACATCATGTCAAACCCTCAAGCAGGAATTATTGCCTTTCTTGCCTCAGTTCTCAGCTGTATTATGTCACCAAATCACATCACAGTGTAATCAAAGATGAATAAAATATTTTTTTTTCTTTCCCTTAAATGCTTTTTCTGTCAATTACAATCAAAGGACATGATTTCAGGTCTGTCAGTTTGTGAGGCTTTTTCCTGCTGATGACTAACGCTGTAATCTGCTAAATATAAAATGAATCAGAAAAGTCTTCCAATGATTTTGCTATTAAGAATTTTTTTTCACTCACCGAGGACAAAAAGTAATTGGTCTTTAAAGAATGAAATCAAAGAATTTTGGTGTTTTTTTTTTTTAATGATCCCTTTGGTTTTCTCCCTTTTATGCTCCCTCCTGCCTTAAATCTAAATCTTCAGTTGTAACACTGGTTGGTTTGTCTAAAAAAAATACGTGTAGTACTTCAATCAAAACTATATGGCTCTTTGTAAATATTTTATTAGTCTCTTGTCTTCATCTGTTCATAACTTTCTTGCCACATTATTATCAATTATGCCTGTGTGACATTAACAGTAATTCTGCTGTAACTCCAACTTCTAGGTAGGCAGGCTTCTTGCTTGATTACATTATTAACCACAATCAAAAACATTTTTCTGGAATGATTTTAGCATGGTAGTTGGGATTGCTTTCTTTGATCTTCTTAGCATTATTTTACAATAGGTTGCTCTTCATTTACACTACAAATGCTGGTGAAAATGAAAGCAGCGTCTCTGCTAGCAATGCCTGACAAAATAAAATACCTGGATCAGCAGTCTTTGCCAGTTGCTTTCATCAATGAAAATCAGACTGTTTACAATGGGTAGAAAGACTGCTTAGAATGCAAACATTGATTTGCCATTGGGTGAAGCATTATGTAACAAGATGAACTTCGAGATCTTTAACAATTAGATTTCTCCTTATTTCTATTTTTAACATTATTGTGCTGTAAATAAAAGTTTGTGCATGACACCAAGTATTACACATCTGTGCTGATTTCAAGATCTAGTCTCAGGAAACGTAGAACGTGGATGCCACATATACTATCTTATTTCATTACCTACAGAATTTCTCATAAGTCCCCCTCATTCTCTCCTCTTTTAACTTACTTAGCTCCTTCTTCATCAAAGTGAGAAATGCATAATTCTCTTAATCATCAAGTTATATGTATATATGTTGCCATAGATATAGGTGTAGATATAGATGGAGATGGAGGTATTTCTATTCCTTAGAATAGAAAGAACTCATAGACATCTGTTATCTAATATTTTCCAATAATTCAGTAGAAACACAAAAATGCAATTTTCAGGTTGAGAAAAATAATACAGAATAAAAAAAACTTCATGTATTCAGATGAGAAATACCAATATTTAGTGTCATATCTCATTCTGAATGGCAGTATTGTTTTAAATATGACCTGAAATGATGTTACACAACAGATAAATAGACTCAAGCTTCTTCTGAGGATTTTGATCAACAAATACGAGATTGCTCAATATATTGGAAGAGAGAATGAAAAGAGAGTTATGCTTGTGACATTTGTCCCTAGGTATAAGACCTTGATTTAAACCTGAGAGAATTTTAGGCTCAACTTGCACATGCTCTTAAAACACACTGAAGGTTAGTGTTCTGCTAGCAACAAACTAATTTCAAAGCTACAGAAATCATACATCACAGACACAAAAAAGTGTGTATGAAACTTGGTGTAACCAGTTTTACAAATGAAAAACAAATGACTAACATGTTTCTTGACAGTGGAAGGCAGTATGCTGTAACTAAGCAAGCCAACCAGCAAGGCTTTGCTAAAGCAAAGCAGATGCCTGAAAAGGCACAGAATTGAGCTTCACACTCAAACACAAATGTCCACAAAGTGACAGTAGCTTTCTTCTTAGAAAACATTAAATATACAATTAATATCAGAATAGATAGTTCTAGAAAATTAATGTTTCCCATAAAGCTAAAATCTACTTAATAAATTTTAATCTTCACTCAACTCAACCTCATTTCACGTAAAGAAAAATTTGTATATCAAAATAACTTGTCTTGTTCCAAATTCTTTTGCATTACGTATCCCCATGGGAAAAATATTTATTTGGGGAATGATCTCAAACTCAGTCACTCAAATTCAATCAGTTCTCATATTGGATTGAAGTTCCATGCTACTCTTAAGACCTCCAGGCAAACAAAGTTCACATCAACTTTTGAGTGCAATATTGGACTCAAATCATTTTTAAAATTCTTTAACAGTTTATATAATAAAACAAATATTTTAAATGGAACTTGATTTTATTTTCTTCTCTCTCGCTCTCTCTCTCTCCTCTCTCTCTCTCTCTCTCTCTCTCTCTCTCTCTCCTCTCTCTCTCTCTCTCTCTCTCTCTCTCTCTCTCTCTCTCTCTCTCTCTCTTTCCTCTCTTTCTTTCTCTCTTTATTTTGGTGGGGGCTGGTTCGAGAAAGGGTTTCTTTGTGTAGTTTTGGTGCCTGTCCTGGATCTCACTCTGTACATCAGGCTGGCCTTGAACTCACAGAGATCCACCTGGCTCTGCCTCCCGAGTGCTGGGATTAAAGGCATGCACCACCACCGCCCAGTCTCCTTTCTCGTTTTTTAATACCCAGAATCTCCACTGGCCAAACTAGCCTGAAACATGCAATCCCCTTCACAAGTATCTCAAGTAGTAGAATTAATAGCAGTGTGTACCACCATGAGAGCAAGACTCTCAACAAACTATCTGAAGTCTTTGGCAATCAGCACAGTAAGTCAAATATTAAAAGAAACTAGAAATTAGAAATTATCTGATAAGTTTATAAAAATATATACTTTTAAATATCACTTGCTTGTTCTTCTTAAATGTTTTATGTAATTTGCATTGTCAAACTTTTGTCTTTGCACACATACTTATGGGGTTTTTCACCACAACAGGTAATCACTTGTTTTCCATCACTTTGTTTCAGTGATGAAAATGACATTTATAAACTCCCTTGTGTGTTCCAGCTAGGGGGTCATGTCGAGAAGCAAAGCAAGAGAGGACTACAAAAAACCCAACGCTCCTTGAGTCCAACAAGCAAAGGAGATCACAAATATCCCATTAAGGCACTATAGAGTCTCATCTGAGGCAAGAGGCTTTTGAATACTCTGCTTTGCCTAATATTTTGTATACACAATTATTTTAAATACTGTTTAAAGAGTTAATTCTGTCCCAGTACAAATATCTGTGACACCATAAACCTTGTGATCTATTTTTAATCAGCAAACAATGATGAATAGCCTCAAGAATTTGAACGGCATAAGTAACACATTGGTTTCTCACTTGTGCTGCCTGTCTACTGAGGCGGTCTGGGCTGCTCTCCAGAGGTTCTTCTCAGTGTTGGTCTCACTTGGGGACTAAGATTTTTCCATCTGGAATGTTCCTGGCCACTTAGCAATCGGAAAGTACTCTAAAAATGACATGTTATCCATTAAAGATTTCTGCCATGCATTCACAAAACAAGGCAAATGCATCAATATTGCAAACAAATTTAAATTATTTTGAATCAAAAAATGATAAAAGCAGTTCTTTTATGAAGCATATTCATTGTGTAAGAATGCTGTTTCAGCCTTTAAGTATAGACATGAAGAAACAACAGGGTAATTTTGCAGTAAGATTCATGGATACTGTCTTTGCAGTGTTAATTTGTTCCTGATTAATTTAATTTCTGTTTGTTTTACCCAATATCATCCATAATTTTATATCAAATTTTCAAAATTTTGTCATCCAAATAATAGTGCATGTGATCCATTTTCAAAGAAATCATAACTTCATTAGCCATGAAAATGACTTTATACATGTTCACTGTGGTTCAGTACGTTTCATCACACCAAAATGGGTCTCTCGATGGCAGCAGCAGCTGCCCAGTACTCCCACGGTGAGAATGTCACAATCACGGTCACTTCATTGCATTACCTGCTGCCTGTCCTCTAACGAGCTCAATTGCAGAACCAGCACACTAGACCAAAGTCACATCTAATGCAGACAAGAATAGTCTGATGGGTTAAAGTATAAGCCACCTAGGAGACATATAAGTTAGAGGAAAACAAGTGAACAAAATAATTCCCTTAAAAGGAAATTTTCCATAAATAGAAGTGTGCCAAAGTAATGTTGACAGCTTTTGGGGGGATGAGAGTGTGAGGGGGAGATCTAAATAGTCTGTGCATTAAACATAACAAAGTCTCTGGATATTGTACTTTCTAATTTTTTTTTTTTTGCTTGTATTGATTGTGGAAAACACGTAAAAATAGCACATTCTCTATACAGAGCAGTGTTTGTACTGACAGGTGGCAGGTAGAATGCAACTCTGAAAGGGATGCTCCCTGCGTTTCTAAATGCCCTATGGCATGCCTCAATGATATGCCTTGAAATCTTCAATACTGCAGCTAATTTCTATTCTACTCACAAGCATGCAGACCTCATGGAGCATGCTTCCTTCAACTCAGTAAATGCAGCTACATTAACAAAAATATTTCAAAACAGCCAATAATTATGAAAGTGTTACTTTCCATTGCATAACTATTTAATAAACCATATAAGATACATCTGTTATTTAGCCACAGAGACCCTCTTCACACTGCACCATATGGCTAATGGCTTCGATTATACATCACACCATACCGAGTCTTCCTTATCATCCTACCGTATTGGATGCAGACTCAGTTTGCGGTTAATGTCTTTCTTGCCCTTTCCATGCATGTTTATTTTATGAGACGGTAATATCTGCTTTTGATGCTGATTCCAAAATGATAAACTACTATATTTCTATCCTAGAACGTAAATAAACTCAAAATTAATTGTCCAAGATGAATTTTAAAGTACATTTTTTTTTACCTTTTTCCAAATTAAATCTCCAAACTCTGGCCATTTATATTCTAATCCATGTCAACAAAAAGAGTCTACATTGGTGGGTTTCAGAAGATGAATTAAATGATATGTAGTTATAACTCGAGAACATTTAGCTGGCAGATTTCCTCTTTGTTTCCCACAGGGTTGTAAAAAGGCTCAGCAAGGCTCAGTTTCAGTCCAAAATCTATCTTCCACATCCAGCCTTGCCCATGTATCTCTGTGAGCATCTCACAGTGGCCTCCTATTGAGGATCAACACATGTTGGAATATTCTGGAATATTCTGAGCACGTGATTGAGCATATTGTTTTTCTAAGTGAACGCTAATTGAATAATGAGTTTGGCGGGGTTAAGTATTCAAGGGGAAAAGTAAAAATGTTTAACTGAAATACTATTAAAATAATTTATTCATTTAGTTTTATAAAATAAAATTAAATATTTAGCCAATTTAACAAGCATCTAAGCTGTTTTTCTGTTTTGTTTTGAACTTTACAGACCAGATGTTTTGGCACTGGTATTAAGTGCTAAAATGACTTGGATGGATTAGATGAACTCATGCCTGGGAATAAGAAGACTAGCCATTATGTTTGAGCAACAACAAAAACATGCAATGTGAAAAGCACATGATTAGCATCACACTCTACAGAGAATGAAAGGAAATGTGAGAAAATACATTTGTTTCCTTGGGAGTTTTTTAAAATAATGAACTCTCAATTTCATGGTAGGAAAACCTAGTAGACAAATTTTCTGTTTCTAAACATTGAGACTGCTACAAGTTAGAAAAAAAATGTTTACCCTCTTTGAATTTAATCAAATTTGTTGATGGCAGAAATTAGTGTAACTCATGCTCAGCAATCGTGGTGATTGCTCCCACTGCTCCAGGGTTCAGAGAAGTGAAGAAACCGAATGCTTGTTCACATTCTCATCTGCATCATTTTCTAGGTGGCTTCAACTGTCTTTCAAGGATAAAGAGGATAAATGATGATGTTTTTCTCAGCCGAAGAGGTCACTTAATAATTTCATTTAATAGTGATACAAATTTGGGTACTATTGTTTGTAATACAGACACTATATTCATACAAATTCACATATAAAGCCTTAGGAGGAGGTGAACAAACTCCTTTTCGATTACAAAGCAGGTTTGTATAACGCTCGTGTCAGTTTCCAGATCTTACAATATTCTTACTTTTTGTTAGACAACCTATTTGTTCAATAAAATTTTGTGTTTCCTGAAGCTTAAATACATCCAGAATTTTTGAGCATGCGATAAAGGAAACATAGTTTGCTCTCAGCTTAAAATAGACGGGAAAGTAACAGTTAGTTAAAAAAAAAGAGAGAGAGAGAACAAAACATCATAAAGAACACCTGATACTGCATAACCATCCGAATGAACAACTAAGGAAGCATTTATTTCTCCCACAACTAATTTAACCTATTTATCTAGTAATTCTACATGGAAAAAAATGCATATTTCTCTGCTATAACTGATTTACTGACCAACATAATTGCTTTTCTTAACTCATAGGTAGATAGTTGAAGTATGTTTTATTAATACCATGAGGTTTTACTATCTTTTTACCTTGTTGTTAGTCTAGCTGTGAATTTTTGTTTTGGGTTTTTGTTTGTTTGTTTGGTTTTTGGTTTTTTTTTTTTTTTTTTTTGGTTTTGCTTTGTTGTCTTAACTTTTAGATAGCCTGTGCTGATAATAAGATAGGTTAAGTGTCAAGTTCATCCCTGAATTTTGCTTCAAGAAATGAAGGAAATCTTGGTTTGCTTCTCTTTACCCTGAGTGAGCAAGAAATAAGACTGAAAAAAAAAAATCAAGTAGCACATGAAAAAAAAAAAAAAAAGGTCTTGGGGATTTGTCATCAGGGATTGTTAGTATGCTCTAATTTCTCTGCTTTACAGAAAACTAAGGATGAAATTTTCACTCCGTTTATAGAAGTGCCCAGCTGATTTAACTACCCTGGATCCCTACCACTTCACTGAGCTACTGCTTAAAATTTGTAAGGTCTGGTTTGTTGGTACCACGTGATTTTATCAGACCCAATCCTACAGTGATGTGGAGTATGCAAGGGCACCAGGATGCCCACAGTAAATAAGTTGTTTCAATGCACCTAATAGTACCCTGGTGCTCAGGAAGTGTTAATTTACTTCGCATGAATGAATAGTCTACTTCCAAACAGCACTTTACCCACCCAGGCTCACCATAGGACTGGCCCATTATTAATAAGGTTGTTGCCTTTGTTCCCCACCATAATGGGGCCTGGCTTTGTTACACCATTGTCAGACCTACTGCTCATGGTTCGGTTCATTGATATCAAGACCTTTTTTTATTTCTTTCCATCTTTTTTTGTTTGTTTGTTTTAAACCAAGATAAGAACTATGACTCATTTCAATGAGAAAAGGTTTAAATTTCCATTAAAGGACAAGTTGGGACCTCTTTGTATGGTGGTTTCTGATACTTCTCCTAAATTTCTTGGACACTTCCAGTAAACAGCACCTCAAGAAAGAATCAGTCTGACAATTGAAAGTCGGCTGAATACTGTACACAAGCACACAAAGCAAAAACTACTGAGTGGTAATTGCTTGTTAATAAGTTTTTTTAATTGACCTACTCTAGTTTGGTGTATTCCTGTTATCTTTTGCTTGTTTTATACAGAGGCCATGCTGTGATATTGCCTCAGTGAACCCCAGACAAGGAAACACACAGTCTGGATGTGTATAAACTAACACAGTGGGCACTTCCCTCTCCTGTGATTTTTGTTCTTTGTAAAGCAAGCAAGAGATTTTTGAAAAAGAGATTAGTAAAATCAAAGTAGCAATGGGAGAACCTTTATCTAGATGGCTTATCTCATATTGTTGAAACCATAAAAGAACTGCCTCCATCTCATAATTGATATAGTTTAGTTTTACATGTTGAAAATGATATTTACATATAAAGCTGTGGTTTCCTCCAATGAGTTGCATCAACAATAAATTTTGAACCTTATAGTGGTGTTGCTGTTAGTGTTTGAGGGAAAAATAGGTGTTCTTAAGAATGAACACATAAATTAATAAGTTAAAGCATGTTGCCCCCACAAAAAAATTAGTAAAAATAATTTATTAGGAAAAATGACATTTTTCCCATATTAGATCAAATTTTATTTACTTTAATAATAATTGTATCAAATTTTATATAACAGAGCACTTTACCAGATAATATACAGTATTTTATCTTTAAGATTGTACTGTATGTTATCTTCATGCACAATGCCGGGAATATTTATATATCAGACATTTATTCTATAGGTTTGTGTATTTGCAAAGAAAGGATAAAATGAAGAACATGTGTAATCTTTCCAGAGTGGGTGAGACTCCTGGACTGTGAGGAACATGAGGATGGAAATGGATGGGGTGTGACAGCAGGGACTCCTGGGCTCCTTAAGCTAGTTCTAAAGTCAGGGGCCAAATCCCAGCCACTGATTGACACACCACTCGCAAAATGATCTGGCTTTAGTCCCCACAGATAGCAGCTTGTGGTCTCAAATCAAGCATCAAGAACAAGCCCAAGGTGAATCGTTGCACAATTCGTCTACACGTTGCTAAGGAGGCCACTGAGAAACAAAACACAGCCAGACTAAATGATGGCTGATTTTATACATCAACTTGAATCGACCATAAAGCTCAGACACTTGGTCACACTTCAGTCCCAGTGTTTCTGTGAGGGTGCTTTGGGATGAGATCACCTTTTAAACCAATGGACGTGTAAGTAAAGAAGCTTCCTCTTACAAATGTAAGTCATTCACCATCAGAAGTCTTAAGAGAACAAGGATTTCCCTCACTAAGAAAGAAGAAACTTCACAGTCAGACTGCAACTCTCCTGTCCATCCAGCCCAGGCCTCTCTGGTTATATTAATAATGTCCTCAAATGCTTGCTCCCCCTGACCACTTTTTACCTTCCCTCATTCATTCCCTCCATCCTTTTACTCTGCTTTGCTTTCTTGCCCTTCCTAGTACCCCATTCCTTCCATCTCCCTGTCTCTTCTTTTTCCCATCTTTACATACATACATTTAAAACCAATCTCCTGCAGGTATAAGCAACCACTGAAGCATTGGTTCCAAGACCTCCAGTTCTCACACACACACACACACACACACACACACACACACACACACCCACACAAATTTACAGTTGCTCAAGTTTTTTATACAAAATGGTATGATACCCCCCATGAACCTTTTTTGTCCATGAGCCAGCTTTGTAGTGTAAGTTTCTTCTTCCCTGTTCCACACTTCCCCCCGACACCCTTCCTCCATCTGCATGCCTGGCTCCAGATTCACAGCCCAGTGAACCCTCTTTGTTCCAGAGCTACCTCCGAGAAGCCACTCTGATCCCAGCCTCCCCACCCTGCCACCTCTACACCTGCTGGCTCCAGACCAGTGGTTTGGGAACCATTTTGCCTAGTCCAACTAAACAGTTCATCTGTTGGTTTTGGTCACCCACCTCTTGTACTGGCCCAATCTAAGGCAAGACAGAGTCTCACAACACACACACACACAACCAAAGAAATAAGTCCACATGCTCAGGCCAGATTATAAAAACAAAAACAACCCGAGTGGCAAATACAGTATCCAACCCACTAGTCCTATGGAAGTGTTCTCTGGTGAAAATTACATAAATGAAACCCAGCATACAGAATTTAAAGTAACAGTAATGAACGTCATCAAAGAATTCAAGAAGTTTAAAGGATACACAAAGATGTGTCTGAATAAGCTTAAGGAGAATAAATGCCTAAGTGATGCTCAAGGAAACACACACACACATAGGCTAATGGAAGTAAAGAAGACAGCCCAGGATTTGAAAACAGAACTCAATAAAGAAATAGAAACATTGAAAATAACTCAAGCTGCACCCCATACCATATAGCTGGGGTGGGCAGGATTCAACCAAATGTAGCCTGGGGTTTTCAGCCCTGGCCCACTAGAGGACTCCAGCTCTACACCAGCCAGGTGCCCACCCTGGTACTGGGCAGTTGGGCACTATTATAATCTCTTTATGATGATTAAGTATGGTCCTGCCCAGTGCTATGACGAACTGAGAGGAACAAGGAGACCCAACACAGGCCTAGGGTGGTCTGCCCCAGCCTCTGAGGAGAAAACACCAGCCCACCTATACCTTGCAGTGTTGGGCAGATGGACACTATCATGGTGAACAAATGTATGGTGTGGTATGGGAGAGAGAGAGACAGAATAATTCATGTTCTGTGGTCAGAGGCATATCTGAAGAGGTGAAAGAAGTGATGTACAAGCTGAGGTGGGTAGTTTGATTGGCACTCAGGGTCATGGTGATATCTGGGCCTGGGTTACTGCTGGAGCCCATGTCTGGGTTCATGGCTCTGATGCAAACATGGTCTCTGTTGATGTCCATGGCTCCTAATACCACCAAAGGCCTAGAGGATAGGGCTTTGTCCTAGGGCTGGTCCCACCCCTCACTGGCTGCAATACTAGGCAAATCTGGTCCTGCCCCTCACCAGCTGAAGCCTTCAGAAGAGAGGGCCCTATACCTCACCTGGACAGCACAATAGAGCTGACCTTGTTGGCAGGGGCATGGGCAAGCTGGCCCTAAGGGCATGAGAATGGGAAAGCAAGTTATGCCCCTCTTGTATGCCATGTGATAGTATGAGAGAGAAAAGATGCCCCCCCTGCCATCACTGCTTGCAGCAAGTTGAGGCCCTGACCCAACCCCTCACCAGCTACAGCACTCAAGAAAACAGGCCCTGGGCCTTGCCTGGGCAGCATAACATAGTTGACCTTGTAGACAGCAGAGTTGACCCTGTTGACGGGGCATGGGTGAGCCAGCCGGAGAACGTGAGCATGAGAGAGAGAGAGAGCCGACCTTGAGGCCATAAGAGTGGGAGAGCTGTCCCTGCCCCTCACCAATACTCAACAAGAAAATTCACGGGACAGGCTGGCAAGGAGAATGAACCAAGCAAAAGATAGGCTATCAGGACTCAGAATCAGAGTGTAGGGTCTAGACCAAATAAACAAACACTATCAAAAAATTAAAAGCATGGGAAAAAGGACAAGCCAGAAGTGTGGGACAACATGAAAAGAAAAAATTCAATTTGTAGGTGTAGATTAAGGAAAAGAATCCCACGGGTCAGATTTTAAACAAGATCATAGAAAAAGACTTCCCCAAACTAAAGACAGACACACGCATACAGATGCAAGAAGCACACAGAAACCCACCTAGACAAAACAAGAAAAGAAGTTCCTCAGGGTATATTATATTTAAAACAGCAAATATATAGAATGAAGAAAAAACTTTGAAAGCTGGAAGAAAAAAAAAAAGGAAATCACATATAAACCCATCAGAATTGGTTTAATAACTGACTTTTCAGTGGAATTACTCACAGCCAAAAATCCTAGAACAATGCACTCTTGGTTCAAAAAGACTATGATTGTCAACCTAGACTACTTTACTGTGTGCAGCAAAACTATTATAGTTGAAAAAGAAAGAAAAATCTTTTTTTGTGTGTGTGGTGGGGGCAAGCTTTAATTCCAACTCTTTGGAGGCAAAGGCAGGAGGAACACTGTAAACACTGTAACACCAGAAAAATTTCATTGTTCACATAAACGTCAGAAAATTGCAAATAAATTAATAATAGCTTAAAAAACAATATGACGTATAAAAGTTAGAAAATACTTTTAAGAAGCATACATTTTTACTTTCAAATGAACGACAATTACCAGCAAACTAGGTAAATTAAGTCTGTTATATTATCTATTACAAATGCATCTCAATTCAGTGAACTCAACAGCTCTACAGTAAAGTAGAAAAAGTATTACCTCACTTCATCTAAAAAAATACCCATTAAATTAAAATTAATTAACTAAAATCACATCACCTCAACACAAATTTTTCCCTATGGTTGCCATTGTTAGAGACAGTGTCTTGGTGGTTTCAGCATTCTAGGCACGAGGCAATACAGGCAGGCAAAATCATGACATTATTCACCAAATCTTATTTCAAAAATATAAAACACAAATAATGCAAGAAAAATCTTACATGATCCAAGTAGCCCTAATGTTTTCATATCTAACAAAAAAGCTCAATAGAATACTGAAACTGGTACTTCAAATTGAGGAGAGGAGTAAGCACAGCCAAGAGACTCTAGAAAGAATACAAATAAAGCTATAATTGATAAAACACCAAACATGGCTAAGAATACAAACAAAAAAAAACCCAACAGAATGGTTGCAATCTACACTTGACTTTTAACAATATCTTTAGATATTAATGACTTCAAGTCTCTAATCAAAAGACATAACAAGCTGAGTGGATTAAGAAACAAAGGCCTTTTGCTATTGGAAAAATGATATATTTTTAATAAGTATCAGATCAACCACTTAAAAGGGAATGTTTTCTGAAAAAATGAAAGACTATAAATACTTTTTCTTGATCATTACACATAATACTAAGATCATATATTCATTTGTCTTATGAAATGAATGAATTCCATCTGTTGTCCAAAAGAAACTCATCTTTTCTTTAAAGAAAGGCACAACCTCAAAGTAAAAGGATAAAAAAATACTCAAAACAAAAGAAAGGAAGGAAGGAAGAAAAGAAAGAAGAGAAAATTAATTAATTAATTAGTTAGTTAGATAGTTAATTAGGGCTAGAAAGCAAGCAGGTGTTAGGTCATCCTAATACCTGGCAAAATAGACTTTAATCTAAAACTAATCAGAAGAGACAAAGAAGGGCACTTTATTATAATCAATGGACTAATTAATCAAGAAAAATATTACAATACAATATTAAAATGCACCAGACTCTGGCACATCAAGTTTATAAGCATTCCAATGGAGTTAAAGACACAGATTAACACAAATACATTAGTAGTAGGTGACTTCAATACCCTATTTTCTTTGATACATATAGATCATCTGGTTAAAAAAAAAACATAGACCTCAAAATTAAAGGTATTTTACAACAAATAGACCTAAAGATATCTACAGAACAGTCCAACAAAATGCCAGAGAACATACATTCTACTTAGAAGCACATGGAAGCATCTTTAAAATAGACCATATGATGGGAAACAGAACTAACTTTAACAAATACAGAAAATTCTAATTAAATTTTCTGAATATAACCTCATTGTCTTACCACATTGTCTAATTAGGGACAGAAACACTATTTCTTAGAACTGTCTGAACCTCTCACATAGTACCTTCTACTTGACTGAGCAATATTCTCTTAACTGATCAGAGTTTTATTTCTTTACTGGGGAGGAAGACAATCAACTTTCTTTGTTTTACAGGCTGATTACAGTAACTAATGTAAATTGTATTTAGCCAATTGGAAAAAAAATGGTTCACACTTGATCTTCCAGAATCACCATAGTTCACCAACTTACAATGTAAAAATAAAATCCAAGAAGATGATCTCATCTGTATCCATACTCCTTATGGCTCTGTGCTGGCAAAAAAAAAAAAAAAAAACTAGGGCAATTGGAGAAGAAAATCAGAACAAGTAGTAATAGTAAACAGCTGTTTTACTACTCACCAGACAGCCGTCATGTTGTTGAGCTGTTAACTTTATGAGTTTCACTCTGTAGTAAGTTTCTAGCACCCATTTATTATTAAGCATCCCATAAACAGATTTCTCTGCGGTTAGCTTTCTGCTGCCACCCACAGAACTTGAACATCCATATAATCCGGTTTCTTATATCTTCATTTCAGAAGGAAAACGTAAAAAACCTGGCCATGAAGAGATTCGCCCTTACTAAAATATTTTAACATACACTTTTCAGTATCAATTACTGTGTGGTTACACACTTTATGTGAAGTTTGTTAGGTTTATAGTCCTGCCTACAAACCAAAATAGAGAACCATTCTCCATATTCACCTGTGAATAATTAGTGAATTATTGTTGGATAAAAAGTGTGATCTAAGTCCAGTGCTTGTCCTGAAAGATAAAGGACCAACAACAACAACAATAATAATAAACAACTTGGGTAGGCAGAGGCACTAAGCCTGAAGATCTATAACACATCCTTGATAATTCCTTCCACAAAAACAATTAAGATACTTGGAAAAAATTCCAAGCATAGAAATCAAGAAAAAACAAGTTGCCTTTTCCCCTCTCTGGGTTACATATTTGAAATTTGCCCAGCGTTTCTCAAGAAAACAATTGACCAATTTTCAGAAATTAAAAGTTGGTGAAATTTATTCTTCAAAATTCTGAAGTCATTCCTTACATGGTGTCTTGGGATTTTTATTGCTGTGAAGAGACACCATGACCACAGCAACTCTTATAGTTAACAATTAATTGGGGTGGCTTATATTTTCAGAGGATTAGTTCTTTATCATCATGGTGCAACATGGTGGTGTGCAGGCAAATATGGGGCTTGGAGAAGCAGTCTAGTGTCCTACATCTGGACTTGCAGGCAACAGGAAGTGAGCTGTCTTGTTAGGCAATGGCTTGAGCATCTATGAGACCTCACAGCTTGCCTCCACAATGACACACTTCCTCCAACAAGACCAAGCCTACTCTAACAAGGCCATACCTCCTAATAGAGCCACTCCTTTTGGGGGCCAGTTTCTTTCAAACCACCACACACTGCATTAGTCCTGTACAAGGATTTACTGTCCATTGGCTGAGTCCTAACCTGACACTAATAGATGTCAAGTGCTCCTACTTAACTCTGAGCATTCCAAACACAGACCCAAACTTAAGGCAAATATGTTGTGGCAGCCACACATGCAACAAAAAGAGAACATAGAAGTTCTCTTTGATGGATATATGCTTAAAAGCCATAAATTATTCCACAAAAATCCTGCCTTCCCAAAATTCCATTAAGTTTTTGTCCTCAACAAAACCAGGACAAAAACTGGCTCAAAAGGAGGCAATTATAGTCACAACTAAAAGGATATTTTAAACTCTCTGACAACTTCTAAACTAACAAATGTTTCACCAAATAGGTTGTGAATATTTGTCTTTTCTATGGATAGTTTTCATTGTGATTTGAAAGAAACACTAACAGGAGGGTTTTTTTTTTTCCGTAACTGTAACCATTTTATATGCATATTTTTGGGCAACAAAGCTTAAAAAATTATTTACTTGTAAAATTGAAACATTACACTCCTTGAACAATCCCCATTCTCCCTATTCAGCCCTGACAACTGCCATTCCACTTTCTCTTTCCAATTGTTTCGCTACAGTTTTAGGTTCCTTCTGATTGAGTAATTATGGAGTTCTTACTGTTTTGTGTTTAATTTATTTTGTTTAGCAGAATATACTCAAGATTCAACTGTATGTCAGAATCTCCTTCCTTTTTAAGCCTGAATAATATTCTGATGTATGTAAATTCCACATTTCCATAATCTATTGATCTGTCTGTATGCATTTAGGTCACTTCTACTACTTGACTGTTCGGAATAAGGGTTGCAAGAGACATAGGTATGTAATGTCTTGAAGATCCTGTTAATCAGTTCTTTTGGATTTATAACCAGAATGAGATTACTAGATAATATTGCTATGATTTGGATACATTTGGAAGTTTCTCCATGATTTGTTAAAATTTAGTCTTAATTATGCATATTTAAGTGGTGGAAACCTAATCCAACTGTGGTGTTTGGCACTGAGATCTCTAAGAAGTGATTGGGGCTAGTTAAGGTAATTAGGGCAGAGGCCCATTGTGGCCAAATATCTAAGAAAACAACATAAGGAAGGAATGCTTTACTTTGGCTCACAACTAAAGGTTTCACCTAATTGTCACTTGGCTCTGTTGCCTTGGGGACCATGTACAGTAAGAGTGTTATGATGGAAAGCATGCAGTAGAACAAGCTGGTCACCTTATGCAACATGAAACAAAGAGAGTGACCAGAGAAGTCAGGATGTTTCCCCCTCAATAGCATGTCCCTAGCAACCCATTATCTTTACAGTATCCACAACTTCCCAATAATCCGTCGAATTACAAATCCATCAGTGAATTGATCCATTAATTAGGTCAGAGTCCTCTTAATCCAGTCATATCCCAAAGACAATCACCTAGCAAGCAAGCCTAATACATGAGGCTATAGTGGAAATACTTCAGTTTAAAAGATCCTAATAGTCACCACAGCTGAATCCTGGTGACTTTACAGAGGAGTAAGAATCTGCACACACAAACACATGAAATGTGCTACTCTGTCATAATTCATGTGATGCCCTCTCCCCTCTCTCCCCTCTCTCCCCTCTCTCCCCTCTCTCCCCTCTCTCCCCTCTCTCCCCTCTCTCCCCTCTCTCCCCTCTCTCCCCTCTCTCCTGCCTCGAACTCACAGAGATCCACCTGGCTCTTCCTCCTGAGTGCTAGGATTAACTGCCTGTGCCCACCACCACCTGGCCCTTTTTCTCTTCTTAAAAAGAGGAAGGAGAAGGCTGGGAGGCCGAGGCTGGTGGATCTTTGTGAGTTCGAGGCCAGCCTGGTCTACAGAGCGAGATCCAGGAATGGCGTAAAGCTACACAGAGAAACCCTGTCTGGAAAAAAAAAATCACACCTGCAAGGTCATTTGCTGCTGTGTTCTCCCTGAGTCAGAAAGCAGCCACTTAAACTTTCTTCCCTGCTTAATAAAGGATCTCTCTGAAAACAGTGTTTGAGTGCTGTTTAGGCCTAATCCAGTTTGGGGAGCCCCCTCTGTACAGGGGCTTTTCTTCTGTATATATGAGAACTTCACTCCTTGGGAGGTGCCAACTTTATGATTTCTGGTCTTCAGCTATAAAACCTAACTACATAAAACCTGTAACACTGAGACTTGGAATCTATATAGCTGTACCTCTAAGCACAGAGTGGAGTGTGGCAGGAGCCACTGATAAAATTCACTGGTTTCTGTGGAGTGTTTTTCTCAGATACCCAAGTGAGGTAGGGATACTGCAGCAGCCCAGCTCCTGGAGACAAGTGCTGCCATAGCCCTGCTGAGCTTTCTTGAACACTACAGTGGTCGACAACTTTCCCACCAAGCCTTCCTCCCCTCTCCTATTCACCAGGAGCCAGATTTACAATCTAATAGCTCTCCCACTCCAATTTTTCTTTCTCTCTTCCTCTAATACAAAGCTTTACATCTATTTCTTGGAGCATCCAGACTAATACAGAAGACGCTGAGCTAGCAAAGCCTCTTGCCACTACGGCTTTACATACTTCTTCCCAATGCAAGCATTAAGCCACATGGAAGCCAGAGGACAGACACAATAGCTGCTACTAAAGCAAAGGGCATGTGAAGGAGAAATTGAGGGAAGATCCTGGAAAAGCCTTTCCTAGTTCTTCCTATTTCTTACCATATAGGACCATCTCATAGCCCTAGTTTAAAGCCCCTGTATATCAATTTTGGTGCCTCTAGAAGTTGGGTTTTTCATAGCTATCATTTCCATAATTTAGTCTTTGGTCATGCAGCAATTCCTCATATCCTCTGAGCTAGAATTGTATGGAAGAGGAAATAGTGATGTGGATTGTACAATATTTCTGCAGTGTGTGCACCCAAATGTACACACACACACACACACACACACACACACACACACACACACACACAAACACACACATACACACACACACACACTCATATAAATATATAAATTAGAAAGGGTCTTGTGCATCCCAGGCTGGCCTGGAACTCTTTGTGTAACTGAGAATTGCTGTGGGATGGTCTGTATGGCAAATGTGTTGCTGATTGGTCAATAAATAAAACACTGATTGGCTAGGGCTTTCAATAATGAATATATTGGGTCATTTAATGATGTTCCCATAACTTCCTCAATTTTATTTACTTCATTCATTTTTTATTAATCTGTCTCAATAATTTTAAATTATGTATCTTTAAATTCATTGATTCTTTAGTTTTCTTGATCAAGAATAGTACTGAAACCCTCTAGTAAAGTTTTTAAAAATGTAAAAAGTAAGTTTTCCTTATCTGAAGAATTCCACTTTGGATTTTTAATAATTTCTGTCTATTGATATTCTATTAATCCATTATTTATAATTTCTTTTGGCTATCTTTTTATGTCCTTTTGAAATGTACTATGCTTCTTTAAAACAATAGTCTTGAATTCTTTGTCAGGTAACTCACAGATCATGGTTACTTTGGGTATGTTTCTGGAGATTTCTTTGTTCCTTTGACTGAGTCATATTTACCTGTGTATTTGTCTGAATTGTTAAACTATGTGCAACTGAAATTACAGCCATTTCTCCATGTTTTTGTGGACCAGATTTTGTTATATATCGGGCTAGCTTGTGGGGCGTTTACCCACCACCCCCACAGTTCCCCAGAGTTTTCTTGAGTGCGAGCAGCAGGAAATATTAGCGGAGAATCTTGCTGAGATAAACAGATAGAAAATAAAGGATAGCCTCGAGAGGGCCTGGAACCTATTCCAACGGGCCCTGACTGTCTCTGCCCCAGGGTTTTTATAGAGACACCAAGGGGTGGAGCAAAAGACCTCCTCCCCCAGCACAGCCAAGTGCAGACCATCTCAGACACCTGCACTCAGGCCTGTGGTCCTAATCATCCTCTATGCGGACCTGCTGGGTAAAGCCACGAGGAACCCGAGAACAGGCTCCCACACTAGCTACAGAGCCCAGAGTCCTTTCCAAATTTCTTCTTGGGATGCATCCTTTCTGTCATTAGGAATGCAATCTCCCAATTAGTGGCCTTACTCAGCTTCAATAGCATGAAATTTCTTGATTCTTCTGGTATCTATATGCAATGCTGTTCACTCTCTGGTGCTGTAGCAAGCAGCAAGCTCATGAGTTCTTCTGTTATTGGTAGCCCTGAGATAACCAATGCTTTCTATCAGCACCCCAAGTTAGGAGACAGAGAACCAGCCCTTTAAACAAGCCTGTAAAAAGCCAGATGTCAGAAATCCACCCCATATTTCATTTCTCATTTAAAGAGAGAAGGCACTTGCTGAGAAGTCTGGATGGCTCTCAAGTTATACTAGAAACTCTTTGTTGTATTTCAGCTTCTCTGATGCTGCAGTTAGGCCCTGTTGATTTTTTATTGTTGTTTTCAGAGACTTTTAGGCATCCCAAGTTTTCTCATTAACCAATAGCACTCTGTGTCAGTCAGTTTTCTGTTGACTGTGACAAAATGTCTGATACAAGTAAACTTAAAATGAAGAAAAGTCCATTTTAATTAGTAGTTTATGTGGTATCCCTCCACTGTAATGTAGCCCTGTTGCTTTAGCCTGTGGCAACACAGCCCATTGCAATAAGATGTGAATGTTAAATAAAGCTGCTCACCTTATGGCACTGAATGGGCTGGGGTCCTACTGGCAATCACTCAGTGACCTAACTTTCTTCCACTGGGGCCACTTTCTAAAGGTTGCACAACCTCTCAGCAGGATCCATAGCTAAGGACCAAGTCTTTAGCACATGGTCTTTGAGATATATTAATATCCAAAGTATAGCATGCTCCATTTCAGAAAATAGAAACCTGTTCCTTTGGAGGCCCACAAAAGTTATAATGGTAGACAGTCACCCATTGTTCTATTTCCTCCTAAAGGAGAAGTTCAGTGCTGAGCTTCTTCCAAGTGCAAGTCTTAGAATATGCACTAGTAATAAAAACTAATGATTCAACACTTACATTTTCATCATCGAAATTTTATTGGCTTTTGAACTTCCCAGGCATTGTGATTTCAAGATAATTATAAAATCTTCTACATCTTTTTTTTCTTCTGCATCTTTTTAAATTTAATTTGATTTTAAATGTATGCTCAGAGATTGCCATAATTTTTAATTTTTTTAGATTCATTTATTCTGTGAATGTGAGTGTTTTTCATACGTGTATGTACCTGCACCATGCAAGTGCCTTGTTTCCATGGAGATCAGAAGAGGGTGTTGGAACCTCTGGAATCAGAGTTTTGGGTGATTGTAAGCCACCAAATGGTGTTGAGAACTGAACAAATGCTCTTAACTGCTGAGCTATCTCTCTGGCTCCAGATTAGCCTTAATTTATTAAGAGGTAGTCATTCCTTTTTAGATATGACCTTTTGGAAGACAAATATTTGTAATAATTTCTAAGCACAATATGGCATGACATAAAGCACCAAATTATAACAAATTCAATTTGTATTTAATTTCCAATAATAGAAGTAGTTTATGCATCTTATCATGTAAACAAATCTGAATTAGAGATAAGGTCAAATGAAAGAGAATGTTAATCTTACCCAAGAACCTTGATTCCATGTTTAAGTAAAGTTATTATGAAACCTGTCACTTTTAGAGACTTTACAATATATCTGTTAGTTTACAATATGTCTGTTATTGTAAAGTAATGTGGTTACTTTACAATATGATATAAATAGCAGCTAAATTAATATAACAACATGAAAAAAATCCATATTTAAATGACCTTATGTTTTTGCTGTCAGTGACCCTATCATGCCATCTGTCCATTCCATTGTAATCATAATGTAAGGAGATTGTATTGGGAAAGTTCTCATTATCTGATTTTTATCTGTGTTTATTTTTCCTTGCCAGTACACTTGATTCCTATCACTGGAAAGCTCTTACTAAATCTTTCTGGAAGTTCTGTTATTTGAATGCCTCTTACTCAAACTTTGGGCAGTTTTATTTGCTCTCCTGACCAAAATCAGATGTGCGTGTGAGAGAAAAACACCTAATCTAACATGGACCTACTAGACACTACCTCCTGACAGTGTGCAACCAGATTAGGAAACACTAATTTGCCTCTGGGTTTATAACACATTAATTCACAAGCTAAGGGGAAGCAACATTCCATGACACAATCTACAACATATCTGTCTGTCTGCCTTTCCAAAAATTAAAAGTACAGTAAATGTGGAGGTAAAGTAAACCAAACAAATATTTGAGAGGAAAAAGTGATGGGAGATTTTTAAACCCTTCTGAGTTCCAGATGCATTTCCCCATTTGAGATCCATGAAGGCTCCCAGTTAACATCACAGGAATGTTTTCTGTGTACTTCTCCACTGCTTGCTTAACTCTGAGTTCAGTGCATCCCTACACATGAGCATTTACCCCATCCCAAATGAATAAACAGAAAATCTACACACAGAAATCATTATTTTAAATTGTCATGTTGAGGTAAATACTGAATTCACCTGTATGGAGATCAGTTTATGCCCAAAAGAAACTTCATTCAATGTGAGGCCAAACTCAGAAATGTTTTCATAAAAATAAATATAGCTTCATTAACAAATGGCGGTTAGTGGAATCACTCTTCTTCTATCCCTAGCAGTTGATCATAATATCACATGAAAAAGCGGTTGCTTGCTCAAATGATATTAATAGATCAGTAGCTGTCTGACCACTCTAATGCAATGAAATTTTGTTTCAAATATCAAATTTGTTTCCCAATATCAAACAATCACTCCATAATTAGGTACCCTCTTCAGCTAGAGTAAAAATGATCAACCGTCAACAACTTCTCGAAATACAAACTCTCCTCTGCTGCTCAGCAGTGTCCTGCTTTTAATGACACATTTGTAGGGAGTTCATCACATTACCTTGAAGGCCTTTTCCTGCTAATGAGCGAAAGCCTCCCCTCCACCTGAAGACAGAAAAAGCTGTCAAGGTATGAGTATCTGACTTATGATATTAACATCAGATACTTTCTTGGCCAGCAAAAGTCGTTTCAAAGCAATGATTAAATTTTTACATTTAAATCAAAGTAATTGGCTTATTGAGCATTTCAATAACTAGACTGGATTTAGTTTTCATAAAAACTAGAACTCAGTACAAACAATAAATGACTAATGAGTCACTGGCCAGCTTCTTTTATATTGGAGCTAATGTTCACCACATAATCAATCCATGCTGTCTGCTTTTTGCACTCCAACGAAAGTATCCATCTTTCCACTTCACCAGACCCAAAAAAGGGTGTGTTTATGATTTGTCTACCAACAGCTAAAATTACCCAGATCTGCTTCACCGCCTGCCTCTCTCCACTTTTCTTTTTCCCATTTTAGACCTCCTGCCTCCTGCTCTCAAACTTGTGTGAGGATTATAGCAAATTCTATTTTAGTGATCTTTTTATAAGTTCTTGGCTTATTTAAAGAAAGTCAATATATAAAACCCATAAGATACACTTAGTGATAATAAAGACTTTCATTGACTGCAGATGAAGCCAATAACCTCCCCTTGATGTTTATAAATCATAGTTTGCTTGGCACCTTGGCAATATTCCTTCAATTCCATACACACTTCCAGTAGTTAGGCACTGTGACCACATGGCTTTTTCCTAGCATGTTTCCTGAATAAGGTGCCAATCAAGCGAAAAGAAAATGTTTAATCTATGACACGGTCTATGGCCAGTTCAAGTTGACCTCATCTGTCATCTTCTTAAGCAGGAGGTTTTAAATATAGCCAAAGGGCACAGCGCTAAGTTGTATAAGGCATATGGTGAAAGTATGACTCTACTGCCATTAAGGTGTCATTGTTAATACCTCATTGACAAAGTAGCAACATGCTCAAACATGAAAGTCTTGCACTGTTCCTAAGGGAATTCGTTTATTCATCTGCTGGGTAAATGTGCAACTTGTTTCTACTATATAGACCTTGAAATGAGCTACATCTGAGAGGTACAGCAAAACATATGGAAGACAGTACATGGGTCAAAAATTCTAATTGCACAATTTGTCTTTTGAAATAATGGTTTGTAGATGAATATCAAAATACATGGCTGGAAAGTTATATATCTGCATGATACTTATAAAATATCTATTTAAATCCTATATAACAAGTAATAAAAGGACCATCTACACAGAGCTAGCCCACTGTAATATTGTTATTCAGCCACATAAAATATTCAAGCTCTAGAAAAAGTATAACAGAAAAAAATAACTTTCAGTGAGCTATTTTCTTATAACTGTGTTATAGAAAGTTATTAAATTTGTGAGATTAATTTTAAAATGCAATTTTATGGTTCATAGTATGGAGAATTAAGCATAAGTGTAGAATTTCACCAGAAACGCACTTCCTAACAAATGTTTTCTTCATCCCTCACAGAATCACAGTAACTTTGTAATTTTTCTTCAGTAAGTATCCTCTTATTTCTAATGCCAGTTGTAACTTCAAAAAATAGAGGAGAAATAGGAAGAGAAAGGGGGAATGATAAAGGGAAGGAAAGGGAAAAGGAGGGGAGAAGGAAATGTCTGAAGTGCTTAATAGAAAATTTCAGTTTTGTATACTTTTCAACTAAATGATTTTTTTATTTTTAAATGAATTATTTATTTATTTATTTATTTATTTATCTATCTATCTATCTATTTATTTATTTATTTATTTGATTTTTCGAGACAGGGTTTCCCTGTATATTTTTGGTGCCTGTCCTGGATCTCATTCTGTAGACCAGAATGGCCTCAAACTCACAGAGATCTGCCTGGCTCTGCCTCCCGAGTGCTGGGATTAAAGGTGTGCACCACCACTGCCCGGCTGAGTTTTTTACTCTTATCCCACCACCCTATGGCCAAGTAAATATGCTTTGGTATCCATTTGGTTTTTAACCTCCTCTTGAAGATTCTAAAATAGCTTTTAGGTATGTAGGTGCCCTTACCCCCCCACCACCACTGAAATGATATGAACTACATGGAACTTGTTCTGAAGCAGAGACATAAAGAGATACCTCATTGACAAAGTGACATGCAAACACGAGGATTTGAGTTCTGGTCCCCAGAACCCATGTACAAAACTCCCTGGAGGAAGTGATGACAAGCAGATCCTTCAGGCTTGCTGGCTGGTCAGACTAGCCCTCCGGAAGCACCTATCTCAAAAAATAGAGTGTAGAATGACTGAGGAAGATTCTGGATATTGACCTCTGGCTAAAACGCGCGCGCACGCACACACACACACACACACACACACACACACACACACACACACACACACACACGCATTGTTTTTAAAACAAAAGAGAATTGTGTTGCTCAACATGTTGCTTATCTATTAGAATGACAGTGTTGCTCATGAACAATCAGGGAAATTCTCCTTGGTGGGGGCGGGGGGGACAAATACATGTAGTTTTTATAATACAATCAGTTTTTTATTTCAAATGTTCTGAATCATCCATTTGCTAAATTGGGTGTTAATGTTTCTAATTTTGAGGCATTTTCAGTGAAATCAGTCTCCCTTTCGATATTCTCTAACACTAATGTTTTCTTAGCATAGTATTATATAGCAGAAAATTTGTAACAAAAGATACATTTGCTAATACCAACCATAGTATCATGCAAACATCTATTTATAATCAGTTCACTAGTCACAAATAATTTATAGTCATTCAATGAAAACATATCTCTTAAGAACATCACCCAGCCTTGTTAAATGTGTAGTAAGTTGACATTTTCTCAAGATACAATGTTTTTAGAAGAGTATATAACTGACTTTCTTCCAAGTTAGGCTGAGACAGCTAAGTTTCACTGAAATAGTGTGCTAGATAGCACACGTTAAACTTTTGTTTAGTCATCTGACACTTCACCCTGACTACCCTGACCGTGTGTGTGTGTGTGTGTGTGTGTGTGTGTGTGTGTGTGTGCGTGTGTGCGTGTGTGTGTGCATGTGCATGTACGCACTATTATTATAATGTCTAGATACAGATGTTTTTGCCATTTCAAACAACATTGAGCTCATATTACTGCGACTTCTTTTTCTTACAACATTAATAAACACTTATTAGACTCCTAATAAATATAATGCAATTCAACACATCCAATACATACATACATATATATATATACAGTCTTCCAAAGTTTTGATTCATTTTTTAAATTTCTTTGAAATTAAAATATTCTTACATTATTTTCTCCCTTTCCCTTTCCCTTTCTTCTTTCCAACTCTTCCAATGTATTCCCAACCACTTGCTCTCACTCAGATTCATGGTTTCTGGCTTCTTTTTAAAATTGTTTTAGATAGATAGATAGATAGATAGATAGATAGAATATAGGTAGAATCTATTCAGTCTACATAGTGTTTCCTATATGTTATATGATTTCAGAGCTGACCACTTGGTATTGGATAACCAATTGGAGAGTTCCTCCCTGGGGAAGACTATTCTATGACTCTCAGCATTCCTTAGGTGCCTCTAGTTCCTTGTCTATGGTTAGGGCCCTGTGAGATTTCCTCCTTCATGTTAGCATATTTATTGGTGTTGTCCTTATTTAGGCAACAATATTGTTGAGCAATCATGGGTGAAGCTTCCCTATCACTTTAGGAGATACAATCTCACAGCAAGCACCCTGTTCTTACAGCTCTTATAATCTTTCTGCCATCTCTTTCATGATGTTTCCTGGGTTATTATGCCATTATGATCATTGTAGTTCATAGGCATCATAGGTGGTTAGAAGTAGTACTGGTTGTTTATCTACATTAGAAGCTTGCATGATGCCTTCTGGTGCCATGGAAGCTGGTCCTCCTGGAAGTTTAAGAGACCCCAAAATTACACCAAAATGCTTTCAGGTCAGATCCAGCTTGAGTTCTACCATTGATGTGAATGATATCTTCAACAAAAGGAATTTTCTTTCAACTTCTAGGAGGAAAAAAAGCAGCAGCAATAGGCTATAATTTTGGTTGGGAACATCTTGGACTCCCTTAACCAACAACTTGTAAGGGGGCTTCTCATGCCTGGTATTTGGGGTTTTGTTACATGGTCTGAAGCTCTTGGAGAGAGCATTGCCATTTCAGATGGAAACATGTTCACACATGCGTTATGTATAATTTTAGGTAGATAGAAGACGATATGATTCCCTATGACCTCTTCAGACATCTTTACTGTTATTTTATTCTCCCCTCTCCCTCTCTGAGTTGACTCCCCTCACCCTCCCAGCTACCTACCAGGTGTTTGTATTTTGTTTCTTCCCATTTCTCAATTCAATTGCTTTTACCTTGCCATCCCTCTCTTTATTGCTTCCCCTCCACCCGTGGATCCATCTACAATACAATTTCTGAATAAAAAGTTCAGGCACACATACAGTGAAACTCAAACACTAGTTTGACAATTTAGGATATATATTCTCAGTACAGGTGAATTACACACCAATCTTACACCTAGAGAACAATCACTTGGGCTCCTAGAAATTTCCAGGAGTTACACCAATTGTAGTCTTAACCAACATTGCTTCCTAAACATAACCTGTACAAGAACCTAACACCAATAGACATGCAAACGTGGATGGATGGAGTTCACAAGGCCTCATCCCCGCACAAAGAACTACAGGCAACTAAGGAAAACTGAGAAATAGTCTTCCCCAGGGAAAAGCACAGCAATTGGTTATTTAATACCAAATTGTCAGCACTGAAAGCATACACGTACAAGTAACATTATACGGACTAAGCAGGTGGTATTTGGATATTTGAGAATGTATTTATATAGGTACACATATGTGCCATACAATTAAAGAAAAAGAGGCAATGAATTTGAATGACAGCAAAGGGTTACATGAGTGGAGGTTGGAGAGAGGAAAGAGAAGGGAGAAAATTCTGGGATTATAATATCAAAAAAGACAGTTTTAAAAGTATTATGAGGGGCCAGCAAGCAGCTCAATGAGTCAAGTTTTCCCACTAAATCTGAGGAGCCTGAATTTGATCCCAGGATCCCACAAGGTGGCAGGAGAGAACCAACTCCAAAGACTTGTCCTCTGACCTCCCTACTCCATATGTGTGCTGTGACCGGGCATTTGCTTTCATTCACACACACACATAAACATGCCCACACACAAGGTGAGAGAGAGAGAGAGAGAGAGAGAGAGAGAGAGAATAACATAAATAAATGATTTTTGTAGTAGTATCATATAACCCCTTCTAACCTAAGGAAAATAAACCTAATGGATATTTCCATAGTTTTGAAATTTAAATCAGTATGTAGCTAGTGAAGACTCAATTCATTGAGGTAATCATTAAATAAAATGTTATTTACCTACTTTTCCTTAGTTCTTTTTTCAATATTTTACATTTTGATTTATTTATTTGTGGGAGGTACACATGTTTAACACAGCAATCATGTGGAGGTCAAAGAACTTAAGGGAGTAGTTTCTCACATCTTTCCACATGACTCCAGGGTACGAACTTGGGCCTCAGAATTGGAGTCAAATACTGACCCACTAACCAACAATGCAACCAACATACTCCAAGTGGGACTTGAACCCACAACCCTGGGCTTAGAAGACTAGTACTCGACCCAGTAGGACACAGTGGCTGCACATTTTGTCCTCTTATGTCAATGGCATAAAACTGAAGTTTCCACTTTACGTTTAAAAAGCCATATGATTTGTATCTATTAGCCAGACTACAGTGAACCAAACAACCATAATTACCTTTGTAAGAGACAAGGATATAAGAGTGCTCAAATACCACAATTGTTGTCATTAATCTTTTATTTGAAAAGACATCTTAGTCCATTTTCTTTTCTCCCTTTATAACCTGTGTTCATTTACTAAATTTCAAACTTTGCCAATACAGTGATTTGTCATTTCACTTTCATATTGTCAGGCTCTGATTCAATGCCTTTTACAAATAGCTGTTCAAGGTTGTGTAGCTTAATCTGCTTAAGAGGATCAGGATCAAGATCCATCCCTGGTGCATGAGCTGGTTTTTTGGAGCCCACTACCTGTGGTGGGAAATGTTGCACAGCCTTGAGGCAGGGGAAGGGGCTTGGACCTGCCTCAACTGAATGTACCAGGCTCTGCTGACTCCCCATGGGAGACCTTACCTTCTTATAGGAGGGAATGGGGGGTGAGTTGGGGAGTGGATGCTGGAGGGGTAGGAGGAGGAAAGAGGGGGATCTGTGATTGGTATGTAAAATGAATAAAAAAATTTCTTTAAAAAAAAACCAAATAGCTGTTCAATATATATCTGTCAAATTGTAACACCATAAAGATCAACCTTAATAAAAGAAATAATTTGTCATCACATGAATAAGAAGTATTTAAACAGATAATGCTTTCTACCCGGTTCCATGCTTACAAGCCGCCACTGATGAAGTCTATGACCCAGTCAAAATCAACACGACTCTTCTGCCAACATTTGAAACCTCACAGGAAGCTGCTCAAAGCACATACTGTTAGGAATATACTTTCTCTCACTATGCAGAACTCTCATGTCTTGGTGGGTTTTTTTTTTAGATATTATATTTACTTGGAACCAGAATACCCATACAAAGATCAAAAGGTAAAACATGGACCTTTCATGTTTATATCTTTAAATAATGCTCTTCTCTAAGTATCTATTAGACAAGATTTACTTCATGTCACTTTTAACCAACTATACATACAGGCAGTTGATAGACAAAAAGATAGGCAGGTAGATAGATAGATAGATAGATAGATAGATAGATAGATAGATAGATAGATAGATAGATAGATAGATGATTCCCCTATTTGAGCTAACAAAAATACCTCATGTACACTTTGTTTATCCCTGGGAAGAAACTGAGCATATCCTCTGCAGCTTTACTGCAGGTCATCTGAAGGGCATCCCCTGGATTCCTCTGATCCATGCAGACTTCCCAAGGGCCAGAGAACAAGGCCTGTTTGATCCAGCACCTGCTGTGCGCCCATCACTTGGATACTTTCTCTGCAAATTTTTGCCAGACTGTGAATAGAGAAATATGTAAGGGGTAAAGATACTCAAAGCACAATAGGAAAATTGGCAGGAAGTCAGCAATAGTATCAATAATGCTGATGGATCACTTCAGCATTATTTCCCAATATGGGTGCAATTGCAACAGGCTAGCAATTAGCTTCCGGACTGATGTCTTATAGCATGCAATATCTTTGCTTCTGCATGTGATTCAGATAGCAAGAAATAATTATATTTCCTAATCTCTTACTGTGGAGAAGAGTTGTAAGCAATGCTGTAAGCAACTAAAACTGTAATTGGTGGATAGTATCAGAAAACATTTAATAAAGAAAAATAGTATTTCACTATGGGGTGGGGGGAATCTACCTATTTATGAATATAGTTAAAAGAGAACTTTAGAATGGGAGTTAATAAGACTGGTTAAATTTCAGATGATAGAGGGGAGCAGCACCACCGAATTGGTTTGAGGTAATCCGCCCTAAGAGACAGGTTTCGCCACTCAGACACCACAAGACCAAATGTGCACAGACTGAAACATTAGAAGCAGCAAGTGAAATAGAGGAGGATAAAAAGCCACAATAATTCTAAATACATTAACTACTCTCTAGTCTCAGAGGCAGTCATTCAACTGAGTCTTCCAGTATTTATGTTTTGAGCCATGAGAACATGCCCAAGCAAATACAAAAACATCCTTGTCCTCTAACACACAAACACAAGAGGGCAAGCAGGATATTTGGGCACATATGACTGACTTCCAGGACAGCTTCTCCAGGAGAGATCATTGGAGCTGGATCTGGAAGATCAAGCAGATTTTCAGGAGACCAGTATAAGCAGTTGTTTATTTTATGAAGCGTAGTTACGATTAAGCCTCCTTTAGATTTTGCAGGCATTCCTTGACAGTTGAGTGCAAAGTTTTCACATAATAGGCATTGCTATGATTTAAATGCATTCTCCAAAGTGCACATGTTGAAAAATTTTGAGAAACAATATCTTTAAGTGGTAATGAGTTTATGAGCACTGAAAGAATTAATATCTGTATCATAGGAGTGGTAGAGTTATCATAATAGGTATTGAGGTTTAATAAAAAAAAAAAAACCGAGTTTTAATTCAGCTAACTTCCTCTCTTCCCTCACTCTTCTCTCCGTCTCTCTCTCAGACACATGCACTAGTGAGAATCCCCTTGGGCATTCCCTTGCCCTTTGCCTCTAGCATGGAATGACATAGCATGAAGATCCATACCAGATGTGGGCTCCTGTATTTTAAACCTTTCAGAAGCCAGAATTTTAAGAAATATATCTCTGCTATTTAACTTGTTACACACTCTCAGATATTCTGTTTAAGCAGCACAAAACATGTTAAGATTCAATTACAATTCAACTGTAATTGAATACAATTCAATACACATTTCCTGCTGAAATCATTTCCACACTGAAAAGCTTCACTTTTGTCTCAGTGTCACTGCTGAGCACTCATGACCGTACAGTCTCATTCAAACCCTCCTGATTCTGTGCAGCAATACTCCTTGACTGAGAGGAAAGCTTTGCTGCTGGTCTGTATCAAGCGTGAACAAAGTTTTGCCATAGATCTTTCTTTTACCAGATTGTCTCCTTCTATCCATGTCTTTACTAATTGAGATTTTTCAGTACCCTTGAAGGCTGTTTAATTTCACATCCCAAAACCCTAGTCATCTGTCATTACTTCTCATTCTGAACAAGCAACTAACTTTTATTTCTATAATCTTTCCATTTTTATACTAAGATCCTTTAAAATAAGGTGTATTTTTATTCCTCGTTTCTTTTTTATATTAAGAAATTTTTTATTCATTTTACATACCAACCACAGATCCCCCTCTCTTCTCTCTTCCAGAGCCCCCCCCCCAGCCTTTCCCCTCAACCCCTCCCCATTCCCTCCTCTGACAAGGTAACATCTCCCATGGGGAGTCTGCAGAGTCTGGTACATTCAGTTGAGGTAGGTCCAAGCCCCTGCCCCTACATCAAGGCTGTGAAACGAGTCCCATCATCGGTAGTGGCTCCAAAAAGCCAGCTCATGAACGAGGGATGGATCCTAATCCTACTGCCTGAGGGGCCCTTAAGCATATCAAGCTACACAACTGTCTCAATTATGGAGAGGGTCTAGTCCAGTCCCATGGAGGGTCCATAGCTGTTGGTCTCCTGAGTGAGGTAATCCAGACTCAAAAAGACAAACATGGTATGTACTCATTCATAAGTGGATACTAGATGTAAAGTAAAGGATAACCAGGCTACAACCCACAGCTCCAGAGAAGCTAGCTAAAAGGACTCTAAGAGGGACACATGGATCACCTTGGGAAGGGGAAATAGATGAGATATCCATGAGTAAATTGGGGGTTGGGGGGAATAGAGGGTAGGGGATGGGGGATGAGAATATATGGGATAGTTGAGATGGAGCAGGATGGAGTGGGGGAGCAATGAAAGAGATACTGTGATAGAGGGAGACATCATGGGGATAGGGAGAAACCTGGTACTAGGGAAGTTACCAGTAATCCACAAGGATGACCCCATCTTAGACTACTAGCAATAGTGGAGAGGGTGCCTGAACTGGCTTACCCAGTAATCGGATTGGTAAATACCCTAACTGTCATCATAGAGCCTTCATCCAGTAACTGATGGAAGCAGATACAGAGATCCACAGCCAAGCACCACACTGAGCTCCAGGAGTCCAGTCAAAGACAGGGAAGAGGAATTCTATGAGCAAGGGGCATCAGAGCTACAGAGACAACCAAACCAAACTAGTTGGAACTCATGATGCTTATTCCTCATTTCTTATGCATTATAGTCACTAACAAATATTGTGATGGGATTTCTTTTAAGTCATTATAATTGGTGGTTCTTATTACTTAAATTTAAAACAAGAGTATAAAGATATAAATTCAGAGAATCTAACACATAATACTTGTATTAATCAAGGCCAATACCTCTTAAATATCAAAATGTATTCTATTTTAAGCACAACAATTATTGACATGGAAAGGATCTCTCCTTGGTAACTGTGAGATAGCACCTAAACATTTTGAATGGCTTTAGTATGAAATTAAAGTATCAAAGAAAACAGAAAATATTGTTTCCATCTCTTCTCTTATTGGGTAATTTTTAAAATTTTTATCTCTTGGAAACAAAACACATACATACACACACACACACACACACACACACACACACACACACACTATATTTAAAATAGAAAAGCAGATCTATAGTCAGCTGTCTTTCAACCCATTCAAAAAAAAAAAACTAACAACCACTTATGTCATCCAGTCTATTACTAAAATGTCCTTACCATTAACCTCTGGTGTTATTTTCTAATATATTTAAGGCTCATAAGGTTTACATGAATAAAAAATAGTTAAGTATAAATTAATTTATAAAATTGCACATATATAAATTATACTTATAAAAGATCAATAGTCATCAACAGTGATGTCTTTGTTGTGTGTATATGTATGTATATATGTATGTATATATGTAATTTAACACAACTTCTTTTAAGGCCTTCAATCCTCATTAAACAATAATGAAACAAAAAAATCACCATTATCCCAAATGCCATTTTTTAATTTAATTTAATTTATTATATGTATTGGTATTTTGTCTGCATGGATGTCTGTTCACCACATGCTCATCTGGTGCCTGGTGTCTGATCCCTTGGAACTGGAGTATAGACAGTTTTGAGCTTCACTGTGGGTGCTGAGAATCAAACTCATGTTCCCTGGAGAACAACCAGGGTTCTTAACAGCTGAGCCATCACTCCTTCCACACCAAAATACCATTGTCATCCTTGCATTTAGCTTTCCACAAAACATGGGCTGCCATATGTGTAGTTCATTTCTTGACACTACTATACTGTTTTTCAACTTTATAACTATCAAGACACTGGAAAGAAAAAAGGTGCCACTGATTGTGGACAAGAGCTAGGTAACAATTGTTTTTAGACTGATACTGGACTGAGACCCAGATTTCCAGAGATGCAGCACAATGCCAATATGGCCCTGGCTGGACCTTACTGTATTTAAGTCTATTCACTCCCTCAGCCAACAGTATGTTTCAAGGCATCCTTTGCACAGGTCTTTTTGGTTTTTAATAACCTGGTGATTCTTTGCTGAGATGGTGAGCTGACCCAACATCACATTAGTAATAACAAGTTTACATTATTTTCCAAGTTCAGAATTAGTAAACTGTTACTTTGAAGTTCCTTTTGAAATGACTTTAGCACTCTGTGTAGTAAAGCCTGTTAGAGACAAAAATCTGCACTCTGGTGAAATTTGTAGGGTTCTAAACAACATCTGGAGTCCTTGAGGTTACTTTTGATACATAACTGAAATTTATTTACTTTATAATCTACGGACTCACATAGATGAATTTTTACTTTAAAATAACTTAAATTCCTATTTTTTCCTTTAAAATATTTTCATCTGTTATGTCCCTTAGATGCTACAAATTCTAAACAATCACAAAAACCTAATGTCCTTTATAATTTTCTGTGTTGCATAGAGTGTAATTCCATAGAAATCTACTAATATCACTAACATTTTTGGAGAGAGTAGGCCTAATTGCATAACTGTCCTGAAAGCACAGGATGAACTTAATTTGTATCATTATGGCACTGATTTGAACTTCACTGAAGCCCCTCTCCTGTGAGGAACACAGTCATGGACACCGTTTTTCTCAATCAACTTCCTGCTGACATGAGATAAGGCCACTTGCTCTTCAGTCCCACTTCTTTACCACTGTCCCATCTTTACAGACATTTTCAAATGGTTACTAATTCCCCTCTCTCAAGAAGATGGAAATTAAAACAATGTTTTTAATTACTTCTGAATTATGTAATAAAGTTTTATTCATTTCAAGACATAAATCACCCACCCATATACAGGAACATATGTATAGTTTTTGATTCATCCATGAAGAAACTCTTAGGTTGCTTCAATATGTTTAATAGATTTTTGCTTAAAATTTACATAGTACATACTTGGCATAAACACATCTGGTGAATTTAATATCAAAGGAAGAATTTTCCAAAATCTGTAGGGCCAAACATTTTCCACCATATAGCCACAGATTCTTTACTATTATGTAAAGAAAAAAGCCTACAAATAGAGAAATAATATTCATAATCTATTATAAATCTCATGTTGTTGAAATGGTTTGAAATTAAAATTTAGGATAATTTTCTAGATATTAAACATATGAATTTTGACAACAAAAAAAGTTTGAGAATAAAGGGATTTTTTCATATACCAGTTTGGCAGTTATTTGAAATCTTTAACTTACTTCTATATGTCTCGTAATCATTTCAGAGAAATACAGTATTTGATGCTTATTTGGGTGCTTCGAGCACCCAAGAAACATTTATTGAATGGCCAGTGCAATGGATGCTAGGTCTTCATGTCTTCTTTTCCTTTCTTCACTCATGAATATCTATCTCCTTTATCTTCCTAAATAATGAAATAACACTCTGCAAATAACCAACAGCCTGCTAACATCTAAGGGAGACTTCACATTCCTGAGACATTCACCTAAATGCAATTTTAGCCATCACTGATTATCTCAAAAAGCATGACAGGAGGAAAAGAAACATGGATTCTTCCTTGGAAGAAGAAATACACAAAAGCAAAACCATTCTTGTGAGTGAGTGTATTTATAAAATATATATGAGCATGTGGGTGTGAGTATGTGTTCTCACACATATGGAAGCCAGTGGAGGATGCCAAGGGTCTTTATCACTCTCCACCTTATTTCCTGGAGACAGGGTTTCACACTGAACCTAAGCTACCCAGAGAGCCATGAAGTGACAGAAATCCTCCTGTCTCTGTCCTCCACAGCATTGTGGTTAAAGAGAGCAAATCTTACCTTTTTATGTGGGTTCTACATATTTGAACGAGGGTCTTCATGCTCTGCAGTAAGCATCTAAAGGTTGAGTCATCTCCCCAGCCCTAGAAGCAAAACATTTTGCTGCAGGGCTATTATAAAATATGAGAGCTAAAAATGGAAAAAGTTATGCACCACTTTTTAATGCGTAAATAGGCCAAAGTCCAAAGGAACAGATTTTCTGTATAGAAACTGGTGGAAAGAAAGTGGAGAGCTGCTTGTAAAGAGGCACACCTCAGAAGTCTGTGCAGTGATCATTCATGTGTCTCTTAACATATTCACTGCAGACTCCAAGTTCGTTGTTTATATTTTTGCCTTCCTTTAGTTTGTTATGTATTTAAAAGACTCAGCAAAATAAATTGCATTAACATTATTTTAGTGCTGGAGGCAGCTTTATCAGTAATTCTGGATATTAAACTTATAGACACTCTGATCTTTTTTTCTTGTTCTTCCAAGGTCCTTTGCTTTCAGTTACCATTGTTCACATCTTTTTACAAGAGATAGCCAATAGAGCTGATCACATAGAGGAGAGTCTGTTTTAGTCTTTTATATCTTAGGAAAATTCTGTTCAAGAGTCCTGGCAGGAAGAGAATTCAGGGCCCCACGACCACAGTCAATATGTTGATCTTCCTCAGCACTAATTCATCATACTTCTCATTTACAAGTTAGAAATTCATATTAATACTAGAATTTCATTCTTTCCAGTATATTGAAACAGTCAAAATTTTATATGCTTAATTTTGCTATTCACAAATAATGGCTTTCCTTTTGTGTTATAATCTTGTGAATAATCCTACAGAATATGTGTCTAGCCAACAGTGTTGTTTTTTAAGCAAAAACATAATTGACAAGCAGCAGGTCAGATCTAACTCAAAACACACTGTTTGAGCCTCAGGATATCTTAAGTTCCTTTGAATTTGTTGCTAGCATTTAACACATCACAGTTACTGGCTGACTCTGAATTTTCTGGTTCTTAAGACATTCCTTTAACCCTTTAACACTAGCTTGGCTTTTCCAGCTTGAACATAATCAGTTAAAAACTTCAAGTGTAGATTCACATCTTATAGTTTAGTGTAGTTCTTGCTATTCTGGTGTTTTTCTCCCATCCATTTCATTAATTCCCATGAGCTCTGACATCATTCCTCACTTGAATTCATGGTGCCTTGCTTATACTGACACATGGACAAATGCACTCATGCACACATATATCCACACAGAAACACTCAGTTTATATCTGATGTCTACAATATAGGTATATTTTCCTTAAAATTTTCTTCATTACACTTTCCTCTCAACAAAAATCTCATGCTTTAAATCAAAATCAGTTCCACGTTAAAATTATATATAAATTTGTAGTTTGACGAGCATGCTTCCCAATGTAGGCTAAGATGGACTCAGATCTGTCCATATATCCTTGCAGGCCTTAAAAGATTTTCAGACTACTTGCAATATCAATGAAGAAGGGGTAGTAATTTTAATATAGTATGTATTCCTGAGAGTTCTTAAAATCAATTAAAAATTTTATGTAAAAATGAACAAAAGGCACTATTGACAAAAATAATCAAATGTCCACAAGTATATCAACAAAGCTTTATATAATTAATTAATTGAAAACACATATACTTGAAATAATTGAAGTGCAGAAAGTTTATAAATATGAGGCATAGTTTTTCCAAGTATGAAGAAACGTGATACCTTCACGAATATGTTGTTGCCACAATCTTTCTGAATGGCAATTTAGCAAGCAATAGTTTAAAATGTTGATTTTCATTGTTTTCAAGTAAACAAATCCTACAATACAAAAATTTATATATAAAAATTAATTGTAAAATGCCTTTTTTAATAGCATTAAAGAGCAACAAGAGCTGGGTGTGGTGGTATATGTCTATCATCCCAGTACACAGAAGACTGAGGCAAGAGAATCATACACACAAGACTGCAAAGCAAGATCCTTTCTCACAAAACAAAACCAAAGATTAATAATACAAAAGAATAAAATAAAATAAAACAAATAAAAAGAAATCTCATAAGAAAGAAAATCAAAGTAGTATTCACATAATAAAGCATTATTTAAGCCCTTTAAAAAACTCAAAGAAATTCAAATAATAACTATTTTTTTTTACAAATGATATTGTCTTACTTTAGAGAGGATCTTTTGTCCTTTGGGGGACACTAGAAACAAGGATTTTCTTAACCAAGTTTAAGACTTGATATTATCTGTCTATCTACTTTATTTGAAGCTTAGTTCAGTTATAATGTCCTTGGAGCAACCCTTTCTCTAGAGTCAAGAACTTGCTGGCTAGCTAGGGACTCTGCTGTGCCCTAGCTCCATGATACCATCAAGGGTTGTAACTGCTACTTCTTAAAGTCAAGGAAGAGATACTATCCACAGAGCTAAAATCCCTTTATTCTTCCCAAGAGTCTTAACCTAGAAACTTCTAATATTTTGCTATTTAATTTATTAAATAGACATCTTCAGCTGAAATGTCCTAATCTTCCATTACTGTTAGCGGAAATAAAATTTTATATTTTAAGATTTTCTTGGAAACACTCTGTTTTTTCAGGGAGTATTGACTACATTTGGTTTTATGATTCCATGTTCTTCATTATCTCCTATGGTAAAATGTTCCTAATTTTTAAAAACCTATAGTGTGAAGAAATGCATCATAGATAAAGAAACTATGATTGAGAGAGACTGAGAAACAAGAGAAATGTCACTTGACTCACAGGGGGTTATATTACAATGAGCTTAACATAAGCTTAAAATATCACCTGTCAAAATGAGTTAATCACCCCCCCCCCCTCGACCTACCAAACATTCTGGATAGCAACATAGTGCCCTGCAGAGTGTCTTGTTTACTTTCATGAGCATAGGAATGATTGGAGTCTTTACCTTTCTCCCATCACCAGCAACAATAGAGTATAGTACCACATACTAAAGCTAGCCAGATCAAAGCTTTTGGAATGAACTATAGTTTTTGATGTCTGTATACTTCTTTCTCACCATCATAAAGTAAAAACTCCACATGCTAAATTACTGTCAGAGGCCATCTATATGATGCGTGCATACACATACACACATACATTTACATTATTCACATATATATCCCCATATAGAATGATATTCAATCTTTTAAAAAGGAGGCACTGATTAAGTGGTAGGCTGAATAACTGAGATGTACAAAAAAACACGATCTCACTTACATGGAGAATCTTCAGTCTTTTAAGATGAATATAAAGGAGAACAACAACTACTAGGAAAGGAGCAGAAATAAATTCAGGGAATGTAGATCAAAAGATACAAATTGCAGTGTACAGAAGGAACACATCAGTAGATTTAATGCACAATGTAAGAACTTCAGTTCCATTGTGTTATACACTAAAAGTTTGTTGAGATTGCATTTTAGGTGTCCTAACCAAAATGAGAAACAGCCACTACATGAAGTAGTTGCTTGACTGAACTATTTATCTTACCACACACACACATGCACGTGCGCACGCGCGCGCACACACACACACACACACACACACACACACATACACACAAACATCATGTTGTGCACCTTAAATATGTAATAAAACTTATTAAGTTTTAAAAATTAGAAATTTGAAAATAAATATTGAGGGTAGAATAGCCAGAAGCTGTATCTACCATGGTAGCCCACCGTGGACAAGGTAGACGAGTCACCTCTGAGAATCTATAGAAACTCCTAGTGGACAGGCAAATGCTCGGTGGATTTGGCAGCAACTCTGGCTGCAGAAAGTAGCTTGGCCAGAACAGTGACCTCAGAGTGCTGTGGGATAATGCCTTTGTACACTGGTTTAATAAAAGCTGATTGGCCAGTAGCCAGGCAGGAAGTATAGGCAGGATAAGCAGACAATGGGGGAAGAGAAAGGTTGAGTCAGGAGACGCCAGCCCGCTGTCCAGAGAGCAACATGTAATGACACACAGGTAAAGCCACAGAACATGTGGCAACATATAGATTAACAGAAATGGGATGAGTTTAAGTGTAAGAGCTAGTCAGTAGTTAGCCTGAGCTAATGACCAAGCAGTTTTAATTAATATAAGCCTCTGTGTGTTTACTTGGGTCTGAGCGACCGCAGACCAGGCAGAACACAGAAAAACCTTCAGCTACATCAGAGGATGACCAACAGAAACACAGGAGTGCCAGGCAAATACCCCATGATAGAACAACAGAGTTGACCATCAATGAATTGTTAGTGCCAAGGAAACTTCCATACTTGTCAAAGAGCTATATTCCTAGGTGGTTTCTGTAGAAGTGGACTCAATTTGAAAATACACTGGCATGACCTGGGGAAATACTAGAAGATCCATTGTTTGAGTTTCTAGTAAAATGTACCTTAATATTTGCCCCTCCCTAATTAGTATTTTGGTGTTCCGTAAAACACATTTTGTTATGTTAATTTCTGCTTCTTAGTGGAATATAGAACTTAACTCTCATTTGAAGATCTGGGGAAAGATTTTTCTATGAACTGTGACTTTTTTATGAGGCTAAGTGATAAATTAAAGATTCAAGGTCAGGGCTGGAGAGATGGCTCAATGGTTAAGAGGCAGTATTATTCTTCTGGAGACCCACATTCTTTCCCAAGTACCCACATTAGATGGGATCCAAATCTTGTGGCCTCTTTGAGTACACTCATGTTCACATACCTACACAAAGATACACACATAATTAATATTGAATACATATTTTTTAAATAAAGCAATTTTTGTTCTTGGCTATATATAATATATTTTTAAAAGTATACTTAACTCTCTATAATTTTTTACCCTTTAATGTATATGAACTGTCTAAAGTTTATAGAGTTTCCTGCACATATAACTCAAATAAAATGCAGGGTTGTAGTGGGTAGCCATTCCAGCTTTGATCTGGAAGTTCCAGCCCCCATTGAGGCTTCAGTAACTGTCATGCCTACAAGGCAGGGCTGAGAGAGGACCCTGAAGACCCGGAATCTGGATGCACTGGCTCTCTTGGTTCCTGGACCCTGAACACGAGAGGTAGACCAAGCAGAGTTCTCCAGAGAACACCTACGGACTGTGCTACACCTTTCCCAGACCCTGTAACCTATCCCTTCACTTGTAAGTTACCCCACAAAATAAACCTCCCTTTTAACTACGTGGAGTGGCCTTAATATTTTAACTAATACAGGATTACAAGAGTACAATTAAATAATTTTCTTATGCAAAAATTAGTAACTCAGTAGACCCCATAGCCTTTATAGATTTAAACAAAGAAATATATTATTACTACAAAATATAAATATGTCAATTTTCATCTCAGACAGTATCTATATAAACAAAATCCAGGTAGTCATTTATATCTTGTAGTAATATTTCTAATCCTCATCAGTTTGTTGCTGTATATCTAATTAGCTGATATTTTAAAGTGTCAGTCACACAATAGCTTTGAAGTATTTCAAAAAAGAACATCGACAAAGTAAATCTGGAAAATCATGGTGATTGTTCAAACTGCATTAGGTATAGAGGAGTCTTTTGCAAGATTCTGCTTTTATATGTTTCAAATTTTTTGTAACAAAAATAATTTCTCGCAATTAGCAATCACTTATTAAAATAGCATGTGTTTTTAACATCTTAATATGGATCCTTTTGGACTTTGATATGTCATAATTTCACAGAATGAAGAGAAACTTAAATTCCTCCCTTTTCACATAGGGCAAGGAATGCTATGTTCCATCTCTGACTCATTTTCCCTGAATGAAGCAGATGAAGCTTTTTCCCCTAAAGTGTAGTTTTCACACTTTTATCAAGGATTAGACCTGTGTCTGTATCCTGTATTTCTGGGTCCTATATTTTATTGCACTGTCTATATGTCTACTTCTTATGTCAGTACCACACCTTTTTTATTTTTTACTAGGGCTCTGTAGTATACTTTGAAATCAGGTATTATGACGTTTCCATTATTACTGTTTCTGTGTGTTTACTTTGGCCATTAAAAGTCTTTGGAGCTAGTATATGAATTTTAGGACTACTTTTCTATTTCTGTGAAAAAATATCATTTTGATAGATATTGCCTTAAATTTGTAAATCTCTTTTAGCAACAAAGTCGTCTTCATAATATTAATTCCAGCAATCTGTGTAGATTAGGTCTTTTATCTAATTTCATCATCTGTTTCTTTTTTCTAAGTCTTAAAGTTTTCATTGTGGAAGTCCTTCTCCTCCCTGGTTAGGTTTACTCATATATATTTTTGAAGTTATTGTGAATGGGTTATTTTTTCTAATTTCTTTGTGGGAAAATTAGCTATTGTTGTGTAGAAAAACTACTGATTTGTATGCCAAAAGGAATACCTTAACTACCTCCTCTTATTTGTACCATTTTCATTTCTTTTTCTTGTTTTATTACTGTAGATAAGACTTCTAATTCTACCCTGAGTAAGAATACAGAAATTAGATACCCTTGTTCTATTCCTACTTGTAGAGAATTTTTTTTTTTAGTTTTTCTCCATTTAGTAATATGTTGGTTGTAGTTGAGATATGTTCCTTCTATTCCTGCAATTGTGTGGCTTTTATTGCAAAATGGTGTTTAATTTTTTTCAAAAGCTTTATGGCAGCTATTGAGATAGTTGTGTTATTTCTATTTGTGAATGCATTTATATTTTTATTATATTTATTATAGCATTCCAAACCATCTTGAATTCCTGAGATAAAGTCAAGATACATGGTTTATAACCTTCTTAATGTGCTCCTGAATTTGGTTAACAAAAACCACTGGAAAATTATCCAACTATTTTTAGGAATGAAATTTGCTTATAATTTTATTTGCTGTTGTTGTGTTCTTAAATATATTTGGTATCAAAGTAAGCCTGTATTTGTAGGATGAGTTTGGTAGTGTTCTTTCTTTTCCTATATGATATAATCATTTGAGGAACATGGCAGTTAGCCTTTCTTTAAAGGTTTGGTAGCATCTAGTAGTGAATCCATTTAGTCAGGGTTTTTATTACTGGGAGACATTTTATTACTATCTAAATCTCACTGCTTGTTATGGGTCATCCATTAAGCTGTTTATATACTCCTGGTGTAGTTTTATTAGGATATATGTGTCTAGGAATTTATTTATTTCTTCTGGATTTTAAAGGCTTGGAAAATAAGTTTCAAATAAGTTTCAAGGTATTTTAAAATGATCTTCTGGATTTAATTGGAATCTGTTATAACATTTCCTATTTCATGTCAAATTTTATTAACTGTGGATGCCTATATTTTCCTTTGAGTCAGTTTGGGGTTTCCTGTTCTTATCCCAGAATTCTTGAATATTAAGCATATCTTTGTGGAATTTTTTTCAAATGTTTGTTAATGTATCAGTACAGCATTCCTTTACCCTGTCTTCCATGCCTGGTATTCTTCCTTCAGCTGGGCAAGTCTACTGGTGATGCTTTCTCCACTGTGGTTTTGTTTGAGCCATTGAACTTCATCTTCAGCATTTCTATTTTTTTAGTATCAATTTCCCCACTTAATTTGTCTTCCAACTTGCTACCCTTTATCCCATATTGATGATTTTCTCATTGATTTTTCTCTCGCTTTTTCTTTTATGTTGCTGACTTCCAACTCAGTGTCCTGAAGTGAATTATCTTTTTCTTAAATTTATTCATTTATTGCATATGTGGGTCGGGCATGTGCACACCACAGCACATGTGTGGGGGTCAGAGGACAACTTTGAGGAGTCAATTCTCTCCTTCCATCATATGTGTCCTGGGATTGAACTCAGGTCGTCAGTCTTGACAAGTACCTTTACTCACTGAGCCATCGTATTGGCCCTAAATTCATCTAGTTTTAAAAGAAAAGTTCTGTGTTTGTTTGTGTGAGGAGTGGGGGTATAGTATGTGTAAGGGCCCTTGTGAACAAAAGTGTGTTGACATGTGTGAATGCATGTGGGGGATTATCACTACTACCCTCCACCTTATCTTTTGAGAGAGGGTCCCTTACCTCAGAGTTCACCAATTGGCTAGAGGGCATATCTCTGTCTCCACCCCACCACGGCTAGGGTTCCAAACATGTGGTCATGCTTTGATTTTATGTTAGTACTGGGATCTGAATTCAGATCCTCCAGCCTATGTCTCTGGTACTTTCCCAATTGAACCATCAACTCGGGCTATTATCTGCTTGTTTGTATCCTAATCAGTGATCAATTGTACTAATAAATTTTGAAACATCATAGTATTTTAGCTACTTCCGTCTTTTAATTCTCTAGTTCAGGAATCATGTGGAATTGGTATGGGATGTCTCACGAGTGTGTTGGAAGTCAGGGAAGCAACCAAAACCTTTAAGTCTACACAAGGAAGGGAAGGATTGCCCATTCTGCTGGACAGGGACAGTCAAGGAAATTCAGCTTTTTTAGACTGCACAACAGTGAACCTCAACACAGGTAGATCATTCCAGAGGTTAATCCACCCACTGACATTAAAATCAAGGTTGTCAGATCCAGAGATACTTTTAACTGATAAAGTCTGCTCCCAGCAACCGAGAGGAGGGCTGTCTTTCCTTGTGAGTTTCACTTTCTGAGCTGAGCATTTGCTATCTTACTTTCCAGCTTATCTGAATTCGCCCCTCCCATTCTCTTATGACTGCCTTCCAGGGAAGCATCTCTCTCTGTGTCTGTGGCAATTTAAATTCAGGCACTTTAACTTGTGAGTGTTCCCTTTTTTAAGCCTCCAGAGTAGCTCAGTTCTAAACAAAAGATTCCCTCTAAAGATGGCATTCAGCCACTGCTCTCCCTGGCTCACACAGAGTGACAATATGGGATTCCTTTCCATTGCTAAACCCATCTGCCAGTGAAATCACTGTATCGTCACAATGTGACATTGGCTTTGAGGCTTCTGAAGGCTATTGGCTTGTTCTGAAGGTAAGGGTGCCAGTCTCAGAGCCGGCTGCCTTACCTTTCAGAGTAGAATCCTGTTCTGCCTTCCCCTCCCAGGGCTCCGCATGGCTGGAGCTGTGTTCAGCTTGGCTTCCTTCTTGTCCGTGCAGCACTGACTTTTTTCTTTTGCTTTTTAACTGTTCAGTTGCTACCTTTGTGACCTACCAAAGCTCTCCATCTTCTCTTTTGAAATGGAGTCTGGTTTTCTTATTCTAACTCTTCTTCACCAGGTTAACATGAAAAAGGACTCTAGTCCACTGGCTTATTCTTTTGTTTTTCTTCTTCCTCTTTTGAGATGTGCCTTCTCTGTTTTCCAAAGTGGTCTTGAAATTAAGGGTTCAAGCCAGCCTCTAGACTCAGCCTCCCTAGTTGCTAAGACTATAGGAACAACCCATACAACCTGGTCTCCTACAATGACTGTGGAACTCCTGATACCATTTGAAAGCTTCCTAAAAGGATAGTCTATTTAAGAATATAAAATACTTAATCCCAGCACTCGGGAGGCAGAGCCAGGCGGATCTCTGTGAGTTCGAGGCCAGCCTGGTCTACAAAGTGAGTTCCAGGAAAGGCGCAAAGCTACACAGAGAAACCCTGTCTCGAAAAACCAAAAAAAAAAAAAAAAAAAAAAGAATATAAAATACTATTAACAGAATGCAAAATAGTGAGTTAATCAATTGTAGCAAATGTCTACATGGGATATTGATCACATGGAGGACTGTGGAATTGATATTGATATATATATATATATATTGATATTGATATTGATATTGATAGCAGGGAGGAATGTAGATCAGAGCGGGAATGATATACATCTTGCTATGAACATAAGAGTACATAAAAGTACAGTATTTTTTTTTTAAAGTAATGTAAGGTCAACTTGAATTGAGCTTTTAAAATAAGCCTGTTGTTGAAATTTTCCTAAAATAATACAAGTAAACAAAGTGGTGGATATAATTCATGAAATATTTTTATTAAACATACTTTCTTCCCAATGCTAATTAGACATGAAAATATAGCATCAAATTTGCTTTGGGGGTAATACATTTTTTAAACTAATTCAAAGCATAAAAACAGATTACCTTTTGTTTTCTAGCTGTATCTCATAAATTAATATATTTCATAAATTTCATAATATTAATGTTACCAAAATATCTTATCTGCTAAGAAAAGCAGATTCAACATAATTTTGAGCTCCAAATAAAAGTATAAATCATGCAGTTTTGAACTATTTCCTTTTACCTGATTGCATACACTCCGTGCATGCACATATGCACTGAAAAGGTGTGTCAGCAAGCCATCTAGTCGCTACTGAATTTTTTAGATTTTCAATAGAATGAAAATAATCACCTGTTGGTTAAATTATTTTCAAAAAATCTTACTACAAAATATTTTTTCCATTCTTCATTTCTTTGAAATCTCTTATTCTTTATCATGTATCTCTTGGCTGTGTCTTACACTTAGACATCATCTCATGGCATACTATAGTGTTCATTGAAATCATCTAAAGATATTCATTAAAATGAGAAAATAAAAAGGTAAGAACTTAAAACGTAAGCTAAAAATGTTCTCTCTGGAAAACACTGAGTATTTGCATTGCTATATCAAATTTAAAACATTATCTGAATCCATTTTTGGTTAAACAATTTTACCTTCCATTTTAAAGCAGCCTATCAGATTAAATCAAGACGTGCTAAAAGGAAAAACTCATTTCCATTTTGACAACAATTAAGTGGTTCTAGTCTCCCCAGGGATGTCATCATCCTCTGCCAATGTACAGCTTTTAGGGTTGTGAAGGAAGTCTGCAGAGCCCAGCCTAGTGAGCCAAGGCAGTTGAATCAGTCCTAGTAATAATCGGTGGGGTGCTGATGTCACAGCCAGACTACACTCAGAGCCACAAAGAAAATGCACTTTGTGCCAAGAAAGAATGCAAACACTACAGTGTCTTTCAGGCATAAGGGAATTCAACAAGATGTTTTTCCTAAATTCTGTTGTTGCTATTAAAAGCCAGAATTTGGTCCCAAGCTCCACATAGAGGAAGTGAATGGATTTAATAAAATTTTAAAATAAAATCTTTCTCTTAAAAAACTGTAATTAAATCCATACAGTTGAAAATCATGATGATAATTTTACTTTTTATTAATAGTGTAGCCTACACAGATATTGCACCATGACAATTCAACAGCAGTAGAATTCTGCTAATTTTTGAATAAGATGGGAGATAAAGTGATTCACAGAAAATATAATTGATCTTCCTCTCACTGCTGCATAAATCATATTTGTTATAAAAGTTTAAAAGCCACATTTATGCATTAAATTATTAAAGCAAATATAATACACAATGCTTCCACACTATGTTGTTTTCCAAGGGTTATCATGGAATCGTCACCATTTATCATACATGTACTTCTGTCTTTTTTCTACTAAGAAGCACAGCATGAAAAAACTTCATTTCACATTGAAACATCACTGTGTGGAACAGTGTGATGAAATGAGACACAGGAGGAGTTATACTCCGGTAAACAGTTGGTCCACGGGAATGATAGCATTTTATGCTGAGACTGATATATCAATTTTAAGTTCTAAGAGATGACTGATCTGAAAGCCAGAGTGTCACTAGTGATGAACTATACACATGTGAAAAATTACAGGTAACGTGAGTGAGCCTGCTGAGAGGCCTCTCACCCAGGCCTGTTTTACAAACCAACACAGAATGGCATGGGTCCTCCTCCCAGGATGGCTCTGATTAATTATTCTACATCACTGGTGGACAAAAAGCATTTGGTTTGTCATGGAAATCTAAAATGTGTCACAAAACAATCCAAATTCACTGTTAGTATAACTGTGCTCAGAATCGTATTTCACACTAACCTCTTTGTATGAATACACTTTATAAAGAAAAAAAGAGAAATGGAGATTTTTGGTGAAAAACTGCTTCCACGTAACAATCTGGGAAGAGAATTCACAGTACTATTTTTTTCTTGGCTCAAATAAAAGAAGAATCACCTAGCTTTGTTTTATCCCACGTTTTCAAAGTGCAAAAATTTCTCACTATTTATATAAACTGTAGAACAATATTGAAAATATTTTCTTAATTAAAATAAGCTTCAGAGTTTCTGCTGGTAATACAGACACTTAGACATGAACTAATATTTAGCATATTATCAAAAATAAAAAACATTAATTTTTTAAAATCTTAAATGCTCTGAATCATTAAACTATGCAAAATTGAACTAATAATCTGTACAATTATTTGATAGCAACATCTCTATATAGTCATGGACAAGTTATTTTGTGCCTTGGACATTTTTATTTATAAAATGGGAATGATGTAGTAATTTCTCAAAGGGTCACAGAATAAAATACATTTGGTAAGTTCTGTGTTACAATTTGCTTTTATTCTCTACTGGTCAATATTTTTGCAGGAATGTGGGGAAAGATTTTTCAATAAGAAGTAGTTATAAAAATGGTATTAAATTGCAGCATTGCATTTAAATGGGATTTTATAAACAAACACCATAAGCAGAAGTCATGACCCAAATTGAAAAGTTATACAATGTTTTTAGAAATGTACACATTTATCTTTTTTATTGTTTGATTTCCTTATTTTTTATTTTATTTAATTAACATTTTTCATTTATTTTACATACTGACCATAGCACAATTTATCTTTGAAAGAGCTCATTAACAGTTTGGCTTGCCAAATGAAGAGACTCAAATTTTAGAATATATAAGCCAAACTTTGGTCTCAAGAACTTATCTTTCTGATATTATTTCAAAGTCCATATCATTTGCCTCTAACCAATAGAAACCTAAATTTGCTTATGGATTTGGAGTGTATTCATCAATGTACATTATCTCAGTTCATATGTTGTTAAAACTACTCGTTTCCTCATTGATAATCCCATCCACTCTACTTAGAACCTCATCCTTGCCATCCATAGCTAGAAATCAATTACCATTCTGTACAGTCTTCATGTTACATTTTATACTTTGACCTAAAAGCTACCTGGGGGTTATTTTCTATGGTATAGTGTGGTGATATTTTATTTGTGCTGAAATGTAGTGATATTTTATCTGTGCTTTAATAAATAAAGCTTGCCTGGAGATCAGAGGAAATAGCAAGCCATTTTAAGTAAACAAAGAAGTCAGGCAATGGTAGCACATGACCTTAATGCTATCACCTGGCAGGCAGATCTCTGTGTGTTCAAGGCCACAGTGGAAACAGAGCCAGGTGTGGTGGCCCATGCCTTAAATTACAAAACTAGTTAACCATGGAGGCCTGGAGGTCTGTACAGACAGACAGGAAATGACAGAGTTGGGTAGGAAAAGGAAGTGATGTAGCTGGGCTAAGAGAGCCAATGAGAGAACAGAACAGAAAAGGCAGATAAACATGAGTATACAGGAGGAAGCTCTCTTCGGAAGCTGCAGAGTTGGTGAGGTGAGGTTAGCTCGTGGTTTGTCCTATTTCTCTGATCTTTCTCTCAGGCTTTAACCCAAATTTCTGGTTCCGTGTTTATTAAGACCATTTAGAAATTTGTCTACAGTATAGAAAAGAATCTCTTTTATTTCTTGTAGTAAATTAATATTCTTTATACTTTTTTAAATATTTTAAGTAAATGGAGAAAAAAGAAGCTGTTCAGGGGTGGTATCCTTTTCTTGTTTTCCTAAGACCCATAGAATCTCTTTACAGTATAGCAGATCTTATTCTGTGTGTAAACTCAGAAGGAATTATAAAAGACTGACATCCTGGCTTGAAATAATAGTGTAGGGACTGTGATAGGTCTAAAAGTGAATATCTTGGCTGTATATACTCAGATATTTGTCACATAGATTTGCACACTTAAATCAATGAACAGTTTCCTGATTACCTAAGTCACATCTGTACTTAGAAAGACTCCAATAAATAGTCCCTCCTATGTGGTAATATTTTATCTGTGTACTCCAATAGAGCTTATCTGAGGATCAAAGGAAAAAGCCAGCCACTAGAGTAAACATAGAAGTCAGGCAACTGTAACACATGCCTTTAACCCTATCAGTCAGGAGGCAGAGATCCATCTGGATCTCTGTGAGTTCAAGGCCACATTGGGAACAGAGCCAGGCATGGTGGCACACACTTTTACTTCCAACACTAGATAACCATAAAGGTCTGGAGGTCTGTACAGGCAGACAGGAAGTGACAGAGCTGGGCAGAAAGAAGTAATGTAGCTGGGCAGAGAGAGGAAGCGAGAGGCAGGGACAGAAAGGCATGTAGGCGTGGGTATACAGGGAGTAGCTCTCTTTGGAGGCTGAGGAGTTGGTAAGGTGAGGTTGACTCTGGCTTGTCCTATTCATCTGATCTCTCAGTTTTAACCCCAATATTTGGCTCTGGGTTTTTTATTAATAAGACCATTTAGTAATTCATCTTATACTCTTAATTGACTTTGTATTAATTATATGACATCTTTATTTTCCATCATTATTACTAAAACATTATTAATGCATTTGGAGCTCCAAAAATATGAATAAAGCAAGAGACATCATATATGTACCCATGAATATAAACTTTTCATTCTAAGTGAAAGGAAAAATGGACAGAAACATTCATAGCTTCATCTCCTTCAGTTCTCTCTCTCTCTGCTTCCCGTTTGCAGTAAAAGATATGCTCTCTGAGCTTCCTACTCTTTCCTCCATGCCTACTGCTTGCTACCATATGGACTCTTACCCCTCTGGAGCCATAAGTCAAAATAAACTCTTTCTTCTATAAGTTGCTTTGATCATAATGTTTTATCAAAAAATCAGAAAAGCAAATAAGACAGAAATTAATACCAGAGAGTGGTTGTTGCTATGAAGAATCTGGCCATGTTGGGTGACATGTAGAAGAGTCTAGAGCTTTGAACTAGAAAAGTGGTTGATTGCTGTAAACAGAGTGGAATGGGCTATGGTAATAGGAGCCTTGAAGATGGTGGTTCTCCAAGTGAAATGACTGTGAAGATCTGCCTAAAATGATTTAATGGGAAACAAGGACATTAACAACTGGATTAAAGATCGTTCCTCTGATAGTTTGACAAACAATAAGACTGCCTTCTGCCCTTCCCCTAAGAACTTGTCTGAGGCTAAATTTGAAGGTAATGTACTAATTTCTATGATGGAGAAAATTTCAAGACAACATAATGTTGAATCTGTGGCATGGTTGTTAGTGATGGCATGCAGGTCTATAGTGAAAAAGATCAATTGAGCCAAAAAGAAAAGCAAAATGGACAGTTTGTTTTAAAAAAAAAAAAAAAGAACAAAGAAGATTAATGATGAAGCCAAGGCATGTGATGGAAAAGAGACAATAACTCTTAAGGGGTTTAGCACCATCAAAAAGAAATCCGTTCTCTATTGGAACAATAAGAAAGGTATACAAAGGTCAAAACCCCACCCATGTAAGCTTGTGAAGGAGATGCTAAGGTGTTCTGTTCCTGAAAAGGAACTAAATGAAAGAGCTTCTCCTAGTGTGATTCAAGGAGGGCAGTGTCCATCCCAAATGGGCAGCCAAACTTGGCAGTGTCATTCATGTGGTTATGGCAAAAGAGGCGTGAAAAATGCCAGAATGAAGGGATTATTGATTCTCTTATTTTTATTTTACTTTATTTTTGAGACAGGGTCTCTCTATTATGTAGCTCTGGCTATTCTGAAATTTGCTATGTAGACCAGACTGGACTTAAGCACTCAGAGTTCCACCTGCCTCTGCTTCCCAAGTGCTGGTATTCAAGGCTTGTGTCACCATGCCTGGTAGGTTGTTAATTATTCCTCTGTGGTTTCTGAGAGTCACTGAGATCAGGCAGCATGTGGCAGAGAAGTCCCTGTACCAAGGTCCTGAGATGGTAAGAGGCTATGAGAGGCCATGCATGAAACTGTAAAAGTGAAGCCTGTGTTGCATGCACTGAAGACTCCAAAATGTTGGAGATTCCTGGTTCTGGAATCTCCAACTGGGATTCCATCTTCATGCTGGGAGTAGAACTAGATGAAAAGTGAAGTATGTGTGGTAGGTTGCAAAGCTAGAGCAGCATAGCCAATTAAATCCTTTGACATTGGATATAGAGCTACATGTTTTGTATTTTTTTTCCTGCTAGGTTCTGGTCTTGTTTTCTTCTAATCATTCAACACTGTATTCCCATTCTTCCATCTGAGAATGGTAATGTATATTCTGTATTATTGTATGTTGGAAGAGTATAATTTCTTGGTTTTTTTCCTTAGAGGGGGTTACAATTAAGAGGTTATAACCTTGACTCTCAGAAGATATTTTGGACTTCTAAACGGTGTTGAAACTGTGAAAGCCTATGAGAACTTTTGAAGTTGAGCTAAATGAATTTTGCATTATGATATGGCCATGAGCCTGTGGGGCCCTGGGAAGGGAATGGTAATAGTTTGGTGAGAAATGTTCCCATAGGCTCAGGCTTTTGATCACTTGGTCTCCAGTTGGTGGCACTGTTTGGGCAGGTTTAGAAAGTGCAGTCTTCTTGAAGAAAATACATTACTGGAGACAGGCTTCAAGAGTCCAAAGCCACACTCTACTTCCAGTATGCCTGAGGTTAAAGAAGTGATTTCTCAGCTTCCTGTTCCTGCCATCTTGCCTGCTACTTGTCCTCATTCCTGCCTGCCATGATGGACTTTTGTCCCTCTGTAACACTGAACTCAAATGAACTCTTCTAGAAATTCCTTTTGGTCATAGTGTTTCATCACAACAACAGAAATAATAAATAATACAGCTAGTGTGTAGGATCTCTGGATTATATTATCCCTGATGTTCTCCCTCAATGTATATCTAAAGTACATGTGACATCAATCTATAGTTAAATAAAAATAAACTGTACAGAAAGTTAAAGTCAATTTCCAAGATTTTGAAGACTAGGTTTGTTACTATAGTTGTTTTTATTTTAAAAAGTGATCAAGAATGTGGGTATATGCTCAATCAGTAAAGTACTTGCTGAATGAATATGAAGACCTGAGTTCAAATCCCTAGCAACCACATAAAATTTGTTATATGAACTAAACTACATTATATAAAAAGAGAAGGTTAGGCTTAAGACCCAATGATTTCTTATCTTAATTTTAAAATTAGCATACAGTAGCAATGACTTTAGTATACAGGTGTATGAATTTTATCCCAGGTTTAAAATTTTGTAACCACTACCATCAGGATACAAAGCACCTCATCACCCCTTAAAGCTCTTGCATGAAGTCACTCAATCTCACCTTTAACCTCTGATAACCACTGGTCTTTTCTCTGTGATAGTAATTTTGCATCTTACAAATGTCATAATTATGGTTCGTGAAGTAAATGGACCATGTACTTCATCTTCTAAAGGAATGCTTCCCATTTGCAAAGCCAAGTTAAAATGGTTATAAACAATCTTGCATAGGTTTGAATGTAAACATATGTTTCCATTTCTCTATGGTAAATGTCTAGGAGTTGAATTGTTAGGTCATAGTGTGAGTTAAACCATTATTAAAAAAACTGCTAAAGTGTGGCTAAGAGCACTGGCTGCTCTTGTTGCAGATTCAAGTTTGGTTCCCAACACCCACATGGTAGCATAACTACCTTTAACTCTAGTCCCGGGGAATCCAATGCCTTCTTCTGACTACTGTAGATATGAGGCGCACATGGGGTATACATACATATAGGCAGGCAGAACACTCATACACATAAAAGAAAATAATTTTAAAACATCGAAAAACGATGAAAGAACTACTAAACTATCCCTCAGTCTGATTGCACCCTTTTTCATTCTTGCTAACAATATGTAAAACTTTTAACAATTTTACATCTTTGCCAGACTACCACGTTGTCACATTTTCTTTTTAAAATAATTGTATGTGTGCACTAGTTTTTCACTCAAATTTCAATTTGTACTTTCCCAATGATCATGATATTTTCCTTGTGTTTATTAGCCTGCCCCAAGTCCTCTCCACTTTAGACTTCCATCAGCTAGTTTTCTCCATTTTAATTCATTACTGATAAATTTTGAGAGACCATTATATAACTGCATCCAAATCCTTTTCCAGATGCATGACTTGTAAATACCATGTCACAATCTAGAGTTCTCCTTTCATCACCTTAATCTATTACAGAATTACAATTTATATTTTGAAAGAGTCCAATTGGTCTATTTTTATCTTAAATAAGCATATTTCAACGATGCAGTTGATGTTCATATTTTACCTCATACTTTTAAAAATTAAATTACAATTTGTTCAAACTTGTAATTTCATTTGAATGATTTGTATTTGTCATTTTTTATTAAGAGATTTTCTATTCATTTTACATACCAACCACAGCTTCCCCTGTTCTCCCTCCTCCTGCCCCCCAGGCTCCCCCACCAACCCACCCCCCGTTCCCACCTCCTCCAAGACAAAGTCTCCCATGGGGAGTCAGCAGAGTCTGTTACATTCAGTTGAGGCAGGTCCAAGCCACTCCTCCCTGCACCAAGGCTGAGCAAAGTGTCTCAGTATAGACCAGCTCATGCACTAGGGACAGGTCCCGATCCCACTGCCTGGGGGCCCCCTATATAGTTCAAGCTCATCAACTGTCTCACTTATCCAGATGACATCATGAGATTTACAGGCAAATGGATGGAACTAGAAAATATCATCCTGAGTGAGCATTTGTCATTTTTATATATCATGTTTCAGTGAATGTCAAAGTGTTCTTTAGATACCCACCATTTATGATGCCCTTTCTTCTATGATTTTACAGAAAGTGCTATAATTTGTCCCTTTACATTTACATCTGTGATCCTCTTGACACAGTTTTTTACATTGCTGGACATTTCATGTTGAGATTTATTGTATGTGAATTCCCAGTTGTTTCAATAGTTTTTGTTGAAATTGATGGATTGGCATATGTTCCTTTGTCACAAATATACTGGTCATGTTTTGACCAGTATATTTCATGGTTCAAGACTCTGTGCTCTGCATCATTAATCTATGTCTATTTCTCCAACCATACCTCACTGTTTTGAACATTGTACTAGTACAATAAGTCTTAAAATAAGAGAGTATACTTTTTCAAATTTTAACTTCGTTTTTCAAAGTTACTCTAGTTTATTTGGACATATACATTTAGAACCACCTTGTTTACCTCTATTTTAAAATCATATGCATTAAAACTATACTTCATTGTGGGAAGCAATAGCATTATTATTTGAGTTTTCCAATTCATAAACACATTATGTGTCTCCATTTGTTTAGATCGTTTTTACCCTCCTGTAAGTCACCGTATACCGATCAAGAACATGTTTTATCACATTGAGTTATTTCTAAGCATTTCCTTCCAGAGAAGAATTTTGTAAATTATATTTTTAAATTTAAATTATTGAGTTGTGTATGTTAAATGTACACTCAGCAACCTACATAAATATACTTAACAGTTTTAAAAGTATCTTTAATGGATTCCTTGAAATTTTTTACCTAGACAATTTCATTCCTTGTGACGTGTATGTCTTTTCTTTCTTTCTCTTTTTCCTACAATAATACTGGACAGGACAAGTTAGAGTGGACATCATGCACTGCCCATATCTGAAGTATGCTGGACAGGATAGATTAGAGTGGATGACGTGCCCTGCCCCATCTGAAGGATACTAGACAGGAGAGATTAGAGTGAACATCATGCCCTGCCCACCTAAAGGAGAAAGTACTAAGCCATTTACCATTAAGTATGTCAATATTTCTAATATACACATTTTTAAGATATCAAAGATATTCCCTTTCCTGTTTTGGTGAATTCTCAGGAATACATTTTTCATGCTTTTCCTTAAATGTTCAACATCTTCAGCCATTAAAGAAATGCAGGTCCAAGCAACTTCAAAGGTCCATTGTACCTCAGTCATAATGGCTATAAAATACAAAAGCCCACAAATGTTGGTGAGAATGCAGAGGAAAGAGGAACCCTTACACATTGATCTTAGTAATACAAATTATTTCATTTACTATAGGAATTAGTAAAGGTTCCTCAAAAACCATAAAAAATAGAACTGTACATGACACAACTATACCAGCATACAATAAAGATACCTAAATGCCACTGTTTACTATGGCAGTATTCACGAGATCCACATTATCAATCAGCCTACGGGTCCATCAGCTGTTGAATAGATTTTTTTTTTAATGTGGTACATTGAAATCACTATTAATGGATAACCAACAGTTCTCTAATTGTACTTGAGACCCATTCAACCATAAGGATACCGTTCCTGGTACTAGAAACATAGCTAGCTAACCAATGATAATGAAGTCATGGTTATTGTAGGAGAATCTATAACCACTAATCAAAGAAATTTTCTTTGCAACAGATAGAGACCACTGAAGAAAAACACAACCAATCACAATGCAGAGGTGAGGACCCCAGTCCTAATGGATGCCTCTACAAAACGCTTCTGTACCTAAGGCTCAGGGACATTATGGAAGAGGGGGCAGAAAGATTTTAAGAGTCAGAAGATTGGGAACTGTGAGATTGTGTCTCCTAGTAACATAAGAAGCTATACCCATAAAGGCTCACCAACACAACCACCCAAACAACATCTAAACGAGGATGGCACTAATGAACATGCTAAAATGGATGGGGGATAGGCTGTGAGGCCTCAACTTACATAGAGATCTATAGGCAACTGAGTAAATCTGGGAGCGGGAGAAGTGGTCTTCCACAGGGAAGAATGCACCAATTGGTTGTCCAGTATTAAGTAGTCAGCCCTGAAAACATCCATACAGATAACATAATGTGGACTGAACAGGTTCTATTTAGGAATATATATGTACATACAAATACACATATGAATGCAATAACAATTAGTGAAAAAGAGGCCATGATTTTGTAAGGGAACATGGAGGGCTACATGGGAACTTTGGAGGGAGGAAAAGGGAAGCAAAAATAATTTAAGTATGATCTTAACAAAAAAGAAAATGTAGTATATTCAGGAGAATGACCGGAACACGAGAGCATCACATGAAGCAAAATAGACTAATTCAAAGATGAACAGGCCAAATTTAGCAATGAAAAAACAAACAAAACAGGACTGGAAAATAAAAGTAGGACTACTAAGGATGTGAAACAAAGGGGGGTGAGTAGCAGAATCAATTATCTCATATATCTGTTTGTTAGATTTGTTGTCGTTTGTTTGTTTGTGACATGGGCTAATGTAGACCAGTTTTGAACTCTTGCACCTCCTGCCTCAGCTTCCTGGGTGCTAAGATTACAGGCATGGGCCACTGTATCTGGCTTTAACCACAGGTTTTGATTATTGCCCTTACATAAGTCATTTATGAATTCTGATGTAAAATGGCAGAACAAGCCAGAGGGAGATGATAGTTTCTATTAGGCATTCAGAGAAAACCAATGAGGGTCAAGGTATTGTAGCCTGATGGCATTCTTTTTTTTTTTTTTTTTACATTTATTTATTTATTTATTTATTTATTTATTTATTTATTTATTTTTGGTTTTTCGAGACAGGGTTTCTCTGTGTAGCTTTGCGCCTTTCCTGGAACTCGCTCTGTAGCCCAGGCTGGCCTCGAACTCACAGAGATCCACCTGGCTCTGCCTCCCGAGTGCTGGGATTAAAGGTGTGCGCCACCACCACCCGGCATACATTTTTTTATTAAAGGTGGGAAAGAGAATTACATAATGATCCTTTAAAATTAAAGGAAGAGAAAATAAAAGCAAATACACACTTGTGCCATGTATTCATTTTTATAATACCTGTCATTTCTATACCAACAATAAATGAATACAGAATCACTCAGCTCTTTAAAAAAAGCTGACATGGACCGTCAAGAGATTGTCTTCATTAACTACCACACTTTCTGAAGTCTGGCAGAGCTTGTATACCACAGAATAAAAAGTATGTATGTTCTTCCTGAATGAACAGATGAATGCATTGGCTCAAGCAGCAAACAGAAAGAGCTTAGATTCTAAGCATATCTGTTGTCGCCTCATATTCTTAAATAAGAGGTTTAGTCCATTTATGCACAAAAATGCCAGAGACTTATCAAAGTATTTAAATATTCAATCATAAATGATAGAAGAACAAAGAAAAATAAATACGGAGATTGTAAATTCTGAGTGGAACAAGTATACTTTGCTTTGCTTGTGATTGTGGATTCTGGAAAAGTATGTGGCAGCATGATACTTGGAAAATATTCAGGATGCAGTTTATTTCTTGCTCATCCTTAAGTCTTTGAACTGTTCAGGGCTGAGCAAGAGGCTTATCACCTACAGGACAGAGATGGAAGATTCATCCACGTTGAAAGAAGAGGAAATGAGAGAGAAATCTCCATAAAGAAAGCGGAGGGGGAGTCAGTGCCTCCTGGAGAAAAATGAATCATCAGATCGAGAGATGAGATATACTGATGGCATTCTTGAAGGAAACAATACAGACAAAATTTTGGACATGGTGAAGAATAAAGAGAATGTTCTCAGAATGGTGGTCAATATTTTGAAAGTGAGTGGAGGATTTTAGTAGCCCAGTCCAGGTAAAGTAAAAGGCTCACAAGAGGCCAAGGGGAGGAACTTTATGTTTACCTGAAGCTCCATATTATAGAAGTCAGGAGAGGTGATTGGGGCTTCACCATACCAGAGTTCCTAATGCCACTGGCCCAATTCTAGTCTAAGACAAAGATATCAACTTCCCTGAACCTCAGAAAAATGATGTAAACAGTATACCTACTTCATAGAAGTGCCATAAAGATTAATTTTAAAAATACTGAGGATTCACTAAACTGATTTATAGTAATTTGGTAAATGTAAACTACACGGTAATTACTTTGGATGTATCATGGAATTTAGGTACTGTCCGACAGGTCAATTTTTCATTTTGTATTTTTTAAGGTACCGAATTTTATAAATTAATGGACTTTACTCAAAGTCTCTTGGGCAGAATGTCTTAACAAAGATAAGTCAAACACTTTCTGGTAATGCTGAAAATCAGAAGTAATTTACAAGCATGAAAAATTGTTGTCTGGAGTGAGGGTTGTGGGGTAGAGGGGTGATGGACACACAGGACATGTGAGTGTCGTGCCTACTGAGGCCAGAAGAGAGCATTAGATTCCCTTGGATCTGAACTTAGAAGCAGTTATGAGCTCCCTGATGAAAGTGCTGAGAACCAAATTCAGGTTTTCTGGAAGAGGAGCAAGGACTCTTAATTGTTGAGCTATCTCTCGAGCTCCTATAATCCTAGAGTAATATTAAGAGATTTGAATGAGAGTATCTAGTAATATAAAGGATCCCACTAAAAATAAGGAGTATTTTGACACAGGAGTGTCTTGAAGAGAAGATAATAGCTCAACCCAGTTATTATAATAACTTGACAAGGGTCAGCACGCAGGTGACTGGTAAATTCTTGAGAGCAGCAGCTGTCTAAGAATGGCCACCCTGAGCTTTGGAAGCACAAGAGCAGGAGAGCTAATGAGAGAGCTAGGCTATCAAAGACAAAAGGAAAGAGAAATAACAGTAGCAACTGTCAATGACGGCTCAATGGGAACATCTCAGAAGAAACAGAAACCACTGAGAAATCAGACAAAATTTAAATTTCAAATAAAAACATTGCTAGAGTAGAATTCATAGAACTTTTTTTGTTATAGCAGAGGCCAAATATCAGGCTGTTGCAGGATACTTAAATGATGAGTAAAGTGTCTATAATCTAAAGAGGAAGAAGAAGGAAAAACTCTTGTATTCAATCAAAAGAAAAGGACAAGAGTTGGAAGTAGTGAAAGCTACAAGGAAAGTCCTATCACTATATAGAGCAATGTCACATGTGCTTGAGATCATGTGATTCAGAGGCAGGAGTGGGAGAGGAAAGCAAATGTGTTCACCAAAGTCCTCAAGGAGAGGAAATGGGGATGGATTAGCAAATCAGTGAGGAGATGGCTAACCAGAGGAGGGACACACAAATTTAAAATAAAAAAAAAATTAACTACTCAATAACTAGAATGTGTAGACGGTATTGAATTTATCAGTATCTGTGGTCCCATTTGTCTGATTTTGGATAAAGAAGAAAGTAAATACCAGGACACATACTTTTTTCACTTACTGAATCATCAGAAATCAATGTAAAGTGTTATGGAAGTGGACTACAAGAAACAGAAGCTAGAAATGGGGGAGGAGAGAAGAAGTAAAATTATCAAACATTTCATTAGCATAAACTACAACTAACCAAATGCACAGTTGCGGAGCTCAGTCCCAAAGAATAGATCTGCAAAATGCCCCCACACCTAAGGCTCTGGGAACACTCAGGAAGAGGGATAGAAAATGGAAAAAGCCAGAGGATCAGGAAGTTTGCTGTGAGACTGTGTTTCCTAATAATGTCAGAATCTACATCCATGAAGTCTCCCCTATATGACTGCCCAGACATAAGCTGAACCTTTGGACTACACCAAAGGACATGTCCAACTGGATGGGCGAAAGCCCACGAGGCCTAAACCCTATGGAAAAAACACTGCTGGTGACTGAGAAAAGCTAGAAGCAGAAAAGGTGGTTTTCCCCAGGAAAGAGCACACTACTTGGCTATCCGGGACCAAATGGTCAGCCCTAAAAACATATATACAAGTAACATTAAATGGACGGGGCAGATTACATTTAAGAATAAATATGTAGATACATATGTGTGTGTGCAACAACAAGTACTGAAATAAAAAGAGGCCATCGATTTGAAGGAGCATGGAGAGGAGTGAGAAGTTATAGTGGAGGGTTTGGAGGGAGGAAAAGGGAGGAAGAAATGTTGCAATTAGATTATCATATCAAAAATTAAATAAAAGAAAAGGAAACAGCATATTTAAAAAACACGATGTGATTTTAATCTGTCAAATTACAACAACTATCCATGTACATACATTTTTTTTCTGTCTGGTGTATTCTGCCAACGTGTAGAAAGTACAAAGAAAATCATTATTCATTGAAATAAAGATATAACTTATAGTTAATTGGTTAAAAATATAGACAAAAGTACAAAGAAATTCAGAAACACACTTCATGAAGCACACCCACGTGAATCCATCGTGAACTATTAAACACAACCATGATTCAAACTTCAGCATGAAAATGGTCAGGGAAGGATAGCTGCCCTCACAGTACATCCCACGAAAGAGAGCCAGTGGGTGACAAAAATTACTCAGGAAGAGAATTCCAATGTATTTTACCAAAGTAGCAAGAATTTTGCTGTTGGAAACACCAGTCAATACCATATCCCTTTTTATATTTATTTACTTTATTACTTAAAATTGCAAATTTAAAAAATCCCACATGAAAGTTAACCAGACCCAAAGTCTATACATTTAAATGGACTTCTATCTAATTAGAATAGCCGTTCTGAGACAGTGAAGCTTCACATTTGCTCATAAACTTTTCATTTTTATTTTATTTTATAGAATGAAAAATCTGTGTCCTGGCAGGACTGGCATATTCTATATGTGGTTGGGAGTGTCTCAGAAATACTATCTCTCATATCCAAAGAAGCTCATGGCATCCTCTTCCTGCAAGCATCCTGTGTCTAAGATGCCTGTGCAATCCTGGACATCAGAAGCAGACACAAACTCATGCGCTGGAATCACTGTACCCACAACAAAGTAAGCAGAACTTGATAAAGTTACAGCAATATCAAGTTATCAACCTCCAACTTCCAGTCTATTCTATCAGCAAGCATTTTCAACTATGAAATGTAGTTCATCACAATAACACTTTCAATAAAATTTCTGCAAAATTAGATGATAACAAGACCATGATATTTTAAATTGAATGAATTTGAAGATAGTTAAGAATTAGACTCCCGGTGGAATTCTTGATGTCACAAGCCATGAACACTACTGTTTAATGTACACTCATGCTCCATCTGCTTCCGTTTCCATTACCCACATCTCCTAACCAGTTTCTCATGCACACTTTCCAGCTCCATGCTGTGTTTTCTATTTATTGAATACATTTCTCACTTCAACATTTTTCCACCTGAGCTGGCAGTTGTGGCTTTTACGGCTGTACACATGCAGGTCTCCTTAGATTATGAAGTTCATATTTTTTCATTTGCCTCATGCTTCAGTTCTCCAGCTTAGTAGGCCCTAAAATGTGCAAATTGAGAAGTGTTTTGCAGCAGCCATTGCTATTCAAGGCCATTGACTTGTCATCAATTAGATTAAAACATTGGTTTACAAAAATAATGTTTTCTCTTTACTTCATAAAAAATAAAACACTAGCAAAAGGGAACCCAGCTGTGCTAAGAAGCGAATTACTTTATTGTGGGTAAGCAAACATCTTCTGGTCAGGACAGCAATGTATTATTCAAGTGCACTTTACTACATCAGTTCTGAAGTAATGTGAATGTTCTATGTTGTTTCTAAGTAAAATAAGGGAGTGGAAGAATCTAAAAGAGTTGACTTATTTTTGTCTTTTTTTCTTCTTCAAACTTGTGAGTATCTATTTGGGTTCCTAAAAATCATGCTATCTGCAGTTCTCTGAGTAATAATAAGCAAGTTGAGTGACAACGTCTTATTTTTATAATATCTCAAAATGTTATATTTAAAGAAACTTAAGAAAATCCAGAGTTCTGAGCCATATGACACTGCGAAGTAGCCAAAACTGTAGCTGTCCACTTTGATGTAGGCACTGATTTTAAAAATAAGAGAAGACAGGAAAAAGCATCAACACATTTTCTTGTTTTTAATCAATAATGTAAGTTATATTTTAGCAGACCCCTAAAATTTGTGTAATAGTTTGTTAACTAGTAAAGTTTTCCATAATTAGAAATATTTTAATTTTCCTGATATGTATTTATTGTACACGATGCTGGGCTAGGACATTTTTATAAGCTGGGTAATACACATTGAGCATAACCCCAGTGTCTTCTTGTTCTCTCTTTTCTACCCCCTTATTAGTTACCCTGTTCTCCCTGACAGTTCCATTTCTGTTTTTTAATTCATATATAAATACACAATTGTACATACCTATACAAAATCTAAAACCCACAAAAAGAGACAAACATGATATTTTTTTTCTTTCTGAGACTGATTTGATAGATTATATCCAATTACATCACTTTCCTGAAAATGGTATCACTCCATTTCCCCCTATGGCAGAAAAAAATTTCACTGTGTACGTGTGCATACTTACTTTATTTGTCTTTCTGGTTTGGAACACTTAAGTTGGTTCCATAGCTTAGCTTTTATAAATAGAGAAACAAATATTGATGTGTACATATTTCAGTGATATGTTGACTTAGTATTCTTTAGATAAATATCCAGAAGTAATATAGCAAGGTTTTGTAGTTGTTCAGAATTTTTAGGATCTTCCATATTAAATTTCACAATAAATGGACTAGTTTACATTTCTACCAGCAGTGTATAAGGGTTCCTTTTTGCATCAACAGAAAATTTTGTATCTTCAAATCATAAGTAATTATCTGGACATGCCAGCTCATATCTCTAATTCCAGCACTCAAGAGGCTAAGGCAAGAGGATTACTGAGAGTCTAAGACTAACCTAGGTGACAGAGAGAGTTCTAGACTATCCTGGACTATATATATAGAGAGATTGTCTCAAAAAAATCATAAAAAATAAAGTTTATACTCTACTTCCATAGGCAGGTGATTTCTTCCACTTTGCTCTTCAAGATTGCATACATTTCATTTTAATAATTTGTTATCAGTCCAAGTACTTCAAAAACATGCTCTTCTATAACATCCTTTTTAATGCAAATACCAGACAGAATATTATCAAAAAAGTGAGAAATGGCAGAGCCGGTTGCCTTAATACAAAAGTAGCATTTAAATTTCCTGCTGGCAGATGCATTTGCCAAGAAATGTCTAATGTAATAAATTTAGACAATTTAACCAGCATGGTAGATTTGTCCATTTTTACTGTCAAGCATCAATGCTGGCATTTAACCCAAGTGGAAAGAGACACATGACTAAATTTACAATGAAAGATTCCAAAATTATTAGTGGTTTTCAAATAAGATGTTTTACTGGCTCACGGGCTAAATATACATCCATACATATGTAACACATAGTTGATGGACTCATTATTACCATATGATAAAAAAAAATCATCTTAGTCTTGTGGTTTTTGAAAGAAGAAAATCCTAGTGTAGTTTCTTTTTGCTATTAAATACATTCTAGAAACTTAAATAATGCACAAAATATACAGGAATCAGCCAAATGTGGTCTAACCCTATCAAATACAGGTCAACGCCACCATAGCAGCCAGTTGAAATTTCCCCTGGTGGAGCTGGTGAACGTTCTGGACACATAGAAAGCCTAAAATTGAGGCAGAATTACTCTGACATTGTATAAATAATCTAACTGTGACCTGTGAGGTTAAAACCTATAATTGAAGTGATACTTCAAAGCAATGACTACTTCTTCAATGCTATATTGTGCATCCAGATAGGAAGATGACTTGTTGGGGTTTTGTCGGCCAGGAATAGTACTGCAAAAGTGATATTTTCAACAGCTGCTGGTGCATTTGTGCTCTGACAAATTAGAAGCTAAATCAAAGCATTAAAGAACATCAAAGACTTAATTTAATGCAAAAACAAGTACTCCAACTGGATCTATTTTACAGTGAATTAATAATGCAGATTTGCGCCGAATGTAAATGCTTTGTTTTTTAAGGTTGGGAAGAAAAATTTTGCTTAAAAAATATAACATCTGTAAACTCACTATATAACTTCACAAGAGCATTGCAGAATAATTTGTTGTGCTGAGCAAATTCTAGAAATTTATAAAGTAATTGGCTCTTTAAATTTAAACGTGTATTGATTATCAAAAATTAAGTACACATTACCCTGAACGCAGTGGCAGAACAGATAATAGTTGTAACAGTGGGCTCAGCTATAATGCCTATAACACCACTTAACAATTGTCTCAGATGCTGAAAGAGTTCTTTGTTGGTGATTTTCATATAAGCAAAACATATGTACGTGCACTGGCTCCTCGTGTTGCACTGCTAATGCATACGTATTTATCACATTGTCTGACTATGTGCTCAACAGGAGTTCTTTACAAAGGTGAAACTACCTTGCATAGGCTATTAGTGGAAATTTTAAAAATGCAAATAATAATAAAACTTTATTAAACTAATGTTAATATGAAGGTTAAAGACAAATAATTCTGAAATGGAGTTTTAACACCTTAAAAATGCACATAAATGTAACTGTCTATACTACCTGCATTTAAATATAACCTGTGTTCAAAGATGGGCATGAGCATATTTATGGGACCATATAGCAGATTTGCTGAGCTAGAGTTATCATATTTTTTTTCACAATTGCTAAGTATTACTGTGGTTCAGAATTTCACTGAAATTCTGAATTTCACTAGGCATTACCCATGAATAAGAAAGTTTCAAAAAATGAAGCAAGTTTTTTAAAAAATTCTTTGTACTGATAATATCAGTATCACATTCCTTTGAGAAACTGAAAAAAAATTCTCATGAGTAGATTTGCATGTTGGCATATTTGGTCATTATAAAATTAATATTTAATACTGTAATGTTCAGTTACTTTTACAAATATTTAATAGTATGCTTATTTAAATTTCATGTTTAAAAACTCGAACTGCTCACTAAATTAATATCTGGGCAAGTTATTAGAAGTAATTGGTGTTCAGATCTTTTCTTCCAGCAGAGCTCAGACTCTGCGGAACCACTCTCGAGAGAAGTATACCAAGTATCTGGGCTCTGATGTAGACAGAATGCTCAGTTTCAAAATAGCAAGTTTGTATCTATTATATATTACAATAAAGCCCCTTCCTCATTAATTTTACTGAAGTCTCCAGATGGGAAACAAAATATTAATTTTGTTCAGCCTTAGGCATTGTTGACTGTTAAGGTGCTCAGTAAATCACTGACCTTATTCACATTAATATTAGATTTCTACTATAAAAATTTAGGACCCTTGGGTACAGGGTTCAGTTTGTCATAAGTATAATTAATTGTTTTTAAAAATGATTAATTTGTCAAAATGGCAAAAAAGAAAATATTGGGCAGATGAGGCTCTTGAGCAAGCTAGCCTACCTTAAAGTCATGGTAATACTCATGAAATTATGCAAATTAATTGACTCTTTCAATGTTGCATAAAATGCTGCTTCTAGTACAGTGCATGGAACATTAGGCTGTTCATCCAGCAAAAAAAATAAGAAGAAAAAAGTTGCATTTCAGAGGCTGGGGTCTTTATAAGCCAGGCCTTGTATAGACCCCAGCTACACTCTATTTTCTACAAAACAGTTGGCTTTCAACCGTTGCACGAGGACCTTGTTCTGTTTATTACAATTTCTCCTCAAGCAGTTGTCAAGAAAAAAACTCAGCTATGTCTTATGGGTTTTCCCATCTTTTAACACAAAACAAAGCAAAAAAAAAAAAAAAAAAAAAAAAAAAAACACTGGAAGAGTCTTTTATCATTGAAAATGGGAAAGGGATGTGGTATTTATTATAGAGTTATTTAGCAACACAAGCTTTTACAAAGACACAATCATCTAAGGAAGACAGAAAATGATACTGTATTATATTTTTTTCAATAATGTTCTCATGATAATTTAGTAGAGTTGCTAAGCATTAAAAAATAACAAGAGAAAACTAAAATTCAATAACCTTAGAATAAGGGTCCTGTTCAAAGTAACTCGAAAGTCAATGTTCAAAGCTTGAGTGAAGAAAAGCATATATTAGTGAAAATTTCAGTTTTGTAAATGCATTCTTATTTTAAATGCCTTCTAGAAAGCAACTGCTATAATCAGAAATAGCAAAATATTAAATTTTAAAATTTAGCGAAATGTTCCCTCTGTAGTTAATTCTCAGAACTCCTTCATGGAAATAACAGCATCTGCCGTGTGAGATTTAGGCGTGCATCAAAGAAAGAGGATATCCTCTGGTTCACAACTGTGTCTCCATTAGACAAATGAACTCATGCAATCAATTATTATGGTTGGAGGCAACAATTCCAGACTGAGACTATCAGATGTGTATTAGTGTATTAATGTTCAGCCCTCCTCCACCTATAATTCTATATTAATAAACATTTCTCAACACCTTCATCACGTTATAGCGTCTCCGCTCAGAATTTCATGGTTTGACTTTTCTCATTGTTATCCTCATTGAGACTGACTACTTGATTATGACACTGGAATATTTTCCCCTTGTGAACATTTGATTCTAATGCTTATAGAAAATTAAATACCCTGGTCATGGTGTTGCACACCTTCGCAGATCCCTGTGAGTTCCAGGCCAGCCAAGGCTACATAGTGAGGCCCTGTCTAAAACAATAACAAAAACAGGGATTACAGATGGTCACTAGTAACTGAAGACAGTAGCACTTTTTCTGTGATTTTAATACGACTCTACAGATTTTATACTTGCTTTATGTTTGACAAAAAAAGTGAGGACAGAATGAAGTGGGCACTGGTAATAGCAACTAATCTCTTCTTAAAGATAAAACCAAATTAAAAGATTTAATTATTTTAATTTTAACTTAGTCTTTAAGTCATGAGTTTGATTTTTTTCTGGCTTTTGAGACATGATCTCACACAGTAGGTAAGACTGTCTTAAAACTCATCTGCAGATCAGGCTGGCCCTTAACTTATTGTAATCCTCCTGCCTCAGCACAAAAACACTTTAAAATATTTTTGTTAATTTTTTGAGAATCATAAATGCATACAATGTATTTTGATTCTGTTCACCCACTAACTCCTCCCTCTAACTCCTCACTGGTCCACCCCACACTCTTTTCCAACCCCTCTTCCCAACTTCACATCCTCTTTTCTCTTTCTATAACCTACCCAGTTAAATTAGAGCATCAAATATTTTAAAATAACACAGTTTGTTTCATTTTGTTTTATATTTTGAGATAGGATCTTGCTACATATACCCTGGCTAGTATTTGGTATTTATTATGTGTTGCATACTTGTTTCAACTTGGAGCAATCCTCCTGCCTCAGCATCATGATGGATATTACAAGGGTATATGTACCATTACACTGGCTGTTTAAATCTCACAATTTTCCAGCTTCACAACTGCCAATATCAATTTTTATTTCCTGATGCGTTTGCTACAAATGACCATACTGCGCTTTTGAACCCAATATCATGCTTTTTCTAAGTCACAGCTTTTAAAATTTGCTCTTCACTAACACAATTCATAAAGACGCTCAGAATTTCATTGATATCATACTAATTATCAATATAATCAACATTATCAGTTCTTTTTTATTTCTCTTAAATGTAAAATAATTCAACAGATTTTCTCACTTGGCCATGTTTGTGCAAAGCAGAATTGCATAGGTATCTGAGCAACTCTTAATGAGAAATGCTTAAGTAAAAGGAAAAAAATGTCAATTTCTTCAAACTGCTTTCCTGGCTATACAAATGGAAATTCACATGGATTTTTTTTTCTTTCAAAACTAGAAAGTCATCATCACAGACATATAAAAAACAAATTCATCTCTCAATCATACTATGATAGAAAATAATTCCCTAATGACCCAACGTTCTGCTTAGTGAATACATCTCTTTGTGAAAATTGGAAAATGATTAAAGAAAGCATGCTTAAACTAATCATGAACTATCAATATAAATCCCATTCAGAACTAGTATTTTTTAACACAGAGACATACATAGCACTTATAACTTTTGTGCTGTGGGATGGTCTGTATGTCAAATGTGTTGCTGATTGGTCAATAAATAAATCACTGATTGGCCCGTGGCCAGGCAGGAAGGATAGTAGTTGATGATGGCAGTGGAGACCAGACTTCAAAGGTCGCTTTAAAATACTGCCAGAAATACGGAAGTGACAAAGTGCGAGTGATAACGCTGGTGCAGAATCGCGGGAAGGGTGGTGCTGTGAGGATGGTAATAATTCTCATTTTTGTTTAAAATATAAGGTGTTCTGATCACCTCTTTTTCAGCCTATACTTCCTGCCTGGCCACGGGCCAATCAGTGATTTATTTATTGACCAATCAGCAACACATTTGACATACAGACCATCCCACAGCACTTTTGCCATTTCTACATGGTCAGACAATGAGGATATCCACAACTTATACATACTAATCTGTTGCAACAACTCCTATATCTATATGTAAGTTACCAGTTGCAGTTTCTGATAATACTGAGAAGCTGTGGTCTTGTTTCAAACCTCCACCTTCAGGGCTGGAGACAGGACTCTAGAGTTAAGAATCAGTACCGCCTTGTAGAGGACCTGTGTTCAATTCCCAGCACCCACATCATAAAGTTCACAACCACTTGTAGCTCCAGCTCCACAAGATCTGACACACTCTTCTGGCCTCTACAATCACTGCACTTACGAGTATCAAGCCACACAGAGACAGAAATATAATCACATAATTAAAAATTAAATGTTAAAAATCCAGTTCCATGCATCCATTCTGCCTGAGGTGGTTTCAGGCCCAACTGGGAGGCCCCAGCTAATTGGTCAAACCAACACTAGGCAAATTATGCTATGCTAATTTTCACCAACATCTGAGATCTGTGTGGATTCTGATTTTCATGTGCAATTTTATAATGGCACAAGTTAATATCTAAAACAGGTGGCTTATTTAGCAATGTTCATGAATTGGCTTCCTGATGTCATGGGTATCAGGATATCTGCTTATTACTAATCTCAGGGGTAAGTCAACCCAAACTCTCTTTAAGAAGTCATCTTGCACATACATGCAATTGCTCACTAGCGCCATGTACCAGATTGAACATACAATCTCACAATTCCCCAGCTGCACAATTGCACAAACATCTCTGTGCTGTGAGAAGCAGATATGGAAATAAAATAGGGATAAAGCCAATGTCAACTTTTATTTCCTGGTGTATTTGTTCTGAGAAACATAAACCAAGTGACCATGTTATGCTTTGAACAGAGTTTTCATGTCTTCATTCTGCCTGAGATACTTTCAATCTCAGCTGATTGGTGGTTTCATAGACAATCGACTGCTTAGGTGAGGGATTAAAATTAAGACAAATTAATCAAAAACTACTAGAGGTGCACAAAAGCTGAGTGTATTTTATGTGGTCACATTTATTTCATGCATTCCACAAAAAGCATACAATATGCCTCCTCACTGTAAAGGTCACCCTTCATTCAGTGGCTACCACATGTTATTGGTTATTGCACTTAAACTTCACAACCATCCTACAAGGTAGCAATATTTGCCTGTATCTTATTTGGAAAAAGCAGGCCATGGAGAGGTCAAATGTCATGCTGGAGGGGTTCGGGCACATGACTTGCACAAAGCACATAGTTTGATGTCCCAGAGCTCTACCTCCAGGGCTTGTTATCTTACTGCTGCCCCTTTCTAATTTAAATTATCTTTTTCACCAGGAAATTCCCTAACCACCATCCTCACCCCCAAAGCACCACAAGGAAACATTCAGTACTTCATCAGTGATCTTATGTTTCTAGAGGACAACAGCCTCTGTTTCTTTTGATGCAGTAGCAACTGCATCATCTGGCATACAGTAAGTGGCTAGGAAACATTTGAACAAGAACATCTAAAGAGGCCAGAATCCATATAGCAGTCCCATTACCAATGTCCCCTCTTAATAGTCAAAAATGTTTATTTTTGCGAGATAAATTGCTTCTTAAGAAACCCAGAACCTAGATATATAACATACATTTGCCCAAACTGAAATTATCAATATGCTCCACTTCCATAAAGTTTTCAAAAAGGACAGTAGGAATCAATCAATTTATGCCCTGGGAACTCTCACATCAGAAAGCCTAGGTTTGTTTCAGAAGCTGTGCTATGGATTAACAATCCACCAAAAAAAAAGACAAAAAAGACTAAACAACACATACTCAACAACTTCATTTGCATTACAAGTAGGTAGCCTGCCATGGTATTTTGCTACCCCACTGACACGTTGCCAGGGAACAACAGAAAAATAAAAACCTGTGTGTCTACTCACAGGTGAGGAGCAGAGCTTGAATAAAATGAAGCTGCTATTCAATCTGTTATTCAGCTCACCACATAAACACATGCCCGCTCTCCTCCCAGCCAGGAGAAGAAGGATGACAGGGGCAGCCACCTGCCAACTGGAGGTCCCCAGCATGGAAAGACCCTGAGGTTCTGTACATGATGAACAGAATGTTGAAAAAGAGCAAAGAAAAGGAGGTAGTGGCATGGAAAAGAACTTCTATACCCCGCCAGAGAAAAGGAATTTTAAATGTAACAGCAGCACCTATGAAAGAGAGAGTGGTAACAGGAGGCAGCAGTCACCCCCAGGAGTCTGAACTAGCAAAGGGACATCATGGTGACCCATTAAAGCAAACAAACAAATTTTTTATTAAAAAAAAATTCAACAAACATTTATTAAATGTGCCATAATCTGGGTCTGTTTTAAAGACAATTATCATGGTTCTTGCCTGAGTTTGTTTGATCCCTGAAAAGCATCCAGAAAAAAAGATATCCTACTGATAAATAAGCCTTGCTGAGTACAATGACTTGTCAGTGTTTACTCTTCTGGCAAGTAAGAGAATCAAGAAACCTAAACTTTAAACCCAGTTATGTCTGACCCTGAAGCCTTCCTGTACTAGCTGCACCATATCATTTTGCCATAGCACACTGCCATCTCCAACAATCCCAATCTTCTACCAACCACCCCTTTGCAAATCCTGAATCAGAGAGACCATGCAGAGCTGAATGAATTCTGGTTTTACTTAGGCCCACTTTCCTCTATTTCTAGTGACCTGATGAATTTTTGTGGGGCTTTGTCAGCCCACACTGCCACTTCTCTTCATGATAGTGCCTGTGGGGGATTATCACTCATTCCAAAGAAATGCACTCCACTAGAAAGTCCTACTCTTTGCAAGCGTGTGATCACTGGCACTTCACAGCACCCACTTTTTTTTTTCCCTCAGCTAGCTGCACAGTGATTTAGAAGCCAGAGCATGCTTTGGATTCACAGAGAATCTGTCTTTTCTCACTGTCTGTAACGAGAAGGTACTTCCATTGCTACACAGACCAGCAACAGTAGCATCACCAAGCTTGTTAGGCATCTCAGCCTTCCAGATGTGCTGAAGCAGTTCTCCATCCCCAAATGTAGGGCATTTGTGTGCATATAATCGCCTTTAAAAAAAACTCCTAGCCATTAGAAAGAAAGCATTTCGAGTTCTTTGACAGCAAAAAGAAGCTTGCACGGGTGATAATAGTTACTAGAGGGAAGCTTGGGCAGTTAGTTGACAAAAGTATAAAAGGAAGGAGTATGCGGCACATTTGGCCCATTGTTCTAATTAGATCACTACAACTCAGAATCCCTGCTTGCTACCTAAAGAGAGCAGCATGCTGGCTCTGAAATCTCATCTATGAAATGGCTACTGGCTATGTTGACAGGTGAGAGAATTCTAAGCTGCTGGCAAGATTCTGGGTTAATACTTTATCATAAATGCTCTTTAAGGGAGACATAGAGACCCTTGTAGATTCTAAAATCAGAATGGGTCCTAGGAAACTGATGTACCTCACAACCCTGTAATAGTTACAGATAATGACATTTTTCCAGGCCAGTAATTCTTCTAAAGCCTACAGAGAGATATAATTTCACCTTTAATATAAGATAAAATCTTTATTCTAATAACATATTCAAAGAAAAGAGTTGGTGACTTGGATGTAAACTAGCAGAAGTGGCCATATTAGAAGCTTCTTAAGTGTGTTTAAACTCAGTATGCAAAGATGACATTAATTAGGAAGTAATAACATTTCTATATAGAGTATAAAGAACTACTAAGATATAATACCTACTCTACAATTAGAATTCAGAACATGAAAAATTATAATTCACAAAGTCTGGTGGTTTTGTTATATAAAGTATATATCTATATAAGTAGATATCTGGCTTTGGTGGCCATTAATATATTTTCAAACATTATTCATTACAACTGTATGTAGCTCTATCAAGCTACTGCAATTTAGTCCCAACACAACTCTCCTTACATTTCTGCAGCTAAACTGGCTGGATGCAGACAGAGAAAGAAAGGGTTCTAGTGGTAAACAGTGATGGCTCATCCTTCAGTTTATAAAGTCCAGACTGTCAGCAAATGGGCGAAGAAATAAATCCTATTATATCAAAACAAGGTTTGACAGATTATTCAAATCACGGAAGCAAGGATAATAATGAGTACATAAATGTATTTTGAATTGTAATCTCTCCATATGAGCCGGACTGGTCTACTCTGGTGACCGGACTAGTGAATACCCTGTCATCACAGAGCCTTCGTCCAGTGAGTGATGGAAACAGATGCAGAGATCCACGAACGGGCGCCAGGATAAATTCCGGGAATCCAATCGATGAGAAAGAGGAGGGATTCTGTGGCAGGGGACGTCGAGATCGTGATGAGGAATCATGCAGAGACGACCAGCCACACTAGTGGAAACCCGTGAACTATGGACTAATAGCTGCGGAGGCCCCATAGGACTGGACTAGGCCCTCTGGATACAGGAGACAGTTGTTTAGCTTGAACTGTTTGGGAGGCCCCCCGCAGGGGGATCGGGATCCATCCCTGGTGCACTGGAGGGCTTTTTGGAGACCAGTGCCTAGGGTGTGACACGATGCACAGCCTTGGTGCACAAGGGAGGGGCTTGGACGACCTGCCTCAGCTGAGTGTGCCAGGTTCAGCTGACTCCCCATGGGAGACCTTGACTTGGGAAATGTGGGGATGGGGGATGAGTTGCGGGGGAAAGCTGGGAGGTGGGAAGAGGGAAGTGGGGGGATCTGTGATTGGTATGTAAAGTGAATAGAAAATTTCTTAATAAAAAAATGTTGAGGGCTGGAGAGATGGCTCAGCGGTTAAGAGCACTGGCTGTTCTTCCAGAGGTCCTGAGTTCAATTCCCAGCAACCACATGGTGGCTCACAACCATCTATAATGAGATCTTGTGCCCTCTTCTGGCCTGCAAGATTGCATGTAGACAGAACACTGTATACATAATAATAAATAAATCTTTTAAAAAAATGTTGAACTTTAAAAAAAAAAAAAGACTGATAAATCAGTGCTTGTCCATAACAAAAACTATGATGCATAGACCCTAGCTGTGGCATTTACAAAAAACATCTTCCATTGACAGATGTCATAATAGAGAACCATGATAGAGAAAGATTAACGCAACTAAAGAGGCCTTTCTTTTTAAGCACTTGTACTTTAGAAACAGTAGAATTTGTGTTAAGTACAAATTAGTTGATACTTTGAAAAACATTCTGAAAAGTGTGACTTCCATGGGGAAAAAAACTATAATTAATATGATCAACCTGTATGTAGAGTGGCATAACAATATCGAGTAGATTTTGTGCTTTAAAGTGATAGGCGCATTTCTAAAAACCTTAAACATTTACTAATTCATTTGATACTTATAATAATTCTGTGAGACATTTATTAACAACATTATGATTCACTTTTATAGATGAATAAACAGAGGGACAGCCAGGTTAATCATCCCAAAGTCACCAAAGAGCAAGAAAGTGATCCAGGACTTAAGCCTAGAATGTCTGACTTCAGAGGCAGGTTTACCCCCGCAGGTACCAAATCAATGCACAAGTTCAAGTGGAGAAAAAAAAAAAAAAACAACTTAATGTGATGTTATCCCCAAAACTAACTCTCCCTCCTCTCTCTCTCTCTCTCTCTCTCTCTCTCTCTCTCTCTCTCTCTCTCTCTCTCTCTCTCTCTCTCTCTCTCTCTCCCCCCTGTCCAACCTCTTTTTTTGGCATTTTGAGACATGTTATCATGATACAGTTCTAATGACCTAGAACTCACTATGTAGACCAGACTGGCCTTGAACTCACAGAAATTCATCAACCTCTGCCTACTGAGTGCTTGGGTTTAAAAACCTGTGCCTCCATGCCAAGCCTAATAACATTTCTGTACCACAGGCTAAAGGATATTATCATTATGGCAAGGAAACAGAGCAGCAGTCATTGCTTTACTGTCTTCAAATCACAAATGCCTTGATAGTCAAAGCCAGCCATCAAAAAGTATTTAAATTTTATGCACTAAATGTTTGACTAATCTTATATTAGTTGCAAGTATTTCATACATCTACATAAACTTTATTGTTCTCTGTCATATCTCATATCTTAGTAAGTAAATTTCCCAGAAATATCTTTCAGGTTATCTACCAAACCTTTGAACCCATTTACATGGTTTTCTTAAGCCATGGCTTGAGGTTCCTTCCCAAGACATGGAAAGGTAGCCATAAATCTTTACTCTAAGCTGTGCCCCATCATTCAGTTAACAAGTAGTTGGGAAACACTGGTTACAGAATCAATTTCAACTTAAATTCTCTTTATGTGATCAACTTTTGACTCTAAATGTCAACACCATCTTAGTTCTGGAACTACAGTGGTTTCTCTTGAGAAGTCAATCTAATAAATATTTTGACTTATGTTTTTACTGAAACGCCCAAATCAGCTGACTCTCTTATGTAATTCTACATAAGCAAAAATAATAAAGGTTTTAACACTTTCAACCACTTAAAACATGATTTCAAAAAATTGCAAATGCTAACAAATTTTTTGGTTTGTTTATATTACCATATTCAAATTCAAAAATCAAATAGTTGTTAGTAGTATCAAAATGAATACACAGTAAATAAGTTTTATTAATATCCCAAGAGGGGAATACTTATGTAATTTAAAATCAAAGACATTACTATTACTTTTAAATCTTTATTTTGTCCAAATAACTGCATAATTTTTTAAATTTATTTTCTCTTATATACACTTTTATAAGTCATGTAAATTCTGATTATTTCACTCCTAAGTGCTAAATTTTCACATTTACAGAAATTTAACTTTTTTTAATTATTCTTTTTTATTTAAGAAATTTTTAAATTCATTTTATATACCAACCACAGATTCCCCCTCCCATCCCTCCTCCTGCCCACCCCCCAGCATTTCCCCAACCCATTCCCATCCCCTCCTCCAAAAGGGTAAGACTTCCCATTTTATATAGAAAAATATTAAGATTTTTTTTAAGTTGAAGTTTCTGTTAGATCAAAAATTAATACTACTTTTCAAATCTATGTGCTTCGTACATATAAAATGCAGCATAATATTATGATGACAAACCTGTTATTAAACTCAAAATGTATGAAAAATTCTGTCAGTATTGATGATTTGTAGACAGGGAATAATTAGATTTGAATTTAATTGTGCCCTTTTGCAGTGCAAGCTTTTCAATTTATTGGGAATGCATAGGAAAATGATGTCTGTGAAGTTAATATTATAAAAGTAACAACAACATGGTCACCTCATCAAAGGTAAGAATTTGTTTCTGCTTTATAAATTACCTGCACATCCAGGTGCGGTATTATAAATCAGGCCCTCCTGCGGGCACAAACAACATGCATGGGACATTATCATTCATTCTGACCTAATACCTTTGGAGCAAATTGCTTTGGGTTTCCGAACACTCATTTTTTTATTTTTATTTATTTTTTTGTCTGCATGGAGGAAGCAGAACCTTGGGTTGGGATGTGACAACCAAATAAGATGTGAGTGTTCCACTTAGAACAGAGAGCCTTCTGTTAGTTTTATGAAATGTAAATGTCCTGGATTGTAGAACTATATACATGGTATCTCCCTTCTGCGAGGCCCACCAGGGCACCCCTGAAAAGAAGATGTATCTCAGTAGGGTTTTCCTTGTAAAATATTTAAATGAAAAATTGAGCATTTTAAGGCTTTTACAATCATTCTTTTTCATCATGCAATAAAATATTCATACAATGCAAAAACACTGCAGTTGCAACAGCGTTTTAATTTTAAAAATAAGCAATACAATAGTGATTCCCAAGAATGTAATGCAATCAGATAAAGGAAATATCAAGAGAAAAAGGAAATTATATTTTTAATCTCCTAGAATTTAATATTTAACAAAAGTACCCTTCACTTTTATTTCGAATGAAAGCCTTTTTTTTTTTATTAGAGAAATGGAGACAAATTTAGTAGGCATAGCACGGATCTCTTGCTTGTTTTATAGGTTCGCAATCTTGTAAAGTGGCATTATCACTTTATTATTCTATTGCTTTAACTTATTATGTGGCTAAGTTCGCAAACCCAGAAAGATTCCTCCATTAACTACGTAGGAAGTAATTTGGATTACTTATTGAATTGGGGCTAGAACATTTCATTATAAGAAGAGCTGGTGAGGATAGCTCTATTAAAAGCTGAAAGAAGTATGCAAAAAAAAACTTAGAAGTTTCTTAGAGGAAGTATGTTTTCTATAACTCCTATTTGTTTCATGATATAGGATAGTAGGTTAGGCTTATTTGTAAAAGGTATACTGTAAGTAAATTAAATTTAAAAACATATACGATGTGTTCAAAAGAAAACAACATAATGAAACAATATAACATGAGCATTTATCGCCTGTGTGATCAAGAAAACTTAAAGGCATTTTTGTCTCCATATCAAAGGAAGGTACCTGTGGTTAAAGAAGTTGGCTTAAGGTTAAACTAGGTCACAGGTTCAAAGCAAAATTCATTTTCATTTCCTTTTTTTAAAAATGACTGACACTATTATGGTAACATAAATTAAGTAAAGGCAAAATGCTGTTACAACTTAAATAAGCAGTCATATATGACTATCAGCCTTTTTAAAAACACTCATGATTTTCAACTTAATTACGCATGCATTCAGGGCTGTGCTTATTACTGGCATACTATGTATTTTAAGAAAGCTTTCAGTTATTTGGAAGTTGTCATTTTTTCCTAAAAATAAACTTCCTAAGATGTAAGAGTGTGATCTTTAATGTTTCATCAGTAAAAACAAACAAAAACAGGACTTTTGAAATCTATAAGGAGGTTGCCTTTGATGTCACCCAATTTTATTTTAAGATTAAACGTTAGAACTCTGCAGGAAACAGTCCCATTGGGCATGCAGGGGTTAATGTAAGAGTCAGTGCCTGGAGGAATATTGTCAGCAGGGGGCATTCAGTGTTAGAAACCTTGGGGCATCACTTCCCTGTTGGTGATCTGCCCCCAGCCTACCTTGTCCTGTGCTTAAATCATCATGCTGCTGGTTGCCCCCCTGACTCCTGACATCCAGGGTTCCTGACACTGTTTCAGGATCCTGGCCATGCTGAGCCTGACTTTGATTCTAACCTGATTCTAACCTTCTGCTCTGTTTTCCATCCTGCTTCCTGTTTGCTCTGTCTGCTCTATCTTGGGTCTTAATCTATTGCTCTGTTTTCCATCCTGCTTCCTCTTTGCTCTATCTGCTCTATCCTGGGTCTTAATCTATTGCTACCACCAGATCTGGGTTGAATTCTGTTTGATGTTTTGGCACTTTCTTGTCTAAGACTCTATCCTAGCCGATCTGTTCTATCAAAAAAGGAAAGATTACACCCTACCCCCTTCACATATTTAGGTTCTACTAGTTTATCTAAGTTTCTAGATTTCTAAGCTATCTCTTGATTATGCATCTTCATAGGGCATAGTCTAAAGTTGTCAGCATTTAATCAACAAATTCAAGATATCAAGAATTAAGTCTTAAAGAACATTTTATTTTTCTACCTACTGATCCTAATAAAATCAGCTCACTTCAAAAATGTCTTTTATTCATACTTTCTTTATCTTGAACTATAAAACTGCAAAAAGCACATGAAAAGACAAAATAGCAAAGCCCTCCATTAAAAAAATAAAATAGACACTTCACACTGTGTCAAATCCTTTTTTTTTTTCGAAATACAATATGAGATGAGATGAAGGTGTCACACAAGGAAAATTTGAATAGACAGATAAATTTTCAGTGTTCATCCAAAACTTCTAGGTGCCCTGACTGCTACACATCAGTCAAAGTTTGCTATCTATTATAAACTAAAAGTACTTGTACTTCTCAGTGTATGTAATGGGAAGATGTTCACTTATGGTCAAGTAACTGGGTTGGCTACTTTTGTACAGAGCTTAGTAATCAAATATATATATATAGTGTTTTATTTATTTAGTACCTTAAAGAATAAAATCATGTACCCTTGTAAACTCCACATTGACTCATAAAGGCAATTAATGAACATTGCATATTCTGACACTTTCTAAAAAATATTCTGTAAATAATAGTTCTAAAGGAACTGCAAAAATATTAAGTTCAAAACAATTTATGTTTCAGTCACAGGAATTATTTTACAGTTTTTCGACAAAGTGTTGTTCAGAAAACTCAAGCTTGAGGTCCCAAGCTATATACAGACAGTCACATTGGTCCACATCCACATGCTTGCCTGGGAAACCAACCACAGAGGATAAACACGATACAAAAATGCCAAAAACTAAAAGTGCCTTCCAAATACTCTGGAGTACATTCTAAGTACTTGTTTGCTGGCTAAATAAAGAAGGAACATCTAAAAAAATAATTGATATCTTCTTTCATTCTGACAAAAGGAGGTTGTTTTGAGCTCTCACTAAGAAATGTCAGTGGGCGTCACTAGATGTCAGACCCAGTTCCCAACCCTGGCATAAAAATCAAATTGTGTCTTCACCTCTTTCATCCCATTAATTTCTTTTTGAAAGCATGAACATCTAAAAATCCTGGAATGTGTTACCTAAGAGTCCTCCCTAAAAGCAGCAAATCATCACATGTTAGTGGCAACTTATGAGAAGATGTACTGAAATGCCTCCCCTGGGATGTGGGAGCCTTCATCAGCAGCAACAAGATGCTTAATGGATTCTCTCTTTTCACCTTACCTGCTACTTCTAGGAGCTGAGCTACAGTAAATGCTCATATGCATTTTTTTATTATTCATACTTAATCCTAAATGGAATTTTTATGTTCAAGTAAAGATGAATGGAGGGGGTCAATAATGCAAATTTACAAACAAAGGTAAGTCCTCCAAAGAGGAGTCACTTAATCTATTTCTTCCTCTTTGGTCACCTGCCCCCGGCTTATACCTTCTACAACTGCCCCAAACTCGATGACCAGTGTAAATCTAAACAAAGTTCTAGATTCCCAGAACAACCTGACTTCAAAATACAATTGTGAAATGTTTCAGAGCTGTGGTGACATGTTTTAGCTGAACTGGTTTTTGCAAGGCTAATAGATGTGCTGCAGGTAGCTGACAGAAGCCACTGCCATGATCCCTTGGTGGGGTCACTATGCCTTGGGAAACTGCTTCTTAGCTTGGGTGTAGAGGAGTTCCCTCTACCACAAACATGCTCATCAACACATCAGAATGCTGCTTCTGTTTTCTTCGGCATGACTTCTGTGTACACCTTTGAGAGGTTGACTAGAACAAGTGCCTGAAAATGTAATGGTTGATGAGGAAGAAATGCGCCAAACAGGGAGAATAAAAATGGATCAACGATTTGTTTAGTAGTGTATACCTAAAGAAGCTTCAGATCTCTTTGCTTTTTCTGGTTGTATTCATATGTGAGGAAGCACTCCTTAAATTCCATATGGGGAAAAACAATAAACACTAAGACTTGGAATTCTTTGTAACCTGAGAGAGCCTGAAGATCTCCATCTGTTTCTGGGAAACAGCATCGAGTCTGCTGGCATTTTCTACTTTCAATCAGCTGGCCTTGAAAATGGGTAGCTATGTGGAGGCTGCTTACCTACTGCAAGAACCAGAATGGCTTTGTCCCTTCAAAAGCATAGCTGACTTTCAGTAATCAGGGTTGGTTTGTTTGTTTGTTTTTTGTTTGTTTTGTTTTCGTGTTTGTTTTACTGAAAGAATTGCATCCCTTTTCCAACCAAAATAGGACTTTCTCCTTTGATAAATATTAATAAAATATGAAAAGTAATACAAAATCTTGTCTGACTAGTCACCCAGTGAAACATCTTGGAAAGACAGAGAAAAAAATTGTCTCTCTAGGATAGTAACTAGTGAAAATCTGAATAGTGAGAAGAATTTCAGGCCAACAACACTAACATTTTAATTAAACAAGTTCCTTGTGGTTTTGGTCTTGTTTGTTTGATTGGATGGTTGGTTGATGGTTTTTGTTTGATTAGTTGGTCGGTTATTTGGCTGGTGGGGCAGGCATGAATTTACTATATCAAGAAAGAAAGGACTGTTTCATTAATATGATATTTTGGCTGTGTTTTATTTTTCTTTTGCAGAAAACTGGTATAAAGTTAGGGAAAATGTTACAAACATCAGCTTTTTACTGTGGTTAGACTACATTTTTAAAGGTTTTTGTACTATTTTATTATATAGTGTAATTTTAGCTCTATATATTAATGTATATGGCTAGAACTAAGATTCCTCAATAAATTTCCACTGCCTTATAATTATGTGTTAATAGAATTGTGTAATTACATCCTACCCACATTTGCTTCAAGCATTTCCCCTAATTTGATAACTTGCAATTATTATTTAATTTAAATCAACTCACCATATACAACCAATGAATTTAAGAAACATTACCTCTTTGATGGATAAGAATTTTATTTCCATATATATAACAATATAGGTAAACAATATTTTTGAAACAGTAATGCTTTTCCAACATATGCAAAATAATTTATGGTTGTGTATTCTGTCACATGGCTTAAAAGCTGCAGGTTAAGCAAATTACCTTAGGGGATTTATTCTTAATTCTGCCCATCAGGTAAGTGAATTATCCAGTCTGAGTCTTTTGGTGAAAGCTGCATTTTTTTTCTAGCTACCTTCCTACTTAGCAGCCTAAAGGGACCCATTACATCAGCAACAACTCCTATGCACTGTCGCATCCCAGCTTGAACACACTAAACTCGAGGCCTTTGAAATCTTTAAAGCCAATCATACGTAAGACACATTCTATAGAGCAGGGCTAGCTGGCTGCACTTCAGCACCAAACAATATTTCCAGCTTTCTGATACACATGTGTCACCTCTTTGTGACAAATAGCTGGTATTAATTAGGCACTAGACTTGGTGAGATTGCTGTTATTAACTGAGAGAAGATGGGTTGGATTTAATTGTGTGTGACTTCAAAGTCAAGTGACTGATATTTCAAGCATCATTTAAAATGTTTGCTATTGAAGTCATTGTATTCACATAAAGACTGTCTAAAAATATAAAGGAGACTGATGAGAAAGAGCTGAGTGCATTTATACATCTATCTCACGAAGAATATTCAATGTCATTTTACTGATATTTTCAACTGACATATGTAATATTTATTTTTTTAGCTGTATAAAATTTTTGTTCATAATGGACTTGAAAGTTCTCAAAATTAACACTCAGCAAAAATAATTTGTTTATAGTGGTGACTGCTCTTAAAAGGACAAGTTTATGATTTATTTCAAATACATTTTGATGGAAATAAAATATGAAAACTGAATCCAATTACTTTAATAAACCTATAGTGTACTTATAAAAATAATTAAGAACACAAAATAACTAACACACATTTTCATTTTTAAATACTACAATTGCATTCCAAACTACTACAAAAAAGCAATTCTGCAACATAAAAGCTAAACTGAAATGCAATGACTGGAAGGATTTAATGATGACTAGTTTTTGCTATATTAATACAAAAAAAGTAAGGCAGAAACATTGCAACTTAAGATGGTCCAATACATGTAATTAGTAATAAAAGAATCACAAAACCAATTAAGACATTTATTTACTGGAGAGTTAACGTAAAACACACAAGACAATTACATGAAATTTTGCTTAATTGAAATGTACTATGTTGTAACAAAATATCCTCTGGTGTTGTTATAAGAATAGAAATATAACCCATGACAGCCAGAGTTAATACCAAGTAACATATCACAACATGCTTTAAGATAAAGCCAAGAAAAGATATCCAAATATGAATATGTTAAGAGTTGGGAAACTAATATTAAGTCATTTTATTTCAATTTTTTTCCACTTTTTTCCTTCTTGATCACAGTCTTAAAAATTTTGGAAAAAGGATAGGCTTGGGTCGTGGAAGAGGAATGAATACTACTTGTCTGTGACTTCAAGAATCTAAAAGAAACATTGATCCATAACTTCAAACAGAGCTGAGGAATGTGGCGAGGCAACAGAGGATCCCAGTAAACAATGACTGTGAGAGACCACATAAAATACCAAAATGTTGAACGCTAGATGTATAAAGGAAACAGACTCTACCCTGAAGCACTGAATAAAGGGTAGGAAAGGCGTAGATTCTCTCTACCTCTACTATGGGTCTACAAAGAAACAAAAAGAAAGAGAGAGGGAGGGAGGGAGGGAGGGAACAAGAGAGAGAGAGGAAGGAAGGAAGGAAGGAAGGAAGGAAGGAAGGAAGGAAGGAAGGAAGGAAGGAAGGAAGGAAGGAAGAAAGGAAGGAAGGAAGGGGGAGAGAGAAAGAAAGAAAGAAAGAAAGAAAGAAAGAAAGAAAGAAAGAAAGAAAGAAAGAAAGAAAGAAAGAAAGAAAGAAAGAAAGAAAAAAGTCTCAAGAAGCAAAGAGACAAACAGAAATTTGAGAAATAAGATGTAAGGAGTGGCTGCTGGGAAACCACCCAGCTCCACTGGTGAGCCTTACTACACGCTACACTGGAAAAGAAGGGACACATACCACATATACATATAGCACGCACATATATATTAAGAGATAAGACCCAGAGAATCACAGAACCGTGTCAACACCCCAAAAGAGATTACCTGAACTAAAATGCAATAGAACACACATACTCAAGCCAAGACAGAGTATCTTGCTACACAGGTCTACTGCACACTGGCAAAAGCAAATTATTTGGTGGCATCCACTGGCACATTGAAACCAGTGTGGGGAAAGCAGGGTTATAGCTGAAAACAGACACCAACTAGGTGTGAAGTATCTGAAGAAACACATCATACTGGCAGCATGGAAACTACCAACAGTGTACTGACCCTAGGCATAAACGTGACTCTACAGGTAACCAGTCTGTACTCGGCTGAGGTACTGTATGTTGACCAATCTAATCAAATGGGCTTAAATCAAATGGGAAACAGGCAGGCAGCTCTTGTACCAGCAGATTTAAATCTGTATGTAAGGCAATGCAGAGAGGAGAGGGATATTGAGTGATATTATGTTATTTTATTTTACTTTTATTTCAGTTAAAATTTATTTTACTAAATTTTCGCCCTTGTATATATACTTAATGTTTAGTTTAATTGTTTTGTTGCTTGGTTACATTAAGAGCCATTCTGTTTCTACACTTATTCTATTGTGGTCTCTCTACTATTTCAGTTACCAACAACCTATCATTTTCCCCTATCATTTCTACCTCATTTCTCCTTTCCTCTGTCCTCATAATCCCTCTAGATCTTTATAATGATAATTTTATACCTTTGGTAATCCTGAGGTCTGCTCATACAATATCCCAGTCCCCCTGCTCTGTTTATTTTCACTTCCCTATTTGTCTCTGATGCTCATATATAAATTCTCAGTCTTCCTGAGTTCACTCTCTTTCAATCTGTAACCATTTTGGTAACCAACATCCTAATATGTATACCATACCATCCTTATTCCTTTATTCTCTAAAAGTTATTAGAGTTGAAGAAGCAATTGTTTTAAATGGTTATCATTACATTTTCACAGCAGGCTTATCCATGATTTGGTGTTGCTTCTGCATTAAGAAAACACTATCAGAGTAGTACTGGATATCATTCATGGTACCCTGAGCACTTGAACATAGGTTTAGCTACTGACTTATACCCTTGATCCAAAAAGAAAGAACACCTCAACCTACTATAGTCTAGTCCCATTTAAACATTATAAGGAATTCCACTTAAAAATATGGGTAATTTAATAAAAAAAAATCAACTAGGTTTAATCCCATATTGCTAGGCCAGGACAAAATCACAAGAAACTTGAAAATCAAGACAACATGAAACTTGATTCCTCATAAAATTATTATCTCCATAATAAGACTAATTAATGGACTAGAATAAGAGTGAATTACATAAAAAAATTCAAATATGCATATTTATTACATATTTTACATATATTATATATACATATATTTTATATATATAAAACAGTGTTTAACACAATCTAGGAAGACACAGACATCTGAATAAATTGAAAATGAATATAATAAACTACTGGAATAAATAATAAAGTCAATGAAGAATATGAAAAAGGAATTGAATAAGGAGATAAAAATACTTTAAAATTGACTTGGAAGTTAAAAGATGAATAAAGTTTTTCATATCTGTGGAAAGTTTCAGCAAGAGAATGAATTGAGTAGTGGACTGTGGTATAGCAATTTCCTCTGGGGTAAAACATCCCATCCTGTAGGGAAGCTTGTTAAGACTCAGGATGTTCTAAAGGGAGATAAAACACTCCATCCTGTACCTGTATGGAAGCTGGTCAAAACTTGGGAGGTAAACAACTCAAGGGCATCAAAAAGTTCTGTAAAACCAACCAAATTCAGTAGGTTCTGCAGTGAGGTCTGAGTTTGCAACTTTCGTGAGCTCTCACTCATGCTGAGGTGAGCTTCTGATTTATTTCTGCTCCTTTAAGTAACCCCTCACCCAGATTCATATAAGTAAATCCAATATACCATATTGATTCACCAAGTTGGATTTTGGTGATATCCTTACTTTTGTCTGTTATTGATTCCCTATCTGGAATAAGTAGCTATTTGTCAACATCTGCCCAGGAATAGTACCTCATAACATGGAAAGAATATCAGGACTTAAAAACAAGGTAGATGGATTAGAACATTGAGACAATAATAAAGTAGAAAACATGAACAAAATACTTGAGGTCTATGAACATTGTGACAGTTCCTCTTCACTGTCAATTTGACTAGTTTTGGAATCACCATAGAAACACAACTTTGTGAATATATGAAGGTGTTTCATGAATGAGGGTGGGACCATCCCACGGGTTGAGTAAATGAGTGAAAAGAAGAAAACAGCTTAACGCTAGTATTCATCTCTCTCTACTTCCAGATGAAATGTAGTCAGCTGACTCATGCTCCTGACATCATTCCTTCTGGCCCATGGTAGATTTTACCTCCAAACTGTGAGCCAAAACAAGGTTTCCTTTCTTCAATTTTTATTGTTTTTGGCTTTTTGTTTTGTTTGTTTATTTGGTTGATTAGGGTAGAAAAACTCCTTTTGATCAAGAGAATAGAATCTCTGGCCCTGGTAGAGACCTAATATAGGTGGGTCAGGTCCATTACTTCAAGGGATGACTAGTGTTAGTAAAAAAGGTTCACCTTAAGTCATGTTGACTGAATGGGCAGAATAATTAGTCCTTTAATGAGATGCTATACTTTTACTTCCCAGTCTTTGCACCTAGTGTAATAGTTTACAAGGTTGTAGCCATGCAATTTCTTAAGTATACCAGATTTTCTGAATTATTCAAAAATATACACATCTCCTTTTCTTCTTTCCATCTCTTTTGTAAACATGTTTTCCTTAACAGTTTGGATTTCCTCCAATAGTTTAGGCTTCCTTACTTTTTCTCTAAAGCCTCCCTCCCCATCACATGGCTGCTAGTCTGTCATATGACTGATCTTCATGCCAATTTAAATGGCATGCTTCTTTTCCTTCTCTCCTCCATTCTCCTTCAATCTGCTGCTGATGTTTGCATATTGCCTTCCCTTGGCATTTCTTTTAAAAGCTAACAAAATTGTTTCTGAGTTTCTGTTTGAGACCACCCTTAAATTCTTTTATTGGTGAGACTAAGAATCTCAAGAGGGTGACCAGCAGCTCAATTGATGCAACCTAGTCCCTCTACTGGAAGGCTCACCTGGCTACAAGAGATGGCCAATTGAGACTCTGTATCCTTCATTACTAGGTGTCCACATTAGGATCACCTTCATAGATCCCAGGAAGTCCTACACACACACACACACACACACACACACACACACACACACACACACACAAATGAATCTCAAGAGGTGATAAAAATTTCTCCTGTATCACTTCACTGAGTATTTTGTCACAGCAATAAGAGAAGAAAGTAATTAAACCAAAATTATTAAAAGATCAAATATATGAGTCATGGTTATAGAAGGTGAAGTATAAGCCAAAGACATAAAATATAGTCAATAAAATCATAGAAAATATGTCAAATGTAAGAAAAGAATTGTTCATCCAGATATAGGAGGCATGTTGAATGTCAAACAAACAGGAGAAATCAATGAAAAAGATATTGAACCCATGAACTCTGAACAGCTATTATTGCCTACACAAGATCTGCACAATACTAGCCAGTCAACATTTCAGCATGAAAGCTGCACCTCTAGTTCAAGAAACTATAGACAATTGACAGTAGCTGAGAGAGAGACTTTTGTACAGTAAAGAGCCCCATGATAGGTTGCCCATCCCCAAGAGATTAGCCTTACATTCATGTGCATACAGACAACGCAAACTAGACTCAGTAGCTCATATACATATATGTATGTATATATACATATACATATACCTTCTGTGTTTCATATATATATATTTTGAAATAATACATTTAATGATATTAGAAATTAAAAAAGTTATACTCCTAAACTGAGCAAAGGAAGCAAGGAGAAAGGAGGTGAAAAAAAGAAGAGAGGAAAGGAGAGCAGAGGAGAGGAGAGGTGAAGAGAGGAGGGGAAGAGAGGAGAGGAGAGGAGACGGAAAGAGAAGAGAGGAGAAGAGAAGAGAGGAGACAATTTTCAAAAATGTTCCCAGGATATTTTCAAAAACTTGAAAAAATACTAGATGGCAGGCTAATACATTAATTAGTGAAATTTCTTCTAAGCTTTTATTTGTATATTTACTTTGAAGAATCAAGAATAAGCCAGAAAACTCTATCTGGACTATCCCCAAAAACAGACTTGTTCTTCTTATGTGGCCACATTGTCTTAGAATGAATGTGGTGGATGATGGATCCAACATCACTGATATCTAAAGAACCATAATTTAGTTCCAGTGTGTCCTTGTCAAGGTTCTAGTCCACAGGGCTAAAAGATAAGCAAGATTTCAGTTTCCATCCAAAAGGAAGGACATGTGAACCAAAAGGGAGTTTGCCTCCTGTCAGTTCTCATGAATAACAAATTTTCTTTTGGAGAACTGCTGCCCCTTGAAGTCTACTGAAAGAAACAGAGAACTAATTGCAATAGATTTACAAATGTTAACATTATTAAAGAATGTGTGTGAAAAGTAATACAAAACTGCTTATTTAAATTTTGAAACAATATGATGGAGCTAAACCATGCTGAGTACATAAATCAACATGTTCAACATGATTTATGTGGTTGTTAATCTTGACTCTCAACTTGATTGGATTGAGAGCTACCTAGGAGATTCGAGACACTAACCTCTGGGTGTGTCCTCAGTCAGAGTACATTAAGAGATGATTAGATCATGGAGGCTAAAAACTAACCTGCAGTTTAGTCCACTGATGGATTCAAATTTTCAATAGCCTGTTGAGTGGTGGTAGAACTGTGGAAGGTGGAACCTGGTTAGAAGAGGCATATCACTGAGTCCTATCTTACCCTAGACCCTTGCTCTCTTAATTCTGCTTCTGACAGGACAGCTGTGCTCCACCACATACTTCCACAGGATGGACTGAAACCGTAGAACAAAATAAGCACTTCTTCTTTTAAGTATGAATATTCTGTCACAGCAATGACAAAATCTAACTAGCATGATTCATTCTACAAAGAACTAATCCCAAGCACATTCTTCAGGAGATACCCTTTCCTCTATCCTAGAAAATTTTCCACCTTGTATTCCTTCCTAATAAAACAAGGATGGAAACGGTCACGACAGTGGTAAACATTAACATTCTGAGTAAACAGAACTCAACCATCAGGTCAAAGACTATTAGTATTTTGTACCTCAGATATTAACAAGAATTTTAATGCAAGATATTCTATTTATAATACAAAACGTATGTTAAGGTCACCCTTTAAAGTATCTTAGATTTCATTTCATCTCTTTGGATCATACCTATTTCTTTTTTTCTAGTTCATTGTTATCAAGGACTGAATTCATTGCTTTTGCTACTTAAAGTCTTTTATTCTACAAATGCTTATTGTATATAAGTGCAATTATAATAAATTAGATGTGCATGCATTGTGCTTTAATGGATCTATATTGTAATGGGAGAAAAAGAAATGTTAAAGTAAGATAGTGATAAAAATAAATGAAAAACAAAGTTAAAAAACACTGTGGTAGAATTATAGAAAAGTTGAGGTGAGTAGGTTTTTCGGAAACCCTTCTCTGGGAAGATAATAGCTAGGTTATTCCTTAGTGAAGAGAATTACAAGCAAAAGAAACAGCTCTTGCAAAGGTTTTAGGAAGACATGAGACATGAGAAAACATAGATCTTCAGAGTAGTCAGGAAGAGAATGACTGTAACAAACTTATACAAGGAGTTCGAATTCGATCCTACACAAGAAAAAATGCCAAGCGAAGAAAAAGTTCCTCTCCAGCAGGCCTTCCTGTTACCCAAAGCTTCTTCAAGAGCTAAAGTCATTACAATCATAGATAGATATAGTTCTAAGTCAGGGGCAGCCAGTAAATCGAGGCTCTGAGATCTAGGTGTAATCTCAAAACCTAATACCTAAAACTACTTCTACTTTATTTTTCAGTTTAATTAGATGGTTTTAAGGATAAAATGTTTTAAGGGTTATAGTCCTCATTTTTTAAAGATTTGAGTAGGGGACAGAACTTGAGTTTAGCACTCTCAACAACTTAATCATCCTTTCACCTCCAAGGATAAATATTTTTAATGGTGCTCTTTTAAGCCAGTAATGATGGCTGAATCTTGGATACTCATTAGTTTCAGGGATTGTGTTAACCAAGTATCCGACTATAACATTGAGAGCTTAAATGAAGAAAGCATGAAAACCCCCTTTAAGAATCTATGGTCAGAATAAAAGAGGGGAGGAATTGAAAAGCATCAAATGAATGCTTGTTCTGTCTTGACTATCCTGAGATACAAAGGATATTTTCCTTCTGTCTTAGAAAGATGCAAAATAAGTCGTGTAGCCCAGGAATACAAAGACCTTATTAGCTTACAGCACAGGAGGATTCCTGAGGTTTGATGTTTTCTGATTTTTTAAAGCATCTGCCTTGAAATTTTTATCACATAATTATGTAAAACAAACTATTATGCTTTATAATATTTGCACTGGTGATTGTAACATCTGCAAATCTGTAAGCATAAGAGCAGCTCGACAGCATATTGAGAGTGAATCTAAAACACTAAAAGAAAAAAAGTCAAGTAATACATACTAAAGTTTTACATATGAGTGAAACTAAGGTTGTAGAAACATCCCTAGAATTCAGAGTGCTCTTTTTAGCTTAACAAATTCTACACACACACACACACACACACACACACACACACACACACACACACACACACACACCAACACTTGATAAATCAGGCAATTTATACAAACTGAAAAAATTTTAAGTATGTTCCAGTAAGTTTATTTTATGTGCATGTATGTACATCATTCTAACACATGTGCACTTAATTCTGAGGAGTATAAAATTCACTTCAAGACTCAGATATTATGCAGCTTACAGACTTAATCTGGATAGCTATGGATCTAGAGCTGTGTCAGTAGACTACAAATAGCCTGCATTTCAATGTTCTTGAACTTGATTGTTTCCTTTTATGGTCTCTTTTAAAACTTTTTAAATGAGTATATTCTTGAATAGTAAATGTTATACTTACTATACAGAAATGCATTAAAAATCCAAAGCATTTAATTCTAGTAAGGAGTCAGAGGGGTTAAGAACACCACAAGAAAATCCACAGAATCAACTAACTGGGTTCATAGAGGCCCGCACATACTGAGTTGACAATTAGGGAGCCTGAATGGTACTGGCAGAGACCCTCTGCATATGTATAATTTGATCTTCTTGTGGGACTCCTAACAGTGAGAGCAGGGGCTATTTCTGACTCTGTTGCCTGCTTTTGGCGCTCTTTCCTCCTACCAGACCCTCTCGTCCAGCCTTAATAGAAGAGGTGCCTAGTCTCACTGCACCTTGATATATCATGGCTGGCTGAAGGTCCATGGAAGGCCCGCCATTTTCTGAAGAGAAATCGGAGGCTGAGTGGACGGGGCCATGGAAGAGTGGAGGTGGGGTGGGGGAGGAACCAGGAGAAGGAGAAAAGGGAGGAGAAATGTTGGTCCGGATGTAAATAAATAAACAAACAAATAAATAAAAAAAGAAAAATGCTGGTGAGGATATAGAGATAACGGAATTCTTAGATGGTGGTGAGCTGGTATAGTCACTATGGAAAAATATGGAGGTTCCTCAAAAAATTAATGATAGATCTACCATAAGACCCAGCAATTCCACTACTGGGTATTTATCCAAGGAATTAAAACCACTTCATCATAAAAGCTAAATAAATGAGTAAATAAAAAAATATAAAAAAACCCTGCCATATGACAGAAGCACAATCTACTAATATCTAGGAAAATTGATGAGGAACACATGAAGCAGACTCTCTGAGTAGCTTTCCTAGAGAAATTACCCACAGGTGTTCAAAGACACATGTGTTTACACTACTAACTCACTTGAATTGATATAAGTGCCTACAATATAAGATTAGACTGACAAATTATGGTTTATTTATGTAATAAATTATATTCATCAGTTGAAATAAATGAGCAGCAAAAACACAGGTTTATCTCAGAAACATAATGAATAAATTCTCACATTTCTTATTGAAATGAAAAAATTCAGTATTTTGATATCACACACAAGAAAGAAATAATTTCATACACTTCGAACATAAACTCTCTTTTGCAATCTATTGTTTTAAGTAAAACAGAAAAATCATACACAAAAACATGTTCATTACTTTGCTACACACAGCAGCCAAACTAGAATGATTTAAATGTAAAAAGTAAATAAATAATTGGGCATGTCCAAATAAAAGAATTTCATATGTGCATTCAGAATTCTGTGAAAAAGCTCAGTATAAACTATCATGGGACAGCATAAAGTTATTGGGTCCTAGATAATTGCAGTTTGTATAAGATGGTGTCCTGAGCGTCTCAAGCAATTCAGAACTGCCCACACAGACGTCAGAGGGACTGGAGTGAAACACAGGACCACATGCTGCCTTCTCAGTTCCACCTGATCTCTTAGATCTCTGTGTTATCAGAAAGTGGCAGCACAGAAAAAAAGGGAATAACTGATAGTCTTTGCTTTTTTTTTTTTTTTTGCTTTTTTGCTTTCTTTTCTTTTTCTTTTTTCCAAATCAAATCCCATTCTAGTATTCTTAATGTTAGGAACACTACTCAGTGCCAGAACAGCATCCTATTTGAAGGGCACTGGATAGTTCTAGAGTATGCTACAAATGTTTCCATGTTTAAAAGTTAGGTGTCAAAAGAATGCTTAATAGTTTTCTAAATCATTCATAATTCTAACCTATGTAAACTACAGCATGCTCTGCATGATCCTGGAGAAGAGTTGGGCATGTTTTTATTAAAAATAACACAGCATCTGAAAACACCACAAATCCAGATTCATAATTCATTTACCAATTAGCCATGAAATAGATGTTGGTGAAGATTATGTTTAACAAATCATTTACATAATTATTATATAATCCAAAAATAAGTTCTGTTTATCAAACAATAATTAATATTAAACATATTTGGTCAATTCTCCCAATGCAATACAGTAGTGATCATCTATAGTGGCTTGTGTTTTGGCTCCAACAGATATCCTGACTCTTAACTCCAGAATGTGAACTTCCTTGGGGAAAAAATCAACTATATCAACCTGTATTATTATGTATGTTCTAAACACTTTAAGCAATCCAATAAGCAAAACACAGAGGAGAGACAAAGCAAAGGGCAAGGCCATGCATGCGCATGTTCCTCAAAGACAAGAGCTGCCTGGACACATTGAAAGAGTTGAGAAAAGTAATGTGCCGGGAGCCTACAGAAGGAACTCACAGGATTGCTAACCTCTGACTTCAGAGTGTAAGAGAATAATTTTATGCTGTTTTATACTACCAATGTAATTTGTTAAGAAAGTAACAAAAAACAAAAAAGACATTCTTTTTGTAAGTAAAGGCTTTTCATTTTTACTAGCAAATATATGACTATAAGTATGCACTAATCCTTGAGATTTGGGATTAAACACATAAACAGACACACACAGAGAGACACATATTCACAGATACACACACAGAAACACACTCACACACACACACACACACACATACACACACACACACACACATTCACACACACACACACGACAAAGAGCTAACAAATCAATACCTGTTTAAAAACTTAGTTATTCTGAAACAGCTTTGTGTCGTTCATTTTAGTTCCTCAAAATAAGCTATCTCCTACTTTTAAAATGATTTTAGTTTTAGTTCTAAAGCAAGAAAGCCTCTTAATAAAACTCACTATTAAGTCTTCCTTTAAAAGCCATAGAAATTCATGTAGGTTCTGGGTCTGTAATATGGCACAGAGAGTAAAGGCACTCACTGTGCAAACCTGGCAATCTGAGTTCGATCCCCAGAACCTACAGAAAATTTTGAAGGAGACAACCAACTTCACAGAGTTATCCTCTGAACTCGACAGGCAGAAGGTGGCATGTGTGCCCTTACATACATACACACAAGCAACAATAAATAATAATTAATAGTTCAAAAAAGAAAGAATATATCCAGTTCTTTGGGGGAATTAAAGTGTCTATTGCTTAGAAAACTTATCATTGTACACTTAATAAACTCCAGGAACATCAAGAGGAGACACCACAGTGTTCACAGAAAGTATGAGTTAAGAAAACATCATAAACTTTTGCCTGATGTAAATCTGAGAGGTGTGTGGTTTCTAACCAGATAAATTTATGCATCGCTTTTTCAGCTTACCACTTCTCTCTCTTTAATAGGCTCTCCGGAATCCATGACATATCTAAATTACCAAAATTTAATACAAATTCAAATTATAAAAATCATTTTATTGAAGGCATTCAATGAGAAAGGATACCTGATACTTAAATAAGCAGTTTTTCTATCAAGCATTTGCTTATAATTATTTTTAATTTAATATCTATTTATTCATTGTAAATAGATATTTTGAAGTATAAGTTTATCATTTTGAGAATGGTGATAAGCAGATCATAACACAGATGGTAACCAGTTTACTAAAAATTGGAAGGGTGATACACAAAAGTCTACCTTAGGAAATTCCTGTGTGAAAAAAAACTAGCTTTGGAGCCTGGCTGTCTTGAAGTTTGCACATTGGGCTAACAGTGATTCATGTGTGTGGTCTGTCTTACAAAGCTTTAAATAAAAATGGATGTGCTTAAAATGCAGCTCCCATAAGCTACCAACTCCCTCAAGACTTTCTCAAATACATCTAATTCCAACAGTGGAATATCAATAACTGGAAATCCTAATTGATTTGCTTCCTTTCCCCCTACTTACATGATTCATAAAATTCTTAAGCATACCTGTGAGTCTTATGATATGTAAACTGTGTGAAATCTACAGTCTGTAAAACTGTAAGTATGCTGGCTATAATTATAGCCTGATTGTATTTCCCCTTTTGACATTCAGAGAATGGCTGTGGACCCTCTGGACCATCTGGCTGTTCTGAGGTAGCCAGTTTAATAGTGCACCTTTCCTGATTTGTATTTTCATTAGCTCATCACATTGGCATTGTGGAAGACATGTGGATTGCATTTAGAATTTACATGGCCATATGCTGATGCCATCCCATTTTCAAATTCTGTTTGTGAAAAAAAATTATGGAAAACATTTTACTATAGTGCTGTGAATATACTTAGCAAGATCCACGCCAAGCATGGTGAGAGCTCTGTCCCTGCTTTTACCACATGTAATTGCCCTTTCTGTGGTATGATTATGTTTTTAAAGGAGTGAAAGCTACAAATAAAACAGATTTGAGTAAGTTTCCTGGAAGTCGATTTGTGCCTCCTTTATTTGGTTGAGAATGTGAAGAAAATTTTCTTCCAATGTGTTGGGTGCCTTTTGTATCTTGACACAAAACAAAGTCACCTGGGATGAGGGAACTTCAGTTGAGGAATTGCCTCCATCAGACTGGTCTATGGGCGTCTGTGGGGCCATTTTACTGATTAATGATTGATGTGGGTGGGCCTAGCCCATTGTGGGCAGTGATACACAAAGCAAGTGATTCTAGGTTATGTAAGAGAGAAGTCTAAGCATGAATTTTTGCAAGTGTTACAATTCAGGATGTTTAAAAAGATATTTAGATTATGTTATATATTCTAACCTTCACTAGAATCCTCTTTTTTTTTAATCAGGAAAGCAACAGGCCTTCTTAAAATAATACTTACTTCTTAAGTCTTCACACATTGTTTTTCCTTTGTCTACCACACATAGTAAATAATTGCTTTTGCTTCTTTGAGTTTTTTTTTAAGTTTCAACTTTTTTTGTTTTGTTTTGTGAAAACTTGGATGATGGCACTAGTAATTGCTTTAAATAAATTTTCATGTTTCTGTTTTGTTATTTGTCTTGTTAGTTTTCTGCTTTCCTGATAAACAAAAAGGAGAATTCTTTCACATATTGGCATCATCTTCACTGTACTGAGCAGTTACTCTGCAGTGTCATTGATACAGGGTCTTATCCTTAAAGTGGTCACTTTCAAACAAAGTAGAAAAGAGAAAGACTCCGAGACTCTCACTAAATATGCATATCAGTTCATAGGTAGACAGACAGATGATAAGCAGAACACCATTTAGATTTCAAAGGAGTTCAGAGGACATCTTCAAGTTAGCATAAGAATATGTAATAAATTTTCACTTGGAACTAGCGATCTGGTTCAGTGGGTAAAAGTGCTTACCAGAAAAGCCTGCAATTTGAGCCTCACTATTCACGGTGAGGAGGTGAGGTTTATTGATCCCAAAGTATACAGCCAAGATATACAGATAGATCAAGGAGAGAGGTTTAGCTCATTGTGGTAGGAGCATCTCTGTAGAGAAGCAGTCTTCAGGTTATAATTATGGGGAGGAGAAAACTATGGTAGACATTTTCTATTCAACCCATCAACAGTCACACATGAATCAGATTCATTTTTCTCTGAAGTTCCCCTTGAAGGAGGCTTTGCTATTCCTCCATGGGTCTGAGCCTCTGGGGTCCTTAATATGACTGCGCCCCTATCAACAGCACACATCCACTGAGATGGCTCAGTGGGAAAAGCTGAATGACCTGAGTTTGATTCCTCAGGACCCACATGGCAGAAGGAGAATAATCTTTCAAGCTGTCTGCTGACCTCTATATGCACACCAGGGCATAGACACCCTCACCCACAAATGCTTCACACAAATAAATAAGAAACTTAATTTTTTTAAATTCTTTCAAATGGTAAACACTAGAAATTCCTGGAGGAAGGCCAGGAACGAAAGGTAATAAAGGAAAGGGTAATAAAGGAAAAATATCTATATTTTCCAGAGATTCAGTTATATAGTATAATATCTCTGTCAACTAGCAAGGATCATATCTCTGTTCTTCATTCATTCAAGGAGTAGGTAACTAGTACCATATGCACCAACCGTTGTACCAGGAGCTAGAAACAGGTGGCCAATCAAAACATCAATTATCCCAGCTACTGAGAAACTGAGACAGGAGGATCATGAACTCAAGGCCACCCTGAGCCACAGAGTGAGACCTCATCCTAAAAATAAAAGTAAATGTCGTCTTTCTTCCTAGGCTTTTATTCATTTTCTGTTTCTTGACATTTAAATACTTGGGGAATGATATCTTTAATTTTAAATTAAGGGTTAAAATCCTGATGACATTTCAATAATGATTACCATTGTCCACAAAAACATCATAGAGGACTGGAGAGTTGGCTCAATGGTTAAAAACATTTGATGCTTTTACAAGGACTTAGGTTCAATTCCCAGCACACACGTGGTGGCTCACAATCATCTGTAACTCCAGTTGCAGGTGATCCAATGTCCTTTCTGACTTTCACAAGCACTAGGCACATACGTGGTGCACAACTCCCCTAAAACAAAAAAAATCTATCTTTAAAAACTAGATGACATAGAACTACTTTGTGTGGAGTTTAGATTTCTGTTACACAGAGCATTCAAATGCCTTTAAAATCGAAGCCAATATAGGATAAATGATTTCATCATGAATCCACATGATCCACATCATCTGGATAAGTAACTACAGAAAAAAAATCATGATGTGAACTTTACTCAACAAAGGCTAAGAAAAATATTGAGTCTGAAGAGGTTCATCTGAAATTGGGCAGCCTACTGTTCAGAAACTTTGATTTCAGTCTTCACATGTGCATCACACCGTGTAGCCCATGGGTCAGTGGGCTCAACCACATGGCGTGCAAGGTAGTCACTAGTATCAAAGGCGCATCTGGAGGATGCCTAAGGTTAATGAGAATTCCATTCTTTAACATTTCACTGAAGAATGTGAGTTTCCTCTAATGTGTCTCGATTCTGTAAGGTGTCATTTCTATTAACATAACATGAAACTATGTTATCCCTCTCTTCAAATAATATATCAAGATAGTAAGAATTTCAAAACTTTATATGAATATGTTACATGTAGCCTTATAAGCAACCATACACAGACAGGTAGCACAATTGAAATCAAGTTAGACCAACATGGTCTTGAAGTAATTTTAAATAAAATGCAGATATTTGGTTATATTGTGGCACCACTGAGTGATCTATGAAGTAAATTTAAAATATCCTGAAGACAGAATTAATAGTAATAAGTTACTTTGTAGCCACTAATATTTGGAGTGCTTAGTTATGGTGAGAAGGTGGAATAGTATCATGTAGTAAGTAAAAGAATATTTTTCATTCCTTAGTTCTTTGACCTTTCTGGATATCCACTGTAGCTGAACATGCCTTTCTTTTGCAAAACTTTCTCACTCCTTTCCCTTCCTTCTATTTTCTAATTGCCCTGTACTTTATTCACATTTTTTAAATTTCTTCACAATGTTTTGAATTGTTGTTGTTTGTTTGTTTGTTTTTGTTTTTGTTTTAATTTCCCTGCAAAACTCCTTTGAGATTTTTCTTGCAGGACCAGTGTCCTGATGATGACCTCACTCAGCTTTGATTTTCCCCTGAGAATTCCTTAATTTACCTTACATTTTCAGGACAGTTTTGCTAGACATAGGACAAGAGAGTTTTAAAATATTGCCAGTACATTTCCTGTCAGACACTTCAAAGTTCTAAATGAAAAGGTGAATAAATAAATAAGTAAAGAAATGAAATATTTAGCTTACTTTTTGAGAATTTCATACATGAGTACTGTACTAATGTTATTCCCACTTCCTCTATACTTCCTCCAACTCCTCCTGTGTCCTCTCCATTCTCCCTCTGTAATTCATGACTTATTCTTTTTTATTTATAAACAATCTAATTTAGTGTTGCTTATATGTACATGGGTTTAAGGTGACCTCTTGGGACTGGATAATATATGAGGAGATCATCTGGAGAAAACAGATTCTGTCCTTCTCATCCGCTCTCATTGCCTCACCCTGCTTCTTCTTCATTAGTGTGTGCTTGGGCTCCATTCTGTATACTAATAAACTTGAATACATCTGTCTAATCCAAATCACTTTGCAACCTAAAAACCCAAATAGTAAACCACCTACCTGATATCACTCTTAAGTGTTTCACATCTTAAGCAGAAAATTCGTCATTTCTTTCCCTCCTTGATCCTCAACCTTTCTAGGGTCCTCACTTCATAAATGCACAAATTATTCAAGCCAGAAGACAAGATGTCATGCTTTTCTCTTGCCTCTTGCTTCCGCTTCTGCAGCAAATAACCAATTTACAAGTGTCGTCATTTACCTCTCAAGTATTCCTCAAATGTATTTGCTCCCCTCCACCTCCATCTGCCTAGCTAAAAGTTTCTCTCTCTGACACCTTCAGAGTAGATTAGGTTTGACATATGCTTATATAACACTGTGTATAGTTCTTTTCGTATTGTTGATTACCTTGTAATTAACTAGTCCATAACTGTCTTCTCTGCTACAAGTTTCCAGGAAGGTTGGGAGCCATATTTTCTAGTATAGTTCCATTCCAATTCCCATTGTAAACAATACAATAATATTTATTGAGTGAATAAGTGCTCTGCAAATCAACTGTGTATCCGACAAATTCTAAACAGTGATATAAGAATTTTCAAGGTGCTGGGAGGTGGCTCTGTGGTTAAGAATATGTACTACACTTCCAGAGGACCCAAGTTCAGTTCCCAGCACCCATACTGGGTGGCCCATGACTGCCTATAACATCAACTTCATGGAACCCATGAACTTTGCAGGCTCTGCACTCATATGCTCCTGTGTTTGTGTGTATGTGTGTGTGTGTGTGTGTGTGTGTGTGTGTGTGTGTGTGTGTGTGTTTTTATTTCACCCAAAGGAAAATAAGTTAAAAAACAAAACAAAACTAGGAAGCCTGTTTTGATATTTGAAATATTTATAGGGTTTCTTCATAACATTTTATATTATTCCACAAAACAACTTATCTAAGAAAATAAATAAATAACTTAGAACACAACAGTTCTTTTATACTCTCTTAGCTTTCTATCCAGAAATAAAACTGTTCTTTACCCTGATCTAGGATACCCAAGTCATTACTACTCAGACCTTTGCATACAAGTTAAGAACTATGTGTGCAGGACTTCCCATGCCATAGGAAAGATTTCAACCAGGCCAGTGAACAGATTTGTTTTGTCAATTATTTAAAACAAATTATGAGTATAAATATGACCACAAATGTATGTGACAATAACAATCTTCTTGCTTTTCAAAAATGTCTTTTAATATTTATTGAACAGAAAACTAATGTGGTTATCTGTTGTTAGGTTTTTTTGTTTTTGTTTAAGAAAAATCTTTCTTTCCATTATTTTCTTTTCTTTTAGTTGAAAATAAATTCTTCTCTCCTGCAATACATCCCAACCACAGTCCCCCCAGCCCCCACACTCTCGTTCCCCACTACCTCTCTTCTCCCGCAGATCTGCTCCTTCTTTTTCCTTCAGAAAAGAGCAGGCCTCCAAGAGACAACAGCCAGGCAGGACAAAACAATATACAACAAGACAAGGAAAAAACCGTCATATCAAGGCTGGACAAGGCAACCCATTAGGAGGAAAAAAAAAATCTCAAAGCAGGCAAGAGTCAGAGACACACCCACTCCCACTGTTAAGAGTCCCACAGAAACACCAAGCTAACAACCATAGCATATACAGAGAGGACTGGTGCAGACAAATGGAGGCCCTGTGCTTGCTGCTTCAGTCTGGTGAATCCTGCCTAGTTGATTCGATGGGCCATGCAGAAAACTAACTTATATCATGCATGTGAGCTAATATCTCAAGACGTTTTCAACACATGCATCTCTAAATATGTCAAGTAGCCTTGAAAGCACCTTAAACCGCAAATAATAAAATAATTTATCACTGGAGAATTTAATTGTTCAATATATCAATGCGTTTAAGAATCAAACATTGACTGCAACTTAAAAACACATTCAGGTCACTTAAGAATGCAAGTACAAAATCATCAAGTGAGGAATGGGATGAACTTGTAGCAGCTGAATGTGTCTTAGTGGAAGTAGACTGTTCGGAAGATGAGAAGAGCCTCATATGGAGAGTCCTGAGTAGCTATTTTATTGAACTACATCTGGCATTCTTTGTTTTTCTTTCTGCTTGGCATCCACTGCATTTTTCGATCGATGATACTTGCGTGCATTAAGAACTTGCTCATAAGATACACGACCTCTGTCAGTTTGGCTTTAATATGTGGAAATCAATTATATTCTGAGAGACAAAGACAAAGTTTGTCGATTTTGTGTTCTTCGTGTTTTGTTTTGACATAGAAGATTGAACTCAGAGCTTAAGACATGCTAAGTAATCATTCTACCACCATCCTCAGCTACTCAGAGAAATTCTTAGATATCTCTCAAATCAAGAATTCAAGTGGGAAATAAATATATGGAGTCATGCTCAATATTATTAGCCATCAGGGAACTACAAATAAAAACACGATGGTATACCATCTCACCCCAGCTTAAAAGGCTGTTGTCAAAAGGAAGAGGAGGAGGAGGAAGAAGAAGAAGCGGATAAGCCTAACAACCTGAGTTCCAACCCTGGCACCTATACGGTGGGAGGAGAAAATCGACTCTCACAAGTTACACAAGCATACACCAGAGCATGTGTGTGCCTACACATGTACGCACACTCACACAAACAATAAATAATTGTAAGATAAAATATTTTTAAAAGAAGTTTTATACTGAGAACTCTACACTTAATCTTAAATGAGAAGTGTGTTTGCGTGTGTGTGCACCCATGCACGTGTGCCTATTAGTGATGTATATCTGTGTATGTGTGTGTGGGTACCTTGGTGCACAAGTGGAGGTGAGAGGACAACCTCCGATATCTGTCTTCACCTTTCACCTTGCTTGAGACAAGAACTCTTTGTTGATTACTGCTTTGTGAAAAAGGATTGTTGGCCTGTGGGAATCAGTTTTCTCCTTCTTCCTTGTGAGTTCCTGGAATTGAACTCAGGTTGTGAGGTTTGGTGGCAAGTGCTTTTACCTATGAGGCCATCTGGATGGCTCCCAAAGTAAGACTTTTAATACTTCCTTGTCATAAACATTTATGTATCTATTTATTCATTTAAATTTTGGGGAGAAAATATTCCTAATTTTATAGATTTATGTAGTATTTAAATTTTGATCTAATGCCAATATCCCCCGCCAATATGTACTCAATATTTTTTTAAATAAGTGTCAACAGTAAAACTATGTTACAGCCAGGCGGTGGTGGTGCATGCCTTTAATCCCAGCACTTGGGAGGCAGAGGCAGGCGGATCTCTGTGAGTTTGAGGCCAGCCTAGTCTACAAAGCGAGTTCCAGGAAAGGCGCAAAGCTACACAGAGAAACCCTGTCTCAGGGGAAAAAAAAAAAAAAACTATGCTACAAATTAAGGATAAATGCATGACTTTCCAGATAAATAAACTGGAGACTTAGAGGCCGGCCCCCAGCTCCCATCTTGCTCCGGACTTCCCTTTTGGAACACTGGTGAGTGCCCTTCATTGCCCCGGACCCCATCCCTGGGCACCAGCCACTCCAGGGAAGACCTGCCCAACTCGGCCCCAGGCAGGTTCCCTGCTAGCCCCACTGGGAAGGATCCCCTTCTCCAAGACCCCTGGCAGACCCTGCAGTCTCCACGCCCTGCCCCCACGCCCATCCGCCTGAGCCCCAAGCCTCTTCCTGAGACTTAGAGGCCGGCCCCCAGCTCCCATCTTGCTCCAGACTTCCCTTTTGGAACACTGGTGAGTGCCCTTCCTTGCCCCAGACCCCATCCCTGGGCACCAGCCACTCCAGGGAAAACCTGCCCAACTTGGCCCCAGGTTCTGGCCACCGGGCAGGTTCCCTGCTAGCCCCACCGGGAAGGATCCCCTTCTCCAAGACCCCTGGCAGACCCTGCAGTCTCCACGCCCTGCCCCCACGCCCATCCGCCTGAGCCCCAAGCCTCTTCCTGAGACTTAGAGGCCGGCCCCCAGCTCCCATCTTGCTCCTGACTTCCCTTTTGGAACACTGGTCTATCTGAACCAAGTGTGCGGATAAGGCCAAGAACGAACCACAAGGAGATGGGCAGACGTCAAGGCAGAAACATATACAACAAAATGAATAGCAATACAGCATCACCAGGCCCTAGCCCTCCTCCAACACCTAGACCTGAACATCAGAAATTGGAAGAAGCAGAAGAAAACAGCCTTATGAATGACATCATGAAGAAGCTAGAGGCTTGTGTAGAGGAAAAGACAAAAAAATGTGAAGAACGCTGTAAACAACTAGAGGAAACAAACAAATTAGAAGAAATCAATAAAGTCCCAGATAAATAAACTGGTATTTATTATTTTGTTCAAACAATTAAATATGCAGTAATATACTAAGATGAATTTATAGCCATCAGTAATAAGCTTTTAAATTGAAAATCATTATTTGCAGTTCTAATAGCTCAGACGTGTAAGGTCCAAGTGCCAAGAGGTTTGGTGTCACTGAAAGGCAACTCCCTGGTGCAAAGCTGGACACCTCCCACACAGTCCTCAATCAATGAGGGGAGGAGCTAGGGAGCTCTGCACACTCTTCCCTTCCTCTCACTTTCTTCCTTGCTCTCCTTTTGGGGCTGGGGAGAGGCCAGGAAACAAACTCAGAAAGTCATGCATGCTAAGCACATATTGTACCACAACCTGGTTTTTGGATGTTATGACACTCTAGTAAGTACTGTGGCGATAAAAAAAAAAAGAAGGTATATGCATGTTATTTGAATCTGCTTTCTAACAGCTACACTCATGTACAGAGGAACTTGTCTTCACTGGCATGGACACATGCTGGCAAGGTCATATTTGAAGTGCATGTGTAATAGTTGGACTTGAATGAATTAATAAAAGTTGTTCAAAAAATTCATCTTTTATTGCTACCATAACATTGTAGCTAATGAACTAAATGGGAAATAGAAAACACAAGATGTTTTGATTTTATGCTCCATAACCTAAAGATCCGATGACCAGGAGTTTGTTATCAAGCAACAAATTGTGTTCAGAGATAAGGTATGAGTAAATGAAAGGACTACTAACAGCCACCATGAAGCAGCAGACAAATGTTTCTATCACCTATACCCACGGCAGAGGGCAGAAAGCAGCCAGCACATAGGAATGACTGGAGCTGGGAATGAAGGATAAGCACTTGATGCAATTCTAGAGAGAGAAGATGAGAAAAAGTTGCAATACACTGAACCCGAGGAAGAATTGGAAATGAACACAACACACTGGGAATAATTGAAAGATCACAATAACTTAAGTACTGCAAAATTAAAGGAAACTTGGTAGATACAGAACTTTCAGATAGAAAATAAGAACTAAAGAGCCTTTACTTCAGTTCAATAAATAGCTGAGTTAAACGACCTAGTTTTAAATTTAAATAAAACAAATACAATATTTCAAGGCATTTAATTGCCAGGTTTGCCTTTAAAAGTACTATAAATTCTAATAAAAACTGTAAGAGCACATCATAGACTTCACGCTTTGATCCCAGTATAGAAATCAACAGGAGAACAGATGAATCTAAATTCACTACAAATTGTTACTTTTTTTTTTTTTTTGCTACTTCAAAGCGCAACTATGACACAGTCTGAAGCGTCAGGTAAGGCCCATGGCCATCGCATTTCTTAGGAGAATGCTTCAGAGGCAGTAAACTAGCTGTAGGCCAGCCTGTTCTTCAAATATTTCTGCTTTAAGATGGTGGACAGAAAACTGAAAAGAAAAAAGTTATGTAACATTCTTTAAAATGTTCAAAACAAACTGTGAGACTTCTGTGCTTTTATCAGCTATATAAAGGTTAAAATAACTTCTCTAGAGTATTTTTTCTTCAGCAGCTATATAAACAAGCCAATAAAATTAGAGAGCATGGAAGAATATGTTATTAAACTCCAACTATAATTGTACTTCGTATGAACTTTTTAATAGAACACTGTATATTTTGATAGCTAGGAAAAACACATTAAAAGTTTAGAATCAAAAGCGTAGTCATCTCCATTCCTCAAGCATGTGGCTCATATGTACCTTAAAACAAAACAAATAAATCAATTACCAACTGCTCTTAAGCACACTTCTGTAATTTATGTCTTAGTTTACTGCTAAGCTGCATATTTTCTATGAGTCTTCTGCCTATAACAGCTGGGAAGCATATTTGAATGTTTTAGGGGTGGGAACAACACATGCTTGGTCTTCACTAAACTATTTGTTGGATTTTTGGAGTGTGACTTCATATAAAGTGCATTTTTATTTGGCTTTAATATCCAAACAGACCAAATAATAATAGCAACATGTCGGGCAGCTGTGTAAAGAGGCAAGCCACCAGGCACTCCTGCTCTTCCCCTCACTTTGACCTGCCTTGACCTTATAGCACACTAATTCTTGGGAAGCCCAAGAGGGTTGGGAGAATATACTCACAAATTTTAAGTCACCGGTAAGAGATACACATTTTGAATTAAAAAAATTCTTTATCCTCCAAACCCACAACCCTTGTCTCATAATGTTCACACATCATTACACAAATTTTAAAAGAGGGATTTTCTTCAAAATGCTTGACTGGCCATCCTGGAAACAGTCATGAACATCAAGCAAGTCTTGGGGAACTGTCATAAGCAAAATGAACCTAAGGAAACATGACAATTAAATGTTTCTTGTTTCTTAACCCAGAATTCTTCCCATGCTTTCTTTTACCTAGAAAACTCATATTTTTTTTAGGTGATTGTCAGCTCGAATGTCAGTGAAAATGCATAGCCCACAGAATCTAAAATAAATACTTTGAAGCCCTTTAGAGAAAACATTTGTTCGCCACTAGTCATGAACACTGCCTTGCACTTTGTAGGTCTTCAAAAATTAGTTGTCAGTTAATTGATGATTAAAATTATCTGTGTGGGAAAAATACACACAAAAAATTCTTTGCTCTTCCTTATTCCCTCATTTAACTACTTAACTTTTTAAAGTTAAAGACCTGCTCCTTTCTGAAGGGAAACAGAGGAGGGGTAGATCTGTGAGAGAGGGGGAGTCAGCTGGAAGGAGTGGAGGGAGGGAAACTGTGGTTAGGATGCATTGTGTGAGAAAAGAATGAATTTTTAAAAATACAACTGCAAAAATCTATCAAAGTATGGGTTAAAATATCTTCATTATTGTAAATCATCATTGTTTCTAAAAGAATACTTTCTCAGCTAGGTAACAGTTTTCTTATTGCTTCCTTGCTATGATGGTGGAATCATCTTGACTTCCAGAACCCCCAGAACCCATATACAGTGGAAAGAGGAAAGCAGCTTCACAGACTCGTCCACTGACCACCATGGCATGTGTGCGTGAATACACAGACAAACATATACGCAAGCGTGTGCACACACACACAATTACAATTGTTGTTGTTGTTGTTGTGATCATTATTCCATGAGCACCTGAACCTATGTTGACCATGGACAGTGTTCATCTGCTTACAGACACAGTGCTGGTGGTTTCACTTAAAAACACTATCATTTTTCAAAGAAAAAAAAAAACCTCTCTGAAACCATGTATTGCTTAATCCTCACTAATTGAACTTTCAGCAAAGAACCAATGACAATTCAAACCACTGTTTCTCCCTTGTGAATATTCCACCTCTGTTGTCTCATTTACTTGCTAAAGTTGCTCTCAACACTTCTGAGATCAATTGAGTTTAATGTAAGGTGGTTCACACAGCATCAGCATAAACAGTGTAAGAGGATTTGAGGACTGGCGAGGACAGAAAAACCAAGAGTGGTGTATGAAATTCTAAGAAGTGAAAACACGTAGTTCCTTCTACTTAGTTTATCGTGCACACATTTACATCACTAGCAATTGGCTAGTTTCATTTAAAACACATTACTTATTTGTATATCATCCTATGTCCAATATGTGTCAGGTGTTGCTCTCCTGACTTGTTTGAACTATAACTTATTTGATAGTAAAATTTCTGTGCCTTCAGACTTGCATTCAAAGCTCACATCTCATGGTAGTACATTAACCAGTTTGGTACACTGCGCAATAGTTGTATTTTTTTAGCATTAATACATACTCTTAAGTACCGGGACTTCAGGAATATAACTAATATTGACTATTACGGTACTTAATATGCTTAATTAAATAAATCTCTATTTGTAATATAGGGGAATATAATGTGTGACTAGTACTACAAATTTCAGTTTTAAGGGGGAAAGAATATATTTTCTACCAGCTCAAAGATAGAAGGGGAAATTTATCTTGTATATTATCTAATAGGCCTTCCAGAACTGAAGACCGCAGGAGGCAAGGCTAACAAAATTAATATGCAAAGAAGCTCAACACTGGGGACCTATAATTTTCTTGCAAATGATTTCAGTTTAAGGATGAAACAACACAAGACAATTCCAATTTCTTTCTTTTTTGCAAATAGATGAAGCTTTTAAAAAAATTAACACATGACAGCAGGTGGGAAGAATCTAGAATCTAGACAAGTGGATGTTAAAAGTCAGGGGAATCCAAATTTGATTTGTGTCGACATTTTACAAACTAATTTGAATTCACCGGTATTTAAAAAAAAAAAAACAACTTGGGTACATATATTCAGTTAATCTAGGATGGCCTGTCGGTCAGACTGGAAGCAAACACTTGGTAGAATATTACAGTTGTTATATATTTACAAACGTAAGTCTGTCAAATAACATATAAAGATGCTTATCTGTAATTTTCTCTATGATTAGCATTTTATCAGAGATATTCTTACTCCTGACTTTATCATTTAACACAAAATTAATATGCTTCTAGCTAAAAATCACCTAGATATACGAGCAGATAAATGATGATGAAACCCATTGCAATTATTCATTCTACCTAGACTGAAAAAGGTCATATGGAAAATAATGTATTAATGTTTTAAACAAATTATGCTATTCTGTCGCTCTTAAAGTGCAGGGAGTTAAAATATTTTGCTCCCAGCTTTAAATGTTGTTTCGTGTTTGCTCCAAATCCAGCAACAACACATACAGGTAATTTTTCCTTTAGCAAAGACCTCCCTAAAAATTTAAATGTGTTTCTCTCCCTAAGAAGGGTTGATTGCTGCTCTATTAGTATTCATTTGAAACAGTATCAGGAAAAGTTCTGTGTAATTTAACATCGTAAAAACTGGACTTTCAAAGTAGAAACAACACTGTAACCAACTGAATCTTTCATTTCAACGTTCTTTCATGCTTTGATTTCCTGATAGGTTGAAAAATGACCTGTGGTCACACCATAAACTAGTTTCTATCCTAACACTAAAAATGATACACAACAAACTCACTTGCACTTTGGTCCTGCATTCTTGTGTGAATGTATGATTACACTTAATCAGTTAATGATGTTTATGTTAAATAATACTAACATATGTTCAATGGAAAATGTGCAGATTTTATGGTTTTTATAATTAGCATTAAATCAATTAGTACAATTGATATTGAAACATTTTTTTCTGAACATAACAAAAATAATATTTTTTTTTTACTTAATGCACAGTTTTAGATTTTTAGTTTTGATACTCTTCCTTAAACACATCAAACACACCTTTGCCTCTCAAGGGTAAATCTATAATTAAAGATATTAATATACCAGATTAATGTAGTGTACTGCCATGCTCTACAATAGTATTCTAGAAAAGTCTAAATGAATCATACCCGAGGGAAGACTTGATGCTATCAATTTGAAGTGTTTAATATACATTTATTTAAATGTGAAGTTGCACTTTGCCTGAGGAATAAGTATTTAAATTGACAGCCTAATAAAATTCCTAAGTAATGTAGTCTTTCCCCCATTTACTTATTAGTCATATTTTAAAATAATTCATTTACAGACACCAGAAAAGTATGTGAACTAATTGTTTAGGGATATAATAATTGTTTAGGGAATTAAATTTTAATTTTATGGCTATCTTCTTTTTCATCATAAATATAGAGATTTGATCTTCAATTCTGCTTCTTGAAGCAAACAAAATCCCTGGCTGAAGACTCCAAATAAATGTGTGAATGACTGGAAATGACCAAAATATTTTAAATAAAGAATGCAGTATTCATACTCAAATTTCAATTCTTGAGCAACAAAAAAAATAGGATTTTATTATAAGATTATAAAATGTTTCTGAGAGTGAAATTATTTTACAGAGAATTTTAAATTAAAATATCACTCATTAATATGCTTTATTCTACCCTCAAAATTTATGGGCCTTGGTAAACTTAATTGTTGTAGACATCATAAAATTGAATTACTGTTTATGAAATCAAATTAGTTATGTTCATTATATGCTGTAGTTTTAAGTGTGGAAATTTAGCAAAGAAAACTCAGCTTTTCCAATCAAATAATTACAAATCCATTTTCCTTATATTTTAAACAAAACATAAATTGTTTTAATTATCTGAATAAGAAAGAATTTCAAATTCATTAATTAAACATGTATCATTCATACACCTTAATGTGCTCTCACCAAGTGCTATCTACTAACAAAATCGACAAAAATATGGACTGTGGGTGTAACTCGGTGGTGATGCTTACTGAGCATGTGCACAAACCAGGGCTCAACTAGCAGCATCACAAACATACATTACTACAGCACCAATAAGCAACCTGTGGCACGTTAGGTTTAAATCGAGTGGGGTTGCCAATGTGGATGATTACAATCAGTTTGGGCATTCTTTCTGCTCTGCTCATGTTTATCCAGATCAGGAACCTACTGTATGCTCACGTATCCACACAGTGTAAACTTCAACTTTCAGGAGCCGTTTGCTATTACCTTGATTTGGTGAATTCTACCCTCAGAGGGCTTTGAGCCTCACAGTTGTTTCTAAATTCCTCACTTTGCTTGCACCCATGTAGTCCTACAGGGTTCGCCAGACAGTTCACTACAAACTCTCCTTTCTCCATCATCTTCTATTTGCATCCGTTCAACCAGTGCCAGATACAAGCGAATATCAAGATGGGTTTCTATTGCCTTAGTCACACAAACATCATGTTTTCACAAGATTGTATTCCTAGATGCTGGAGAGACAGCTGAGCCGCTAAGGGGTTAATAGCATTGGCTGCTCTTACAGAGGACCTGGGTTTGATTCCCAGCACTCACACAGCAACTCACAACCATCTGTTATTTTAGTTCCAGGGGATCTGATGCTCTCTTCCAGTATCATATGTGGTGCACAGTCATGCATGCAGGCCAAACACTCATATGCATAGAATAAAAATAAATAAGCATTTTTAAATGAAAATTCATTTTCCTCACTCCGAAAAAGCACCACTGTTTTCTCTTCACTCTTATTAACTACTTCTTCCAGATTTTGATGCACTGCTTCTTCTTAAGTCTGATAACTGACACAGAAGAAGATAATTTTGTGTTTAGTGACCACAATAGACTAACAAGGAACTGTCCCAAAGTATGAGCTATAAGGAAAAGAAGAATTTTTTTAACCTTACATGTGGAGCTAAGATATAAGAATACAAAAAATAACATTTAAGAGAAAGCAACTTCTTTTCAAACATTAAAAAAAAAAAAAAGTTGCGCCGGGCGGTGGTGGCGCACGCCTTTAATCCCAGCACTCGGGAGGCAGAGCCAGGCGGATCTCTGTGAGTTCGAGGCCAGCCTGGGCTACCAAGTGAGTTCCAGGAAAGGCGCAAAGCTACACAGAGAAACCCTGTCTCAAAAAAACAAAAAAAAGTTGCTTTTATCAGAAAGCAATAATGCCCATTTTAGTTCTGTGCTGGAAGCAATCAAATATTGTTGTTTCAGTAAGGAAGCTTTTTTATTGTGAGATACCAGAGCATTATTTACCAACAAAATGTCATGGCATACTTAAATACAATATAATTAGTAATATGTTTAAGTTTCTTTGATTTTTCTAAATATCTTTGCATCACTATTAATTAAATCATATGAAATAGCTATCAATCACTCCAATGTCACAGAAGATTAAAACCAATGAAGTAATGTTTTTGTATATACCCTACTAGTTCAGTGGTTTAAGTATTACTATCCTCTCCAAATCTTTGAGGGAAATAATCTGTATCTACATATTACCTGGCTGAAACCTGTCAATTTCATAATTTTTCTAAATGGCAAACATATCTGGAATATATCAGACTCCTATGCAGCACCACAATTTTGTATGGGAGTTTTTTAAAGGAGTAAATTCAAATAAATGTATACTTTCATAAAGTTCATTATTTTCCCAGGTTAAAAAAGCCATGTTAAAAAAAATCTTCTTCTAGCTAATAAATACTTAGGATACTGTACCAAAATGTCTTTCTGGAATCACATAGTATGACTCTTGATACAAATGTGTAATTCACAACAATGTTGGGTTAAATAAATGTTGCTGCTAGTATAGTGTAATTTTCTTTGGTGATAAATGCTACTGACTTGCTATTTACTTTTCAATTGATTTTATTTGCCAAATTATATACCAAACAGTCCCATGGGCTTACTGAATATATGGGGGTTAACAATGAAAAATGTGCATAGTTTTAGTACCAACTTTGTAAATTGCCTTAATAATAGCTGGTATAATGTAATAGTATTTTCAACCAGTACTTTTAATTTCTAGCTCATAAAGCCTTTTCATTGAACCCCAAGGGTGTAGCTATAAAAGTTAAGATTTAATTTTGTATATAATGTGGCTTAAATTAGCTTTAAAGCAACAGGAAAAAAAACATGCACTTACAAAAGACAGGCTGAAATTGTTATAACGATATGAATTTCTGTTAACAAAATTAATTACTATTTCTATTGTAGAATTATTTGTGCTGGAGTTTTTAGACTACTCAGAATGTACATTGAATCTCATTTTTTTAAACCATGGCAAATGTATGGGGAACCTTCAAGGGCACATGTAAAGAAACCGTGGACCAACATACTTTAAGAATCCAGGTAAGTCATGAAGAAAAGCAGAAGTAATTGAACAGGCACAATGCTGTAAAATACATTCCCTCTACCAGTCACTTACTGATTCCTTGCTCACTAAGCTATCCGTTTGGCACTTTCTATTGTATGTAAGGAGTGCACTTCTGCTGATATGGACCTTTAAAGGTGACAGCAAATTCCTATTTGTGACTTCATTTACCCCTGTGGGAAGGTTTACAGTAACTATCAACATCTCTGTTTCATGGGTGAATGAATTTAGAGCCTTGTCCAACACTGATAGCTTAAGATGAGGAGCTCATGCCAGGTGCACAGTGTAATTTTTTATGGATATAAGAATGTAATCTTTGGATATAAGAATGTATTGTATGAGAGAAGAATAAAAAATTTAAAAAGAAAAGAAAAAATTGTATTTCAATTATCAGAATATTGGATACAGTCATTCCTCGTACTTTCCCGAAATTGTTAATGTCACTTTTAATTTTCTTGATTCATCCTAAGTGTGTGATGGTATCTATATGTAGCTTTAGTTTGCAATTCTTAATGACTTCTGACATTCATCACTTACATTTCAGTCATGTTTTCTTCAGTAAGCACTATTATTATTTTAAAAAACAAAACAATATTTCACATAAAATTTAAAATGAAAAAAATGTAATCTAAGAAAAATTCACACATACTGATATAGTTGAATGATCAATTTTAAGTTTGGGTGTTTTTTTTTAAATGTGTGTGAATGTTTTGCTACATGTATTTCTATATACTACATGCATGCCCGGAACCCAAGAAGGCCAGGGAAGGGCATTGGATCCCCTGGGACTGGAATTAAAAATGGTTGTGAGTTGCCACATGGATGCTGGGAATTGAGCCCCTAGGTCCTCTGGTAGAGCAGCCAAAAAAAATGGAGCCATCTCTTCATCTCCATGATCAATTTTAGTACACTGCATTTCTTAGGTATCACCAACAAATGCACATCGATCACTCCCTAGCATTACTTGAAGTTCTAAGTAATTGATAACTTACACTTTTCCAATTTTTTAACTAAAAAAAGAAGTTATTCAGCAAGACATGATTACTCTCGGGTAAGTAAATCATAACTATAAAGTAGCCTCAAAGACAGTACTGAACATTTGTTAAACTGTGCTTTTTCTTATTTGAAACACACATTTAAACAGAATCCATCCCTCAATAAATTTTAAAAACTAAGTAAACAAAACCATGAGATGCAGATCTGCATTTTTAAATGGCATTGCAGCACTGTTCTCTGTTGTTTAAATTTTGCCTATAGTTTCTTTATGTTTTACAGTTTGTCATATTTCAACACGAAATAGGTGAAATAATATACAAAAAAATTGCTAGTGTAGACTCCTGTCTCTGTGTTTAGAGCTAGACAGTAGCCAACAGTGATTAGTTGAAGCAAGTCTTATCAGACTGTAGGGTCTCACTCTCCAATTCCGTGTGTGTCGCTGTGTGTGTTTGATACAGGGTCTCACCATGGAGCCACCACACCTGATTCTCACCCTGCAATTCATATACAGAATAATTGCATTTTAAGTGTCATATTCAGCATTAAACATGTTTTAAAAGTTGCTAAGTAAGCTTACATTTTCTTCCCCTCAGGACTGTTTCTTTTCAACCTTTTCAACTTCATATTTCTTCAAAAAAGAAATTATATTATTTAACACCAAATCGAATGTTTAAGTTCAGCACACACCCCCAAAAAAGGATAATGGTGAATTTAAAAGAATCTGCAAATACATTTTAAAGTGTTAACATCTACTCAGTCAGGGAAGGAGCCATGGCAAAAAGTCTTTAATTATATCTAATTGACATGGGAGACAGTCAAATTTTATTTCTCTTAAAGGAACAAACATTTGTCATGCTTCTTATCTCGGTATTGCAAACTGAAATGTGTTTCAAAGTGTGCTTCGACAATATCTTAGGTTGTTTTAGAAAGGTGATGGTTGCTGCTTATATAGCAACAGAGTTTGGAAGCAGCCCTGAGTCCAGCCATGTTCCGAACAAAATGCAGCTCTGGTGGAACCCAGCATCTCTGAGGCCCGGCTGTGAGCTTACTAACTAAAAAGCCTGAAGCAGCATTAATTTATTACCAGTCTGGGTTTATTTTCTTCCCCTTCCTCATTCTTTTTCGAGCTTGTCTGTAACCGAACATTTAATTTGTTTAGTCGCTGTGATTATGCTCTGGTCACATTTGGCAATGGGAAGGATCTGGAAAGCTTAGAAGGAATACATTGTGGTGCCATAAATTTGAGATGGAAGTATGTTTTTGTATTTCTGCCAGGAATATCAGATAACAAGTTACTGTTTGAAAATCTGCTTTTCCAGTCTGCACTGCTCGTTCAGAGGTGGGTGGCCCCACAGCCATTTCATCTTCCAAAGGAGAATTGCTATTCCTGATGTGCCCTGGGTTTCTGTCTTTCTTGCTGACCAAGGGAAAGAGGTGGGGTTTGAGTTCAAGATTTCAGGGGCTGTCTTCGTTTTACTTAACTGATTTTACGAATAAATCCTGAGCTTTGTTTTGTTACTTTTTATTCTTTTACACCAACATAGTCTTCTCATTACCCTAGCATTTCATACGTTTAAAGTCATTTCGTTGTGCATGGTGGTTCAGGGCCAGCACATGGGAGGCAGAGATAGATGGATCTCTAAGGCCAGTTTGGTTTGTGTAGGGAGTTCCAGAACAGTCAAGGCTGCATAGTGAGACTTGTCTCAAAAAGAGAGAGAGAGAGAGAGAGAGAGAGAGAGAGAGAGAGAGAGAGAGAGAGAGAGAGAGAGAGACCTCTGGAGACACTACACATTCTACACCTGAGCTAAGACACTCATTCTCCCAGCCCTAGACCATGAAGAATGCGGTACTGATCTGTGTCTGCATCCTGGCTTTTGCAAGATAAAGAGGCATTCAGACGTAAAGACTAGTAATTCCCATGAAGAGACAAAAACAAATGATGTGGTTCAAGGAAAAGTTGTTACAAGCAGAGATGCATTCCTGATGCTGTGCAGGGGACTGCAAGCATTCCATACCCTGCAGAATCTGCCTGACAGCAGTTACATTTGCTAATTCCATGTCTCCATGAGTTATCTGACTCACAAGTGTTTATTGTGAAAAGATATGCTGCCTGGCAACAGCTTTAACATGGTGCAACTGATTTTTCTGCACTTCTAAAAAGATGTTTTATTCATTAGTTGCCGTCCTCTGCTTATTTGTGTGTGTGCACTCTCCTTTTCTGTATCAAATTCCACTTTCTGGTCCTGAACATCTCCCTTTGTGTCTATTCAAAGCATACCATTGTTTACCTTTTATGCAAATTTGCATTAATATAGGACTGAATCCTGGGCAGAGCCTTCCCTGTTATGTGAGGATCCAGTAGCCAACATTGAGAACTACATTAGGTCTGAGCATTCAAGTGGTTCTTAAAATCTGGGCACATCGAGAAGTCAGAAGGATAGAGGGTTTGACACTCATTACTGGATGTGGCCACCTCATTACTGGATTGTTTTCTAAATTTCTCTCCATAGCAGTGATTTTTACCAATATAGAAAAAAAATGTGAATGAATTGTTTTAGATCACAAGCTTTTAGTAAACCCATACTGGGATCATAAGCAATGCTTTTATATCGTCACCTACTTACAACTGACAGAGACAAGCTTAGTTCTTAAGGAGCAACTGAGTCACTGAGAGAATTACTTAGGCATGTGAGTTCTAACAAAATCCTGAGATTGTTTTGTTCAAATATGTAATATATGCATAAGACTCCAGGAAGAGTTGCATCACTCCTCTAAAGCCAGACATCTTTAGTGGAGCCAGCTTACAAGGAAAAGTGCAAATATTATTTCTGTAGAAAACATAACATTTCCGAAAAAGCAAATATGACCACACTGGCTATCATGAATGCTCAGATGGATGCTAAAGGCTCTGCTGGAATTATAGTCCATTGTACAGAAAGAAGAGGGGGGAGAGAAGGAGGAAGAAAGGAAGGAAGGAAGGAAGAAGGAAGGAAGGAAGGAAGGAAGGAAGGAAGGAAGGAAGGAAGGAAGGAAGGAAGGAAGGAAGGAAGGGAAGAAGGGAGTTTCATCACTACATATTACATGCCAATACCATCATATGGGCATTATTCGATTTAAACTTCATGTCCGTGGAAGGAAAGCTTATAATGACAATTCTGTAAAGAAGTTGTTTAATCATTTAACTGCTGTCCATGCAGGAGATTACAAGTGTGCAGTTAGGACTTATACCTGAACATTGGTCTTTGCCCTCTTAGAACATGTGGATATAAAAAGTGTGTGATGGAATTCATATAATATAAAATAGGTGATAATTTAGAACAGGAAAAATCTTGGAAACAACATATTTGCTTAACAATAACTTAATGGGATGAGTTTTTATAAGCACTCTTTGTATTAAATGTTTGGAAATTTATTTATTCATTTAACAAGTCTATACTACTCTTGCTATGTGCCAGAGGCCATATCAGTAGCAGGGGGAGAAATCTGAAATCTGTCTTTACAGTGTCCATGTTGTTACCAGGCAAAACAGTCTCAATGAACATTCCAAACAAGGGGAAGTAAGTGAGAAATTTGAACTCTATCTTTCCAGTGTCCATGGTGTTACCAGGCAAACTAGTCTCAATGAACATTCCATATAAGGGGAAACAAGTCTTATGCTTGGATGTGATTAATGTGAGGGTAAGGTAAACCTTTCAAGAGGAAAGTAGCAGAGTTCATTTTAATGTCTCAAAGTCACTGAAGTTAATTGCAGTTAAGTGAATAGAAAGACACAGACAGGGATGCTGAGAGGGGAGCACCCAGAGCATAAAAGCTGGACAGGTCAATAAAGCACGCCAGGCTGGTCCTACTGCCCTGTCATGGATGCTGTCATTCAGTAAAACCACAGAATTATTAACAAGCATGTATGTGATTGGGAACAATCAGTAACTAACTTATAGTACAGACACCAGCTACTTAAACTATTTACTTGCAAACCTGATCTTATTCCATTTCACTCCATATCAGTAAACAAAACCTTAACAAATACTTTTAAAGGACTCAATTTCTAAGGAAGTCTTGTATGTCAAATGCATAGACATTATCATTGTATGTAAAATAAATGTGACATTGTTCTCAGCTCCTGTGGTCCTTCCTGTTCAACCTACTGCACTCACAAATGTGATTATTCTCACGGAAACCTATGAAAAAAATTGAAAATGTGAAATGCAAAATATTTTGTACATAGCTTGTAATCATGCTTGTTATTTCAAAAAATCAATAGAAATATACTTGTTTAATAACAGAGTGGAGGGAGTATGTGCCAAATTTTCAGAAAGAGTCATGAGGGGGGCAGTTTGTTAAACCCTTGCAAGGGTAAAATAAAACAAGAAGAAAGCATTTTCAGCATTACATCTGCTTCCAACCACTCAATTTTATTAATTATTTGAGAATTTCATACATTGTATTTTGAATATATTCTCCCCTTCAACTCCTTTTCTTCCTACCCTCATAGCCTTCCTATCCCTTCTCACTCAACTTTGAGATTACTTAATTTTCTTTTTCCCCATTGAGTACATTTTGTATTGCCCTGTTAGTTTGGGGGTTGGTGTGTGGTCAGCCTATAAGAGGGTCACATCATTAAAGGAAACGGATTCTCTCTCTCCCAGAACCTATCAAATGCTAATAGCTCCTCAGATAGTGGTGGGATTGTGTGTCCACCTCCCCCCATTTCTGCTGAGATTTTGTCTGGCTGGATCTTGCAGATTCTTGGCGATGCTGTCAGAATTACTGTGAGTTCACACCCACATCTTCCCTGTTGTTTCCTTGAAGTCACCTACCATCTTCAGCTCTTAGTCTTTTCACCCTCTTTCACATAGATCCCTGTGGGGTGTGATATAAATGTATGATTTAAGGCTGAGCACTCCACAGTCTTGTTCTCCACAAATTGATTAATTCAGGGTCTCTGTGTTGATTTCCTTCTAGTGCAATGAGAAGTTTCTCTGTTAGGGGTTGAGAGATGCTCTGATCTATGGATATAGCAATAAATAAGTCAATAGTAGTAATTTTAATACTCCATTTAGCAGAATGATAGCATTTTATTCCTTCCTATGGCCTGTGACCTATCTAGACACAGGTTATTGGTCCCTTTAAAAGAAGCAGGTATGTGCTCCATATCACAGAGCAGGTCTTTGATTCAGTCAAAAAGTGATTGGTCATTCTAATGTCCTCTGGGCCAATGTTGCACCAGTGAGATGATCTTGACAGGCTAGTCAATTTGGTAGCTTACACAGTTCATAGTTGGATGAGAATTAGGATTACTTCTCTCCTGCCCCATGTATACCACCTTCCAGAATCATGAATGCTAATCAAAAGGGTGAAGATTATAAGTGAATATCAGCTTGATGTCTCCATGTCCATGTTTCAAGTATGTGGTATCTTCAGAAATAGGGTCTAAAAGTTTAGCTCTGGAGGTGACCAGAGATACCAAAAACAGCCTATAATGCTTGGAGGTCTATGTGACCCTATTAGCCAATAACTCAAAAAAAAAGGGTAATTTTATTGGGTAATTCAATTAAACCTCTTTTTTGTTTGTTTGTTTGGGTTTTGTTTTGTTTTGTTTTGTTTGAGACAGGGTTTCTCTGTTTAGCCCTGGTTGTCTCAGAACTCACTCTGTACACCAGACTGGCCTCAAACTCAGAAATTCACCTGTTTCTGCCTGGGATTAAAGGATTTAATAAAGCCACCATGACGAGACTTTATTAAACCTCTTTTAATATATGTATAAGTATATATATGTATATATATACTTATACATATATATACTTATACATATATTTTGAGACAGGGTTTCTCTGTGTAGCTTTGTGCCTTTCCTGGAACTCACTCTGTAGCCCAGGCTGGCCTCGAACTCACAGAGATCCTCCTGGCTCTGCTCCGGAGTGCTGGGATTAAAGGTGTGTGCCACTACCACCCGGCAATGTATAAGTATATTTTATGAAGTGTCTTTAGTAGTAAGTTTCCATATGGCTTTCTTTAAAAAGCCTATAGTGTTAGTTATCTATTTGAAAACAACTGATTTTAAGGCTGATGAGATGCTACAGCAACTAAATACACTTGCCTTGCAGACCTGACAGTTTGAGTTTGATCTCCAAAGCCCATGTTAAAAGAAGAGAGCTGATTCCTCAGAGCTGTCCTCTGATCTCCACATGCATGCCATGGCACATACATAAGTGCACACACACACACACACACACACACACACACACACACACACCCCTAATAAAAATATTTTTAAAGAGTGGTTTATCTGAAAAAAAATAAAATTAAGAGAAAAAAATTAACATGGGTCATTGCTTTGGTATTGTGATACACAAAGACACAAAGGAGAAAGATGTAGTTTTTATACCTGAGCAGTTATTGACGTACTGAATTATATCCTAAATTCTTAATGTAAGGTCACTTTGAAAGTAATTGAATCCACACTTGCAAAACCACTAAAAGTTGCTCACAAAAATCCTCTGTAGTATTTCCATTCATACTGGGGAGTTCAAGCTATGCGAAACTGGAAATGTGCAGTCAATAGAATTGATGGCATCTGCCGTTAATGTGCCATGTTAAACACTTCAATGTGATCACTACATTTCAGAATATTAAAATTAATGATGCCAGCACATCTATAAAATGAGTACTCTTCATTTATTTTATTAAAACAAATAACACAATCTGTGATGTTTGTACATCATGTTTTTAGGTTTTAGTGACTCACATACACAGCAACTTTGTCAATTGCTATATTTTTCATTGCTATAAATGCAAGAAGCAAAAATGAAAACACATTAATTAAATGCTCTTCAATAAGCCCTGCCTTAAATGTAACATGAGAAGTATGTCACAGCAAAAAGCAATGGACCAGATAATTGTCCCAAATTAGGACATTGTGCCTGTGATGACATTCAAGTTTTGAACCTAACAGTCTCACTATTTGACCTCTGCTCTACTAATTACAGGCATTTAACACATTAAATATGTCTTCGGTCAGGACACTGTGCAATTAGGGACAATATTAAATATAATAGGTACTATTTTGATGTGTAAACACCTAGTAATACTGACAAACCATTATCAGTTTAAATTCACAAAGCACTAGGTAGAATGACAATGTTAAAGGTCCAGTAGATTAACAGACTAATCTGTTATAAATTCAATCACTCTTCACATCATTCAGATAATAAAACCTGGAATACTCAAACCTTATGTGCAAAGCAGTATAATGTTTGCATAAGCCCATTTGCATTCCCCATATATTCTTTAAATAATTTCCCCATTACTCGTAATACCTATGAAAACATAAATGTTATATGCATAGGCAATCTATTGTATATTGGAACAATAATAAGGAAAAGAAATCTGTCCATGTTCAGTACTGACATAATTTATTTTTAAATATTTTGTACCTGTTGGTGTACCTAAGCTATGTTGAATAAAAGATCCATAACCCATGGGTGAAGGGGCATCTGTACTAAACAGCTTATGCTTATCACACATTTATCATACACACACACACACACACACACACACACACACACACACACACACACACACATCACATCACACGTATCTGATCACAGCATATAATTTTGAAGAATCTATAAAAATCAAAAGTTATATTTTCTACATCAAAACAGCAAATACAGTTAAGTCTGAGCTGGTGTGACAGTAAAACAAGTATTAATTTTGTGCTCCTTACAAGGTAAACACTCTCCTAGCCACTTTTTGTACACCGCCTTATTTATTCAATCCTTACAACAACCTACCCAGGAAAGCTGTGATTCTGCCATTGATGTTTTATAGGTGGGAAATGTAAAGTCCAGAGAAGGTAGCACCCAGAAGCAGAACTCCTAAGAACTCCTCCATCCCTTCATTGCATATAAAATGGGAATTTTCAACCCTCTGTCTTGTGCTTTCTAAGGACAATCAAGAAGTATCTTTTCGCTGATTTTTTTAAAGTCCTTTTTACCAGCTAACACACAGAAGTTTCATTCTCCAGGTACCTGACACCTAGACATTCCAGTTTCAACACAGCCATGTGTGCCAGTCTGAAGATTGAACTCCAGTCTTCGTTATGACACCTTTGTTGTTTACATCTCAGATCTATCACCAAATCAGAAAGAGTTGCATGCTGTTTCAATGGGGAGGAGGTGTCTGAAATTTTCATTATGCCAGCATTATCCTCAAGTTCCAAAGGATCCACGCATCACCCAAAGTTCAAAGTGTTCACAAATTATATGAAGATCAGCAACTGCCTTCAGCAGCCTTCTCTGTAGCCACTGGGGGTGGTCTGTCCTACCTCCCTGTTTTGTGAGCTCTGTGAGATGCATAGAGGAAATGTTGTTTGTGCTCTTTTAGGGGGCAGCCATCCAGCTCCCAAATAAATCACACACGGAGGCTTAGTCTTAATTATGAATGCCTAGCCTTAGCTTGGCTTAGTTTCTAGCCAGCTTTTCTTAACTTAAATTATCCCATCTGCTTTTTGCCTCTGGGTTTTTCCATTTTCTTACTTCTGTAATCTTACTTATTCCAGGGCTTGTTTGTGTAGCTGGGTGGCTGGCTGGTGAAGTCCTCCTCCTTCTATGGCTACTTCTTTTTTTTTCCTCCCAGATTTCTTCTTCTATATATTCTCTCTGCCTGCCTGCCCTGCCTATCCTTTCTCCTGCCTTGCTATTGGTTGTTCAGTTCTTTATTAGACCATCAGGTGTTTTAGACAGGCACAGCAACACAGCTCCACAGAGTTAAACAAATGCAACATAAACAAAAGTAACACACCTTAAAATAATATTCTACAACAAGGAAGGTTGTTGCTAGGGTGTCCAACCCTGCCTCTGAAGATCCCCACTTACATACCAAACTCATCCAGCTATTCTGTTTTAGCATATTTCCCCAAGTACTTAAGAAAACTTGGAAATCAGAAGACCTTGTAACAAATCTGGATTGACAATCTCTTTTTGTATAACGGAATGATCCATCAAAGGTGCACAAATCCCCCTAACGACAACCAGGTACAAGGTACTACCTGTTTTTAATTTGTTATGGCATTGCCAACTGATTGCCAGTCTCGTCACATTCTTCATTATATGTCGGACTCATTTTCTGAACTATATGTTGGTAACAATTTGTGGGCCTTGATCTACTCACTCAAGATCCCCTCCAGCTCTGAAATTCTGTTTGTTTTGAAGGAAAGATAATTTATGCACCACTAACCAAAAGGAGGTGGCTTACTCAAGGTTCTGAGGCGATGAATAGTGAAGAACATGACCTGAACTCATACCCAGAGCTTCTCAACTCCAAATTTTTACTCATTTCCAATGTATGTACTATCTCTCATTTCCAGTGACTTGATATGAGTCTAGTGAAGTAAAATGTTGGGAGAATAGTTTTTGTGGCTATAAACTGTTCACACACAGAAAAAGATTTTAAAGACTGAAAGTGTGTGTGCTGAATGGCAAAGAATACAATTTGGGAACGAATATAAACGTTGGGGATCTGTGTAAGAAGGCTCCAGCACAAGCTAGGCTGCTTCTGTGCTTCCATCACTGCCCCACATGGCCTGGAGTCCCCTGAATGAACTCCCTCCATCCCAGAATGAGACTGTAGCTTATCAGTATCCCTTAAAGAATGAAAGTATGTCCATGACTTAAGAACAAACCCATATGGGCCTGAATGTCAATTCAAAGATTTAAAATATAACCTTATCCAATTTCTCATAATAAATTGCTGAACAAATGGATCCAGGATTTTTTCAAATGTCTAAGTTCTTCTGCAGTAATGATATACAGCAATTTAGAAATGATTAGGATATGTAAAACAATCTGTTAATTATTTTTCCAGAAATTCTATCATTCAAACAGGATTTCACACTGATTAGTTTTTTTTGTTGTTGTTGTTGTGGTTTTTTTTTATACAGAAGCAATAGGCACAAGCTTAAGTAGCTGCTGAAACAAATCCTTTTTGTCTAAAAACTAACATATTTATTATAGTAGTTAAAAAGTCCTGCATTTAATGCATGCACATGTTAGCCATATTAGTTCAAGCTGAATTGGGTGTATGTATGTTCTCTTGTTGCTGCAAAAAAAAATTAATAGAATACTGCCTTTTTATTTCTAAGAAGGACAAGTAAATGATTATAAAAATGCTATTGTAAGTTACTCAAGTTCTATTTTCTAGACACTGAAAAAAACCCTACATTTTTATTCCATAAAGGGCTAGCCCAAAGCCTCTGAGTGGGAGACCTCTGAGAAGAACTTGTGCAAGCCTTTAGATGCTGCCCAGGCCGTTTGCTCTGGCTTAAGATCAAGCAAAAGAACTGTTCCCTTCGCATTTTACTCTGATCTGGGTCTTCTTAGAAGAAAAACTGCTTATTAGCTTTGTTAGTAATGTGTAACCTAAAGTTTTCTGAAACCTGTTGCTTTCTCTATGATAAATTCTTTATTTGAGGGCTTGTTCTATATAATGCAAAAAAAAAGTCCACCCCTGATGACCAGCTCTACTAGTCAGGCTCCTTCTAGAGGCTCTACAACTTTCAAGACAACGTAACCAACTGGAGAAAAGGGAGTCGAGACATGAGGTGTGCAAGAAATTTTATTGTCAAGCCATCGCCGTGATCCTTAACCAGTTTCCCGTCTCATGCACCTCTGGGATGAAAGGAAGGGGTCAGTCAAAAGGTGGTCAAACCCTCATTTGCTGTGTTATACACAAAGCCTGCTGTCAAATTACTTACTGACAAACAAGTGCCAATGATTAGAAGAAAGGAGTATATGAAGGTAAAGATTTCCTCATCAAAAAACAAAGAGGTCAAAGTAAAATCATAGAAAGGAAACAATGTATAAAAAAAGGAGGACGCATGAAGCATGTTTTGGGCTCATTCTGCCCAGCTGTTTTTCTCAGTAACATGAAGCATGGCTCCAAGAAGCCATGTGTTTCTCACAAGGAGGCGTTAACAATGGCACTGGACTAAAATCGAAAAGAAAAGCTGAATAATATGAGTACATATATATATACCTTTTGGATTCAGCAAACATCATCGATTGAAAAATGAATTAGGGCTGGAGAGGTGGCTCAGAGGTTAAGAGCACTGACTGCTCTTCCAGAGGTCCTGAGTTCAATTCCCAGCAACCACATGGTGGCTCACAACCATCTATGATGAGATCTGGCACCCTCTTCTGACCTGCGGTCATACATGCTGTATACATAATAAATAAATAAATCTTTAAAAAAAAATGAATTATGTCTGTTAGTGTGTGAATTTTAAAGACCAGATGTGATATGTGAAGCATATATTACATATATATCAAGACAAAATACATTGTCTGAGATTCATATGAATAGATAAAAGGAGATAGAGACAGAAACGACATGTACATGCTTTTTGTTTTTAATTTCTCCAGTCACAGCAGCCAGCCCTGATACACAAACATCCAAAGATTGAGATGCCTTCATTAGACTAATGGAGAACCCAGCATGCAAATGGTCTTGGACTTGAAGCTTTATCAAAAGGCCCTTCACATTTCACATGAATATTCCCAATCACAGGTGAAATAATATTACAGGAAGGCAACCTCATTTGACATAGAAAGCATCACAGAAAGTAAGAATTATCACCATTATTCCCATTTTCACACAGAAAACTGTGAGACTAGTAAGTGGCTTGCTTATGGTCTCAAGGCTAGCAAAACCAGCGTGGCTTAAACACCCAACACCCAAATATAAATGGTTCACAGTTTCAAATGACAACTTTTGTCCATCTGCCACTACAGAATACATTTCTCCTTTTGTTCACAGCACAAGGATTAATATATTTAGAAGAAAAATTAATTTTAAACCTGGCCAAAACAGTGTACAATTATGTATTTCATAGATCTATGTATAGGAAAGACTTTCCATGACCTCCTATCATTTTGTTCTAGCTTCTAGACAAAATCAAGTCCAAGTATGTTTTTAGAACCAGTTATCACTCTCAAGGTTCTTAACTCAGAGGTAGCTTGACTTTTATAGTCTCTAAAAGTTCGGTTACATAGAGATACATATATTTTTACATATTACTACTAGTGGACTTTAATCCCGGAACTTACGACTCAGAACACCTTATAACAGTAGCAGGGGAAGAAAACTGGGACATTTAGGTCAGGATCTTACATAAGAAGGGCTGCTCAGCCTGGACATGAGTGGGGATAATGAAAGGCGAGGGTTGAGGGAAAGAGAGCTTGGGGGAGCGGGAGATCCCAGCTGGATCAACAACAGAGAGGGAGAACAAGGAATAGGAGACCATGGTAAATAAAGACCACATGAGAATAGGAAGAAGCAAAGTGCTAGAGAGGCCCACAGAAATCCACAAAGATACCCACACAACAGACTGCTGGCAGAGGTCGAGAGACAGCCTGAACTGACCTACTCTGGTGATGGGATGGCCAAACACCCTAATTGTTGTGCTAGAAACCTCATCCAACTACTGAGGGATCTGGATGCAGAGATCCATGACTAGGCCCCGGGTGGATCTCTGGGAGTCCAATGAGCGAGAATGAGGAGGGTTTATATGAGCGAGAATTGTTGAGACCAAGGTTGGATAAAGCACAGGGACAAATAGCCAAATGAATGGAAACACATGAACTATGAACCAATGGCTGAGGGGTCCCCACTGGATCAGGCCCTCTGAATGGATGAGACAGTTGATTGGCTTGATCTGTTTGGGAGGCACCCAGGCAGTGGGACCAGATCTTGTGCTCATTGCATGAGTTGGCTGTTTGAAACCTGGGGCCTATGCAGGATTGTTTGGCTCGGCCTGGGAGGAGGGGACTAGACCTACCTGGACTGAGTCTACCAGGTTGACCTCAGTCTGTGGGGAAGGCTTTGCCCTGGAGGAGATGGGAATGGGGGGGGGGGGTTGGGGGGAAGGTGAGGGGGACGGGAGGGGGGAGAACAAGGGAATCCGTGGCTGATATGTAGAACTGAATTGTATTGCAAAATAAATTAATAAAAAAAAAAAAAAAGAAGGGCTGCTCAGAGAACTGGCCCTGCCTCTTGCTCATTGCTTCAAGGGGTGAACTCACCAGGGCAACGATTGAGAGCTCACCCTGGTGGTGAGGACGAGGGAGAGCTGCTGGGCTGACCAACCCTGCAACTACCCAGTTCTAGAACCAGAGTTCTGTGTGACCCACCACAACATCCACTCTATCTGTGATCTGATGGAGCATGTGAAGGGGCCAGTCCTGCAAACCTAAAACTTCAGGATCTCCACAACACAGGGCAACAACAGGATATCCAAGTGGGGTCCCAGTGAGGGTCCAGCATTGATCACGTAGCAGAAACCAGGAGCCTCAAACCAGACCAATGACTCTGCAATGAACACTTGCAAGCAAATATATGTGGACAAAAGGGGTGAAAGGGGAAGGAGTGCTCATTTGTAGTGATCATTAGACCACGACTTTGAAAATCCTTAGACAGTGATTATTTGTAGGCTTCCATATTTAATGCACATAATAAACAATTTTCGTATATAAATGAGGCATTTTCTGGCAGCATATAGCATTCCTATAGCATTCATAGTTTCCAAGTACTCTTCACACTACTGAGAGTTTTCATGCTTGGGCTTTTGTTATAGTCTTTTTATTTTGTTTCTGGAATATTCTCTAAAAGTGACACCATGACTAACTTTAAATATAAGTAAGTTCATTTCAATAGATTAGTCATTTCTCAGAAATTCCAAATATGAGGCAAACATTAAATTTTACTATGTTGAGGAGATTAATGACTGTACCTTTCCATACTGGCATCTATTCTCAGGCTTTTCTGCTACCGATCCCTACAGTAGCCAGGACCCACTCTGTAGCCCCACCACTGTTGTCCCTTATGCTTGATCTGTGGTCGTGTGTGTGTGTGTGTGTGTGTGTGTGTGTGTGTGTGTGTGTGTAAGAGAGAGGTGGAGAGGGAGAGAGGGCGTGAGAGAGAAGAGAAGGAAAGAGGCTGCCTTTCAGGACAAGATTCTTAACTATAGAATCCTTTCACATTCAACATTCGCTGATAAGAACATCTATTTGGCTTAGTTGACATAAAATGTGATTTTGTTTTTATTTGTTGTCCAAAGCATAGTGCTGGTTTGGGTTAAGAAACAACTCTCGTTTCACACACACTGATACCTCTGTAGTTTTGTTTTTATTTATTTTTTGAGAATTTTATACATGAGCACTGTGTTTACATCATTTCTACCCTTCCCTAACTCCATCTCAAGTTCATGACCTCTCCTTCAAATATTATTATTACATAATATGCCCTATTAAGTCCATGGGATGTTGTTCTTATGTACATGTCTTAAATTTATATGGAGATATCTGTTATTACACTTAGGACACTCTAACCAAAAAATAAACAGGCAAATGATGTGTTGAGTTCATTCTAGACAGTGAGTGTGCAAAAACACTTACCCTAAAGCATAGTGAGTGGGAAATGATACTTTTACCCCCTTCTGAGGCACCACATGCATCAGGAAAGCGTTTGTAAAGAGTATGCTTGGGGGACTGGTGTTATGCTCAGAGATAAAGCATACTCTCATGACCTTGTCTTCAATATGGAATTTGCCGTGTGAAATAGAATCCAGTCTTGACCAACCAAATGTAGTACACGTTTTCTCCAATTCCAAATGAAAGGGCAAAAGCCAAGTGGATTTTAGTAATTTTAAAAACATAATATTTAATATAATTTAATAAGAGCATCAATTATTTCAAGAAATTATTGCTGAAGTGGAACTTTTGAGAAAGCAATTTATGAATGATTTTTATTATCTGTAAGTATTCTCAAATTATTTGTAAAATTACTAATATCTGAAATTTTAATTCTTTTGTGTGAATGACATTACATGTAAATATAGATATTCAAGTTTTTTCAGACTGTTGCTAATACTATTAGTTATTTCTTCAGGCCTAATCTAAGGAAAATGTATTTTAAACACAAATAAAACATGCTGTAATACTTCTGTAAGCTATTTACAGAAAAATGCAAACTTTTTCTAAATAAGCAAATTCCTAAACTAACCCAGAACACTTTGACCACATATCTGTAGATTATTGAAGCCATTATAGAACTTACTCTTAGTCATGGGGAGGGAATAAGAGGAGAGGAGGGAGGGGAAACTGTGGTCAGTGTATGAAATAAGTGGGAAAATGTGTTAATTAAATGAAAAAATTAAAAATTAAAAAAGAAAAATTTTGAAAAATTCCAACCATGTTTTTTACCTAGGACTTATGGCTGTCAACCAATTATGTTACCTTCCTATATTCATTGTCCAAGAGATAATAATAGTATCTGTCTTTGCCATGTCAGGGCAGATGTGATTATTATCTATAGACCCTCCTGTTATAACTGTTACAGAGTACCCAAGTGAGCATCTTCATACATGAATGAACCAGAGAACACTCACTTTTTCCCAGATGTATTTTTTATATTAGAGATAATGATGCTATGCAAATTAGCAAGGCTTAATGTTCCTACCAATATTTGATGATTTGAAATCAGCTTCTAGTTATCAGATGGTCCCATCATTCTGGAACATAATTGATATCTTCTTTGAAAGTCTCCACAGAAAAGTCATGGACACATTTCTACCTGGTCCCTTGAGTAACTGGAATTTTGTAGATGACAGACTTTCCCAATAATCAAATTTTATTTGCAAAACCCTAAATTTCATACTACCAAAAGCAAGCAGAGACTTACTAGACTTCTCCATGCTTGGATTTTTCATAGTTTATGTTATTTATATAATGATTTTTCTTTGAAAGGTTTCAAGATTTTTAAGAGGTACTTATCAGAATAATGCATCAGTGGTCCATTTTTAAACAGGGTTCATGTACCTCCCATGATTCATGAGATGTGAGAAGGGGACAGCAATAATAAAAAAGACCACCTATGTAACTAAACTGGATGTTCACCAAAAGTTCAAAGGAAATGGAGCATGAGGTGTATGGTCCAAACCACAGGAGTTTGTATGGTATGAGTGCTTTTGCAGAATGATTATTTGATGCCCATCAAACACCTGTTCACTGGAAATGCAACTTCATACTCAGTGGTTACATACTAATCAGAAACAGCTTGTGTTTGCCATTGACCAAGCTTTCACAAGCATGAATATCATCCTAACTGCTCACTCTAACCCCCAATCATCCAGACTTCCTAAAATACAAAGCATCCTACCATGGATCCAGGAAAAGTGTGTGCCTGAGAGAAAAGTGGATGAGAGCACAATAGGATTCAAATTCAGGCTGAAATAATTAATGCAGAGAAAGGAATGGGACTAGTGCAGGTTGGTGAATAAGGCCAACAACATCTCTTCTGAAACAAATGTGGTAACAGAATTGCTTCTCTGCTCTGAAGGAACAAGGTCCTGTCTTCCTGTTTTTAATCTCAGAAATGTCTATCCAGTCCTTTTGATGTGTTGCTATGATGTTTTAAGTTCAATAGTTAAGAATCTGTTGGAGGAAATCAGACATATGGGGAAGAAACACAATAGTGATAGGGTAAAACAATACCACGTGTATATCTTAATGCCTAGTGCCACGAACACCACAGTGGTATGCAATTCTTAGCTATACGATCAGATAATAAATTCTCAAACATTTGGCAGTTTATGGAAGAGAAATATTCACAACATGAGCTACATAAACTCATTCTCTAAATGAGAATATTTTAAAAGATATTGACTACAGATGTTTCAAAGTAGAATTTAGGGTCTCACTGGGTGTCCCCAACTGGTGATCACTCTATTGTAAGCTTAAGTATTTAGTGAGGTCGTTCCGATTCCTGTTTTCCCTTCTCAACTTTTCTCCCAGCAAGCAGTCATTGTTACATTTCAACACTTCTTTACATCAAGCACCTAATGTACAATGGAGCAGCTGCAATTTCACTGCCCAGCCCTTTTTTCCACCCTTACAACATTTGTTCTGTTAATGTAGGTTAATTCTGCAAATAACACTTCTGTAAATTGTTCTTGCAAACTGCTACATCATTTATGTAAGGACTTCTGTGAACTTTGAAAAATTAATGCCTTTAATTTTGGTTGATGGCAACATCAGCAGAGCTCTGTAAATTGCACTTTAATGAGATTTTGCTACAGGGGATAATCTGCTACTGACAGAGGAACATCTTGAAAACATCTGTAGACCTATAATTTCTCTATGACGATTAGATCCCACCACAAGACTCCAAATACAAACCCAAAATAAAGGAGGAAATTGTAAAGTTCTAAATGAGAACACAACCTGTTCTTTAAAGCAAGAGTCCCACTATGAAAAGCATCATGCACTGAAAATAAATCAATTTTTCAGACTAATTAACATTTAGCTTTATTTAATTAAGAAAGACTATTACTGTCTCCACTGCTGTGCATCTGTATATAATGAAGGAAACAGCAGTAGGTATAAGATACCACTGAGGGATATGCCCAAGTAACCCAGCACTATAGGTACATAGGAAGGCCTATTATTGTTCAGTAACTGACATCAGAGTCTTGCTTTAATGTTGTCATAAATAAAAGGAAGATTTCACAGACGCCTTCACATATGGTTTCTTATTTGTCTCTGATGGAGACTGGAAGTTGGATTAGATTCCAAAATTAAATGATTTAAATAGACAGCTGCATAATGGAAACTACTAAATAACACCTTTTAAACAGTTTCTATTTATAGCAGGCTGAAACCACAGAAGGATGACAAATCTTGTTTTACTAAAGCTAATGTTGCAGCTGCTCTAAGGCCATTTCTTCCAAAGCCTGTAGTTAGGTAACCCCAGCTTCATTCTGCTTCTGTTGTTGAATGAAACACCTTGCCAAAGGTGTATGTGAAATCATCTGTCATTTCTCAGTTAAGCCCTGTACATGCAAAACAATTGACTTTAAGATTACCACACCCATGACCTTGCACACGCTGAAATTAGCAAAAAGTAACATCAAATGTTACACTATGTTCTTTTGTGCATTATAATTAATAGATACTAGTTAGGATACTGACTTTTAGATCATAATTTCCTGCATATAATACTTACATATTTGTCATTCTTCACAGGAGAGAACTATGTAAATCCTGACAAATTAAATGAGTGTATTATTGTTCCTGAAACTGGAATTATGAAAGGTTGTGAGCTACTATGTGGATGCTGGGAAGCAAGCAAAGGTCCTCTGCAAGAGTTAGTATTTTTAACCACTGAGGCATCTCTCCCAGTCTCATCTTTTAAAATGTTTAAATATGACTGGAGATCCAGATACTTTCAAGTACCCATTTATGCTCTATGATTACTCCAATGTCAAGAATAATCTGACACCAGGAAAGAATAGTTTCTTGAACCATTTGTACAGTCACAGCTGGAAGGGACTAGGATGGCATCAATGAGGTAGAGTTACTGAAAGGATAAAAGGTGATAGCCAGTAGGGATATTCATCTGTCTAATATGACCAATACAGAACAAGCGAGGCTGCATGCACTGGGCATGAAGCATAATTGCCCATACCCTAATGCCCATACCTAATGTGTCCCCAAATGCTAATGTTTTGTGGTACAACTACAGGATCTACTCCCATCACCATAGGTCAGCTTCACTTTGACCTTGAACATAGGGCCTTTACCATTTCCCTTTGTCATTCCTGTCTTCCTCTTCCTCCTCTTCTTTCTCTCTTCTCCACCTCTATCCTCTCCCTCTGAAGTTGCACACTGGTCTTTCTGATATCATTCATCATAACCCCATACCTACCTCTACTCTTGAATAGACCTAAGGATTTTTGTGGATGCCAAAGTAATTCATTTCTTTCCAAGAGGAAGATAAGCATTTCAAAATGAATATGGGTATTTAGTACTTTGAGTATTCTTTGCAAATAATACATCACCAGTCCTTAGAGGAATAATTAAAATAATGTAGATAATTAGGGTATACCTCTTAAGCACTTCTAGGTATTCTATTCCTTAAAAGATACTCTACAATAATGAAGTTATTACCTTGTCAAAATGTAAGTTTTAAAGACAAAAACCAAGATGCTTTGCATTCATAATATAATGCCACTGTAAGGTATTCAATACTTACTACTAAGAAAATATCATCTTAAAAACCTTATCCTGGAAAGCAAGTGAATAAGTACACTTGTTGTATACTCTACATTGCATCTGACTCACATTATTTCTCTTTGAAGCAACTTTGGCTCACTTGTCATAACTACAAAGTTTCACTTCTTGTCCAGGTTTAGGAAAGTAATCCTACTTTTAGTCAAGAAGACTTCAAGGAGATCTAGCCAGTTCTCATAACCCAGAATCTTGCGTTAATGAAGTATACCATAAACTCTAAAAAAATGTTCTAATGTCATCTTAGCCTCTTCAGAGAACTGTGACTTTCTGAAAATAAATATCTCAAATATCAATTTCCTTAACTGCAAAATGATGCAATACTATCTGTCCCTTGAATATTAAGAAGACTGTTATATGTGCAATGAGAATCATATTTGTAGAAGGGTATCAATACGTATCAGTTTATTGAGTTCGTTCTCCTCTCACGTCTGATCCTCCACTGTCATGACGAATTACAAACACTTTTCAGGACCATGGAGAGATACCATGATTCATCACCCACAAAATAACACTACTTTTGCTATGCTATGCTGGAAGTTAGTTCTTGGGGCCTGTATATGTAGTCTAGTAAATTATGAAAAAATAGTATTCAATAAAACAGAAAGGCCTCAAAAGTTGTGATACTTTTAGTCTAGTGAATAGAGACAAAATAAATCATCAGACTCTTCTCCCTCCCTTTCTCTATCTATCTCTCTATCACCTATCTATCTATCTGTCTGTCTGTCTGTCTGTCTCTAAATCTATCTCTATCTCTCTCTCACACACACACACAAATCTGAGTGGGCAGAATAAGCAAAAAGTACAAAGTTGAAGAAAAGAAAGTTATCTAATCTTAGGGGTTTGAGGAAAGGGATCATTCTGGGAAGATGCTCCCAAGAGGGGCTTTCTGAGATTCAATGCAAAGACAGATAATCAAGTGGAGGGTAACAGAAGAGTCCTTCAGTGAGCAAGAGTATCTGAAAAATGTAGAGAAGGCCAGTGCAGTCCTTATAGGTAAAGATTCAGCATGGGGTACGGGGAAGGAATGTGAAGATAAAGAGGGCTTTCAGACAAAGCAAGGGACATAACATAAAGATAGAAACTCATAGATATGACCCACTGATGTCTTAGAGCCACTCTCTGGTTTTATTTGTATTAAATATAATCTATAAAATTCTAAGTTTTGTAAGATCTGGCTATACCAAGCCTATATGCCTACTTCCATAAACTTTACAGGCAGATGAGACATGAGGTTCCAAGTGTGCTACAATCTCCACTAGCAAAGTCCACTCACATGCATTTTCCACTCAGACCTTGTAGCCTTGTAAGTCTGCAATTCTAGATTTGGGCTTGTTGGCTTCTACCTTATAATTTGACTCTCATTCAAGAATAAAACATTTGGAAGAATAATTTAGATTATTTAGATGATTAGGGCACACCTCTTGCACATTTCTAGATGTTCTTAAAAAAAAACTTGCAATGATAAAGTAGTCATTTCCTGGGGTTAGACAACTGCACAAGCAAAATGTGCCTTTAAAATATGAAAAGCAACAGTTTTCACTTGGTAATTTCTGTCTCAGTGCAGTGAGTGAACCACTGCATCATTTCCCAAGAGCCAGCTTCTCTGGAACATTTGGATGTGTTAGTGTCATACGTCCCAGTGCATGGTGAAATAACTGTCACTCTCCTTCTGAGAGGTTCTTGCTATGTTCATTTGCTCTCCCAGATGTTTCCTTTGGCCCTACTATTCAGACTAACCAAAGCCTTAGTATTCACTAGTGGTCCAGAAATGTCTCATTCTAGTCAATAGACACAATATCTACCAATCTTTTTCATCCGTCTAAAATTCACTTCTCAAATTATGTCACATAAGGCAATTTTAGGCACTCTTAGAGTAAGAGCTGAGGGAATAGGGAGAGGATGATTTTGTTATAAATACTCAATAATTTGATCTCAACTCTCAGATCTTTCAACTAATTTTTATGAGACTTTACTGCTAAAAAAAAGACAGAAGTATATAAAATGGGGAAAATTTACATGCAAAGAGGAAAGATTAGATTTTCAGAGGAGATCATAAACTCAGTGTAGCATCCTTCACTTTTTATATCCTTAGCTGAAGTAATTTTCAATGCGAATACTCAGAATGGAGAGCATAGTGGACATCACAAGATCAAAGATTATCAGTTACATTCATTGCTTTCTCACATACTAAGGAAGGTAGAATTCTACCCTGCAAGCTTAACATGTTTTAAAATGGCATTTTTAATAAATAAAATCACAGGGTTGTGCCATTAAAGTTAACTGTGAATATCCCTTCTACGGGTATGCTAACATTTCTATGGAACTAGATATTGTATCAGTCATTGAACAGCTTCCATTAACAACATCAATAACCAGGAATAAGCCAGACAGACACACAGCATTTATTAAGGAAATGGTGTCTAGAGAATTTCTTCTACAGCCTGTTTGAAAATGCTCTGCTCTGGCAGAGACAGTGGGCTCCTGGGATGCTGGTCCTTGTGTTATGATGGTTAACATTCCAACCCCAACTATTTCTCCTCTTCATGGTGTTAATGGCCCCTTGCCGACAGCATCCTAAGAGACACCCAAACCACCCAGTTTTCTGTCCCTGGCCACTGTGGCTAAATTTTGTAGCACTGTTATCTTTATCAGTTTGCTCAGCAATCCTGAGCTAACTGCATTTCAGAATTCTGCTGACATTAGTCTCTTACTACAAAATGCTTTAGGGAAAAAAATTATTCCAAATGGCATAATGGACGTTTTAGTCACTAAATTTCTTGGGAATTTAAATTAAAATAAAAATGATATGCTTTGTACATGGATTTTCTTGTACTTAAGCCTTTAATGCCAGCTAAATAACAAAGGAGGCCATTAATGTAAAATTCAGCCTAAAGTCAATTGTATTACAAGCACTCTTAATGCTTGTACATTCTTAATGTAACAAGAAGTCTGAAAGCCACTTAACTGGATACAGCTGTATGCAAATTTGCTTTGAACTACTGAAGGTTACAAAGAGACGTTATTTTAATCTTGAAAAATAAACCACTGAGTGTCTAGCATTTGGGTCTGTTAAACTCATCTACTAATGATTCCCCCATTAAACTATAATAAAGTGTTTGAAAGTTGATCCAGTGCTTGGCACATGGTAAACAGAGAAACTGGAACTACAGCACTCTGCCAAAACCAGCAAGAGGGTTCTCCCACTCATTCTCACACAGCTGTCACTCTCCCCTGCTGTATTATAGATCTGGAGATAATTAAACAAGAATATGTGACATTTATCTAAAACTCACAAATTTACCTTCTGGGGATGTAGTACAATGCACAGTCTGATTTAAATAGCTGGTCTCCAGTCGAAGACAAGTTTGGGTTTTCACAAATGAAAGAATAAAATATTCTCAAATGTAAATGTGGGCTGACATACAAAGGATTTGCCTCTTTGATGATCAGTTGTGGTCCACAAGTAAAAGTAAAATTACATTATTTTATCATTTCTGAAAATTCTATGTTCTTGTAACTGTGGTTCTTAAGTAGAAAGCTAAGCCCTATATGAACAAATAGTTTATTAAATCATGAGCTAAGTAGATGGTTTTCTAAAATAAACTAAACACAAAATCTCATTATAGAATAGGAAATAAGAATGATCTCATAAGATGTAAGGCAAAGCATTTTTACTGTCTTCAGGCAAAGTAATTGGAATGTCTTCAATATTTTTTAAATGCTGCAAAATTAAAGTTCATAATATGTTTGGTTTTCTTTTTAATAAATCTAGGGTATGTTTTTTACTACAAAAGTCAAATAAGTCATGTATAAAATGAGACATTGCCTATACTGTATTGCTATGGTTACAATCACTATAATTATAACCACTTAAATAACTGAAAATAAAAAGATTCAAAATAATTACTTATTATTTTGAATATCTGTTTGGTTCTCTTGGTCAATCCAAATGAAACCAGGTTATTCATCATTTATGGTCATATTCCCACAAAAAAGCAAGAATAAAAGAAAAAAATTAAAGGAAGGAAAGAAAAGAGAGAAAGGGAAAAAGAAGAATAAGATAAAGGGAGAAAAATGAAACAAAATAAAGGAAGAACACACTCGTTTATTTCATAAACATTTAATTATACCCCACTATTTTTCCATGATTTATACAAAATTCAAGAAATATATAATGAGAAAACTATAAGCACAGTTCCTCTCTTTGTAGAATTTATATTGAAAGTAGAAAGTTGGGCATTAACTCCATACTGATACAAAAGGATTCCAAAATTATGATTGTAAATATATGCTAAGGGTTGTCTATGGAAACTGATAAAGGGCTTGGTGGTTGAGTGCTTTCCCAGCATGCCTTGAACTGGATCGGCAGCATCAGCAAGGCAGGAAGAGACACAGAGACAGAGAGGGAAGGAAAAGCAAAGGAAAGGGAAAGAATTTTCTACTAAAATGTAAATGAAGCAGTGAAAAGATTTACAGACTGTCTGGAAATGTTTTCAAGGAGTTCCTCCTGTTACAAATAAAGAAATAATTAACAAATGTAAAAGACCTTGTGCCTTGGTGTGAGGTGGCAAAGACACTGAAACAATGTTCTTGAGCTAAATGAAACTATGTTGCTAAATGAGACTAGAAATGTAGTTCAAAGCTCAGTCACTGAGACCTCTTAGGTCCTGCTCAAAGTCTTTGCTTTTATGCAGGGGCACAAGAAACACACTGGTGACAGTGTAAACAGGAATTTGACATTACTAGCTCTGCATTTCACAAGGTATATGTAACGATAGTTAGAAAAGCAGGTTAGAAAGGCACGAAAGTGAGATTTGATCTGTTAGGACACTTGGTTGGAATGGAAGTAAAAGATACTTTGAGCTAGTTTTCTAATAGTAAGAGGAACAAATGGATATACAGAAGTAATACTTATAGAGAATAATGGAATATTGTAAAAATGGGGACATCTCAGTGGTAGAGCACATACATGCCCAGCACATGCCAGGCCATGAATATAATGCCCACTACTGAAAAAGAGAAAGAGAGGATGGAAGTGGTTCAAGAATGATTATATGGAGAGATCGTGGAAGTCAACTGTCTATCATACATAAGTAGATAAATGATGGCATTCATCACTGAGTGACAAAACCAGAACATCATGACAGGACAGAAGATATGTTGCTGTTTTGAGCACATAATGAATCTGAGCTAGCTTTGAAATATTCTTAAGAATGTCAGTCCAAAAGTAATCATCTAGATTGATTCATACTCATATTTGTTAACATTCTTTGAGGTCTAAATCCATTAACTTTTCTATTTTATTTACTTTCAGGTTCATTTGGAAGCATTCATTGATAATAAAATACCTATTGTCTTCCTACAAACTCCTCAAAATTTGGTTGTTTTTTTTTTGTTTTGTTTTTTTTGTTTTGTTTTGTTTTTTCGAGACAGGGTTTCTCTGTGTAGCTTTGCGCCTTCCCTGGATCTCGCTCTGTAGACCAGGCTGGCCTCGAACTCACAGAGTTCCGCCTGCCTCTGCCTCCCGTGTGCTGGGATTAAAGGCGTGCGCCACCACCGCCCGGCCAAAATTTGGTTTTTATAGAATCAACTTTTCAATGTGAACAGTTTCTCAATTGCCTCTTTGTTTACGTTAGAATGTATAGAAAAACAGTATAAAAATGGGGGTGTAGTTTAGTGGCAAGAGTGTTTACCTAGCAAACACAAGATCCTGGATTCAATGTCTCCCAAATAAGAAAACAAAAATCTGAGAGAGACAGGTCACAGCAAAATGAATCTGTCTTATTGTTAGTTAGTTAGTTTGTTTGTTTGTTTGTTTGTTTTTTTGTTTGTTTGTTTGTTTTGAGATAGGGTATCATCTGAAGCTCCAGGTTGGCTTGGAATTCACTTTGTAGCCTAGACTGGTGTTAAATTTGTGGGTTTTCTACCTTAACATCCTGAACGCTGGGATTAAAGGTGTACACCACCACTTCAAGAAATTATGGATACATAATCTTGTGAAACACAGCAGCTGGGAGGTGGTGGCACAAACCTTTAATCCTGGCACTCAGAAGGCAGAGGCAGTTGAATATCTGAGTTCGAGGTCAGCTTGGTCTGCAAAGAGAGTTCCAGGACAGCCATAACTAGAACTACACAGAGAAATCCTGTCTTGAAATAGAAAGGAAGGAAGAAAGAGAGGGAGGGAGGGAGGGAGGGAGGGAGGGAGGGAGGGAGGGAGGGAGGAAGGAAGGAAGGAAGGAAGGAAGGAAGGAAGGAAGGAAGGAAGGAAGGAAAAGAAAGAAGACAAACATAGAAAATATTACAGATGATTCTGCCTCCTGGATCAAATTATTCACAAGCTCAAGAAAAGGTATTGAATGCCCAGGTACTGAGACAAGGACCAATAAGACACCCTTCATCCTTCATATAGCTTAAAATGTATTGAGAGTAGGTTCTAAATTCAACAAACCACAGAGAAACAGACAACAGACTTTTCCAGTTAGGAGATTTAAAACAAGTAGCACAAATCTGAGAAAAACGATATCTAAAGAGTAAGTTAGCATTTCATAAGCAAAGAGTGTGTTTGGAAATATTCCAAGCACAGCATACAGTGTGTTCCTAGGCCCTGGATTGAAGAGAGTATGGCAAGTGGGAGAAGTGCAATGTCTTCCAGAACTTATGAGAATGAGACAAAAATGCTCAGTCTACCTCACACAACGTTGTGCGTCTCCCACTGCTACATGTTTTGCCCCATAGGTTACTATATGCTGTAATAGAGGAGAATAGAGCTGGAGGATTAGGTCAGTAGTAGAGCACTTGTCTAGCACATATGATCCTCAGCACTGAAAAAACAGAGTGAAGAACACTTCATAGTGAAAATATAAAGAAAACAGGAAACGGATAATTAAAGGATGTGTGCTCAGTTTTTTGTCTCTTCTAGCCAGAACAAATGACCATCTCTCTCTCTCTCTCTCGCTCGCTCTCTCTCTCTCTCTCTCTCTCTCACACACACACACACACACACACACACACACACACAGAGAGAGAGAGAGAGAGAGAGAGAGAGAGAGAGAGAGACAGACAGACAGACAGACAGACAGACAGACAGACAGAGACAGAGAGAGACAAAGAGAGAAACAGAGACAGAAAGACAGAGACAGAGACACAGAGAGAGACAGACAGACAGACAGAAGAATTTTGCCTGGGATGCTTAGAAACCATACTTTGCCATATTGTCTTTGTAGTCAGAATCCAACTTTTGCTTTGAGAGGACATGTAGCTTGATTTAAACTTATTTATGTCCTGTGAGATCTACATAAGCATACTTTCACTTTAGAAGGAAGTATAGTTCTTCTCTAGCTTCACTTCTGAACATTTACTACAAGACCAAAGAAAATCTGTTGTAGAAGAGATGAATGGAGAAACTAATACATCTTTAGCTGACTCTACAGAGTATGATATTTATTTGTTGCTCAACAGAACCAGATGATGCATGATGGCCCAGGAAAGAACATGCTCTCACAAGAGGAACTACAGAAAAAACATGTCATGGAAGAAAGAGCTTGAAGAAAATAGATCTGTAGAGGTTGAGATCACAGGGTGTGGCCTAAAAAACAGTATTTTGTTTACTCAAAATTCTTATGTGCTACACATGGTTTGTATTACACCAGTGGTTAAAAATAACTCATTAAATCTTCTGAGTTTTGTGCATCTACTTGGCCAGCTGATTTGTCCTACCTTGCCTAACGTGTCTCCTGCTGTGTTTCTAGTCAGGATGGAGTTATCAGGCTGTCTCTGATTTTAACACTTCATTCCATTTTCTTATGGTGCTGGGAATGGGATCCAGGGGCTCACACATGTAATTATGTGCTTTATCCCAATCTAGATACCCCAAATCTTCCTTCCCTTTTGTATTAATTACTGCCTTGCCTTATTTTCACACAAATAGATGATGGCTGTCTGAGACTTTAAAAATGAATATTTCAACATTTCTCACAGCCATTAACACAAAACTACACGCCTGGAGGGCATTGGATAAGTGCCTTATTGTCTTTAGTTAGATGTTATTCCATATACATGACAAGCTACATGTCTATGTGTGCAAATTGAGTGTAGTTTACTGTAATAACAATCTATCTATATGTCTATCTACTCCCTTGAGAAATTTCTAATTTTCTGATTATATTTGAATACATTTAAATGACTAAACTTTCAGGAATTTTGTGAGCCAGTTGTAAAGCAGAATCACTTTTTTAAAATTAAATTAAGTATCTTTTAAATTATCTGAGTAAGATATCTTAGGTATATGGTGATAAGTTATTTTTATTATGTTTGTTTATTTGAGTGTGCACATGCATGTATGTGCACATGTGGGCATTAACATGCCTTGGACTATTTGGAGATCAGAGGACAGTTTGCAAGGACTTTCTACCATGTTGATCCGAGAGACTGAAGCCAGTTCCCAGGCTTGGAAGTAGGTTCTTTTGCCCACTGTGCCATCTCACCAGCACCAGTGACAAGTTCTTAGAATTCTTTTGTCATTCGTTGTTGATGACATTGATGGTGTTTGGGGTTTTTTTGTAGGAGTTTCATTTCATTTTGTTTTGCTAACTTTTATCTTTAGACATCTTATGTCGTCAAATCTGGCCTGGCACTCACTACATAGTCAGTGAACACCATGAGCTCCTGAGATTCTTGACTCCACCTCCTTAGTGATTGAATTACAGGTACACATCACCTCATCTGGCTCAAAACTCATTTTTAATTTATCATACTACATTATTGTCTTACTCTCAGGCTACTTACACCTATCATATCACTGAGCAGAAATATTACATGATGATATGCTAGTCAAACTCTACCTAACACTGCTCTAAGATTATACTGCTGCTTGAAATTGCCCATAATAGTAGTGTCTGTACCAAGAAATTTGAAAAATGTGACAAAATAAAACTTGTTATTTTGTTGATTTGATTTCTTCTATGAATAAAGATTAACCATGACAGTGTATAACAATATAGCCATTGCACTGTGAATAACATAAAAGTGAAAACATATCCTTTCAACTTTCTATCATATTACCAAGTAATGACATTATTTCATTGGCTATCAAGTGAGTTTCGTCGTGTATCTTCATTGGTTTATCCTCAATTTTTCATAAACAACAAAAATACCAAATAAAACTTTACCTTGAAAATGCACCCATTCATCTATTGCAGTCATAATTTGGCTCCAGATAAGTGTTCAACAAAATTTGAAGAAAGCACTATTAATTGGATATATAGAATTTTAAAAACATTTCCATTTATTTACTTATTTATTTATTTGTTTATTTATTTATTTTTGGGGTGTCTATGCTATGCACATATGTGGAGTTCAGAGGACATATTGCATATTAATTCTAAAACTATTCATAGTACATCTTTTATATTTTATATTTTATAATAAGCAAAGTGTTTGAAGTTTGATATGACAAAGGGTAGTTGCTTATAATGAAAGCTCCATAGCCCCTATCCCTCAGATTCTACATCTATGATGCAGCCCAGCAATCTCCTTATTGAATAAACTGTTTTTTTTTTATAATAGAAGCTACGATTTGACTATAGAAGGAAAAAATAAATAAAAATAAAACACAGTTTTCTGAGCTAAAAAGTTCTAGGTGTCAGTGGATGGTCCTTTAAGAAACAGCTTCACATAGAGAGATCCTGTCTCGAAAAATCAATAGAAAATAAACAAATAAATAAATAGCAACTTTACAGATGAAAGGTAAAATATTCTACTCCTGAAAAAGTGAATATCTACACTTGATTATTTCATCCTGGAAATTACACAAAGTAAATCCATTTTATAAATCAAAACTGAAGTCTTCTTTCAAAAACTATTAATTTCCTATATTTTTACTATAGTCAAACCAGCCTATGAAATAAGAAAACATTCCAGAATTATCAACAAAGTACAGATGTCAACTGCAGTTTCCTCCTACAGAGATCATCCCACTGAAAACTATCTTCAGTGATAAAATGAAAATCTGTCTAATGGAATGTGCTCACTAAAATGCTCTCTGGTCATAATATCAACTTATCTATTTAGAATATAACTTATACTGATGGAATTTTAAAATTCTGTCCTCATAATTATAGCTTTAACATGTTATCACTATGTCCACTTAGTAAGAGACGAACACTTTGAAACTTTTCTATTTCAGTTACATGGTATGTAGTATATGACAATGTATATATGGCATCTGTATCTGGGATATGTGGTACATGTCTGTCACACCAGCCTAGGAGAGAGTAGACAGGAAGATGGTGAGTCTTGAACTGGCCTGCACTACGTAGAAGACCTTGTCTCATAAAACCTTGATTACTTCACTAACTAAATTAATTAAACTAAAAGAAATAAATGACTTCATCCGTAGAATGAGTTATAAAAATATCCTTTTAAACCAACAACTAGTTAATTCTGACAAGATCAGTATCTAAATTATTCTATTCAGTTTGACATACTACCTTTATTGTTTACATATAATCCATTGCTTCATTATCCAAAACTTTTCAAAATTTAAGTGTTAAGAGGTAAATAGGGGACTATCCAGAAAGGTCTCCTGAAACCTTCAAAAGACATTGAGTAGAGTGTGTTCATACAGCTATCAGAATAGCTGGTTTTTTTTTGTTTTTTTTTTACAAAGAATGGGGTGAAAGTGGAATCTTTTTTTTTTTTAGTTTTTATTTTTATTTTGCAATACAATTCAGTTCTACATATCAGCCACGGATTCCCTTGTTCTCCCCACTCCGGCCCCCCTCACCTTCCCCCCAGCCCACCCCCCATTCCCACCTCCTCCAGGGCAAAGCCTCCCCTGAGGACTGAGATCAACCTGGTAGACTCAGTCCAGGTAGGTCCAGTCCCCTCCTCCCAGGCCGAGCCAAGCGACCCTGCATAGGCCCCAGGTTTCAAACAGCCAACTCATGCAATGAGCACAGGACCCAGTCCCACTGCCTGGATGCCTCCCAAACAGATCAAGCCAATCAACTGTCTCACCCATTCAGAGGGCCTGATCCAGTGGGGACCCCTCAGCCATTGGTTCATAGTTCATGTGTTTCCACTCGTTTGGCTATTTGTCCCTGTGCTTTTATCCAACCTTGGTCTCAACAATTCTCGCTCATATAAACCCACCTCATTCTCGCTAATTGGACTCCCAGAGATCCAACCAGGGCCTAGCCATGGATCTCTGCATCCAGATCCCTCAGAATAGCTGATATTTTAAAAAAAAAAAAAAAAAAGGTATACAGTAACTCATTATTTTATAAAGTGAAACCTTTTCTGTCAGCCCCCAAAATTAAGCTAAGAACATACTGTACTTCATGCACAATTACTCAATAAGTGTCCCTGTATTGTTCATATTGAGACACCCCAAGTGATTTAGGTGGGCTTCAATACCAAGGCTCTGATATGATTAGTTATAGTTATCTTTGAAAGGCTATATCCCTGCTGCAATTTGCAACATATTTGAAGGTTTGATTTTTTAAAAAAGTGATCATTTAACAAAAATGAATGCTTTCAGACAGCATTAAGCATCCTGTTTTCTAGACATCCTCACCTCTGGGAGCCTATAGGAACCAGAATATGATAAATGTTAGCGTGGAAGGAACCCACACAGGTTCATCACTATCTATCCTTAGCATCTAACTCAGGAGTAACCAGCTACAGTCACAGCAGGGCCTGTGAGATAAATTAATCCAAAGCTCTAGAAAACTCATAGTAGCTGAAATTATATTTCCCTTGTCAGAACCTTGACTAGGCTAAATTCTTAAACTAAATTGTCCTTTTGAAATTCTTTAAATTAATATACCCAGCTTACTTGTGACACTAGAGACAACATAGCCAAAGAAAAAAAATCATTTGAAACTTTTACTGAATATCTAAAAAGTTAAATAATAAAGCTTAGAATGAAACTTTCATTTATCCAGATTTTCTATTTTTTATAAGTTGCTAATAACTTAATTATAATATTTATACATTTTATATCATTAATTATAACACAATAAAAAATGCCTCTTATAAACGTTGCCTGCAAATTCTTTAGTACTCAAACACATATAATGAGAGCTGTCTAAGTATTTCTAAGGAGGGTGTATATTTGGAGCTTTAAGTTATAAATATTTTGTGGGATACAGTAACTTGCACTCCAGGCCAGGAAGCTGAGGCAGGAAGACTGCTTGAAACCAGGACTTTCAGGCACCCTGGGCAACATAGTGATATCCTGTCTCAATAAATAAATAAATACATAAATTATAAAAGTCAGACAGAAAATATTTGAGTCCTAAAAACTGATGGGTCACTTCCCAATGTCATTTGCTTCTAGAATAAATACAAAGAAAATTATGCAAATAATTTGCTAATATTAATATCTTTTCAGTCGCATTCTGTTTATTAGCAAGATAAAAAGCCTTTTGGAAATTCAGACATACAGAAAGCTTATCATTGTTGATAATTTTTAAATATTTGAATGCATATTATCCAATACTTTATTTTGAACTGATTAGATGTTAAGTTTTTTTCAACTTATTTTTGTTTACAGTTCAAGATGTATTTTTAGAAATTTATTTAAAATATTTTTGGATCAAATGAAGATGTTGCCTCTTTTTACTATGCCAAGACTATGATTTACACACAGTTTAATTATTCAGATGTTTATTCTGTTCCACATAATGAAATTTGGACCCTCATATTTTCTTCCTACATGCTCGATGCAGGCTGCAATTATAGCCACAGATATCTGTTTATTTGATGAATTTTGCTTCTTCTGCATAGTTTGATAAATATGGAAATAAGTCAAAACCTACTTTATATACAGTAATTAAAGTGAAAAATCTAGTCATGATGCAAATCCTTAATTGGACTCCAGGAGAGATATGCAGAATTTCTCTTTAATAATATGGGATGACTGGGGACAGAAAAACAAAGCACACTAAAATATGGTTTAGAAGCACAATTAATCACAAAACAGAAAACAACCAATTTAGCATAGCTCATTCAGTGATTCTCATGGCTCAGGTAATGTTCTTTTAATCATCTGGCTCTAATATTAAGGTTGTGTCATGTGCATCTGAAATAAAATACAATATATATGCTGATCTTCCGTGTGAAACGTGTCCTTTGGTCTAATTTGTAAAGAGAGCCCTTCCATAATAAAACCCTTGGACTACATAATGACATGTAAGTGAATGATCAAAGCAGTACAAAATGCTTTTACTGGTTTTTTTTAGTATATTAATTCATTAGACAAAAAAAAGTAAAATCCTCAGAGCTCGTGATAATTTGTTAGCTCTTGTGCAGATTTTGTTTGGTACTAATAAAGTAAAGACAACTAACCAAGATATGTCTTAGACTTATGGCAATATAAAGCCTGGGATGGTACAGATACAGCTAGAAAATAAATTGTAAAGAAAAGAAGGTAACGAAGACTTCATTTGCTTTCATATGCAATGCATGTGTGCCTCTAATCAACTAAATCAGCCATCACTGTCCCTTATTTTGATCGTAAAGATATTATCCTCTGTATAGGTTTATAACCTCATTAGTGATATAATAATATGAGTGGGCTCTATAGAAAAAAATGGGATTTGTTGTGTTACTTGTTAAAGTATCTGTTCTGTAGACGTGTGTCCATCCCATGCTAGGCAAATTAAGAACTGCTTTAGAATTTGGAAATGATCCCTGTCCTAAGTTATCCTGAATTACCTAAGTATACCCAAACTGCCTGTGTTTGTCTCCTGAGAAGAGCCAAAAAGGGGCTTATGGATCTATGCCTAACAGGCACTTGATGACATTATCACAAGGATCATTGTTCTGTTCCCCAGATGTGTCCAACAATTGAGACCATGACTGCAGCCTCCATGCTGAGAGCAGCTGAAATCAGAGAGGCTTGATGTCCAGTGTTCAAATCACTGAAAATCCCTTTCTCACCCAGGATGCCTACCTTCCCAAACAGATGAAAGGAGCCAAGGACAAATGAGTGTCGATGGAGTCTTCTCCTGGCTTCCGAAGTGACCTGAAGTCTATGTAGCACCTGCCATAAAACTTAAAGGCCACAGAGAGGGAACCCTTTTATGTTCTTAATGACAGCCCCACGCAGCCTTTGATGTGATCTCATGGCACACCCTTCCATCTGCAAACCAAAAAACAGCTTAATACCAACAGTTTCTATACCAAGTGAAGACAAAATTGGCACTATTCCCCTATAGAACACATATTTACAGTGAAGAAAATAGAAAATGTAGTTTGTTTTGAGAGAAGAAATATATGTATTTGGATTTAATTATGTAATTGACCTGTAGTAACAAATAGTTATATGAATAGCAGAAAATAAATTATGATGCAAATGTTATATTGATAAACATTTTTCTTTAATAATAATTTTGTCTTCTCAGGTAAAATCAGCAGACGTAGTATGTGTGCTATGTTTAACTGCTATTGTATTCAATAGTTTTAAAAATATGTAAAAGATGAACAAATGTGTTCTCTTAACTCATAAATATTTGGTTCTCCAAGTTCTATTATAATTTAAGATTTATGTTTGGTTAAAAGATTGCTTACTTTTTGCTAATTTATGTCCCAATGTCAAGTGTACATAATTTCAAATTTTGGAGGTATTAGTCACAAAATAAAGGTGCAATTAATCAATGCTGCACCTTTAGACAAATTAATGGCTTCTTTTCTACAGTTCAACTGAAAATTGTTTGCATACCTGAACTCTTCTTTATGTGATCATCAGAAGAAAAGGCAAAGGACTGTCTCTCAGCCCTTGCACACAGATTCCCACCTGTACAGAGAAGCTTTCAGGAGACCACAATCTGTTTTCATTTTACTGAGCAAAATGAAAACTACAAACCATAGGAAAACTGTCTCTACATTACTTAGATAGCAATTAGATATCACAGATTAATTACTTGATAATTAGCCCTTTGATTCATTAGCTATGTCCAAGAAAATTACCTTAGTGGTCTCCTATTGTAGAAATTGCTTTATTACTCTGAAAGTTTAGTATAGCTTTAATTTTAAACATTGTGTATAATTTCATTGATATTCCCATAATACTTATAATATGGAATCACAAAGTGTTATACTCTTTATACTGTTTCTTATCGAGATGAAAATCATGTCCACTGAAAAAAAGTCAATACTGGCATGGCAAATCCTATAGAGATATATTTATTTGGCAAACAATTACATATATATTATAAATTTTGTTTCCTAATTTGTCATGCAGTAGCTCTATATGGTAAACAAACATGCTATCTGTATTATTTAGATTTTTTGAAGGAATAAGATTCTGAGGTACTTTAAGTCTTGCAGATTAGCATTATTATCACAGAAAGAAAAGGGAAAGAAAAAAGATAGACAGGGAGGGGGATAAAAAGGAAGAAAGAGGTTGAGGATACCGCTTGTTATAGTATCTGAAAGTAAATCAGACATTATGATGTAGAAACAAGCCCAACTTCTTCAGTAGAAATGCAGTGACTTCAACCGCAGATACACATAGCTCCATTTTTGACTTTGCGAAGCCTCAAAAATTCCTGTAATTTATTGATTATCCCCCTCTAAATCAACTACAGAGTTATCAACAAACCAGGTATTTTGAACTCTGTGAGGAAATGTGTATTGAGTATTTATTGACTATCCCTTTCATTTACAATATGTTACAGCTTTTAAAGACTAAAATTATACAACCGGCAGTTTGTATTAGGAAATCTATCATCTAACACATGTCTGCACCTCTCTAACAGTTTACAAATGTGGGAATGTGCCAAAAGTGCCAGGCAGAGACACACACATTCCTCAAGTATGACAACACAGGGTTGGTTCTCAGAGCTTATAACCCTGAAGTAAACATTATTGCCGTTTTCCAAAGTCACAACAAATCCGGCCTTTGCCTTCTCCTGACCATTCTTGTCACGAATAATATGCATGTTCGGGAAGAAATCTGTTGATTGTTTGATGAATTAAAAAATCTAGGCTTTAAGCAAAGCATCAAACATCTTTTTTTTTACTTTTGATTATTTCAAATTCTAAAACTGAAAAGTCTAATTTATAAATTAGTGAGAATCCTGGTTTATAACTTTCAACGTTTCTCTTTCCCATGCTTTTATATTTAAGCATGTAGGTTAGAAAACACAAATACAATTGATGATCACAGGATGAAAACTGTACTTTTTGAAGTAGAAGAGATGCGCTGCTAACACTGAACACAGCTGTTAGGACTCCTATTTGTGATTTAATATAGGCCATTTTACAAAGTCTTTGCCACCCAAGTCATGGAACAATCAAGGTGATACATTTTCCCACATCCCAGAAAGGAGTATACTGTGCGGTTCTGGGGAAATTATAAATTTATACCACAAAATTTTAGAATTCCAATCTTTTTTTTCAGGTAAAATTTATTTCACAGCCTACTGTGGCATTGAAAGCATATTCCTGTACACTTAAGTTTCTTACAATAGGATATAAGGAATATATTATGATCACGAAGTGGTTAAAAAAAATCTTCCTCTAGCTCTACAACCAAACAGACATGCCACATACCCACATACACACAGGCACACACACATGAATACACACATTTACAGACACACATCACATATACAAATGTGCACATATACACACGTGCATATACACACCACACACACATATATGCACATATGCACACACACAGCTTCACCACACACACACACACACACACACACACACACACACACACACACACAACTTGTTCTCATAAATCTGCTTGAGAAAAATAACAAAACTAGCAAGCACTCCATGATGTTTGCTATGTGTCAAAAATTATGCTGTCAATGAAACATGAACAGACTTCATCCTCACTCATCATCCTACGTTGTTACAACTAGGTGCAAGAGATAGATACTTATCCATAATCCAGATGAGGACAGTGAGGCACAGAAAACTAAGTGTGTTGGCAGAAGTCACACCATAATCAAGCAAAAGTGTCATTGAGACAGTTCTAATGTGGCTTCCCGAGTCACAGAGACAGTGCATCCTCCCAAGTAGCCTGGCAGGCAATCCTTAAGGGAAGGAGAGGGATCTTGCCATGAGAGAAAAGTTACTAAAAAGTTACAGCAAAATCACAGTGCAGGACAGGTAGTTTCCTAGCTGACCAGATGGCCTCAGCAAATTCTTAAAGGGAAACAAGCACAGATATTGAAACTTCATGATGTGCAGCCCCCTCCCCAGTCACAGGTAATACGATGATCGAGGATGGGCTATGGGAGGAAGCTCAAGGGAAATGTTGGAGCAGTGGGAAGCTTGGGCAGCAACAGCAGAGCTACACAAATTCAAAGGGGCAGCTGGGCATAAGACATAAGACACATTTTCTTTTCTTTCTTTCTTTTTTTTGCGGGGGAGGGGGGAGAGTGGAAACAGGGTTTCTCTGTGTAGCTTTGGAGCCTGTCCTGGAACTCACTCTGCAGACCCAGGCTGACCTCAAACTCAGCCTGTCTCTGCCTCCCGAGTGCTGGGATTAAAGGCATGCCATCACTGCAGGCCGAGATACCTTTTCTTATAGGGGAAAACGCTCTCCAAGAAAGAGACGAAGAGAAAACAAACACCGCAATTTACACTGAGAGCCGCAAAACCCCAAACAAGAACTTTAATATAAAGGAGGGGATCTCTAAAACCCAGGCTCAGAACCCACAGGAGAACGAAGGAAGGACAAAGGAACAGACAGGAGAGGGGACGGTTGATTGAGAGAGCGAGCAGAAAGCAACAACCTAGCCATCATTGGAAAACAGTTGCTAGTTCCCCACTGGAGAACTGGTAATGTGGTCAGAGAAAGGGTCGCCCTGGTACAGTCATAATTAATTGTGATGTTTGATTTCGTATTTAGTTAATGTACTTAGGAGTTTTTCCACAGCGCTATTAGAGCATTCTCTAGACAATCCCTTTTTAATTACAAGTTTAAGAACCTTAATAAGGAGTTTGTCATATCCAAATCGCTCAATACAGCTGGAGCCTAACTGAACACTGGTCACTGGACAGATAGGCAGACAGTGATGACATCATCCACTTGGCTAACTTTTCCCAGAGGTACAGGGAGAGGTGAACCAGCACAAACAACGTCAAATCCCTTGGTGCTTCAATACCTTCATCAAGAAGTTCATTTCCTCCATTTATTCTCTGATGAGTATTAGAGTACTTGGCGTGTGTTATCAGATAAAGCATTACAGGGAGCTTGTGACGACCCCAGTTCAGCATGAAATGCTTGCAACATTGTGGTGAGGTTGTTGTCTTGAGTTGAAACTCCTTTGAGTATTTTCCTTCCCACATGTCCACCTGTCTTCCTTTCTTCAGAGTTCTCTTTGTCAAGCCCTTCTTCTTTTCTACACCCTAAGGATCTCTCTCTCTCTCTCTCCTCCTGATGTGATTCACATCTTTCTGACAGCTTCCCTCTCTGCTCACCTGTGTCAATCAATGTAAAAAGTTGTCTCTCATAAATTTTAATTTTGAGTGACGGCTGTTGGGCCCACTAGAGAGCGAGACCTGTGTGCCTCTCTCCTCTTGTGAAAGTCTTTCACACTGTTGGACGTTTTATAATTTTCCTAAGGTTCAAACTTAACACAGGAGGGATGTCAGCTTTTCTTGTTGGTAAAAATGTACAATTAGAAGTATTCAATAAAGGCTCTCAATAAAAGGTAGCTTAGCTGTACCTATGGAATTATTCAGTGTACCCACTCAACAGACGCTAGATAATTTGAAAATCAATTCCAATTTTGTCTGAGTTTTTCCTAAGATACAATAAAATATTACTTGTATACAAATCCTTATTTCTAGAAGAAGCAAACTGATATACATGAACACAGATAAGAGTTCTGTGATGTTCAAGTTCACCACACTTGCAGACCATCCCCGAATGAGTCCTCCTTAAAGCTTTTGTTAGATGCTTCTAGCCCTGTACTCATTTTCCCAATTTTCATAGACAAATTTTAACTTTTTCAATTAGCTACACTCTCAATATTTCAGTTGTCCCTAACACTTTTTACCAGAGAAGGTACAAAAATAACCTTTTTAATATGGTTTTCCCTGTAGTCAACATTACAGTTAATGTTCTTTGTTTAAAATTGTTCAACATTATATCCTAAATATTTTTCTGCTGGTGTTATTTTACACTGTGTTTTTCTAATCTCTTAAGTATCTAACGTGTTGATAATATTTTCTGAGATTTTTGTGATTTTTTTTGGTATTCTACACAGGTATATAAAATAATCAATGTCAATTCCATTATTTTGAGTTGTTGCTGATCTATTTTTAGGAAAGTTTGTATAATTAGATGTATTGCTCTGAATTTACTTTTTGATTATCCAGAAAAAAAATATATAAACATAAAAAATACTTACATTTAAAGTATATGCTTTAAGTACTAAAACAAATTATATCAAATATACACATTTTTAAAGACAAAGAGGTAAGATTTATGCCACTTAACTTTTAAAACACACACATACTTCAAATTTGAGAATTTTCAGTTCCTTTGATTTGGGAATTCTGGGAGTGGATGTAATTACTGTTTGTTGTTGCTTTGATACTGAAGCTTGAACCTAAAGTCTCACACATGTTGAGCACATACCCTGTGAACTACACTGCAACCCTAAGAATTTTGAATTTTTAGGAAGTCAATCTTTAAACTCACAATAGTTTCATAATTCTGTTTTGTAAGACTGCTTTTGTAATAGAAGAAGTAGCCAGATGTGGTATTTTTTGAAGTTCCTTTTAGTTTCCATTTTTCCTCCTGAGTCAAAAAATAAAATGAACAATGCTTTCAGAATCACAAACACTCTCATCTGTAATATCTTTAGAAGAGTAAAATTATCTATGCACTCACAGGAGCAATGAATGCTTCTTTTGCATGCTTGCTAAATATGAAAACATCTTCAATATCTGTGATTTTCACATGGACTTGAAAGTATGAAGCACTGAAATATTCATTACATATAAGGAGCTTTATCTAACTTGAAATCAGGACAAAATCCTAAAATTCGACACTATTCTTGCAGAAAAGCTCATGGTGACTTAAGCCACAAATGAAAAACTGTGGATATATAGTTTAATATCATACTAAAATTTAAACCCTAGATTTAATTCAAGACAAAAGCCTATACAAAGAAATGTTTGCAGTTATAGCCACAACTAGTACTAAAAGAAAAAAGAAAATACTCAATCTAATTTTACAAAACATTTATATTTTTTTGCCATTGCTCCCAAAAAAATGAAAGCTGGGTTTCTATCCCGCAATAACGTGTGTATGTTTTGAATAATGATACACCCAGTGCATGGCTCCAAACACTAAAACACCTGAGGGTAGTCAGCCACCTAGAGTGAGAGAGAGCAAAGGAAAGGATACAGACACGCTTAAAAAAAAAAAAAAAAAAAAAAAAGGAACTTCTCTTGAATGCGGCCAGTGTCTTGACAATAGCTTGTCTCTCAGGACCACAGGTATTATTAGACTGAAAATATTGATTCCCAGCACGTGTGCCCACTATGAGGAGACTAATATTTCACTGAGAAAGAGTAGTTTATTTTCTGCTAAAAGTTGTTGTTTTTTTTCTTTTTTATTTTTGACAAATGCAACAATATAATGGATTGTCAACACCTGCTTATTTGAGTGAAAGGGGCTCTGAGAAGCAGGAAGCTATATACTGTACCATGGAATAGTCTAAATACTCAGCTAATATTAGAAATGATTAGAATGCCTTCGTGACCCTAGAGATTTCAGAGAATAATATTTCTTGGCGAACTTAAGGACACAGGAATCTGTTTTGAATGAGCATTGTTAGGTGCTGTGAATACCCAGAGGTTACCCTGGTGGGGCTCAAAAACTGCATTTATTGGAAAAACTGGGAAAGAACTTGCTAATCACTACTCAATACACTTGGCCCACTGGAGAATACCTGGACCTATGCCAACAACAAAGGAAAAAGGGTTTAAAGCTACAGATATTCAACTTCCACTGCAACTGTTTTCCTTTTCAATTGTCCACCTAACATTTTATGACAAAACTGATGTACAAATAATTATGAAAAGCTGTTCTACAAGCATTCCACAAACAGTATCCCCACCATTTGGAGTAGTTACAGCTAAAAATTCTTACCTCATTCTTTAAAATTCAGTTTTGGGGCATGAGCACCCAGTTCCACAGTTAGGTGACAGAGAATAATCAGTGAAGAGAAATTGTGTTTGCACTTTCTTTTAATATACCTATTGATGGATTTTCACTCTTCGTATTATTTCAACTGAATGCCTTACAAGGTCATCTTCTATATCAATTTCTTCCTACTTCATGGAAATGATAGTAAGCTGAGATAAGTGTATATGTGCCTCTTAGACATATCTCTAAACAAAAGTGACACCCGAGTAGATTATTCACCCAGCATGAGTGAAGCCCTGGATTCCATTTCAAGCAACAAAAGAAATAAATAAGTACATCAGTTAAATGAAATACTATCTCTATTGTTCAATGTTTTATGTAAAACGTCAATAAACTACATAACAGAAATCACCGTTTAATTGGAGAATTGCTATTGAGGTTGTGAAAACCAAGCCATTATGATAACCTTTGGGGCTTTAAATTGAGATGATATATATTTATAAATTATCTTTCTGCATCAGGGTTTTGTTAAAAAAAATAATGAGCCGGGCGGTGGTGGCACACGCCTTTAATCCCAGCACTCGGGAGGCAGAGGCAGGCGGATCTCTGTGAGTTCGAGGCCAGCCTAGACTACCAAGTGAGCTCCAGGAAAGGCGCAAAGCTACACAGAGAAACCCTGTCTTGAAAAAAAATGAAAAAAAAAAAATAAATAAATAATGAATGGAGATCTTAGGAAGAGACGGGAAGAAAACTGGCATAACGGTGGTATGTGGCAAACACAAAAAGGGGCAATTAAGCAGTTCACTCTCACTGCAGAAAAAGGACATAGACAAGGAAGACAACCCTAGAGACGTGATTCAGTGAAAACCAAGTGCAGAGTGCCACACCGTCACCTGTAATCAGAACCGTGTATCATGCTGCCAACGCAGAGACACACTTGGCAAAACCTTTCATGTTTTACAGGTGTCAGTCAAACCTTCAAACCGAACACGTGGAATTAAGACTGTTCTTTGAAAGAAAGAAGGAAAGAAAGAAGGAAGGAAAGAAAAAAGAAAGGAAGGAAGGAAGGAAGGAAGGAAGGAAGGAAGGAAGGAAGGAAGAAAGAAAGAAAGAAAGAAAGAAAGGAAGGAAGGAAGAAAGAAAGAAAGAAAGAAAGGAAGGAAGGAAGAAAGAAAGAAAGAAAGAAAGAAAGAAAGAAAGAAAGAAAGAAAGAAAGAAAGAAAGGAAGAGGGAGGGATCATATTATTAGTTTCAAATATAAGTCTTTGTTTATATTCTTATAATTTACCTTTTTTTTCTCAAAAATGTGTGTCTCTTTGTGGGACCTACTAAATCTCTCCTCCAGGCTTAGTCTTTATCATTGCTGATGTACTCACTTCCTACAACCTGCAATACATTACCCCAAATCTGTCTTCATTCTGCAGAAGTGCTTCATGAAGACTCTTACTGTTTGCCAAGAAATTAATTCTGAAGAACAGGCAGAGGTTCCTATGCAAGTGCTAATGAATGCTTGGCTCCCACACATCAGTGTTAATAAGTCTTTAACAGCTTTAGGGAAGCCTCCCAAGTTGGGGACAAAGCACCCCCAAAGGAGAATGCTCTAATCTTCAGTCCCGTAGTTCTCAAACTCTGGCATGTTTGGCATGTTACAGGATCACCCCTGTGCTCCCTTGCAGATGCTGGGGCCCCTTTAACAAAAATCCTGATGCTGTGGATCTGGCACGAAGCCCAGGAATCCACATTTATGGATTCATTCTCGTCTGTGCTTCTAATGCAGAGAATTCAGACATAATGTTTACCTTGTACTGTCCTGGTGTTTGACTGCTATGCTGGCATAAATAATTGCAGCATCCTCTTTTATTCTCAAAGTACTCTACTTCAGATAGACAGTAGTCAACAACACTGTGCCAAGTTTTATAAACTCACCCACATACACTATATTTAGAGTTCTCCTAATCTAGACATAAAGAGCAAACGTGGCTCTCACCTGCAGGTCACTTTAGATTCCCTTATCACTGTACCCTCTCATTTGGAAACTATTCCTCATTGCCTACTATCTGCTGAATGCTAATCTAAACCCAGGGTACAGTGACCAATAAATAAGGTACATAGGATAATATATATATATTTGGTTTTTCAAGACAGGGTTCTCTGTGTGCCTGTCCTGGATCTCACTCTGTAGACCAGGCTGGCCTTGAACTCACAGAGATCCACCTGGCTCTGTCTCCCGAGTGCTGGGATTAAAGGCGTGTGAGACAGAAATCATACGGGTAGGGACTGGAGAGATGGCTCTGCTGGTAAGAGCACTTGTTCCTGCAGAGGACCTGGAATCAGTTCCAAGTCCTCCCCCATTCCACTAAACCATCTAACTCCATTTCCAGGAGATTCAGTGCCTTCTGCTGACCTTCTCAGACACCAGGCACATATGTAGGTACGCAGATAGATGTGCAGACAAAATACTCACACACATAAAATCTAAGAACCTTTTTAAAAGAAAATTTACATGAGTAGGGAAGAAAAGGAATGGGTGTTCAGGGGAGGAGTGGCTGAAGAAGTGAGCTCAAGAGCAAAGTATCTGAAGCATTAGAGTTAGATGCACACGAGACAGAACACAAGTCAACGTGAGTTAGGGCTAGAGTAGAGAGGGTGAAGTCACAAGACAGGCCCCGCTAGGAGCCTTATCTGTTCACTGTATGTTTACAGCTTTCTCTTTGAAGTATTACTCTTCCCACCTTGCATATGATTTTCTTAAAGACTTGTAGACTGAGAAACTTGACCAAAGAGTTACATGTGGTAAGGGTAGCAGTAAGAATTTGCAGTTGCCCAATTTGCTTCCAAAATCATTCCTTTAAAAAACTCAAAATTACAGTGATGATGTTGAGAGTGACCATCGTCACTAATAGAAGCCAATTGTGAGTGCTTGCTGTCATGCTCTTTTTAAATAAGTTTCAAATATAGTCTCATCTCGTCCTCACAAAGACCTCCTAAGATGGGTATTTTTATATCCTATATTTTACTTATAAGAACAACTGAGGCACACAGAGAGACATACACCTTGTACATACTTACAGGTAGTCATGGTTAAAGCATGAAAAGAGGACAAAAATGCCGATCAGATAATTAAGTCATTGAGTTAGAAACCTTTGCCTATCTCTATGCATGTTTTTATTCTTTAAAATAAAGGACCAGCTGGGTGTGCTGGCACATGCCTTTAATCCTAGCACTCAGGTGGTGAGGGCAGACAAAGGCATTCACATCTCTGTGAGTCAAAGGTCAGCCTGATCTACATAGTGAGTTCCAGGAAATCCAGAACTATGTAGAGAGACCTAGTCAATAACAATAACAGTAGTAGTAGTAGTAGTAGTAGTAGTAGTAGTAGTAGTAGTAGTAGTAGTAATAGTAGTAGTAACATCATAAAATACCCAAATTATTTTATGCCCCATCTTAACTATAGATTTCAGGTTCACTATTAGCATAAAAGCACCCATGATTCTGTTTTGCAACATGGAAGTTCTTTATTTCTCTGAAATCAGACTTTAAGGAACTACTTCCCATTCTTAGCGTGTATCTACCTTTCTGTGCCTGCTGACCATACACTGCTGCTTGTATTTTACTACAGTCCCTTCCCTCTACAATGGTTACAAGCTATAGGAACTTATTCTTAAAATCCGAGGACTGAGCAGCAGACAGGACAGAAGGACACAGCAACATATCAGTGATACAGACAGGGAGGACCCTGGGCACTCCATCAGCTTACAGTCCCCATCCTAATAAACCCACAGCACCACCACAAAGCACAGTTTACCCTACACACGCAAAACAAATGCTTTAGCTAATTATTTTGTACTTAGTTCTCCCTTTAAAGATGTTATTCAAACTGTTATAAACTGAATGTCTTTACTAAATGATGGGACAAAAAGGGCCTCTGCTGAATCATCTCCTTTTGAATGAAAAGCTTCAGAAATGCTTTGGATGTAAAGTTAGTGGTATTGGTGGACATGTTCATGCCATAATTTTCTACGACCTAACAACTTCCTGAAGCTGGTTGCCCAGAAAACATACCACATGATCTCCAATACTTCTTCGTTCTGGGTTTGCAACTGGTCATAAACTGAAGCACCAAGAAGTTAAGAAACATGTTCCAAGTCACCTAAATCAAAGGATAATATTAGGAATAATCAAAGAACTGAAGTGGATGAGCAAATCATTGTCTCCCTAGAACAAAACTACAACATTCCCTCTCAAACCAGAAAGAGCCATGGAAAGCAGAAGAAAATACACCCAGAGAAGAACCCCCTAAAACAAAGCAGAAGATAGATGATTCTTGATGTAGCAAAACCTAGCAAATATACTGGGGAAAAAAATCATTCTACTTTAATTTCTCAAATATATGAGTTGTCAAATCAAACAGAAGATTTTGTTGAAACCCGTGCTGAATTCAGTCAATTTTGTTGTTTGTCAATGTGTGAAATCTTTGGACTTAACATCTCATAAATCCGGGAGCTATAAAACACTTGCTAAGGGTGAACATGCTCAAAGGATTGCTTCACTCTGAGACATTTAAGCCTTGGATAAAAGAGTGTGTAAACTTTCTGAGGAATGATTCACATGAAACAGGTGGTCTTCCTACAGTTGCCCTTGTTCCTATAATTCTAAGTTGGTCAGTATGATTCACTTTATTTTTTAACAAGTCATTCATGAATGCAGGCATGTTCCTTCTTTCTTTCATTCCATCCCAACAAGAAATTATCCAAAGGAGGGCCGGAGTACAGCTCTGTGATGGTTAGAGAGTTTGCCTAACTTGCAAAAGGAGAAAGATTCAATCCCCAACACCACAAGGGGAAAAAAAGAAAGCACACAAGAGAAGCCAGAGATTTCACAAAGGAAAATCAGAAACAAAATACAGTAATTTGCAGCACACCTGGAATAAAACTGAGACAAACTATTGGATATAGAAAAAATAAGTTGAATAGATGCAAAACTTCTAAAAATTAAATCACTGAACCATTATAATTGTGGAAACCCAGGCTAATAGAAGTTGCCTGACATATTGCAAACCTTGTAAAAGTTCTTAAGAAGGAAAAAGTACCTATTCACAAATACAACAATATAGGTATGCTGAATTCCACTCAGTACTCGAGTTTCTATTTAAATGTTACTTGATGCAGAAATTTATCACTGGTCACACCTTCCCATACAACACACACATCACATACAATGTTCGGTGAAATAGTTTTAAATGATTTGTCAGGGTCCTGGGCTCCCTTTATCCTAGCAAATGTAAGTTTATTGTCCCTGCTTGCATAACATACTGTTCTCCTTATATCAAAATATGTTCATCCTCAATAAATTGACTCAAACCATAAGAATGCTTATTGTTTATTTAATATAATGACAAGATGTGGAATGGATTAATACTGCCATCAGAGAACCAGTTTCTCTATCTAGTATGCTTACAATATTAGTTCTTCTCTTGTGGCCATTGACAAACATGGTATCTAGATCATGATAAACGTTGTACCAAACCAATCTCGAGTGGAACTCTGATTGAGTCATTTACTCACAGAATGATTGTGTCCCAATCTGTCTGAGTAAGTCCCTTTTCATATTTGTTGTCTTGGTATAATTATTTTTAGCATCTCCTTTTTCATGCTCAGAAAAAAAAGTTTCTGAATGAGAAACTGTAAAATCACTATACTGAATGTCCTGAAGGAAGTGTCTTTAATTTATTCAGCTCCATTTTCTTTTTAAAAAATGATCATGACCCAGGAATGAGAAACTTGTAAGAGTTTAACGTATTTATTCTATGTAGGCTGCCCCACTTCTAGTTAATGTAGCATGAGTGGTAACTCATTAGATAGGCTACTTTCATGCTAAGATCAGCTAAAAGGTAGAACTTGAATGGTTAGAGAAGACTATTGTGATTTTAAAAAAATAAAACCAAAAGGAATAAAAGCCAAGAGCAAGCTTGAACTAAGATACTTAAAAATAAGTTGGACATTTAGCTGAAAGGGACAAAATATAAGATGAATACTTGATTGTGAGCCTCGGAGGCTAGAGTGTGGTGGTCATATTGTTCTGAAAAATAGAACTAATGACGTAGAAAGAAGGACAGTGGGAACACGAAGATGCAAGAGGACAGTGGGGACCTTCAGGTACATTTGGGGATGATTTAGTTTGACAGCCCATGTGCTTTAAAAGGATCCAATCTGATTAGGAAACTAGATATGACAACTAAGAGAGAATTTTGAGTCATTAAAATGCAGTCTGGGAAGATATAGAAGAAAAGAAAAGCTGTCCATGTAGACGCTAGAGAAGACAAATAGAACAAAGATAGAATATGTGTCAGGGTAGGAGCAAGGTTGAAGCAGGTTGAAGCTGAATGGTAAAATGTGGTTCAAACTACAAGATATTCTACTTCCAAGGACCCACTTTTGAGATAGAGAGGGGGAAAGACTGGTTCAAAACTCAAAAGAACATTTAACCTGAGTGCATGAGTTAATTATTCTTTAGAATCACTGTTTCATTCCACATAAAGTTTATATCGAGTTATTCAATCTTCAATATGTTTATAGGAGTGACCATGCCTTTGTTTGGAGAAGTTCTCACGTTAGAAGTGTTTGGGCCCATTTCTGCTATTGTTATGAAACTGCTACAGGAGCACACAGACGGACTCCTCAAAACGTCCTCTCTGAAAGCCTGGGGCAAGTGCTTCCATCACACAGCCATTCACCCAAGTCTTGCTTCCTAGACTACTAAGTTAACATTTTGCTTTTCCTAAAAGATGTCCCTTTCACTTTCTCCAAATAGTATAACAACAATATAAAGATAATAATAATAAACAATATAATATCAAGATCAATTTTACTCATTTAATTCAAAAATCTATTTTTTTGTTTTAGTTTTCTGTTTGCTTGTTTGTTTTGTTTGTGTTCTTTTGCTTTGTTTTATGAGACAGGGTCTTTCTACAGAGTCCTGGCTGTGTTGAAACTCCCTGTGCAGATCAAACTTGGCCCTGAAGTCACAGAGATCCAACTGCCTCTGCCTCCTGAGTGCTGGGATTAGAGATCTGTGACACCAAGTCTGGCCTTGTATTGTTATTTATATACATAGATAGGTAATGTTTTCTTAATTTGTGATATAGTCAAATATTAGTTCAACATTTTTGCATGCATAAAAATCTCTGATATTTCAGTGATTTTAATAGCTATAATCCAATTTATTATAATTTGTAGCCATAGTTTCTAAAGTATGGTATAAATATTAGCATCCTTCTGAATGGGCCATTGCTTATGAATGGGAGAATGCAATAATCTCTCTTGTTCCCTCCTGCTGTATCAAAATCAAAATCAGGGTGATTTTTCTTTTACACCAAAAACTCCAAAATGCTCCGTCGTGTTTTTTTTTCTTTAGCATTTTGTGTAGTTTCTACCTTTCCTGACTATATGACTTCCACTTAATTCTGTATTGCTCAGCAAAAGGGGGAAAATCCTAATCAATACATGCCAAGAGAAGTTAAAGATGTGTTTTTCCTGTGACAAAACATTGAGCTTAAGAGGAAATTTAAACAACATCTAGAGTATGACATTATCATACCATCAATTAGATATTGACAGGGCTGAGGTTATGACTTAGCAGCAGAATATACTCTTAGCATTCACAAGACTCTGGCTTTAATCTCCAGCATCAGTTTAAAAAATTACTTGTACTAGTAGTATCACTGTCCCCCTACCAGAAAAAAATAAATGTATGATAACAAGAACGGACAGCCCAAGAGCACCAAAGCAAGACAAGTGAAATCCTGATTCCTCAAAGATTAGATAAGACAAGAAAGAAGTGTCACTGTAAATATCACCACCAATGGTCAGTATTAAGAAGGTCAGGGCCATCTCCACAGTAACAGGGAAGATATGGAATGTAGGGACCCTACCAATGAGCCCTTCACATTTTCAGACCAATAAGTTAGTAACAAATTTAGATTACATAAGGCCTATGTCATCAAATGACTAAAAGTCATCATTTCAGTTAATGAATCATTTCCCAAAAGCTAGTACAAATCCTTTCATATGTAGAGCTGGGGGTGAGGGGACTGAAGAGATGTCTAGTTGGTTAAGAACACTTGATGCTCTTCAAGAAGACCCTAGTTCAGTTATTAGACCCATGTGGGGCAGTTCACAACCATCTATAACTGCAGCTTCCAGAAGATCCTACACCTCTGGCCTCCATGGGCACTGCATTCATATGTACATACCCATATGCAGACACATGCATATACACACAATTTAAAATAATTTTAAAATATTCTCATGTGGTCTTCATTTACCATGGTCTCCTATTCCTTGTTCTCCCTCTCTGTTGTTGATCCAGGTGATCCACGTCATAAAGGGCCCCATACTACATTTACATTTTTTTTTCTCAAAGAAGAGTCCAGTGAAATACTGCCTTCCTGTATCATTCATATCCATTTCACCATTTTCCAGCATTTCCAAGAAAGTAGATTTCCTGTGAGTACTTTGTTTTTGTCTCCCTATGAAGCACAATCCACTCTCACTGCTTCACGTCAAAGTCCTTGGTTTGAAGGTAAGTTCAACAGTGCTGGGAGAGGCAGCTTTCCCTTACAAAGAGTTTACTCTCAGCATTGTGTGCCTACCCCACAGACAAATACTGAATGGAGATAAAGACCTAAATCTGATCCTAGACCAGCCATAGTAACTAGAGGTCGATTTATGTCCATAAACTTCCATTTCTTCACCTGTTAGACACAGAATCTGATGAGAGTAGCATTTAGCTCTCCACCAAAGACAAGTCTCCACTACTCAATATCTTCCAAAGTACTCCAATACTTCCAAAGCCATCTCAGTGTTGACTTACTTCTAGATCCTTATTTATACTTAGTGGGTTTTTTGTTTGGTTTTTTTGTTTGCTTGTTTTGCTTGCTGGTTTGTGGTAGATATTGTTTGGTTTTTGAACTGGGGCTGTGCTGAGTAGCTTAAGCTGGCCTTGAACACATGATCTTGCTGCCTAAGCCTCCCAAGTGCAGGGATTACAGGCTAATGTCTTTAATTCTTACATTTTCTCCATTATGTCCCTAAATGTGGATGGTGCCTTCAAAATCCCCATAAATTCAGGACCAGCAGAACGACTTAGTAGGCAGAAACAATTGCTGCATGCCTGATAATGTGGATTTGGCCTTGGGGATTTGCATAGTAGGAGAGCACAGACCCTCACACATTGTTCTCTGGCTTCCACGCATGCTTGTACCATGGCCATGGAACATGCACTCCAATACAGGAACACATGAGTGTGTGGGGGGTGGGGGTTACTTTTAGTTTATGTGGATGGGTTGTTTGTATATATATATATCACCTTAGTACCTGGTGTCAGTGAAGGCCAGAAGAGGGCATCATATCCCCTGGAACTGGAATTACAGACAATAATGAACCATGTGAGTGCTGGGGATTGAGCCCAGGTTCTCAGGAACAGCAGTCAGTACTATTAATCCCAGAACCATCCTTCCAGCCGCTGTAATATTTTTGCTGGTTTTTTTTCTTATTTGTGTTTGTTTGTTTTGAAACAGGGTCTCACTGTGTAGCCCCGGTTGGTCTGGAACTCACTATGTAGACCATCTTGGCCTCTAACTCAATGACATCCACCTTCCTCTCCTTTCTGAGTGCTGAGAATAAAGGTGTGCATCATGAAGACCTGCTAATAAAAGTAATATTTTTAAAGCCCACTAATTTTTTCAGGCAATGTTAAATTTATGAAATTTCTCTAAACAGATACCTCAATATACTAAAATGAATAAAATAAAAAATGGACTTTATTGGACAATGGTGTCACATGACTTTAATCCCAGCACTCTGGAGGCAGAAGCAGGTGGATCTCTGAGTTCAAGGCCAGTCTGGTCTATAGAGCTAGTTCCAGGACAGCCAGGGCTACACACAGAGAAACCCTGTCTGGAAAAAAAAAAAAAAAAAAAAAAAAAAAAAAACAAATTTAAAAAGTTGGGCTTTGCCAATCGCTCAGTAGATAAAGGTACACTCTGCCAAGCTTGACAAGCTAAGTTCAATCTCCAGGACCCACATGGTAGAAAGAGAGAACCAACTCCATGAAATTGTCCTCTGACCTCTGCAAGCACCATGGCCTGTGTGCTCCCATCCACACACAAATAAATAAAGGTAATTTGAAATTTTTTAAAGAATGTACATAGTCTTTTATGGCTATAAATAGCATTGTTTTAGTTATAGAACTTATTAGAACAATTTTACACATAAACTCAGTGTTTTGTTTTGTTTTTTTTTTAACCTCTTGACATTTTAGAAATTTGAGAAGATAATTGTTCTGTTAGATCCAAAGAGACTGAGTATTCTGTCAAGGCTACAAAGAAGATGTTTGGCACTCAGCTTTATCCTGACTCAGATGGTGGTGAACTCTCCACCAAAGGAGCAAATAGGCAGCTGATGAAAGACTTTCTACTCCCAAGAGTCTGGCTGGGCTTGGCTAGCAATAGAGCATTCCAGAGCAGCTTGGCACGTGTTCTTGAGTGTCAGCGCCACTTCCAAAATATAATGTTCCCAGTGTGAGGTAGACACTGCTTATCCAATATAAATAAACTGCTCTTGGAAGTTTCTACTTTTATTTCACAACTGTATACAAAAAGTATGATATTTCAGACATTCACTGAACTTATCAGAGTAAGAAAATTGTTAGGATGGTTCTATAAGGAAAGAGGTCATTTGGAATAAACATTGCCCACCTATACCAAAGAATTCACACATAAAAATATTCCCTGGGAGCTGCCCCCATAGAAAATGTTTCATGTTTTTAAATAAATATCACCATGGTAACATGTGACTTCGTAAGCATTTAAGTCAAGCACTTTCAGAGAAGTTCGGCTAGTAAGAGTCAAGGAGTAAGAGGTGCAGCTCAGAGGTGGAGTAGTGCTTAGCATGTCCATGGCCCTGGGATCAACTGACACAACTCCACAAAAAAGTAGAATAAAGCTGGAAATTATAAAAAAAAAAAAAAATCTGGAATTCAAACTGTGATTAGAGAGGTGATAAATTGTATAAACTCTAAATGTTAGAAAAATTTATTTTAAAAAAAGAAAAATTTATTATTTTGGGTTAATAACAAGTTTTTAAAGATCATCTCATTCTAGTTAGTTATGTTTACTCTTGTATAAATGAAAAACATTACGTGCATTTTAATCTCTTAATGTCTGTATATGGAGGATTTTATTTAAATACATATGTCCTATGACCATACCACCCTGAATTTGCCTGATCTTGTCTTAAATGTACATATAAAATTAATACCATAAAAATATGTTGATCAATTGAATGATTGATTTAATTTAATTCATATTTATACTTCATAAGGTAAGAAAATTCTCTACCTTATTTTATTAAGGTCATACACGTATTTCTAATATATAATTTGTTGATATTTAAAATAACAGATTACAACAGAGAAATTTTTCCTTTGGGAAAGAAATTGTAAATAACTAACTCCCATCTTCATCCACAGCATACCAACTCACCAAAGCCTGCCCAAAGTGTTTTCTCAGCCCACTAATTAAACAGTTTTGTGCACTTTTTATAATCTAACCAAACATGAGGAAAACCTATGAATAATTAGCAAATTTTATTTTCCCCAATGTTCCCATTCGAATGGCTGTACTATAACTTGACTTGAATTTATCAGATAGTAAAGATATCTGAGCCTAAAGAAAAAGCATAGTGAACCATTACAATTTAAAGGTTTTTTAAAGTAGAGAGAAATCTTTCTCATTTGTAACTGCTAGGAAGTAACGACTAATAATCAAAAATTACTTCACTTGAGAATACATATAATAATAGCTAGGGGAAAGAGCCAAGAATCTATCACCAGGCATCAGACTTGTATGAAATTTCAGGAGCTTTAGAAATTACTGTGTTCGTGGAAATTGACTATAACAACTAACACTAAAATAAAAATAAGTTTAGCCAGAAAACCATGCAATGAATGTATTTTAAAAAACAGTTGCAAATTAGTCTCAAACTAAAAGATAATTGTAGGGATAACTGGAGGCAATTGGAGAATATACTCAAAATCGACAACGCCAGGAATTAGGACCTTCATCTGAGATAAGTACATCCTAATTGTGATGAGATGACTAAAACGTAGGAGTGAAAAACTTCCAGGCTTATAAAAATCTTCAGAGATTCTCTTTAAAATTTTGGAGGCATTTGAATTAGGCAGAAAAACATACAAGAATTGGTGGAAGACTGATAAGCAATTGAAGCAAATGTTTTCTTTATAGAGTTAAAATAAGCAGCTCCCTTCAGTCTTAATAAAGCCTATATGTTTATTAAATATGAAACTAGAATTATTTTTCACTCTAATTCCTACTAATACACATATTATAAGGACTTGGAACCACCTTGCTGATTTTATAAGTCCCTGTCAGGAGTACCTAAAGCTGTCTGTCATCAACCCAGTGAAATTTTATAAATTAACACTTTCCTTTTTATTGTTTTTGTTTTGAGACAGGGTCTCACTATGTAGCTCTGGCTGTCTTGGAACTCACTACATAGAACAGGCTGGGCTCAGACTCATAGTGATCCACCTGTCTCTGCTTCCCAAATGCTGGGATTAAGGGCCTGCGCCACCACCACTCAGCAAATAAACACTTTCTGAAGTCACAGTCTCAGCTGACACTTATATATGGCTCTCATCTCTAATTCAACATAGAAGGTCTACTTTGACTCTCCCTCCCCTCTAATCTGTTTACATGTTGTTTTATTTATTGCATATCATTGAAGACATAATTCTTTTGTCTGTGTGTAAGTGTATATGTACAAGGCATTCTTTGAATGCATGTGGATAGGACAACTGTAGAGTATGCTTAGTTGTGGAATTCATAACCCATTACTCAAGACATTTTGATTTAGCTGTTCATTGAAACATTTGTATGCTGATGAATGTTTCCTGAAGAAAGAACACACAGGGGCTGGAGAAATGGCTCAGAGGTTAAAGGATGTGTTGCTCTTACAGAGGTTCTATTCCCAGCACCCACACTGTGACTCACAATCATCTGTAACTCCAGTTCCAAGGGATCCAATGCCCTCTTCTGACTTGAAAGCATGTTTCTCCAGAAGGTTGATGTACATTTATTTACAGAGCTCAAGGCAACCAGTGTTTGGAAAGGTATGCACATGGTACATATACATGTGTTTGAAACAGGCTTGCACATGGTACATATGCATGCAGGCAGGCAAAACACTCATACATAAAAAATTAAAAAATGAATTTATTATACACACTATACATGTGTATTTAAATATATATATTTAAATAACACAATTCACAACTTGCTTCTTGAGAGCTCATTTTAGAAACTTTACCCCCAACAGCCCTTCAACCCCATTTCTACCCCTGCTTTACATAAACACTGGTTGCCTTGAGCTCCATAAATAAATGTACATCAACCCTCTGGAGAAACATTTGTGTCCACCTTTAGCTAGTATCCTGTGGAGTTTTTAAAGCTGGAGGGGATCAGCTAATTGACTGCCGAGACATCTGTATTTTAATATTTGTTTTTTATTTAATTTGTTTTTTAATTAGCATATAAAGGAGTGACTTTCATTATGACATTTTCATACATACTTTGCATTGGTTGGTTCTTCTCCCCGACTCCTCTCCCCACCTCCCTGAAGCCCCCACACATACTTTGCACCCTATGTCTTATCTTTTAAAGCTGATATTTCTAAAAGTCTACAAGGTGTGTTGATTTTCTGTCCTAACATTAAATTCATCCAGCCTTCAACTCCTGTAAATTACAAATACCATGCAATTTTTTCTAAAATTATTTTCATAGAGTTAATATATTATGAGTTTTGTCAAGTCAAGAAAATATTTTAGAGACTTCATGAGACAAGGGTATGTTGTTCATTTTTTTAACAGAAATGTCATATGAATTCTTGAGTTTTTATAGTAATTATTTATGTTCTGAGAATGTGGTGTGAAAACATGACAGGAGATCCTGAAAATACAGTGTCAGCCCTAGTCAAATTCAAGTAAATGGAAATGAATACGTTAGTTTGGAATGAAACTCCCTTCGAGCAGAACAACATGAACTATCATTGCTGGGCAATCTGTATTTACCTCAACAAGCACTCAGAAGAGGACTTTCTGTGATTAAGTGCTAGATTTCTGCTACTTAGGAAATTTCATCTGAAATATGTTTCTCCATATTATCATTTATTACTTTTATCTAATTCTGCATCTAGAAATCATGAGGATTTTCATGGGTTTTTTTTTTCCCCTTTGGTTCTCAAATTTTGAGAACCTGTTTGATGGAACTGATCAAAAGAATCATTATTCAAACATAGAGATGGGATTCCAGGACATTGTGTCTCTTCAAGACCTCCCTGAGGGTCACCCCCACCCCCAGAGGCTTTGCCAAACCGTTCCCTGGGTATCTTCTTGAGTTCTTCTCTGATGTGCAGACTTTCAAGATACCACAACTACAAATTTTGGCAAAGGAAGTCAGCTTGGGATCCCGGGAGGGGAATGGAAAAAAAATCCCTACGTGTCCCTCTTTTCCCTTACCCAGCCCTTTTTTAAAAATCTTACCGCCGGGTGGAAAAGTAGGTTAATTGGGCAGGAGTCTCTGACTCTGCCCCCGACGGCGGCGGCGGCAGTTTTCAGGTGTCTGAGGGCTGCGCAGCCTTCAGAGCGCACCGCGATGAAAAGCCAGGGAGAGCGGTAGGCTGCGCACAATGCCACAATTATTTGTCCAAAGTTCCATCCTCCGCGGAGATCTTTGCATAATTCAAGTAATTAGGTCAACGGTGTTCCCTTTAAAGGCGTGACTTTGAGTGGGGAGGTGATTATTTACATTGGAGATTCGCTTGGCGAGGAGCTCCAGGATGAACTTAAAAATGATTACAGGCAGAATTTGCGGTCTGCAGGATGAATTCAAAAAAAGTTGCTTTCCAACTTGCTTCTCCCTTGGGGCTCAAAGACTGTTGGCTGGCAGGGGCGAGGTAGGGGGAGCCCGGGACGCGAACAAGCAAAGAATCGACCTTGGGCTGTACTCCCATGCTTAAGAGTTCAGGTACTGGATCTAACTGAGATTTATTTCCCCTTTTCAACTGTCATTTTTACCTCTGCCAGCAACAAGGTCTGAGCTGCACTTTTTGCTCAGGTCTCCTTGTTCTGAGTGTTAGATGCCCACAAATTTGGAACTTGTTTCTAAAAGAGTCTGCAGGCAAGGGATAAATTCCCTTTCCTGTCACTGAAGCTAACTAAAAACAGAAGAAACTAAGATTGAAGCAAAGGCACACACTAGGCATAATGGTCAGCATGAGCATTTTGTTTTCCTGTTTTTATGGCTTTCTTATTTATATGCAGGTAGTAGAAATAGTACAGCATGCTCACGGACACACACCAGAAAAGCACTACCAAAATGAAAGTGTTTGGTTTTGTTCCAGCCACTCAAAAACAGAGCTCAGAAGATTTCATTCTTCATTGCCCAATGCTGTAAACATTCCAAATACAAGTGCATATACATATATAATTATAAACAACACACTAGTGTCCCATTTATTATATATCACCTAGCAGATAATACACATCTAAGTTAATGCGTATTGCATATGTGCACAGAAATTCTTTTATGTAACATATAACACCTAATAAAGACACATAAACCATTACATGTCCTCCTGTAGTGGATGAAAATAAACCATTGTGCATTGTGTATTAGTGGTATGTATTAGCTGATGCACATTATGTGATATAAATGTATCTACAATGTGTGCATATGATATTACACTTAAGGGCTTATATTAGGTGATGGACATTACATGTCAGAGTCTGTTGGAAGCAACATTCCATGTCTTTTCACTTGCCAAGAAGTCTTGACTGATGACATGCGGAACCCTGTGCATGTTTCTTCTCCAAAATCTCACCTATACCTATTGCTTCTGAGGTTAGAAAGTTCTTATTCAAACCACAGAAGCCACACCAGCACTGAGCCAACAGATAGAACTCCTATCTCAGAGAAAGACCAAGACAATCAGGTCACAGGAAAGCTCAGAAGTCTAACTTCTGCAGCTCCAGTGGAAGGCTGAGTCTGATCTCAAACAGGAGGAAGTCCTAAATCGGCTGAAGTGGATCATTTCATATTGAAGCTACCTGATAAGGTGGGATGAGGTTATGGAGGACCTGCTGGGGGGGGTGGTGGTGGGGCTGAATACCCAACTCTCCCTTTTACCTCCCGTGACCTCCACAAGGCACAACACACACACACACACACACACACACACACACACACACACAGAGAGAGAGAGAGAGAGAGAGAGAGAGAGAGAGAGAGAAATGAAAACATTTCTACCCTTCTTGGAGACTCTGAAAAGCAATTCATGAGAACAAATACTGTTTTCGTGTTTGATTTCCATTGTCTTCTAAACTCCAGACAATTCTAGCACTATTCTCAGCTGTAATAAATTGGCCTTGCTAATATGCCCAAACCTATGAAACTTGACTGAGAAAAGGGATTTAGAGGATGCTGCCTGCCCCAAAAAATAAATCCTTAATTTTGAACAGCTTTTTAGGAAAAAAGTTAGGCTGGGTAGAAATTGGTTCCACACTAAGAAAATCCAATGGTGGGCCTCCACAGCCTCCCCACATGGGACAGCTCCCCTACACATAGCCTTTAACCCCTGAAAGCTGCCCCCCACAGCTGATCTTCCTGGGGGTAGAGGAATGTTTTCTTTAAAGAGTATAGGCACCTCCCCCACATGCCTTGCTGGACGGTAATTTGCGAGTTTTTGCGCTGCATTAAGAGCATATCCTAATGTCTATAGAAACTTGGTGTGAAGGATTTGATGAATGTGTCTAATTGGTTTAGCTCACCACCTATTCACGAAAAGAAAAGGTCCATCATTAGACTTAATTAAGTTTTTTTTTTAAGTCACTGCCTTTAATGATCATAGAAACCGCAAAGTTCAACACCAGCATCTGCGTCATTTTAATTACCCTGCTTATTTGTTGAGGATGTGACAAAGTTACCCAATATTTCCCCACAGTCTTTCCAACTCAGGGGAGAGCCGATAGCTCTGTAGGCTGGCTTCCAACCCAGAGGAAAAAAAAGTTGAGACTGTGATGTCTGCTCAGTTTCCAGACCCCATTCTCTGCCAGGAGAGCACCCAGCACCCACTGTCTAAAGAATTTGAATGATCACTGGAGGAGAAATGTGTCTCGTCAAACTAAGAATATAAAAACTTGACAATAAATGTGCTAGAAAGGGCTGTGGGGATAGGCGGCTCTTAATCTGCCCCTCCCCCAATACTTGCCATGAGGTTCCCCCTGGCTAACAAGATAAATGTGCCTGCCAAGCCTGTTCCCTAGTTGTTCAAAACCTAAGGATCCTGGGTCCACTTGAGAGTTTATTTTTTATCCCTACAGTTTTCCTTTTTTGCCTAAAATAGAAAGATTGACTTCCTGGTCAGTAGTTGGCTTCTGATATCCCTCTACCCCCAAGTTCTCCCCAGCAAAATGCACACGAGCAGGAAGGGAATCAAAAGGACTGTCAGAATGTACAAACCCTAGCCATCCTTTCTGTTAATTGCCTTGAAATTTTGACAATTTATCTCAGATGGGTTGGAAATCTTAAAGCTATCTTTAAGATTTATGTATGCCATAAATTTTCACCTTTTGCTGTTCAAAACGTTAGCCTTCCTACTTTTCTCTTAATTACCCAAAATGATAGATAGATAGATAGATAGATAGATAGATAGATAGATAGATAGATAAAACCTGAAAGCAATCTAACTTCTAGAGCAAGGATGGAGAAGTGATGAGGACTGGGGTCCCTGGTGCCCTTGAATCTGAATCAAAAGCTCTAACTCTTGCAGGTTCTTTTTACTCCCTCAGCAGCAACACTCTGGTGGTGTTTTCAATTTGGGGTATGATTATTCTCTCCATCTTACGATGAACTCATTAAATGAAACAGAGAGAAGCCATCAAAGTTAAATGGATGGTTTTATCCCCTAATGTCTAGCAGAGAAGTGATCAAAAGATTTTTTTTCTTGAAATAGATAATGAGGAGATTCATAACAAACGCCAAGAAAACATCCAGTGAATTGTTTCCCAAAACAAGGAAAAGTAGGGACATTTGGAAGGTACCATTAGATACAGCCCAGTGTGGACACAACTATGCTTTTAAGTGGTTTAGTTTGGCTGTCTGCGGGCCAGGAATGCTCTGTGGGGTTAAATGAAGAAATAAATGGAGATAGCAACTTGCAAATCTTTCCCCAAAGTGTGTCCCAAGAACCTCACTGGGGTCAAAGCCAGAGTCTGAAGAACTTGATTGTTTGAAGATGTATCTGAAATCTGTAAGGGATACCACTTAAGCTGCATCACCAGCCATCCACTTTCTCCATCTCATCTCACTTTGAAAATGCCTTAGCAGCAAGCAGGCATAAAGAATCAAAATGTTATCATTTCATCCATTATGCCCAGCTGAGTGATACAGGCTGAAGTTACTGGGTCGTTTTTGAGAAAATCCTAGTCTGACAAAATTAAGCTAACTGCTGCCCCTTTTCCACCCTCTCCTGTCTGCCTTCAGAATCAACATTTTCATAATGGTGACCTGGAAGAAAGATGGCTGAATCCAGAAATCCAAGTTTTATAGAAAGGGTTTGGGTTTTCTTTTTGGCCCCTCACCCTTTCCGGATTCTGGATGGTTTTTGCATCTGCAATTCCTGCTTAAGGAAAGCAGTATCTGGAGGGCTCCATTGATAAAAAGAAGACATAAAGAGGAAATGAGGGGGCGCCTTGGGGCCAGCCATGAGCGCAACACACGTGGATATGCATTTGTACACAGTCTACAGCACCGGTGCAATGGAGTCTCTGTGTCCATCTCTGGCCGGACAATAGACTGCCAGACAGCTGCAGCCAGTACAAAGACCCCCTTAGCCGTCACACTTTTACTTAGTAAACATCGACCCTGGGGCCGATACAGGTCGATAAAGATGCTGATTGGCCCTGGGAAACAGTATTTCTCCGGCTGGTTCTTGTGGAGGCAGCGGGGGAAGGAAGGGTGCAAGCAAATTCGTTGACTTTCCAAATATACATCATTTGCGGACTTTGGGGAAGCAAAAGAGAGTACCACAGCAAACAAGGCCTGTGGCCTCTGGAGTGCTGGCCCTCCACACACATGTCCCGAAACAATCTCTCCCCAGAGGAGGAAAGACAAAGTTTTGCAAACTTTCTGTTTTAATCCCCTAACAAGCCAAGTTTGGGAAGCACCCCTGCAGCAGGCTCTCGAGCTGCGAGGCAATCTTTCTCAGAGCAGCACTCCCTGCGACAGCCAGCGAACAGAATGTTTGGTGCTGGCGGTGAATGAGTTTGCACACAGGCGAAGACAGCCCAGCCTAGCTGAGACTGCCCCCTTCTTCCTTGTTTACTGATGCATGACAGTCTAGGTCCTTGGTGTTTCGATTTTACTTTAAAAGCATAAAAATCCTTTGACCATCACAGCTCCAAAGATGAATAAAACGTTTTTAAATAGTTAAAGTACTTTAGGAGCTGGAGATAGAGAGATGGGCATGCTCCTGGTCAAGGTCCTAGATTCAAACACAGCACCAGAAACCAAATCAATCAATTAATTAATAATAAAACAACCATAGAAGTGGAAATAGATTAGTCTCTTTTCCTAGAATTACTAAAAAAATTAATTTTCCTCATTTCTTATATGTAAACAAAGGTTTGTCTGATAAGCACTACTGATTTAACTAGATTTCCTTCCTACCGCTGGGACCATCTTGGAAAAGCTGCCAGGACCTACATCTTCAAAGGTTACTTCCGGGGCTGACCCAAATTCCCAGGAGCCACTGTGCAATGTGGCCTCATTCTAGCGTGCACGTCCTACCCCTACCCTAGAACTAGCCCAAGGAGCTTCTGATACTGTCCCCAGCTTAGTCTGCGGAGGCCAAAAGCCAGTGCAGTCCTTTGTTCCTTCTCTGGCTTCAGCAGATGTTATTTTTTCCGAAGTGCCCCTATAGGCTTGAGGTTAGGGACTGTGACTTCCCAGGAGGGCTAGGCTGATACCTCCACTGAGGATGCTGAAGAAGATGGTTGGCAATGTGGATGGAGCAGAAAAAGCTGAGCTACTGGTTTCTCCATCTCCCTTTATCCCTTCATGACATCGTTCAAAATGACAATCTAGTTCAGCTATGAGGAGGTTAGCACCTCCCTTGAAATGAAAACAGAAATTTAAATGGAAAGGGGGGGAGTACTTTGTAGTCTACATGTCACCCATCTTTAATTCAGAGATGCATCTATAACTCCAGGGAGTTCTGCCTTTGATCTCTTTCATTTTTTTTTTAACACCAAATCTGTTATAGACTAAAATTCCTAGGTTTTCCATAGAAACATCTCCATTACTTCAGGATATTGATGTTTTCTTCTTCCTGGGGGTTATGATATGGTAAATCAGATTCATAAAGGGACAATGCCAGCATTCATAGGGCCTGGGTGAGGTTTCCCTCAGCCTTGCCTGCCCTCCTTCTCACATTCTCTCCTCCCTCTCATTCATTTAAATGCATTCTCTCTCTCCCTCCCTTTTCTCCCCCGCTCCCTCCCCTCCTCCTTTTCTCCTCTCCTCCCCTCCTCCTTCCCTTTTTTCCCTGCTTCATTTTCTCCCCGTTGTTCAACCAAAATAAGGTTGTGATTCTGGTCTCTTCAAGCCCTTTCAAGTGCCTTCAACTTTGGCGGCGGCAGCAGCAGGTTGCGTTGCTATGGAAACTGTACTGTATGGCTGTGGCTGCTGCTGCCCCAGCCCCAGCTCAAATCCCCCAAACAATGCCCTGCCAAGTGCAGGTTTCTCGCCCTTTTCCATGCACTGTTCCCTTCTAATAGGGCTAGTGGCCTCAAATAGGCGACATGTCTTGCCATGACAGCAATCCCTACACCTCCTCTTAATCCCCCTCCCTCTCCCTCGATTTTCCTTCCTCCTTCCACATCTTTGATCTATTAAAAATCTAAAGAACAAAGTCACAGGGGAAGGTTGGGTTATGTTGTGACTGCCATTGTACAAAATGGTGCTCTTCAAACAGAACATGGTGGAACCAAGGTCTAACAATTTTGATCCAGGACTGGTTAAGGCTACAGGTCAACCCTGACAGCTCTATACAACAAAACCCAAAAATTATAACCACATGATATTTGGAAGCCATCCCCCCCTGTCCCAAATCACCTGTATCTAGGAGCTTCTAGGAGCCAAATGTACCATCCACTTAACCTGGGGACAGCCAGGATTCTGATGAGGTTCCCAGTTGAGGAGACATGCAGACTCAGAGCTAGGGTGTCTACATAATATTAAAACATCTTACAGATTATGGCATGAACTGGACCCCACTCATACCTACACAAATTTCAACTTCCTTCACAGCTCATGGCATGCAATGAGTGTTGGATAATAATGGTACTGTTATTGCTGCTGCCTACCAAACTCTTCCAGGGTTCAGGAGAGGAGAGAGCCATTAGATACAACAAAGCAAAGAATTAAGAATTAAGCTTTTACTTTAACTATGATGAAAAAGTGTGGGGGAAGGACACCAAAGGAAACAAACATGAGACCGGTTTTCTTTTCTGGTGTGAGAATGGCATTCATAGTATCACTGTAACAGGTGCTATTCGACACAGTATATGGCTACTGACAGCATTTCTGAGTTAAAACAAACCTGGGCTTTTTCTAAGAACAATACCTAGTATATAATAGTCAATACTGAAATACTGGGGCTAAAAAGATAGTTCTACACTGAGTGCTCTTCCAGAGGACCCAAGTTCAATTTTCAGCACCCAGAAAGCAGCTCACAACTATCTATAATTGCAGTCCCAGGGAATCTGATGCCCTCTTCTGGCCTCGGTGGGCACCAGGCACACACACACACACACACACACACACACACACACACACACACACACAGAGTGCACAGACATACAGTCAGGCAGAACTAGCAAAAATATTTATTTTATATTTAATTATTAACTTTATATAGTATTAATTTATTAGGATATTAATTGATCAATATACAATTAATGAATAATTTTATATACATTTAATAAACTAAAATTCAGAGAATTTCCTTAGATAGTATATTCAATGTGTCTGTGTGTGTGTGTGTGTGTGTGTGTGTGTGTGTGTGTGTGTGTGAGAGAGAGAGAGAGAGAGAGAGAGAGAGAGAGAGAGAGAGAGAGAGAGAGAATATGATTGTACTTGTGTGTGTTTTGGAGAGTTTGACATTTAGTTTTGTGTTTAAAAACCCTCAGGCCCTATGGCATTACCTTTTCTAGACTGAATAGTTGTTACCATGGTTACTTCCTGTTCCCTTTCCATCTGCCTATGAAGAGGACCCAATAAAACTTCTTCAGTTCTTCCTGCACTAGAAGGTGAGCTAAAAGCTTACAGCAATTTAACCTTCTGCCAAGTGCTTAGAGAATGGTTTTCTCAATTTATATAGGGCTCTAAAGCAAATATATAAAGAAAAGGAGACAAAGAAAAATGTGGGTTTTCTTAAATAATGTATCTATAGTACATTTTTTAAAAAATGAGAGAACATATAAGAAGTCATGCTACTAGACAACAAATCTCCTATTTTATAGTTATGTTTACCTAGCATTGTGCATTTCTTCTCATTTTAAATCTGCTTATCTGGGCTGATAATAGTCACATGTATTTCCAGGTTGATTTTGTCAACCATTTTCAATGACATTTTCTCTAGTTTTAGTGACCAAGGTAGAAATTTCTAGCTAGTCTTTGTAGATTAGGATCAATGGAAGAGAGTGCTGAAAAGTTAGTAGGAGCTTGCAAGACTCTTTCCATTTTCACAGATCCCTAGGAACAGTGTTCCGCACCCCAGTCCTTTCCTTCTCTCCTCATACCACAAATAAGCATGCTATCCTAATATACATGAGGAAAAACTCAGTTGTATCAATATGCTTCTCATACAATTCTGTTATTAAAATAACAGCTCTAACATGTGCAAAACCCTGAGTCTGTCCCTCGTACTACATAGCTACTTCATCTTGATTTGAAAAAGTATGTTTAACTATCATCTTGCCAACTGTCTATTTTCCAGCATGTTTTGCAAGCTGCCTTTTAGAGTTTATAAAGTTTAGATGCTGAGATGTTTTAGGACCATCAGCATACCACTTTCTTGACAAGTAGCAGTATAGACTTTATACTATGCAATGAAGCCAGTTATCTAAAATTTAAAATATTTCAAGTTCTCCTCTCTTACTTTATGGTCTTCCCTTTTCACTATTTTCTTTTAAAATTTTTTGAATAAGAAGAGAGACATGGTGGTGCAGGCTTGTAATCCCAATATGCAGGAAGTCACACCAGAAGAATTGTAAGTTGAAGGCCAGCCTGGGCTACCTAGCATGACCCTATTTTAATTTTTTTCAAACAGAAAAATTTAACAAATGTCATCTTAATATGGAAAAAGGGAAAGATTATCAAAAGAGTTGAGTGCTCAATTTTGAATCCAAATGGATTACATTTCTTTTAAATAGGCTGTCTATTTTTCTCCTTTACTTGAAACAGAGATGAATATAAATCTGTGTGCCTCCTTCTTTTCTAAATAGAGTGATCAGTGGAACTTAGAAGTGTTTTATCTGTATGTTGGGTTAAAAATTAATTAACCCAATGACTATTGTGGCAGTCACTTGTCTCATAGAACATGCCCTAATCTTGAAGATGAATTTGTCATTTTCATTTTGATATACTAAACATTCACCCAGATGAATACATACATCCAAAATGTTTTCTTGAAACGTTTACAGTCAGATCTGATCAATCCAGTGTCACTCTCCTCTTAAACTTCCAGGTTCTTTGGGTCTCCCTGAGTCTTTTAAGTGCACAATTAAGATCCCTTCATCCTGCTAGGATCTTTGATTGCTTCAAAATGTATTTCCAGAATGGGAGTTGTGATTATTACTCAGAAATTTATTAAACATACAAGTTCAATTCGGCTGTGTTTTGGTTTAGTTGTCTTTAGTACAGTGAGCAGTTTTGAAGTTGATCCAATCAGAGCATCACCAGTGTACAGGAGAGTCCTTTTCACCTATGAGTCTCACCTACAGACGTCTGGAGAAAAATTTAAAACGAGGCAAGGTGAAATTCTGCAAAGCTGAAGGTCAAAGTACAGGCTTCCCATTGGCTACTAACCTAGCCCAGGACAGTGTGGAACAATTAGTGTGACTGGGCTGTGACCACGAGAAAAGGAGAGCTAGCAAAGGGAAATCTCGGATTGGGCAGAAGGAAGTGCTGATCCATTTGCCGGAAAAGAAGCTGTGAGGAAGAAAGCATCAGAGGCAAGATGCCAGATTCTAAGTTCTTCTAAACAGATGGATAGAGTGGCTTAAATACCACCTGCAAAAAGGTGATCAGGAGTGGGAGGAGAAGGTGAGAATGGAGTTGTTTGTGGGGGATTTGGGAACTCTGAACACAAAGGAGTAAGAATTGAAGGAAAAGGGATACTAGAACATCTGTAAGAGGTGGGAAGGTGTGGAGGGAGTGATATGGGGTGAGTATCTGTGGAGTTGAAACTTGAGGGTGTGGTGATGAAAAGATGAGTGGGCAACGAATGAGAGGAAGTGAGAAAAATGGCGTCGACCTGAGAGATTGCAGGGTTCTGGTGAGGAGTTGAAAGTAGGAGGGGAGATGAAAGTTTGTGACAGCGAGAGAGTATGGAGTGTGGGTGAGGTTTGAGCCGCTACAAGGACAGAAGGGGAAGAGGACAGTGGAATGGAGGACAGTGGGAAACAAATGAAATAGGTTTATGGCCTTCGAGAGCTGTGCAGTCAGAAGCCTAGCCAATTGATTAGGGTGCTGTGCCCTGTACCAGCCTACCTTTAGATAAATCAAAGAATAAGCCCAGCCCGGCTGTGTTTCTGGTGCCTGACAAACTCACTCTCCTTGCATAGATGGCCTTTCGCTAGTGACAGATTAGCCCAAGCACTAGTGACATTCCCCCCTGTTGGCAAACTAAGGGACTCCAGAACTGTCGGGTGTCAAAGGACTGTCTAACCTGAGAGGGCAACTGGCCCTGCACTTCCTCCAACGCCTGCCTTGCTCCTTCCCCCTCTTAACTCTGAATTCACTACTTCTATACCAAATAGTCTTAAAGCAGGGTCCCTGGATATCTCCGAGCCTAGATTTTTTTTTTTTATAAGACTGCGGTTTTTTGGATCAATTTCTACATACTCAGATCTCTAATCTCCAGTGCGCTCTGAAATTCTTCCCTAGCCGGCATCATGGTCCCAGGCTCCAAAGTTTCTGCCAGGAATAATTAGGAGCAGACAGAGAATACAACAGATACTGGAAATTGGTACACGGCAGATTTGATCAGAGTCTATGAATCAAAACGGAAATGTAAAGAACTCTTGTTCTTCGTGGGAAAAGTGTATACCAGTCACCTACCAGGAACTGCCTGTACACTTAGGCATGAATAAATCACCTGGGAGCATCGCATCTGGGCAATTCCATCTCAGGTGCAGCAATTGACAGTTAAATTCACATGCCCTCAAAACATCTCAGATTACAGGGGAGTCATTATTTTATAACTTTACTATTTTTTTTAAATGTGCAAATAGAAAAGCATCACACTGAAATTAACCAGACTCAAAGTCTGTACATCTCAATGAACTTCCACACAGTTAGAATAGCCATTCTGAAGCTGTGTTATTAAATAAAAGTGTGGGGTTATTAGAACAATCAAAGCCACATCTATCAAAATTAAGGGGGATGCTCCTTTGGAGAAATTCAATGGAGAGATTTAGGGTGCTCCCTCCAGTCCTTCCCTGAGCCTAACTTGACTTCCTCGATTTAATTTCACTGTGCAGTAAAATATATAGCAAAATGCCACAAGTCATGGCAAGTAGGGATCATTTTATAATAAAGTCAGCAAGGAAATCATTCATCCAGAAGTCAGTGTATGCTATGTAATTATATAGCATGTAGGGCAGTTTATTTCCAGGAAATACAAACACTGCAACTTTAAGGAACACTAATTTGATATGCAGATAAATTCTGGCAGAGAATCTGAATTCTCATAAGAATAAATTAACTGTCTTAACTTTTCGAATATAAACTTAATACTTTTTTTTTTACTTTAGGAGGGATAAAGGTACTATAATCAATTACTTTTTGAAATAATATTTTCCATTTTTCTTTCCCAAAATGGTCACTATTCATTTGAATAACAGTTCTCTAAATCATATTGTTTACATTCATATCAATAAAGTATATGTTTCTTTGAACACTTATGAATAAAACCACCCATAGATTTCACATGTTAATACTTAATTTATTTTTTCTTTGGTCAGAAAAATGCACTGTGCACTAGACATAGAAGCCTGTCAGCATGGAGTTGACCATCTCTCATATTCAATTTGAGTCACCATAATTGAATAACTAAATGAATGAATGGATTAAGTATTTGAATTATTGATGGCAAGGATATGTGTGACATGTTTTATATAGTACAAAGATATTTTTATAAATTGATACATTATATTAGCATATTTCTACCCTAAACTAAACAAATCAGAAATTTTTATTCCTAAATTAATTTTATAGCAATTAAACATAAACTTTATAATTCATCATCACAGATTATGGATTTTAGCTCCAATTCACCACAAAAGCAAAGGCTGGAAACATACTGTTATTTACTTTCTCCATATCACTGTAGACTACCTTGAGCCTTAACATGTACAATTTGGAAGATGTTGAAAGGTGTGTGTGTGTGTGTGTGTGTGTGTGTGTGTGTGTGTGAGAGAGAGAGAGAGAGAGAGAGAGAGAGAGAGAGAGAGAGAGAGAGGAGGGAAGAAGGAAGAGACAGAGAGACAGAGAGGGTGAGAGAGACTTGCTAATAATTTTACTTTAAATTAAAATAATTTTAAGAAATAGTTAAGTGCCAGTGGGTGTGGAGGTGCATGCCTTTCATCCCAGGGCCCAGGAGGCAGAGGCAGGCAGATCTCTTTGAGTGCAAGACAAACCTGCTCTACATAGTGTCAACCAATGAATACATAATAAGACTCTGTCTCAAAAAGAACCAGAAGAAAAGAAAAGAAGGAAGGAAGAAAAGAAAAAGAAACAGTTAACTTGGTTATACAGGTAATCAAATGAGCAGTTTAACTCCTAAGAACTCAAAATACTAAGTATATTTGGTTAGTTGCATTTCTAAATCTAAATCAAAATATACAGGTTACCATTCATCTTCATTTCCAGAAAACTTAATGAACTATTTTGAAGAGAATCACACCTGTCATATGGCTAATTAGATAACAAGAATAAAGTAAAAGAATATTCAGATCTGTTAATTAAGGTGTATTCTGATCCCCGAGTGGGGGAAATTCTTAAGAGAGATTATTGAGAAATGGAGGTGGTCTCCTTAATTTTCTTCTGTATCAATTACGTGCACTTTTCTTTTAAGTCCCCTGGTACTCTCTGGAACATACTAGTTTTTAAACAAGTGACCATTTGCATTCCAGGGTGGTTGTCTTGAACATTCCTGCTGCTTTTGTGTGCACCTACATTAGACCTAGAATGTGGCATACCTTAAATTCTCTTTTGCTCTGAACCATCATAGCCCAATAGAAAGAATTCTACCGATACCGATAAAAAAGAATGGGCAAGGAGTGGCTGCCTAGCCACCACACCTCCTCCACCTGAAGACCATTAAAGCAAACTTAAATGATCTTGGGAGGATTTCAAGAAACCAAAGTGGCTATTGGATGCATTCCCAGGATGCAAGCCCTTTCGTTCATAGGGTTAGTGACACCTCCTGAAGAAATAGGAAACTGCCTTGTCTTTTCTGAGTTTGTTCTCCTCGGTCAGTTTTATCTGCCTCAGGAACTGATCCCTACAAATTGTAGTGTTGTGCATAACACAGGAACCTGGAATTTGCTGATCCAAGTTAGAAACAAAGGCTCAGGAAAGTTTGTTAATTGTTTATTTGTTACATATTTATTTAGTTATGTCTAAATGCAAGAAAAGGCAACTCTGCCCCTCAATCATTTTAGTGTGAGGTTTAGAAGGAGATCTAAGCTACTTTTAGGTATTCACAAGGGGTTTTCTCTTTCAGCTACACTATTTGGTGTTTATAGCAGAAAGTGTTCAGACCCATGAGCCTTAGGATTCAGAAAACTTGCCAAGTCCCAAAGGATTTGGGGAGCTTAAAGAGCCTTTTCACCGGTTGGGCTCAGTAAGAATTCCCAGTTAGTATCCCAACCTCCAAATACGGCTGTGCTAAGCAAGGGTCCCTCCCAGTGTTGTCCGCTGTTTCTTTCTCCTCTTCACCACTCCCCCTATCTTTGTGGAAAAGTCACTTAGGATGGCGTTTCTCTACCCATGTGATCAAACTGTTCACTCTTCAAATACAAACTTTCCTGCATTGCCAGTTTTATTTCTGGTTCATACCGACCATTTTGGCGAGAAAAAAAAAGAGGCCAGAGAGATGTGCATCTCAGATGTGTACAGTCTATTTACCCAGCAACTAGCAATCATCCGACATTAATTTATAGGTTTATCACAAATACCTAAGGTATTTACAAGCCGGCGCTGGGTCGTGTGTGGCGGGGAACATCTATCTGGTGAATAGGCGGTGTCACACGGTAGCATGCTCCCTTGTCAGGCCTGATTGTGTTTTAGGCAAACATTTGCGCACACATAAAGGCAAAGGTCAAGGACTGTTCGGCCCCAGTGTGCGCCAATTCACCCAGCGAACCAATGCGCAGAAGTTACATTTTATGCGCCGATCCCGCCAGACTGAGGCGCAGGAGTCCCTGTAGCTACTAAACAAAATCTTCTCCGATCATTTCCCTCGTCAATTTCTCTCTGCCTGCCTATTCAACTTCTTGGGGAATACGACTGGCAAAGACTTGTTTGCCAACCTCTGGATCAACTCTGCCCAACCTCTGGCACAGCATTTGTTTGTCCCACGTTTCTGAGTAAGGGAAACTGATGTTAAACAGAATGCAGCCTGCAGTAAACCTTTGCAGAGAGCTTAAAATGAAAGTCCTCTCAGAACTGGAAACTGAATATACTTTCAGTGTACACAGAGCTGACCAACAGTTGGATTCAGATCTCAGAACAGACTCTCAGAGCTGTGCATCGAGGGACAGAAGAGCAGATGACTGCGGATTGGTAAAGCAGGTCCGTGGAAGCGAGCGTGCAGCGCACTGGGAGCTGCCTTCTGAGTCTCTTTAGGGCCACTCTGAAAGCAAAAGTCGTCGCTTTTCTGTAAAACATGCTTTCTATTCTAGCATGTATGAGCCACCTCTCACGGATCACTCCTAGTTGTTTTCCCCAGCCCCTACAAATAGGATATAAATGATTTCGAGTGGATGTCAACTTGAGCAACTAGAAAGAGAAATAGTTTCAGTGTTAAACGCGAGCCCGGGCTCCAACCCACAGGGTTTTGCATCAATAATCATCTGGCGAGAGCCAATGGCTGTTTTTCCAAATAGTCCATTTAAGGGAAGGAGACTTCTCCCCTGATAAACCAGAGTCGCAGCTGTGCGTGCTCACGAGCAAATAGTTTACACGTGCAAAATTCATTCCTATGAGTCAGGCGAGCCACAGGCTCAGCTGTGGAGCAGCGCTTGCCTGGGGCTAGAGAGCCCACAACTTGTTGCCTCTGTAGCCTCTCCAAACACTGGACATTCGGGGCTTGCGGGCCTCTTGGGACTTGTTGACAGGGCTAAAGAAAAAAAGGAAAGGATCACCCACAAAATCCGGGCAAAGTCGCAGCAGACAGTTGCCTCTGAAGGAAGGACCTCTTAATTGCTCTCTAATCTCTACAAACAACAAGGAAACTGCCCACGTGCGATTCCACTGCATCTTAAAGCCAAAAGGAAAACGGAAAGAAAAATGACTTACCCAGACCTGCCACAACGCTACATTTTGAGCGTCCTTAAAACACTTTGCATCTTCCTTTCGGGCTGCAGATTTTTCTTTGCTTTTGCCAAAACCAGCTATCAACACCAAACTAGCTGCTGTTAAAAGAAAGAAGGGAAGGAAAAGGGCATAAAAAGGAACAAATAAAAACTAAAAGAAAATAAAAGCAGTTTCTATTAATTATGTGTTTCTACTCTACTTTGCTTCAAATCTTTCTCTCCTTAGCAAATTTCTCCGAACACCACCTGTGAAGCTTCTGGAGCTTAAAGTTTGTGTGGTTTGTGCAAGCAAATGTGCTAGTGTGTGAGAGAGAGTGCGGGTGTGAAAGTTAACTGCTTTAAAAAAGAAATCGTTGCCTGTCCAAGGCCAAGCAATAAAAATGTGGCCCCCATCTTTGGGTGTGGAGATTTTTTTTACGTGCGCCTCTCATTTCATTTAACTTTTTTTTTCCCCCCAGAGCTGAGAAAAGCTGCTAGCTTACTTTCAGCGGACTTCGCTCGTTATTCATCTGTTGAGTCGCCTCAGAGGCACAAAAGCAGATCCAAGGCGTTATGAAAAATGGCCTGAGCTCGGAGAATGTCACAGTGGTCGGCGTATTATTTTAGCTTTCTTAAAAAAAAAAAAAAAACTCAGGGAAAGTTTGCTTTTGATGAATTCAATAAAAGCAAAGCTGCAACGGAAGAGATTTTCAGCTAAAATTATACAGCATGGGGCAGAGCTTAGAGCAGCCAGATGGCCAAAAGTAGAGGGGTCCCTCTCGGTTTCAAAACCCAGATCTCGAATTCCCTGGGCTGAGCCTCTTAGTTTATTTTAATCCCATGTGTATCTTAAAAAAAAAAAAAATCCCCTCACTCTTTTTTCCACTTCATGTTTTGTTCCTCTCCAGACTCCCCCACAGCATATGTACTAGTGAGACCCCTGCCTTGGAATCTGTAGAAGTCACTTTTCAATTCCTCCCTTGATAATGGAGTTAAACTTTTGAGTGGCCATCCTGGGGCAATGCTAACTCCAGAGGCAATAGACGGTTCACTGAAGGTCATAGTTAGGGTCTAGGTGTAAATTCCTCCAACATCTGACATGGAAAGGAAGCTGAGGCTTTTAAGTTCAATGAACAGTATGGTCATCACAAACACCCCTTCCCCCAGCATGGAAATGATTTACCTTTCTATATTACCCTGGGGAACCTCTCATCATGCAGCTTCAGATTCACAGCTATTTTGTGGGTACGTTTATTCATTTACACACACACACACACACACACACACACACACACACACCCTACAACTTTCTTAAGAGTGAGAGTTATAGATTAGAGAAGCTGCCATAGCTACCCTGACTTTGAAATGGAGGTTGTAAAATTAATGGGCATCTTAATTATAAAATTAACATGTGTCATGGTCTAGCCAAGCCCCTCCCCCTCCAAAAAAAAAGTGAGGCATAGAATGGTGGTTCAGTGAGGTGGGAGAGTTAGAAGTTTGCTTTGGACTTGAAACAGAAGACAAGACATAGTCCTGGGACATTTCTTCTAGAGGAGGAAAGCCAAGCACCATCCCACCCTCAGCTCCCAGTCGAAGTTTAACAGTTTAGCTTCCACCTCCAGGGAGACTTCCAGGAAGGCACCCTAGCCTTCCTGACTGAATAATTCAGGACAAAAATATCAAGGGACAAGCAGAGAGAGGGCAATATTCAGCCCAGGCCTGAGTCCAGAGAATCGCCATTCCCTCTGTTTAGGCCAAATTCAAAGAAGGAACTGAGAGCTGTGTGACGAGGAGAGCCACGGAGAAAAGGAGGGAGGTCACTGGGGAAGCTTTGCTTTCCAGAGCCTAGGAGGTGAAATGGAGGTGGTCACTGAGCCTCAGTGGGCTCAGAGAAAGAACACCGGGCAGCCACGTGCTAGGCACTGCCCTGCTGCCGGGTGCTGCTCTGCCCCTGCCTCACTAAGTGACCCCTAGCCTAGACTCACTACTCACCCCCTCCATTTCCTAAGCTGTAACTGCATAAAAAAAATGTAATCTGTATAAAATGGATGTGTGTGTGTTTGATTTATTGTAAATACAAATGTGTGAGAAAAGTGAATGTAGAGAGCACACTCTTAAGTACTTTGTTGTGTATTGGGAGTATTGATGTTATTTTGTTACGAATGTTGATAAGCTTTACTGCAATTGAGCCGGGGAAACCCAGGAAGTTGCTTTCTCCCCGGCTCTGCAGCTCCCATTGTGCAGATTCAAACTACAGTAGCCCAAGAGAGGTTTCTAACATCCTCCACACCCACAAACTGGGAGGCTCTTTCCCTACTGACAGGACCCGCTCACTCCCCCTTTCCGTTCCTGGTACTAACAGCAGAAGACTTGAGTTACCCATATTTTTGGTCCCTAATCGTTGACCAGATACTGAAAGAGGTCCTCAAAGCTGACTTTGGAGAAGACCTTTTGAAAAGACTGAGTGATAACTTTTCAAATTTTGCGGAGTAAACAGCCTCTGACTTTAACCCAGTGAGGAAAGAGGTCGCTGTGGGAAGTGAACTCCAGGTTTACATCCGACACCACCCCCATCCCCTGACCAAGTATTGTTTGTTTTATAGTAGTCCTGGGGATGAAACCCAGTTCTCTGCTAGTGCTAAGCAAGCGCTCTACCACTAAGCTGCCCCCCTCCCCCAGCCCCGCAGCTCAAGTGGTTTTTTTTTGGTTTTTTTGTTGTTTTTTTTTTTTTGCAGAGGATGCTGGGAGAAAACCTTTTCTCTGAGATAAACTGTCATCAGTATGTTGGGTGTTGGTCCCGGAATGGTAATCGAGACCTCCAGCTGTTGTCCTCTGTAAGAAGTTCGAAAGCCCTGACACCTCGAAATTGCTAAATCCAGTGCCTTAGCGCCCGTGCGACAATGAAACCGGGCTGAAAGACCCTAAGAGGTGATCCGCAGACATCATCCCTTAGTGCTACAGGTATTCTCAGAGGTGCTGTGATGAAACGCAGTACTGCTAAGTCACTGAGCTACTTACTACCTGCCCGGATTTAAGAAGTTTCGGGTCTTTACCGGGTCTGAGGAGGACTAGGTTTTGTTAATTTTTTTCATTCCTGGGCCCACACAAAGACTCCAAGGCAGCTTGGTCCTCAGACTCCAAACCGAGCTGTGCTTGGTGGAAGGGGAACCAATCCCCTGGTACCGCAAAGGAAGCAGAACAAAGAGTCTAACCCCAGCTCATGCTAGCTTTAGCAACTGCCTAGGCGCTAGAGTCAAGTGATGCTGGGTTTAGGTGCAGGCGGGCTCTCTCCCGGGACATCACTTCCTGCCCCTGCTGCCAAGGCTCTGGAGCCTTCCAGAAACAGCTTCTCCAGACGCTATCGCCTGGAATATTTCAACATCACAGAATGGAATGGGACAGAGAAGACACCCCAGACAGAATTTCCTGTCTTGGCCATCTGTAGTTAAAGAAAATATACAGGTAGCTATGACGTTATTTGTAGTTTAAATTCATAAAACCAAACTATCCCTGCTGGTAACGTGTGTTGGAGTGGGATGGAACTGATTTGAATCTCTGTCCCAACCAATCTCTGACCTATTGGGCTGGAGACTTCTCAAGATTGTAACGACTGGGTTCTGCACTGTACAGCCTTAAAGAAACTAAAAGAGGCTCTTCACACTTAGCAACAGCACCAGTTCCAGGAGCAGTGTTCTAAGCAGTTTATTTGTCTCAACTTTTGCAGCACCCCATTTTACAGCTCTGCTGGCCCCCAATAATTTATGCAGGACAAATCTTTGCCCCCATTCCCAACCAGATGCCTCTCTCTTAATTCTCATTTGCCGCTAGCTTTCTGTCTTAGGGAGCATCAATCACAAAGAACTTGGGTGTTAGGGGGTGAAGCTCCCACCTAAGGTGGGCCCCTGGCATTAATTGTCCCAATAAACTGAGATATAGTGTGCATAATGCAATGGTGCAATATGGCATAGTCCACGTGTATGACTTAATTAAGCCATTTGCAGCTTGATGCTGCAAGTCAACGGGTGTGCAAGTGGATTAACAATTGCTGGCTCCCTTATCCTCAGGATGGCGCATAATTACTTTACTAGCGGTACATATCAATTTTTGATGATTGCAGAAGCCATGCTTGCTTCACCAAGAAGTTCCTTAATAACTCTCCATTGTGTATTTTTAAAAGTAGTGCTTGGAAATATTTTAAAGTCATTCCCAACATTTTCATAGATTCTCATTGACACTTTTAATGGACCATTGTGTTCCTCATGCATTATTTTAAAAAGGGAGCAAGGCAAAATTTCAACCCCCTGTTTGATGAGGAAATTGGCAAGATCCCCACCCCTTCTCGTCATTCACCTGGCCAGTGCTATGTTCAAAGCAAGGCTCACATAAAATGAAGAATGTGTCCCTTATAACGAAAGTCTTATGGGTTGGGGAACAGCCATTTTGAAAATGCACTCTCTGCCCCCTCACTTTCTACATATACCTACATATTTTGTTCCCTTTAAGTATAACTGAGCATCCTGCAACTCTGCATCACTTCCGCATCTATACCAACACCAGCAATATCCTGAATGATGCACACTTCTCATGGACCAGTCTAAAGGAAAGCAGGGCGTCTGGTGGCCCAGTGGGGGTTGTGTGTACTAACATGGGTTGATGAAATTTGAAAGAAGACTAATAAAATTATGCAACCTGATGGCATTGACACTCCTACTTCCTAGACTCCTTGTCCTTTGTTTAGAGTCAGATGGCTTTAAAGCCCCAACTCTCCTCCACTCTGGCTGGGATGGGTGGCAATGATATGCATTTGTTCCCTGTGATTTACTACTTGAATCTTAAGTCAAAGCTGATCGTTTGACCTCTCCGGATTGAACTAAATTCATCATCTATAATTTTATTAAAAAGCTGAATGACCATCAATCATAATGAGAGCATGGTGAGCCAACATTTTTTCAGAGAAACATGTCAAGTTCATTGACATATGATACTTCTATGGTCTTTTTCCTGCCCTGTGCTAAGCAAACATATACCTGGCACTTCCTCTGAGGAAGCCAGGTCAGTGAATTACCACTGGTTAGTATCATTTTTGAAGAGGGATTTTTCAGTGTATCTAGATCATGAGCAGAGTGAGATGGTGCCCTTGCTTTAAGCACAGTTCTAAGTGATGCCCCAGCCTTTTAGATTCAAGAAATGTTGTGACAAATAACAAACTGTATCTCCACCTGTCTAAAGTAGATTTTACAAAAGCCCAGAAAGTGAAATTGGATTGGGCCTCCTCTCATTCTGTGGTAGTGTCCTGTAGGTCACTTGAAGTCACTGCTCTTTGGAGGCTCCTCAGAGCCTTGTGCAGTAGTGAAAGGAGAGTAAGTCATGCCTCATTAGGACATTTAGGGCAGGTAAATTTTTCTAGTAGTCTTTGAAACTGAATTTGACCTTAATTCTTTAAAATTAAGGCTGAAGAGTTCCTGTTTTGAAGGGTCCCTTATCAGAGTAGATTTGTTCTCCTACCTGAAGCAGGTGATGTTTCTGCAAAGACATCTGAATGACAGCGGGAGCGAAGGACAAATCTAATAAAGCCTAATAAAGCATGAGCACTGAAATGTCATTAAACTTAGAAAGATGAGACTCAAAATCACCAAAAAGGTAAATGTCTTCATTAGTCTGATCTCTGAAGACTGTCGAACATTTCATTAATTTATAATTTATGATTGTTTGACAAATATTGAAAAGTATGTAAATATGAGTGGGATAATGTCTTTTCTGCGGGAGATGAGGAAATGACCCAAACTGTACGTGCCTGCAAGATTACACACAGGACCCAGCTCTCTGCTGTCACACTGTGCCGCCCCTTCAGCCGACATATTGTGCAAGTGACAAGTGAAATAGCGCAGATAAACCAATGGCTTAAAACGTAATAAAGACAACAGCCATTTGCATTTTTTACATTTTATTACAAAGGTAATTTACTATGACACATTTCTGAATGTAATTTATGAAAACATGTTAAAGCAATTACATCGTGTATACAGCTCTCAGAGCTACAGACTTCAGATAAATAATAACATTATAGATCTTCAGAGACTTTCACTATTAAAAACATATCATAAAAGAGAATCCTTTATTTCAAAAACAGATTTTTACATGAGAAGATAATGTCATTAAAATTTAAACTTAAGAATAAAATCTGGAAAAACACTATAAAATAAATGAATAATATTCTTTGCTGGAGCTGTGAAATTAAATCTTCATGGTGACAACTTGTTCATTTTATAGGGTTTATTATCGATGTACTTTTTCTTCCCTGGAGCCAGTAGGAAGTGCAAAGTATTAAAGACCTCTTTGGTGGGAGATTCAAGAGGAATAGATGTTTTCTTTTCAAGACTCTGAGATCATTCTTTCTCTATGTCTCTTCTGTAAGTCACAGAACTGATACAGCTTTGAAAAGTAAAACTAAGTGTCATTTTCTGACTGCCAGTACTGCCTGAGTCAATCCTTCAAGCACACCAACCTGTCAGGAGTTATGAAAATGAGAGAAAAGGCCATGAAGGGAGAGACAAGAAAAGTTATATAATAAAGCATAAAATAAAAACTAGAAATATTTTCTTCCTTCTCTTACTCCCCATACATTAATTTATTTTGTAGCAGCTTCATCATTTATTCTAAGCTTTGGGGTACATGATTAGTTATTTTATATCCAGCCTCCAACTGTTCTTTCTTGTGTTTTGTTTTTACTAGATTTTTGAGAAATCTTTTTTTTTCATGTAGGTCGAGAACTTTCTTTAAATATGTTATCTTCAAAATGTATTGATAATGCAAGCCTGAAACAGGCCCTGCTCTTGCCTCTAGGAGAATGTTCTGGATTTATTTCACAATCATCAAACAATTTGCAAGGTTGAGGCTGCATCTTTACTTGGACCATCCCCAAAGAGGACTTAACACTGTGACAAGCTTAGAGCCACAACCCACAGATAGCCAAACTAAGCAAACAGATCCCATACATAATTTAGGTCCCACTGTGTGACATTATCTTGAAACAGGCACTGGCCTTTCCTAATGTTCTCCTTCAACTCAGGGATCATGGTAACTCACACATACTGGCCCCCAAAGTTTCAACATCCTTCCAAGTTTGAACACCCTCAAGGCACATAAGCCTCTGAATAGTTCCCACAAAGTCCCAACTCAATTGCCAAAATTGAACTGTTACTAAACATGGTACAGTGTCTGCTTTTTTTGAGGAAGCCAGCATTTGGGGGGTGGGAGCAGAGAATAGTGGGCAGGTAACTGTTCTATTTGGCAGATGTTTGAAGAGAAACCAAAGGGAATATACACTGACACTCATATTGCCTCCAGACAAAGATAGCAGCCCTGTCTCACCAAAGGATTGTGTATGTCAACCTTGGGTAGACAGGCAGCTCTAGATTAGAAGCATGACCTTTCAGGAGCATGGATTCCTTTCAACCTGTGTTGAATAGATTTTCACTTTACCACCAAGAAACTGCCCCCTGCCTCCCCCATGCCTCTGCCCTAGCCCAGCTCCAACCCTAACTCCTGTGGAAAATTGGCCATAAAGGTTTCCCCTTAGCCTCCAGACCTGGACTAAGCAAGGGGGTGGGCTGCCAGTTTTAGTCAACCCTTTGCTCCAGCCTTTTGTCTCTCTTGGAATGTTTAGGGGTTGCATATGCTTTTGTGCTACAAACAGCAAACAGGGTCCCCAGGAGTCTTCCACCCATGCCTGGTTGAGAGCTCTGGTTTCCCTAGACAACTGTGGCTAGCAGGAGGATTCCCTCTCAGCTACAGCTTGGTGCAGAGGGAAGCTGGGTTACTCCAGGGCTCAAGCAAAGAGAAGGGGAAAGACTGAGGAAGGGGAAGAGAGAAGCGGTTTAATAATTCATTTCACAAATGGTAAACTACTTGCTTAGCATATAGTATGTGAAGTCTATGCAGAAGAGAAAACCTAATGGGGAAGAGAGAAAAAGACAGCTGTTGATTTGTCAATTCCAATGTGCAAGCACCCCTGCTCCCCAATCAGCAAGGCAGCCACAAAAGGGTCAAACTGGTTCCTACTCACTTCTCTGAACACACACAGGTTTCTATCTGCACAGCTGTCATTTTGATGACTTACAGTATATGCAAATACAAACTTTTTCATGGGATATCTTTTTTTCCTTTTCCTCTGCTTCTCAGACTTTTCTTTCCAGACAGTCAAATGACTTTAAAAGCAGGCAAAGGAGAAGAAAAAACTCAACCGTTGCCACCCAAGAAATGATAAATAGCATCACATAGCTAATCGCTGGAGGGTGCGTTTATCAATTCATAATCATTTATTCTTGGTGATGTATGGCCCTTACTCTTAAATCTGAAAAGCTTCTATTTGAAGGTGTGAATAGCTTTCCCCCTTTCTTGCAGTAAACCTTCTTACATTAGCAGTGATTGATCTCATGTACAATTCGTCCCAGAGTGCTATTTTACAGGGGGAACACTAGCTTTTGGAGATTAACTGGGGAGTCTGTTACATATTAATGAAGCCTAGAGATATGCTAACGTTTTGGTAATTTAGTTATTTGTGTCTATAGCCGTCGTCGTTATTTTCTTTTAGACCCCTGCGGTTGCTATCCATCGAATTAAAAAGTGGTCCTTAGAATTATTTTATCTGCTGGCAACTAAACGCCCTTTAATGTGGAAAACAAATGTTGACTTCTTTCTTGAAGGATGCATGCTTCCTGGCCAGACGGCAGTGTGTGTTAAACGGTATTAGTGGGATATGTTAGTTTTCATTCTGGGAGACTGCACTAAAGTAATAACTCACACACACACACACACACACACACACACACACACACACACACACACGTATTCGATGAGATAAGAAGAGTAAGTACAACCTCTAATAGTAAAAAGCATTCTAGCAAGAGGTTTGTCCAGGGTATTGGAAAACCTAAGCTGGACCGGTGTTAGGAGTGGGGCTGGAGAGGGAGGAGCAATGGGGCTGCCCACTGATTTGCAGCCTAACAATTAATATGCCACCAAATGAGACGTCAACGTCATTAATGCCTGTGTGCTCCCGTATAGATGTTGAATGAATTCCAATCCCGATAGAAGCTGCATCCTACAAGGAGATTGCTTTGTGACACAGTGTAAAATACCAATCCGTTGTTGCTGTTGTTTTCCTGTTAAGATTTTTCTGGGGCTGTTCCTAAAATGCTCTCTGGATTTCCTGTGAAATATTTGGGATTTTATCTGTGGGTAGGGAACAGGAAGCCTTTCTCGAGTGTTTCCCAAGTCCCTAGGCTCTGTGGAGGACATAGAATGATAGCTGATTGAAGGAAAGGGTAGAAGGGCAGAAAGGGTTGTGAAACCAGTGGTCAGAGTGGAGTGAGTGCCCACACTTGCCTTAAGAGACAAAAATGAATTGCTCCTTTCCATTTCTATTGGAGTCTACGGACCCTGCTGAGTTAGGAGAGACCCAGAACACCTGGGGAGGCCATGCAGCCCCAGGGCTCTAGCCTAGGAACTTGGCTAGAGGGATGGATCGCCCTCACCCCAACCTGTCCGCTCTGGGCCCTCCCCCTTCCCCCTTTCTCCTCCCAGTCCTCCTCCTCCTCCTCCCTACTATCTCCTTTCCAAAAGCCCAAAGCCCGGATCTGGAGCTTTGGAACACTGGGGCCTTCTAGCAATTCCAAGAACCTGCAGGAAGCACTGGAGAGAGACAGCGACAGTTAGACTGGGCGCGCCCCTTTTGTTTTCGGGGCGCGATTTATGTTCTTTATAAAGGTGGGGTTTGGAAAAATAGAAAGGGCCTTGAAAACGTTGTTACAATGAAAAAGGGACAAATTAGAAGACATTTTCGGTGATCAAAGGCGAGAGGGAAAGCGCGCATGGGCATTCACAAAGCTTGACTTAGTCACTCCCCTCTTTTCCAAGCAGGGGCAACAAGCGTGTCCCCCATTGACAAGGAGGCCTATTCAGACTGCAGGTGCGAAGTGGACTAGCGCGCCCGGCCACATTATGTCAAGGTTGTTGGAGATTAGTGTTCGGCCTTAATAACTAAAGCGCTTGATTTACATTGGAAAAAAGCCCCTTCAGCCGTGAAAACAAAATCGTTGAACGCGTGATCATTGCGAGGGCAGCTGATATCCTAATACTTGCATTGTTCTCGGTAGAGCCCAGGAGCATCCTGGCCTCCTTCGGAAGGGCAAGGCCTGAGTTGCTGGCGCTGGACCAGGTCACCAGTCAGAGCTTCTGCCTGGACAGGCCGGGAGAAAAGGCCTGTGTGGCGTTTCACCGGGGCCAGAGGAAGGCAGAGAGTCCACGTGTGGGCTCTGAACTTTAGCAAAGCTGTGTACAAACTGGAGCTTCTGATGCAAATTAGGACCTACATAGTCCTAAAAGGCTTAAGGCCCCAGCTTCCCTGCCAGGGAAGGCCTAAAGAACTTGAAGTGCTGTCGCAAGAACGTTTTTTTATTCACAGGTGAAGATCGCTGTGTGGTTACTGGGGCAGAAGGACCCAGGCACACCCACTGAGTGAGTGGAACTGCCCCCAAGAAGGCTATAAAGTGTTCGTGCAAAGTCTGCAGCTGCTGCCTGGGTTTCTATAACCTTTCCTTGATTTGTTGCCCCCAGGATGGAGGAGGAATCCACCTTGGCCATGGCACTGGTGCCCTGTGTGGTTATTTCAGGGCAGATTCCATTACCCCACCTATTCTCTGTGCCCTCCCACACACACTCCTCCCCCACCCATGAGAAGGGATCCAGAGAACAAGAGACCTGTAGTAAGGACCCAAGAGCAGGCATTTCAATCTAGACATATATCCATTCGAACTGCCTATCTTTTGTGGAAGTCAAGCTACTTATGGCAATTTCCATAAGATCTGTCTGTGGGGACAAGGTGAGAAAGCTGTTAACTATTGTCTGGCCCTGAAAAGGTCGTAAGTCAGAGCCTCAGTGGCTGACCTGTCAGTGGAAGGTATAAAGGCTTTATTCATGCAGTCACTGCCATGTTCTCAGCTCTCACAAAAGTGTTTTTATGATTCAATTTTTCTTACCTCTTTTCTTAATTAAAAAGCCGAACCATTAGAACAGCACCTGCATCATGTCCTGACAGTGCCTGCATACTAATCCTGGAGCCTTTACAAGCAGTAATTATAACATAAAATCAGAGGTTGAATAAAACAGAAGGATTTTGCTCCCAAAGCCCCGCTAATCCCCTTTTAAAAGGGTCTGGTGAAATAATTCAGAACAGTTTCCGGAAGTTGGATTACCACTCCTTTTAAACAAAAAACAAAAAACTTTTTACAATGAAATGATATTTCACACTTAAAGGAGGCTGATTTTCCACAACAGTATTTTAGCTGAAAGAAAGTTGGCAGGCTTTGGGGGCAATAAGAAACATTTTACTACTGATTTCTTACTCACTAGAAAGAACAGCAGAAAATGTAGGGGAGTTTTTGTAGTCTATTTGAAACATATTTGTCAGGTGAAAATCACCACAGTGTGAGCAACAATTGCTTAGATGCATCAGGGAACTGTACTTTTTATCTCAGAGGAAATGAATAAAAGAGGAAGGTGTACTTTTTAATGGCTTACGTATGTATGTATATTTCAGGCAAAACATCTTTTACCAAAGTTCTGATAGTATTTTTTTAACTTAAATTAATACATTGATGAGTACAAAAGCTGGTCAACTATTAGACCCTGAATAAATGCTTGAAAAGGACAAACAAGGAACCTTACACTGAGTAGTTTCTCACTAGTTTTAGAAAAGACTTAAACCCTCATCTGACTATCTGGGGAGGGGGAGTGTGATTCATCAGCAAGCCAGTTACTCAGAAACGGTGCAAAAACTCACCCATCGGTCTGATATGTTACTAGAGACTTAATCTGGTGATGTTGTGGTAGATTAGCTTTCTCTCTGCTCTGTCATTATTCTACAACAGTATAGCAAAGCCATGTAGTTACCAAATTATGTTGTTTTCCTTCCCAAGGCTGTTTCCACTGCAAGGTCAGAGCCATGTACATCCCTGCTCCCTTTGTTTTGAATTGATCTATATTGTCACTTTTATTTTGGTTCTTGTAAAGGACCAAAAAAAAAAAAAAAAAAAAACAGGTGAGACAAGTTTCAAAATCTATTACACTGGACATATTTACATTAAATTAACTTGCACCCTGCCTGAGGCATTTTTTCTAACTTATTTTTCAAAGAGCTGCTTTAGATGTTTGGAAAATCACTGGACTACGGATGGGCACAACCTAAGATACCTCTTCCTCAAACTGTGGAGTGGACTTCTCTTTTCTTGAGTGATTTTTGAGCCAAAACTCAGTAACTTTCTGACAAAGTTCGCTCTTTTCATTAGTGATATTTGGATAAAAGACCAGGCTGTCTGGATGACAAGTTAAGAAGCCAATGACGAGCAGAAAATAGTAGTTTAGAGCATCTGGCCACTGGGTGATTACCATGTTACTCATATTTTTCCTGCAATGAAGATTTAATAAAATGACTGATTAAAAAAAAAAGTGCTCACACCTTGCTGGAAAGAATATATCTGTGTCTGACTTTTGTCTCCAACTTATCTGTCCTCAGCTGGCTCTCACTTCCAAAATGCATTTTCACTTCCCTTCACAAAGTCTTGAGGAGCCCACATGGGATGCACAATAGTCCTCAGAGACTTACAATTCAAAAAACCAATACCTAGGCTCACCAGGACCATGAAGTTCAGTATAATGCCAAAGTCTTAACAAGTCATGAGAGTGACATTAACACTATCAGGTTCTTCAGCTTTATTCTATACTAAAAGAAATTCTCACTAATTTTTCTTAGTGCTTTAAAAGACTGTGTCTCTGCTTCAGTGCTGGGCTATACCAGTATCTTTGCAATTCTCAGAAAAGCAAAATTATAGTAGCCCCTGAACTCTACCCAATCCTCAGGGATGCCTAAGTATGGCACAAGGTGCCATGTGGCTTCAGATCTCTAAGGTTTCCACATGTAGAAAAGCTCCCAAATAGTTATCTAATTCCGAACTGAGGAGCTGTGGGGCACTTTTGAAAAACGGAGCAAAAAAGCAGCAGTTATAGCGTAACTAGCATTTATCGCTAAATGTTTCAGGGATTACCTTATTTAACACCCAAGCTTATTAAATGTGTTACAGTATTTTTTTAAAAAAAACCTACTGAAAATGTTGGTCTGATTGTTCTTAAAGGTACAGGAGTCAAATCAGAGTGAATTTGTGTCATTCGTGAGGATACAGGGCTAGTAAGCCACAAACAGGCTGCCTCTTCCCTTGTGATGTCAATATGTTGCCAGCAGAATTTGGGCCTGGTGCTCTCCTGTGCAATAACAAGGGTGAAGCCTGAGTTGGTAGGGAGATGGGTGTCATTGACTGTGTCCCTAAGCTGCCTTAGCCACTTGCCACTACAGAATGGGTGACTGCCCTAGAAGATAAAATGATTCTAGGGAGAGGCTTGCTATGGACACTTTGGAGACCAAAGAGTTCAATTCTTGGACCAAGGTTGTACCATTCTACTCTTCACGAAAAATAAGAAAGAAATGACAGATAGATAGATAGATAGATAGATAGATAGATAGATAGATAGATAGATAGATAGACAGATAGATAGAAATTGATAGATAGACAGACAGACAAACTTTAACAAAGTTAGAAGGAAATGGTGATCCTCCCAATAGCCTGGAGCAGAGTTCCTCTTTCTTCTGCCTTTACCCTTGGTTCTTTTGCTGGGACCAGGAAGTTTCAAAGGCAGAACTTTTCTTTTCCAAAAGCCTACTGGAGGACGTCAAAGGAGCCACCCTCCAAACACCTTCCTTTCCTTCCACAATGTGGAGTGGTTTGGGCACAGAACAGCCAGTGCCTTGCCAGTTTGCCACTAGCCTGCATGGGATAGCAAAGTGCAGATTGGTTGGTTTTTAGGATCTCCTCTCTAGTCCTGACTGGGCAATCCCAGAGGCTGAGAGGACTCCAGGCTACCAAGACACAGCAGAGTCCAGACCCGGGAGATCTTTGTGTCTGTCTTTCACGAGGGTCTATCTTTTTTGTTTGTTTGTTTGAGTTTTAGAACTTCTCCCTCTAGGAATACAGTCCTTGAGCTATAAGCTAGTTGTCCAAGCTATTATCTAAGGTGACCTGCCATTCTCACCCCAGTATCTATCATTCTCCCACTCCACACAATTGCGCACTCCAGTCAGGATCACCAGACCAAACTTCTCAGCCATTAGAATGAAGTCAGGTATACATCTCCAAGATGTGACATCTGTGCAGAATTTGGGGTCCAAAATGGGTACTGAATTCTATCAACAGAGACCACAGTGGAAGTAAGGGATTGATCTTGTGATTAAGATGATTCTAATACATTTGGGAAAAGTTCTCCAGTGGCAAGCCAGATAAAGGCACAGGGAGCGTGCTAAAACTCACCAAAGAGTCATTGGAGTGTAGCCTTCCAGTCTTAAGGTTGAGAACCTTCACAGATCCTTCTGGGGACCTCTGCCTACCTGGAGTTCTAACAAGATCCCTGCAAGCAGCTGTGCCTACAGCATCCCATCAGTTTAGGCAGATTTGGAGCCAATTCACTATCTTTCTCTAAGTTTGTTCACTTCTTATTACTCCCTGGACCTTTTGCTAGGAATCAGAGGTGATTCATGAGAGTGCTACAAGCTATAGGAAGGCATCCTCACCAGATAGACCACTGAGCATCCATTTATCTTTTCTCTTCTGAAATGTAAATCAGTTGTTGCCATTAGTGTCATCGGGGTGAGATTGTGGGCAGAGAGATCTCTCTCCAATCGTTGTTTCTTGTTTCGTCAGGTCTCCTATTTTGTTATCTCAAGTGGGTAGGCCCAAATAGAATCCTGCTGAACCATGAAGAAAGATGGGGAAAAGGACGAGCAGCTGTAAGAGAGGCCCAAACCTCTCCTAAGATGATGAAGCAATAACTGGACACTGGAAAAGGAAACATCCAATCATTTATTTCCAAATAACACAGCAAAGAGAAGGCACATGTACACAAAGTCTTTTGGAGGGAAAAAAACTCATTTTATTCAACTTACATGTACATGTTTTCAAGAAGATTACGCCTCAGCTTTCAACTTTGTTTTTATTTAACAATCACTGTCAAATACACACAACAACTTTTTTTTTTCTTTCAGGTTAGTTCCTAATTTAACTGCTGTTAAGGGGAGAGATTTTTCAAATCACAATGTGGATAGACAAGGTACCAATAATCTAAGGGTTGACTCAGACCTGTGTGTATGTTAGTGATGATTATGAAATACTTGCCTGACTGTATAGTTCACATCCATTGCAAGCATTATATTCTCCCATAAATTAGCAATATAGACATGTGGAGAATCAAGTAAACAAACAACATCAATATAAGAGACATTTTGCAGCAACTATAAACCGACCACATGGGTTACAACTTGGGGAAAAGTCTTCACAAATCATTTAGTAAGCACACAGGGTAGGGTGATGGGCACAATCTTATTTATTTAAATCACCTTTAGAACTACAGCAGGAAGTTAAGAAGACCTGAACAGGGGCAAAGTTTCTTTTCTAGGCACAATATAAAATGAAGAACTGCACGTAGGGGAAGGGGTTGGCATGTGCATGCACTTTTTGGTCACCATCTTGTAAACCAAACCTTCTGGAACTCCAAGATAACAACAACCATAAAGGAAACATTAAAATGTTTCTCTTGCTTATGCCACCATCCTTTAATGACAGAACGTGTGTGCTGATTGCTGCTAGCGGTGAGGAAACACGACAGATCTATTTATAGCACAAGTTTCTTCGAAAAAGGGAAAACTTAAGCATCACTTGTTTGCAAGTTTAAGTTCCAAGAACCCCAGATAGGAATATTTGGAGCCTGCGAGATCTCCAAGAGAATCCATCCAGTTAGTAAACCTGGGCTGATGGCATACAGACCAGGACAGAAAGCATAAACACAGGAGCATAGACTTGGGACACTTACCCTCTGCCTCTACCTTCTCGCATTACCTAGTATACCAGTTTTTGTGCAAAGGGCCTTCCAACATCTACACACACATCACCAAGACTGAAACTACACGGTGCTTTTGTTGTTTTTTGTTTTTGTTTTTGTTTTTTTCCTCTTAGCAAAACTTATCCCTAAAGTTATCTACTGGTGGAGTGTAGGGATTTTTTTTCTTTTAAGAAATTTGATTTTATCTCTTTAGCAATGGTTTGAAACCAATGGGGCAAAGTGAGTTTGACAGAGAGGAGAACAAATCGCTGACAAAGAACCTTTTACATTTCATCAGCGTTGTTAGGACGACAAGCAAGAATGTCTCAGATAATAACTCCCACTTCAAAGATTTCTCAGCTCAATAGAAGGCAGACCATCCTTTTTATTCAACCACAAGGACGGGCACTAAAGAAGACGCTACTGTTTGATTTTTTTTCCACCGTGTTTATTTTTCCCCTATTCACTGGGGTACTTGGATAAAATAAACAACAAGACAATTAAGAGAACATGGACTTCTAACTTTGCTGCCGTCTTCTCCATCCCCTTGGCCTTGGGCTTTTCAGTTTGTGCCCAAAGCTCTCACAAACCTAAGGCTACCACACAGTGGCACATCAGAGGAAAGTTTAAGGGGCTGCAAGACTTCTAGGGTGAGGAAGCAGTAGAGCACCTCTGGGGAATGCAGTGGAACTAACTGTCCCTGAGGCGTACTTAACAGCTCCCGGTACTTCCCAGGTTGGCCACCTTCGTCTTAAGTTCCCATTGGGCTCTGTGCTGCTGACACCCGAGCTGGGGGATGCTCCTTTGGTAAGCTTCTCAGGATGCTCTAGTCATTTACTCTGACTCTAGGGCCTATGGACGCTGTCAAGATGCTCGGAGTCCGGCTCCTCCTCCCTTTCTTGAAAGAATCCCGGGGACCAAAGCCCCCCTGAATCAGGGTGCAGGGTGAACCCCTAAACACTGGCAAGACAGGTCCTGGGAGGAAGTATATACTGGAGAGCACGGTGACAGCATTAAATGGCGTGAAAGCAAAGGTCAGCGCAAATGTATCTTAATAGAGTGTCCGCAGTGAAGTGTGCCGCCTTTGAAGCGGCCGCTCCCCGCGCGCATTTCCATGGCGAGCCTAACGCGGCGTGCTGATGCACCGTCAAACTCACACTTTCAACCCCAAAACCCGACTCTTTGAACAACCCGAGCTTGATTGGACCTTTCTCCTTTTCTTTTCCCTCTTACAAACCATTTCCTCGCCTTTAGAAACTCGCCATCAAACCCAAATACGCCCTCTGATCACCGCAGAAAGCAGAAACAAAGAAGGCTGAGCGGCGATTCAAGCGGCCCTTTTCTTCCCTCGCATTATTATCCATTTTTATTATGATCGGGAACAAGTGCCCATTCGCGTGGGTTTTGTTTACCGGAAATTAAATGAAAATGATTTAGTCCGCGTCAAACAAAAATATATACTTGTATACACAAGAAAAAAGGCCTGTTAGACGTAAATATTATGTCCTTAATGAAAAGCCTGGACGGGCTCCAGGCTCGGCCTTTCAGGATTTCAGTGAGACTTGCCCATTGCCATAGAAATCCTAACTTACCATGAAGATGCACCGTGGCGAAGAAACACTGCTTTGTGAGAGAGCCCTTTGATGTCACAGGCGCAAGATGCCGGCGCTCAGCTGCGCAGGGCAAGATTACCTTGCAAGCAACATCTGTAACAAGCAAATGAAAAATTAAAGGCGATTAGTGATCGGCCAAATATTTTTATTTCATTTCGTTATTTTGGACTGGGGTGGAAGGCAAAACGAAGTGTTTTGAAACAGGAGAGAAAGAAAGGAGCCTGTTTGAGGCGGGGCAGCTTTATAGTATCAGCAGAGGCGTCAAGTCCCACAAATGTTCTGTGTACCTTGGCAGCAAGGTTAGTGCTTGCCCATGGGAACAAGTTCTTTGCTTCTAACTGTCCCAGGCTGCCTCTGGGCTAGGTTGTAACTCAACAACAGGTTCACTGGAGCTGCTTTTGAAAGCTTCTGGGTTTCATTAGGGGTGAGCACTCCATTCCAGCCAAGGTGGGTTGCTTTATTGGACAGAAGTTATGGGGTCTGTGGGACCCAAGTGAGAATTTTCTACTGGATTCTGAGCAGGAAGGGATAGAAAACAATGCAGCTGGGTTCTCGTGCTAAGACTTGTTTGTCCAGCTTTTATTGTATCTAATATGCCTCTTTTGGGTGGCACTGGGGATAATCCGAGAGCTTCATGAGAAGTGGGCAAGTCTCTACCACAGAGTTACAACCCCCCCCCCCAAGCCTAAGGGGCTCAGGTTGTCATGTTGAGTTCCTAGGGCCTTCCTTCCGGGCAGAAATGCTTCCCCTCTCCCACATATTAATTTCAGATTTGTAGTGATCTGGACAAGTCTGCCTGCACTGGCCCTCTCTCCTTTGCCATCCTTCTCTTGCCTTTGGTGTTTTTCTCTATTTAAATCTCAGCTAGGGTTTTGAGGTAACTCCTCCTTCCCTACAGAGGGTGGCAGACTAGAAGCAAGCCCCCGTGTTTCTCCCCCTTGAGAACTACAGAGGCCTTGCTCTCTACCTCTACCAATATCTGATTTTTTTTTTTTTTCAGGAGGACTGCATAACCAGCACATCAACTACTTTCAACTCTTACAATGTTGTTGCACTTTATTTCACACATGCCCACAAACTTTTTTTTTAAAAAGCTACTAACATTGTGTCGTTTCTGACAAAAAAACGCTATTAGAGAATTGACACTGTTCTTTGAGGTACATGCATCCCGGGGGCTGTGGAGACCTTCGTTCAGTGATGGCATCCCCCAGCTCCATATCCCTGACTGGAGCACCTATGAGGTTCTAAACAGATGGGGGCTGAAAAAAGTAAGCCTGGAGGCTTTACAACTCAGAATTCTTGAAAACCTTCTAGCTTTCCTTTGTCCATGCTTCCTATTGTTTTGGACTTACTCCTCACTGCAAGTATAAAAATGTAAATCGAATTTGAGGTCTGATAGAACAGACTTATCTATGTGCTCTGATAGGCATTGGGCTTGGAGGTATGCTGCATCCCAAGGAAAGGGGAGAGCACCCCCCTCGCCCCCCCCCCCCCCCCCCGTTACTTATCTCCCTTACAGAGGTGGCTGGAAAATGCTGGAGTTTTGTGTTTCGTTGTTGTTGTTGTTATTTGCTTATTTTGTTGTTGTTTTTCAAGACTAGCCAAGGAACAGGAGAGGGTATGGTGGCAAAGGAAAAGATAAATGGGCTGCGAGAAAATGGTTGTGGAATTCTGTCTGCCACCTCCTGCGCTCTGAACTCCTCCGATTGGGATTGATGGGCAAGAGGAGGTAAAGAAAAAGCGTCTGTGCCTGGGAGCTGGGGAGGCAGTGGCCCAGGCCTCAAGGAAAATCTTTTCCCCCCTTCCACACCCACTGGGAAAATTTATAGCTTTACTTTTGCCACCTGCCGTTGTCAGAATTGTGAATAAATTCTAATAAGTTTTGTGTGTGTGTGTGTGTTGTTTTTTTTTTTTTTTTTTTTTTATCAGTCTCTTTATCCCGGACATCGTTTTCATGGGCAAAGGAGAGTACAGAATGTGAGCGTAGAATGACCACTTTATGTTTTCGTATACAGATCTAGCATCAGCATATTCAATGACCTCCAGTAAGTTTTAGTGGCGGTCTATCTGCTTGCCTGCCCCTCTACTCTCCCTCCCTTCGTTCCTGGCCTACTCTTTGAAGCCTCAGTGGCCGGGCCTAGACTCAAGTCGACATAAACCAGAGCAGCACGCTGGTAAGCAGCCCTAATCCTGGAGGCGGTGGTAGCTGCGACTGGGCCCAGAGGTGGCGCGAGGCTGGGGTGGGGGCGCTGCAGAGTCAGCCTCCACTGAGCCTGGAGCCCGAACACACGTACCATTCGCTCATGTCTGTGCCACGCACCGCCACCGCCGCTGTGCAGGCTATCGGGGGCTCACGGCCGCTTTCTAAAGAGGGAGAAGTGAGAGCGGACGGTATTGCTGAGTCGTAGCCAGAGCTGGGTGGCGGCGAGCGACCGTGAACTTTCATGTGCTTCCGCAGAGAGCTGGGGTGCGTGTAGCACTTGTCACACCCGCGCACCTTGCACATGTAAGGCTTGTCGCTCGTGTGTACGTGCGAATGCTTCTTGCGGTCGCTGCTGTTGGCGAAACGCCTCTCGCAGCCCTCGAACTCACATCTGAAGGGCTTCTCGCCTAGGAAAGGGGGGATAACGCAGAGACATTAGAAGGGTGTGGGCTGCGTCCCAGTCTCGGGATTGTACCCTTCCCGTTGCTCTTTTGTTTTCAGCAAAAGACCCACAAAAGATTGTCAGAAATTACTTTCCTGTGTGCTTTAGGTCTGACACCCCTCCCCTACCCAATGAGGAGAGGAAGCCCACTCCTACAGACTGCCGCCCCTCCCCCTCTTCGTCCTGTGCCTGGGGGTGGGGGCGGGGGGCGTCGGAGGAGGAGGAGGAGGAGGAGGAGGAGGAGGAGGAGGAGGAGCAACGATGACTCCATCATAGTCATTTCCATTCTAAAGAACCCTGATCCACGCACGTTGTTTTCCTCCAACTTTTATCTATGTGGAGACTGGAGCACCTTTGCCCAAAGAATCGAGTTGATAGAGGAGTCACGTTTGCTGGATTTGAAGTTACTGCCCAGGCCATCTGTCTCTGCCCTAGTGAGCTTTGCCCAGCAATCCGCCGGACGCACACTCCATCCTGGTCCAAAGTGTTTTCTAAAGTAGGTTTTGTGCAAGTGCCAAGGCAATGAGAGGATTTGAGAGGGCGAGCGGTGGGTGCACATGCGTGTGCGTAGTGTGGGAAACATTCTGAGCAATGATTCCCCTTAAAGGCTGTTTTCCAGGAAATAGAGGCCCCTCTATGTTTCACTCACTGAAGGCAAACATACTGTAACATTCTTCAAATCTTGGCTAATCTGTCCGAAATCCCTCAAGATAATGTTTGCCGCTGATAATATTTTATTGTACGGATCCGTCAGTTTTGCGGAGACCTTGTCGAGTGTGGGGGTGGGGGGGCCCTCTCAGTCCAAACTGACAATTCCAGTCTATGGTCGTCCCCAGACAATTCCCGCCTGCCTGAGAGCCCAGAGGCCAGTATGGGAAAGTAGGCTCAGACCAAGACAGATCTTAAGTCTCTGTTGAAATCGCAGCCCCTGAGTGCAGCAAGCTTCGATGAGTGCCTGCTACTGGCAAGCCAGGTCCGGCTCCTCTGACCACCGGGTGTACTGCTGGTCTAGGTAAAACTGCAGGAAGGCAGGAAAACGCACAAAGCTTCGGGAATACTGGTTGGGCCAAGCCTTATTCCAGGAGTTCTTTGCTGCCTGAATTTGCTGCTCTGTGGAAAAGGAAAGAACTCCCCCCCACCTCCAAACCCAGAATTTCAAGTCTCTGGCTCAGCTGACATTGTTTGGGAAAGGAAAGTGGAGGGTGTCTGTGCTCTAAGCAGCCGACGGTCTTGGGGATGATCAGGGGTGCAAGAATCTCTCTAGCAACTGATTGGGGAGCAAGATGCTCCACTATTGGCTTTGTGGCCTCTTCTTCCGTGGTTTACAGGAAAGACTTCCTGATAAAACCAACAAAGACCCCATTCCACCGCGGCGTTGACGCTCAGGTTGAGACTGAGGTTTACACGTAACCTGCCTGCCTTTGGCTCGGGCAACAGCGGGTGATCCCGTCTCTCCGGCACTGCCCACCGATAGTGCTCACCCTTGCTGGAGTACAGCTGGTACACTAGGGTCCTCTGGAAGATGTTGCCCGCTGCCATATTCACAGGACAAGGCACAGTCTTACGAAAAAGTGCAGGAGATGTATAATGAACAAATCAGTGTCCCTATTTGTCCCCGTTTTTTTCTCCTCCGATTCCACCAGCGTTTGCAAACCCCAAACTTTCCTCCCTCCTTTCCCATTCTTCTTTATAAAATAACTTACAAAAATAAAATCATTAGAAGCCTACAAAAGAGAATAAGGCTATTCGGGTGTGTGTGGAGGGGGGTAGAATTTGAGGTTAGAATTTAAGAATAGAATTCCCTCACCGGGGTGGGGGGGGGTGGGGGAGAAAAGGAAAAAAAAATTTCAGCTACACACATATCCCATTCCAGCGTCTCGTCGTGTAAAATAGCAAAGTATTTCGCTGCAGACGAGAAACAGAGAAGGGGGGAAGAGGGGGAAAGCAGGTACTGAAATGCTTCAGTCCCGGGGAGTGATCAGGCCCCTGGGAGGCCAGGTGCAGCCGGGCCTTAGCGTTCCCCAGCTGCAGGAGGCGCCCTGGTCTCTGCGCTTGACAGCCCTCCCACCCCCCCCCCCCGTCACCCCCCGCCACCCCTCGCCCTTCCCCTCCCCCAAGTCCCTGCGCGACGCCCTGGGTGGGAGGGTGGACCCTGCGGCGCCGTGCTGGGCCTGCCTCCTGCGGAACGACCTGAGTCCTGGCTGCTGCCGCCGCGTAGGCCGCGAACCTCCGGCCCGGTCCGCGGTCCGGGGCTCCGGAGCCCGCAAGGCCTCCTTCCGCGCGGGCGAGCACAAAGTTCGCCGGCCTACAGGACGCCCGGCCAGCGCCATTTTCTCGCACTTGTGGCTCGGTCTGTTTTCGCGATGACTCCGCCCCAGAGCGGCCCGGGCACCGGCCTGTATCCCCCCCCCACCCACCCACCCACCTCCACCCCCCCCACGAGGGCTGACTGACTGCGGGGAAAGGTGGGGAGAGCCCAGGGCAAGGGTCCCGGGAGGAGCGCCAGTAGGGGAGGTTGGCACGGCGCGCGCTCCTGGCCCGCGCCTCCCTCGCCGCCGCCGCACCATTGTTCCCGGGTCTCTGTCACAGCTACAGAGGGAAACCTTTCTTCACCCGCCGCCTCCAGAGCCAGGCCTGGGAGTCACAGTCGGGACAATCTCAGCTAAGAAATCTGCTCCTGATCGACGCTTCCGCGACTCGATGGAAATGAAACGCCATTAATATTTGAAAAGGCAATTATTTTCCTGTTGAATCGAAAACTGTCTTCATGAATAATTTGTAGAGAGTTCTATTGCCATTTGAGAAACATTTTGTTGCTGCTTTGCCTCCTCCTTTTCTTTCCATTACTTAGGACATTTGAGGGAGACACCGAACAGGGGTTGCTCTGTGGAGTTTTGTTTTGTTTTGCTTTTTTTTTTTTTTTAACCCAAGCTGTAATGAATCAGGACTAAGACCGAAAAGAACGCGCAGAATTCTGCCTTGAGTCCATGCAAACCCGAGAGCCAGCCAGGCACACTTGTGCTTCTCTGATGTAGGTCGATTGCGCTCAGAATTTAACCATTTTTCTGCTTCACAGACTTCAAACAGTGAGCCGGCAAAGAGCAGTATAAGTTCTTCAAAATCCCTGTCATTAAAGATGAGTTCTTTCTCCAGCCCCGGATTGTGCATCCACCTTCCAGGTGCTGGCAACCAGCCCCTGGAGCAGCAAGTCTGAGGGTTGGAATCACGGAATACTCATCCCTCTGTCCCTGGGAATAGAACTCCGGGAAAGAGGAGCAGATGAATGACAGAGATCTCAGAACGTGTTTTAGAAAACCGTACAAGATGTTTGCAGACATGCTAGGGGATCAAGAACAAGATCCAAACTGGACTTTGGTCTTGCCTCAGCCTATGGCAGTCTCCTACCCCTAAACCTCATGGAGAAGGCAGTTTGTAGCAGGACTCAGCAAGTTTCTTCCCCTGACACTGTAACCACCGGGAACTTTGACTCTTAAAAGGGTTACTGTTCTAAAAAGAATTGTAGAAAGGAAAGATACTGCCCGGGAGTACCAAGCTGGACTTCTGGTCTTCGCATCATTCTTCCCTTTTCCCGCCTCCAAGATGGGGGAGGGGAGAAGACGCTGACTTCTTAAACTTCAAGGGAGGGGGGGAGGAGGAGTAAGGAGAGTCAAAGGGTGGCTGCTAAACTAATTAATGTAACTTCACAGGCTGTTCTGAAAGTGTGAAAACTTTCTTCTTGCAATTGTATTAATTAGATGCTTCTGGCCAGAAGAGTTCAACCCCCAGTCTCCTTCACTGAGCTCCTTGGCTTTCCGTTAACTAGAGCTAACAGATGTGGTTGACACATGTCCCTATTTCACTTAACAGCTCAGTAAATGACATTTAAGGCAGTGGGTCCCGTTGGGTCTCTACTAAAATAAGAATGAGGGTTGCCCAAAACTGTCCCTTCTGTGGAGCCAACAGTACAAAAGCAGGTCAAAAGTAGGCCCCCAAGGCCATAAATCCTAAAGGAGGTATTACGGGTCAGATGCCCCCTCCGTCCAGGTAAAAAGGGGAAAGAGCTTCCAAAAGTGATCTGTAAATGTGAGACAATAGTCTCCATTTCCGTTAAGATTTGGCGGGAGACCATGCTGTTTTAAAACTGTCTTAAAACTAAACTTTAGGGGCTGGGGATATAGCTCAGTACCCAGGGCCCAATCTTTACATCCTAAATCAAATCAAATCTCTAAGCTAGGAGCACCCGTGTGCCAACAGGGATCCCAGAACTCTGGAACCACTCTTCCCACACAGCCTCCGGAAAACGGTGAGTCTACGGGCAGAAGCTGTTAATTCCCATTTTATAAATCTGGCTCATGGAAACAATACCAAAAACTGCCTCCCTCCTCCCCTCGGCAGGAACTTAAGGAAATTCAGACCCAAGGGTCTGTGTCCCATGGGGTCGCACGAGACAGACAGCACTGAGTACTGACCTGTATGTGTTCGTTTGTGTATTTTGAGATTTTCTGATCTAGCAAAGACTTTCCCACACCCTGGGAAAGGACAAGGGAAGGGCTTCTCGCCCGTATGCACGCGGATGTGATTTACAAGTTTGTATTTGGCTTTGAAGGGCTTGCCCTGTCGCGGACACTCCTCCCAGAAGCAGATGTGGTTAGCCTGCTCTGGGCCGCCGACGTGCTCCACGGTGACGTGCGTGACCAGCTCGTGCATGGTGCTGAAAGTTTTGGAGCAGGGGCGCGGGGACAGTGGGCCGTCCTCGCCTAGCCACTTGCAGATGAGCTCCTGTTTGATGGACTGGCGCATATAGCGGAAAAAGGCTCCAGGGCCATGGGGTGCGGCGAGGGTTCACGGTCAGGTTCATGCCGCCATAGCCGTGCAGGGCTGTGGCTGTTGCCAAAGTGTCGCTGCGGGCCGTAGGCCCCGGTGCAAAGGGTTCCGACCTCGCATACATGTCTCCAGGGAGCCCCAGACGCAGGAGTCCGTTCAAAGGACGGTTGTGGGAGGCCTGAGGAGGTTGCTCATGAAGGCCCGGAAATACCGAGGGGCTCGAAGCGGCGGCGGCGGCGAGCTGGGGCCCATGGTGTCCACAGCTGCTACCTGTTGTCGAGACAAATAGCGTGTATGAGAACCGGTGGAGTGGGCTTCGTACTTTTCCCGGCCCCCGGGGACAAGTCCTGCCCAGCCGCATCTAGGTTTCTGGCGTTGGTGCTGGGATCTTGAGCGAGTCGGTGCCAGCTGTAAACCTGGCGGACCAGGCAAAGCCAAAAAAGCCTCCGCCTTGGTCAGGCTAGGCTGCAGTTCTGCCGTCCCCTGCGGAGCCATGAGCTGGAGAGGGGCAGTGATAATGGGGTAGGTGGGAGAGGCTACCAGTCTGAGTCTGTGGGTGCCTGGGGGCACGGCCTCTGTGGCAGAGGTGTAAAGACCCGTATCTCAAGATTACTTTGTCCACCAACACCAAGGGGTGCTCCCGGGCCAAAGATGGAGGTGATGGGGGGGGGGGGTCATTTTGGAGGTGGTGACGTTAGAAGTGGTAGTGATTTTGAAGCATCCTAGACGTATATATTAATTTCAGTGTCCCACTGGGCCTGGAAAGGACCTCCTGCTGAACCTCGGCCTGCAGAGGCAGTCTGGCAGTGCAGAGAAAGGACAACCGAAAAAAAAAAAAAAGACTTATGCAAAGGGTGGTGGGGATTTGTTTGTTTGTTTGTTTTGTGTTTTTCTTTTAAGTTTTGGGTTTGTACCCCACCCCTTTTCTGTGTCTTTAATGTCTGTGTGAAACCCCGGGCACTACAGAGGCGGCGGCAGGGCGCTTAAGGAAATGAATAGATTCGGGGCCGCGGTCGGGGCCACCGTGAGAACAATCGCCTGTGTCGCCCATTGGCCAGTGGCCTGGCCCGACGTCAGTGATGACAGCTCTCTCTCTCTCTCTCTCTCTCTCTCTCTCTCTCTCTCCTCTCCTCTCTCTCTCTCTCTCTCTCTCTCCTCTCTCCTCTCTCCTCTCTCTCCTCTCCTCTCCTCTCCTCTCCTCTCCTCTCCCTCCCTCCTTTCGCTCCCTCCCCCAACCTCAATAGCATTTCACGCTTCCACTGCTCATGCGCTCTGGTCCAGGCAGGAATTCTTTTCTCTTTCCTGTACACCTACCCTCCCCCCCCCCCCCCCATCTCTTCGAGAAAGCTGAGCATTGCTACCAGGCTCCTGAAATTGAGCCTGGCATGCATGGCCCATGACCACTGTCGGAGAAGGAGTTGAGCATAGTCCTGGGCATTTTAGTAACCAGACCCCCCAAGAAGCTTGGAAAGTTTGTCTTTGAGTGCAAAGGAGAGGGTCCGGATCAAGGCAGGAAAGAAGGCTGCAGACTGCCTGGAGCAAACTCCTAGAGTAACAAACCTGGGACCCCACTGTATTCTCTTTCCTCCTCTGAAACTTCGTCTTGCCCCCTTTCTCCCCTTCCTCCTTCTCATGTCCCCCAACCTAACTCACGTCCCCACCATACTCTGCCTTCCTGTTTTGCTTCTTTATTCGCCCACCTCCCTCTTCTTCTCCACTCTCTTCTCAGACAACTCCCTCCCTCCCTTCCTCTCCCCGCCTTCCCTTCCCCACTCTGGGTGACAGCGCTCCTGGAAGTAGAAACCCTAGAATCCCAGCCTGACTAGAGAGATGGAACCAGAGGAGGTCATGAAAAGAGGCGAGGACAAGTCTTGTTTCAAACTCACTTCTGGCTCTCCTGAGGGCGCTTTTCATCATAGCTCATATTTATCTACCTGAGGGTAATCTGGCAAAAAAGAAAAAAGAGAGAGAGAGAGAGAGAGAGAGAGAGAGAGAGAGAGAGAGGAGAGAGAGAGAGAGAGAGAGAGAGAGAGAGAGAGAGAGAGAGAGAACAAAGAAGAAAAGACAAGACAGAAAGAAGGCAGCTCTGGACACACACATAAATACATAGGAGGAATAGGTCCTTGCTCTCTACTCTCTCGAGGGGACTAATCTCGGGGTCCTGACCTCTCTCCAGTGATGCCAGATGAAGGTTCTATGAATGGAGACTAGGATTACTTTCACAGTCTCTGGGCACTTGTTGCCAAAGCTTTAACCTTAATTCTTGCTATCTTTAGGACTCTGCAGAGGGGATACCATAGTTGACTGCATCCCATGGCCTTCAGTCTAGAATTGCCACCACAGCTGGCCCAGGAAGACCAACTGAGGATAATTTCAATTGTGGTTCAGGAATGACTGCCCCTTGTCTGCCCTAGGATCTGCTGCTTTCTGAGCCCAGGTCACTGGCGGTTTCTTCTTCATAGCCAAAAATGCCAGAGGACATTTTTGGACCTTCCTGGCATAGAACATTATTTCCAAGACACAGACAGCCTTGTTTTTTTTTTTTTTTTTATGAGAGTCCTAAAGACTGAAACAACAACAACAAAAACCTTTAAGAGGAGGGAGAAGTTTGAACAAATTACATGGAACAATAACTTGAAACTGATGGAACTCACCCCCTCCCTGAGGATATCATAATCCATGAGTAATAAATAAAGGTTTTTGGCTTTGTTTGCTTTGTTTTGTTTTTGAGACCCAGGATTGTCTAGAACTTGAATGGTTTTGGTCTTCTGTTCCTTCTGCCACTGTTCTCCAGGAGCTGGGTTTATAGACGTCCACCACCACAAATGAGTTAGTGCGGTGTTGGTAAAGGAACCGAGGACTCCATGAATGCTGAACAAGTCCTCTACTAACTGAGTGACATTTCTACTCCCTAAATAAGGCTTTAAAATTTTTAATAATTGACTTATTTTCTAAAGCTTGGTACATTCTTCATTCATCCCTGCTTGGGGCAAGGGATTTAGCAAGGGATTAACTTCCACAATAATTTCTCTAGCTTTGAATAGCCTGTATCTCTCTGCTCTGCATTAGGAAGGACTTAGGCAATTACAAACAGACTCCGTGAGCGCACTCACTTACACACACACACACACACACACACACACACACACACACACACACACAGGAGAAGGAGAGACATTTGACTTGTGTTCCCTAAACCAAGGCCTTTTATGGCAATTTTAAAACTAGACTCTGGAGTCCATCTTCTTTCCTGGCTTTGCCCCCCCCCCCCCCCCCCCCCCCCCCCCCCCCCCGCTTCCTTTATTTCCCTTAGTTAGCCCTTTAGTGAGAGGTGCTTCTATCTGGTCCCTTGGCTTGTTTTCCCTTCCCTTTCATCTTTGGACAGTTGTTACCGAATTTCAGTGAATTTCAAGTCCTACCTCTGAGCAAAATGAAGGATGTATTCAGGTGACTCTGTGCTAAACCCCCAAAGGGCTTAAAGCAGAGCATACATGCTGCAAACAAAACTGTGTTCCTTCCGGCCCAGCTATTTCTATCATCTGAACCTCAGGTTGAGATAGTAAACCTGAGAGTGCCGGGGCACATGTGCTGTAGCCCAGGAATTAAAATTCCCCTTCTCTCACCTAAACCTAGGTGATACACAATTAATTGTTCAGGATGTGTCAAATTCACGATCCATTTTAGCTTTTGCTAATTATTTTATTTGAACCAACGTGGGTTCTTAATACACATACTGTGACCCAACCCCTGTTAGAAGCTTTGAGTAACAATGCAGACTGAACAGGGTTTTTTAAAAAGCATTTTCAGCTATTTTCAGAACCATTTGGAAGCCTGGTGAGCACGCTGAACTCCTAACAGTCATGTGTCTGCTTCTCATTTTCACAGGAGAAGAAAATGTTAACTTTCCATTAGCAGGTTGTAGAGAGAATGATTTAAAAAAAAATCCAAGTTTACAGACCTCCTGAATTGTTAAGTACTGACCTGTGTATCCGAAGGCTAAAGGAACCCAGAAGTTTTATATACATATCTGGTTAGTATACAGTCTGTCTGACTAACTTTGCCCTTGAAGAGGTATGAACATGTGTATGACTTTTCGTGCCAGCAGCAAAAGGGGCGAAGACATCTGATTCAGCCAAAATCACTGACAGTAGCCTGGCCCCATGGAGCTCCTTCCCAGATGCAGCCTTCTCTTAAAGCACTAAAAACATCTGGACCCATCCTGGGTAGATGTTTCTTGAGTAGCCAGGGGTCAGGTGACCTGCAGGTCACAGAGGCTGCCTGATCCTTGCAAAGTTCTTGGAGCCATATGGCCCATACCTCGGTTGGCTAAACATAACAATGGGACCAGACATTCTTTTAAGGTCCATTTCCCCAGAGACAGAGATAGAGAGAAAAATATTTCTTGTATCCATTTATATTTACTGACATAGAACTTTGAGCAATTATGTAAGGGACCTTCAAGGTGTATTTCTAAAATAAACTCCAAAACAGTCTCAAGCTGATCAGATATGACAAGTCATGTAATGCCAATGTCCAAGAGGTATATTTTAGTCTTCCCAAAGGTCTTTTTGATGTCTCTGGACAGAGTTTCAGAGTTTCAGAAAACTGCAAATTGGTCAGAAGTGCTAATCTTCACTTGGGTTCAGCTTGCTTTCAGGAGCTTCCTGCTTGGTTTGCAAAGAAAAGTGAGTGTTTGGGGCAAATGCTACCCCCCCTCAAAAGCACTAAAGCTTTCATGAGGGCTTATGTGGAGCAGATTCTACCAGTAACCCTGCAGCATCCTTCACCTTCCAGATTCTCTGAAAATTAATGCCCAGAATCATATCTTGAACAGTTTTGCTCACAATAGCCACTCACCGATGGCATAAATAAATGATTTCTAGTTTACTTTCTAGAAATAGGGTAGCTGGTCCATCTGTTGGGACTCCGAGCCTCACTAGCTGAAATGTCTGACCTCTCTTCTTGGGAAGTTGGAAGGATGGAGATTAGGCATCAAGAGCTGGGCTGTTTTTTCCATCTTGATCTTTGAAACAATACTAAATTATGATTATCTATTAAGTTGAGGGTCCATGGCTCAGAGCCAGGCCAAGCAGCCTCTGTCATTTGAATGTCCTGCTGCTAGATCTGCAGACACTTCTTCAGTTCTTTTTTGCCCCCCCCCCCCCCCCGTTTCTGACCATGGTGCCACTCAAAATTAGGTGTGTATCTCTGAAGAGGCTATCCACTGACTTCAGGATTCCTGCAGTGGGAAGCATCTCAAGTCTTGTGAAAAGAAATCATTTAAGCCCCAGAAGCCTGCCATATGTCCAATCCCAAATTATGCAAAGGAGGTGAGGTCTGTCAGGTTTTTTTAGAAGAGGAAAATTTTCCTAATTATGGAAATTTGGGCTTTAATCATCATTAATGGAACTGAGAGTATCAAAAAAATATACTTAGATGTAATTTAATTCCCAAGCAATGTTACTGCAAAATGTCTTTTTAACAAAAGATTGCTGCTATAAGAACATTCATGGTAGCATTAAGGAATCAAAATACTGAATGTATATAATAATTGCACCTCTCTTTTGACTTCTACCATAAAATCATCCCAAGTAGTAGAATAGAGTCATTTCCTAACTTATTTAACTTCTGTTAAGAAGCTTGCCTTGCATACCAATAAGGGGAACATCTTCGGAGAAAACACGGAGTTGTATAGTTAAAATGAGGAAAAATTAGATGCCTGGAAGGGGGGAAAATGCCAGCCTTAAATCCTATGCTTATTCTAAATGGAATATGAAATTAAATTCCTCACAATGAAGGTATTTCTGACAGAGTGGCTGTCAGTCACTCTTGGTTCAGACACCACATTGTGGGAACATAGTCACTGCCACATTGCAGAAGGCTGGTGCCCCTGGTAAAGATGATGCATATCATGTAAACCCCATCACCAAGATCAAAGTCCGCCTCTTTCATGGAAGCCAATACATGTCAAACCTCATCCCAATCAAATTGTCTGGAAATGAATTCAAGATGAATATGTCATAGAATAATGTGACAGAGGAACTGCAGAAGGTCAAGGGTGGTTGTTTCAATGATCGAGTACTCAAATATTAATTCTAGAACGTCCAGATGAGTAGGCATTGAGGGGCTAATCCTCAGGCTGCTGGTGGGATGTTGTGTCATTGATTTGTGTGCAAATGCATCAAGCACCAAGGTGTTATTCTAAGTTTCATTTGAACTCCAGAGATGTGCCCAAACTCACATCTCAGTATAACAAAAGAGAAACAAACAAACAACAAATACAATTTATGCATAAAAACACAAAAACGTAGAAAAAAGTGCCCCATCTTCAGCAAATCTCCATTTATAATATATATTTTTTTACTCACTTGATTCTTTCAGGGTGTTTCTGTAAAGCCGCAATCGTTTCCTCATCACCAAGGAAGACTTGTATTTCATTTTCTGAGTTTGAGCCTGCTTGAGAAGAAAAGAACTGAGTAAAACACTACCATACAAGTCTCGGTGGCAAGAATCTATGGCCTGAGTGTATGAAAGAAAGATGTTAGTCTGATAACAATCTTTTAGCCTTTCTTTGATTGTTTTCAAATTTGGAAACACAAGGGGGAAAAAAAAGATTTCTGGGGACTACTCCTGTTTCTTGTAAAATCATATGGGTTGGTAACAAAAACATTGAAAAATCCTAATATCACAGTTAGACTTTTTATCATTCATTGTTCTGCCTTGAGGGTGGAAGCATTCATTCAATGTCCAAAAATATGTGGCTTCTAGAAATTGAAATTATGTTTCAGAAAACCCCATTATTTCTTCAAGTCAGTTATTTAAATTTGGTGAGGTGTGGCAGGGAGGGCCTTCTGTTCTCTAGGGGTGTGCAATTATGCTTAGTTATATTGTTGGAATGAAGAAGTTTGCAGATTTTCAAATCCTGTTCTGTCTGTAGTAGTGAATAATTCTTTAGTCTCATATGTTCCACCCCCACCTCCAGACCAACTTGAGAGCTGCCACTGACTCATTTTTCAAAGCTAATGTTAAATCCACCAGGTTAAAAAAGTATCATTTTGTTGTTGTTGTTATTTGGTGCCAAGTTGCCCCTTAGCTGTAGTTGAAAAGTTTAGAAATAATGCCTCCCTCTCAAGATTGTCAGTGGCTGGAGCTCCCAGGCATTCGGCAGCCATATATCCTTGGAAGCATTCTGAGGACCTCTGCATCCACTAGGCGAGACTGAAGACAGTGGAGCAGCCAAACAGGCAATCCACCTAGCACTGACCCTAAATTTAGTGAGGAAGGACAAACAGCCATTGAAAAAGGTCTCAGGCTGGACAAACACAGCAAGACCTCAGTCAATGGGACGTCAGCTTGTCTTGACACTCTAGCCCACAGGACAAGTGGCTATTTAACTTGTTGACCCACAGGCTAAATCCAAGTGGGACTGCAGTGTCATACAGGGTCTCTAATTTCTTATGTTCCCTCACGTCTCACTCAGACCCAACCAAAATACCCTAAGGTTTTTATCCTTTTTTTTTTTTTCCTTTCCCAGGCGTGGGCCTGAGTATACTCACCTGTTCCCAGGGAGAAATTGTTTTCAATTCTTTCTAACAAAAACAACAACAAAATCCTTCCATAAAGGTAACAAGCTCCTTTTAGCACAGACCAAGAGAAAAAGGAGGCCCAACTTTGCATTCTTACAGAAGGGCAGCGAGCTGGGTGTCTTTGCTCTGAATGTCCTCGTGGCGGGATATCTGGCACCACAGTTCCTGGTTGGCTGGCAATAATAAAATTTACTTGTTTGCTTCTGGGGAAAAGGGGTGTAAGTTTCCCTAGAAACTTCGGTCCACCCACAATGCTGGCACAGCCCAACTTCTAGGAGGTCTGTGGCTGGTACCCTTTTGCCTATGTGCATGTCCTTTGTACATTACAAATGGTCCCACAGGCATGCAAGCAAATGTATCAAAGGTTGGACCAACGCAGACAAGAGGGGCCTTAAGTAGTTCTGCAGCAGCTTTTGTGTAGGGAAATAGGGCAAACATCACTTTGGTCCAAAATTTGAGACCATTTAGCCAGTGGTCTTGCTGAAAGAGCAGAGTGAGGAAAGACTTTGGGAAATGACCTTGGGCCCCTGAATCTGAGGTCCCCAGAATAAGAGATCTGAAAAGCTCTTTGATTTCTCCGAAACTGTTGCTCCTGAGGTGTCTTCCTCTTACCAACTGGCTACCAACTCCGTAAGGAGCACCACCAGGATGTATTTGAATCAGCCTTTCTCCTGCACCTTGAGAGGGAGGGCGGTGCCAGGGAGCCTCACTGATTGATAGTGACAAGAGGATGGGGTGGTTGGTAGTGCAAAAGACACGGTTTTACTTGAGGAATCCCAGAGGCTGCCTGTTGTAAGGTGGACTTAGTACACACAGGCCTGTCTAAGGTCAGAGGTCAACTAAAGCTGGTGACTTCCGTTCCACACTGATTAACTATCAGGCGTGAGTGAATGAATACTTGCCGGAAAAACTCGGCCCTGGCAGGCTCAGAGCTACCAAGCCGAAGAAGATGAAAGCCGCTGCTGGCCTTTGCTCGGATCGATGGATCGCCAGCTCCCTGGCTACCTTCCACCAGCCCTGAAGCACCAGGAAAAGGAGCTGAGCGCCTGGGTTCTACTCACTCCTTTTCTTACTCCTGTCCTCGAGAGGGTAGATGAGTTCAGATTCCCCTTGCTCTAGGCCGAAGGCTGGCAACCTTCGGGGTGCCCAGTCAAGTCTAAACTAGTGGGATCACCTGCAGATAACCTAGTCTGGGCACTTAAGCCTTACTTTAAACATAGGAAGGGAAAAGCACGGTGCCCCAGAAACAGGGGTTGGAGTCACTGCCAAGCCTTGACATCCAAAAGTAGTTTCTGTAGACAGCGAATGCCCAGGACTCGAAGCAGCCCTCCCACCTCCTCTGTCCATTTCTCAGACTTCGCTGTCTCCCACCTCTCCCTGTGGACCATTCATCAACTCCAAACTTGCAGACTTCGAACCAGGCAACTAACTCTTTTACACCCAAATCCGTTCCCTTCTCTCTTGCCAGTAATTTGTTACATGCCCCTGGGTCTAGGCTTTGGCTGGCCTGGTCCCTAGACCTAACCGCAGCCCGTAATCACATCCAGGAGAAAGAAAGCCAAGTCGCGAACCCATGGTTCATGGCACATACAGAGCAGATCCTAAGAACCAAGGATAAGGGGCGGGCAGGCAGCCGGCCACAGGCGGACCCAGACGGCATCCTCAGTGAGTATCCGGAGAAGTTCTATGATGTAGCCGCCCCCCAGCACTAACTTGATTCTTTGACCCTGCCGAGGGTAAACCGAAGCCCTCCCTGCCATCCTTGCGGGAGGGAAAAGCATTAAGGCCGCCTGCAAGGGCTCCTTCACCCGCACCCTCTCGGTTTCCGCCATGATCAAGAAGGGCAAAACTGACTAAGTTTTGCCCTTCTTGTGCCCACGATGGGCACACACACACCAGGCACAAATTTACAAAAGAAGAGGAGGGAAGACTAGCGGGCAACAAGCTGTTTTGGGTGCCATCGCCAGTAGGAGCCTCGTCTGTCTTGCTTGCACCCACTCCTCCCGGGAGGAAAAAAAAAGAACTCATCCTCAACGCTGCCCCTCGGCAGAAGGGCTCCTCCCCACCCCCTTTAGAATCAGTGGGGTGGGGCCTGTACCCGTGGTGGCTCTGTGTGTGTGGTGTGTGTGTGTGTGTGTGTGTGTGTGTGTGTGTGTGTGTGTGAGAAGGCAGAGATGGAGAAAAAAATTCCAACTGGGCCTATTCGCCCAGCGGGGTTTGGGTGCCTATGGCCCCCATAAGAACACTTGCTAAAAGGCCGCTGGGGGTACAGGTCTTCCGGTCTTACCCCCTGGTTTCAAGCACTTACCCTGCTCCACCTGTTGCCCGGATCACCTCATTTTCTGCACATCACTTTGGGGTGGATGGAGGGGGGGACCACACATCCCTCTAAGCCTCTTTTGTGGTTCCACCGAGGCGGTCATCCTTCATTTCTCCTTCTCCAGCTTTCGGGGAAGCAGTTAGGGAATGTATGATGGAGCAGAAATGAGCCGTCAGGATGATATTTTAATGGCTTATATGTCACGTTGGTGCATGTGGCTTTGAACTGGAGCCGCTCGCGTTTCCTGCAGAGAGCGCCGCAAATCCCACTTGATAACTTCTACAACCCACAACTTTTTTTTTTCCCCCTCACACACTTACTCTTACCTTGTGTATTTGGATGGGTTTCCTAAAAATACCCTCTGTCAACGTCCTCGGTGGTGGGTTTTCCACAGACTGGAGGAGAGAAGCTTGACTTTCTTTTTTGAAGAATTATTTTCCCTCCCCTCTCCCAACAGCCGCCCTTCCCTCAGGTCCCCTCCCTATTTTTTTTTTTTTTAAGCAGTCAAGGTGGGTTCAATATTTGTTCTCCCTAGTGAAAGACCAGTGCAGCCTCTAGAGGAAATATCTCCTTGAATATAAGATTTTCATAATTCTAGGATCCAACTTCCCCTTGTAGGAGCAAAAAGAGCTGAATGGTTCTGGTATATCTTTTCCCCTAAACAAAATATGATAGGTCAAAAAGGAGCCCCTACCACCTTCTGCTCCAGCTTTTTCTATCACTCATTACAGGGGTCCACTCAGATTATGTGAGAAGTGCTGGGCCACTGGACTCAGACTTGTTGCTGGGGGCAGAACATTCTTGATTTTTTTTCCCTTTTCCTGGAATTTCTATTTTCAAGCCCCACAAGCACAGGTGCTCAACATAGTCTCTTCAGACACAGGGAAACCATCCTCAGCCACAGTCTGACTTCAGAATCAGAGAGAGAGAGAGAGAGAGAGAGGGAGAGAGAGAGAGAGAGAGAGAGAGAGAGAGAGAGAGAGAGAGAGAGAGATTTTAAAGGACAGCCTAATTCTACTTCACTGTGCACAAACCAGAATATGGGAAGAAAACCGACCAAACAGAAAGGAGGCTAGAAGTAGCCAGTGCTGACCTTTCTTCCTCCAGCCCTAGGAAGCTAGCTGGGGGGAGAGAGAGAGAGAGAGAGAGAGAGAGAGAGAGAGAGAGAGAGAGAGAGAGGAAAAATCATTTCATTTTCCTTTTGCTTGGTAAGTTTTCTAGCCGGACATCACGTGGAAGGATGAGCTGAAGGTCCCTTTGTCTGGAAAAGAGTTTAGAGCCTTGATTCAGCTGCAAAGAAGCCAAATGAAGTTAGAAACAAAGGGCAAATTGAAGGATTCCGACTCTTGGCTTTTTGTGTTTTCCTTACTAGAAAATAATTAGACCTAATGAATATGCAGGCGCTAAGGCTAAATCCTGGGCCAAGTTGATGGGCTTAAAACTGAGCTAAGGAGAAACGCAACCTCCATCGCCCCCGGCTCCACATCCGCGAGCATTTTTTGAAACGTATAAATGTCGCTCGGTTTAATTGATTGAGTTACAGGGATTTTCCCCCTGCTTTTACGTGCCATACTCCTCTACCTTTCAACAATCATTTTAATATATAGTCAATGGTTCTTTGTGGATGGGACAAAAAGCAACTACGCGCAGTTGTTGAATAGACTTTGCGCTGGGCAAAGACAGGTTAATCGAGGGCCGCATCGCGAAAACAAGCGAGTGTTGTATGTTTGCACGGAATCCAAATGTCTGCATTTTCCTAACTAAATCAAAGGGAGTGTTATTTCTTTTTCTGCTCACTCATCTGAAGGTAAGTAAATTTTCTCTGGCGATCAAAAGCCTGGTCGGCAACAAAGACCGCGCCCGCTTTTTCCACCGTCTTGTTGTGGCAAGTTGCGGAATTTCAATAACTGTGACAAGGGTGACTGATTTGTGAACTGGAGAAGGTTTGAATGTCACAGAATTTACATTAGTCCTATCTACCGGGGATTTAAATACCAAAAAAAGTATTCCGGGAATCTCTAGGGAGCTTTGGGAGATCCAGAGGAACAATGGCGCGTTGGAAATTTACAGTTTTACCTGAATGAAAGGGGCTGGGGATGGGAATTGGAGGGCAGAGTGAGCGGGCTGGGGGTGGGGGCAAAGCAGACAACGGACCCGACCAGAGAAAAGGGAAAAGAGTGAGGGGAGAGGGAAATCGGCAACAGCGTTTCCAAACTGCCATTTAAAAAAAAAAAAGCCAACCAAACAAAAACAAACAAACAAACAAAACCCAACCCGACAAACCTCAGGAACCGGGAAAAGTTTAAGAGCTCCATCCACCTGTGTTTGGGGGTGAGTGGGCACGCAGGAAGGAAGCCTGGGAAACTGAGGCTAACGGGAGACACAGAGAAATCACGTTTCTAGGAAAGAGAGTGGAGTGCCCTCGCGCTCCCGAATCTTAAATTATAAACAGGAGAGAGGCCCGGCAAAAAGGAAGCAAACTTCAAAAGGAGCAAATAACAAAAGCCTCCTTTGCTGCCCTTGAAGGGGGGAGAAGGGGGAGGGAGGGAGAAAAGAAAGTTGCTGAATCGGGACATTCTGGAAGTGCCTTTGGGGTGTTTATCAGCTGGTCCCCAACTGCTGCACTACGAGACGCCGGGGGTCTCTAGTCTATAATCGCTCAGTGGAGGTTTGAAGGAGAGGGGCAGAGGGATGAGGAGAGGAAGGGGGGGGGTAATGTGAGGGGGGAGGGAAAGAGAAAGAGGGAGTGAAAGGGGGGAGAACTTAGAAGGGGGGAACAAGAAAGGGAGGGTAGGAGAGAGAGAGAGAGAGAGAGAGAGAGAGAGAGAGAGAGAGAGAGAGAGAGAGAGAGAGAGAGAGAGAGACTATGAGAGGGAAAAGGAATCGTGGCATTTTTTTTTTTTTTCCGTGAGAAGAGGGGGAAAAATTTGCCAGGAAAAAAAAAAGTTGCTACTCCTGGCAGCCCTGTTAGTCAAAAGGGGATGTCAAGCGCTTTACAATACCTGGGATTGATGAGGCGGGCGGGCCAATGAGCAGCGCGCGGCGCCACCGCGCGCCCTTCGTTGGCGCGGCGGCCTCGGGAGGGGTGTGTGGGGGGATTGCCGCCTCACCAATCGTCGCCCGCGTCGGTCGCACGTGACGCCTCCCCCTGCTCCCATTCATCAAGGGGGGGGGGGGACGACGGTGTCGTCCTTTCAATTCATTTATCTGCAGGAATGATTGCTGCTATCAGTCTCGCGCTCACCGCCCGGCTGAGGAGGTGAAAGTTTCTCCCCAGGAAGATAAACCGCAAAAGACAATATTGTGCATGATTTGCGCCTTTTCTTTGCTTTTTCTCCCCCCCCTTTTTTTTTTCAAAAAGCAGAGAGGGGGAAAAAGGGAGAGTGAAAGAGCGAGGAGGAGATCCTGAGAGAAAGGAGAGAGAGAGAGAGAGAGAGAGAGAGAGAGAGAGAGAGAGAGAGAGAGAGAGAGAGAGAGAGAGAGAGAGAGAGAGAGAGAGAGAGAGAGAGAGAGAGAGAGACTAGTGGAGAAGTGAGGAGGGGCGCGCTGCGCGAGAAGGAGACAGGGCGAGCAGAGGCGGCTCTCGCGCTCACATTCCTCTATGCCACAAATCCGGGAAGAAGTTTTATTGGGGGGCTGAGATGTTCTATGCCTTTCCCCGGGCAGCCTTGACTCGAGGCCCTCTCGGCAGAGACTGAGCGGCGAGAAAGTGCGAGCCCGGCCGGCGCGGTTGGAGCGGCAGGCGCCGGAGCCCGCCTTCTACCGGCCGGCAGTCACCCGGCTTGCGTGCCTTTGGCCGGGCGGGCGCCGGCTTGCGCCTGGCCGCTGCCTGCTGGCTAAGACTTCGTTAGGTGGGTCGATTCCCCCTCCCTCCTCCTCTTCTTCCTCCTCTTCCTCCGCCTCCCGTTCCTCCTCCTCCTCCTCCTGATCTTCCCTCCTTGGCGGGTGAGGGTGGGGGGGGCGGGGGAGGCCGGGGCTTGCCCCGTGCAGCCACGATGCTCCTGGACGCCGGCCCCCAGTATCCCGCGATCGGTGTGACCACCTTCGGCGCATCCCGGCACCACTCGGCGGGCGACGTGGCCGAGCGAGACGTGGGCCTGGGTATCAACCCGTTCGCCGACGGCATGGGCGCCTTCAAGCTCAACCCCAGCTCGCACGAACTGGCCTCGGCGGGCCAGACAGCCTTCACGTCGCAGGCGCCCGGCTACGCCGCTGCTGCGGCCCTGGGCCACCATCACCACCCGGGCCACGTCGGCTCCTACTCCAGCGCAGCTTTCAATTCTACGCGGGACTTTCTGTTCCGCAACCGGGGCTTCGGCGACGCGGCGGCGGCAGCTAGCGCCCAGCACAGTCTCTTCGCTGCTTCGGCCGGCGGCTTCGGGGGCCCACACGGCCATACGGACGCCGCGGGCCACCTCCTTTTCTCTGGGCTTCACGAGCAGGCGGCGGGCCACGCATCGCCCAACGTGGTCAACGGGCAGATGCGGCTAGGCTTCTCCGGGGACATGTACCCGCGGCCGGAGCAGTATGGCCAGGTGACCAGCCCGCGATCCGAGCACTATGCCGCACCTCAGCTTCACGGCTACGGGCCCATGAACGTGAACATGGCTGCACACCACGGCGCTGGCGCCTTCTTCCGCTATATGCGCCAACCCATCAAGCAAGAGCTTATCTGTAAATGGATCGAGCCGGAGCAGCTGGCCAACCCCAAAAAGTCGTGCAACAAAACTTTCAGCACCATGCACGAGCTGGTCACGCACGTCACCGTGGAGCACGTCGGCGGCCCAGAGCAGAGCAACCACATCTGCTTCTGGGAGGAGTGTCCACGCGAGGGCAAGCCCTTCAAAGCCAAATACAAACTGGTCAACCACATCCGCGTGCACACCGGCGAAAAGCCCTTTCCCTGCCCGTTCCCTGGCTGCGGCAAGGTTTTCGCGCGTTCAGAGAACCTCAAGATCCACAAAAGGACGCACACAGGTATGGAAATTAATGTAGGACACTCTACCTCCCACCCGGGCCGAGATTCGAAAGTTAAGGGCTGAGAGGCACAAACCCTGCCTCACTGGGGTCTGGGCCTCAGGTTCCAGGAGACAGGCAGATCCGATTTTTAGTTCGGGTCTTGAAAATATAGACAAACAGAGAGAGTGGACGAGAAGGATCTGAGCATACAGGTTTTACAAACAAGGAATAAAAAGAATTGGAAGCCGGGACGCCGGGTCTGGCTTGGCCCAGCGCTTGACAAGCAAGCTCTGATCCCGGAGAGGTGGCCTGTGTAGAGCAGCCGCGGAGGAGCGGTTGCTCCAGCTATAAACAAATCTAAACTCTTGCTGGTGGCTACCCTCTCTGGGACTTTGTTGAGTCCCTTCTGCTGGAAAAGGTGGAGGGAGTTGAGGTTGAGTTAAAGGATGCAGAAACAGAAAGAAACAGGCAGTGAGTGGAGTTGGGGTAGGAGGTATAATTCGAATCTGAGGAGGACATCAGGTTTATGCATATTTGAAGACATAAATTTTACAAATGACGAGTTGGAATTGAGGAGTGAGGATACTGGGTGGAAGGTGCAGAAATCCTACTTGTCAATTACACTGCATAGAGACTGTTCTTAAAATGCGGGGCTCCCGAGTTGGCCTTTAAAAATACCGACAAGTCGAAAGCTTTAGAAAGAAACAAAACAGCAACAAAAATAAGAAAACAAGTTCCAGGCAACTCAGGCCTTCAGGAGAGTGCGGGGGTGGGAAGGCGGGGTGTGTGTGTGTGGAAATTATGGGTCGTTTGGGCCCAAGAGTCAGGGGATCTGATGGCCCTCTGTATTTGGACATTGTCTGGTGGAAGAGAACCCGATTTGAACTCTAGGTTTAATGGCCCAGTCAGGTAAGAACTTTAGGCATGGAAACCCCCTCCCCCACTTTCCAGATCACGCAATAAAATGTGATGTATGTAGGGGGTGGAGTGGAGTTGGGTGGAAGAGGCAATGGGGGGGGTACAGTGCGTCTGGGAGGGGTAAGAGAGAGGAGGGAAGAGCAAAGCCGGAGAATCGACCTGGTCCTGAAAATTAGAACGAAGAGCTAAGTAGAAGCCTTTGGGTGACCTCTGTAAAAACCTGGGCAGAAAAGCCAACATCCAGAGCCGCCGCTATTCTGAATAGGAAAAACAAAACCAAAAACAAATAAACAAACAAACAAACAAACAAAAAACTGTTCCTGCTGCTTGTATTGCTACTAATACCACCACTACAAAGTAAAAATAAAATGTAGATATAGTTGTCTTGGGCGTTAAAAAGTATAGTTAAAATATTCATCGTTGCACTACAGATGCATGGATTTATTAAAACCCCAGATTTTTAAGCTCGAAAGGGCTACGCTTGGGCAACGAGCATTTTAATGTATTCAGATTTATCTGTTGAACCTTGAAAACAGCTACTGATTTATTTTAAACAAGACCCATCTCTTTCTCAACTTTCACATCAGGGGAGAAGCCCTTCAAGTGCGAGTTCGAAGGCTGCGACCGGCGCTTCGCCAACAGCAGCGACCGCAAGAAGCACATGCATGTGCACACGAGCGACAAGCCCTACCTTTGCAAGATGTGCGATAAGTCCTACACGCACCCCAGCTCTCTGCGCAAACACATGAAGGTAACGCCGCCGCGGTCTGGCCGCTCGCCTTCCAGCGGGAGCCCTCTCTGCGCTGGGGCCGGGGCCAGCCGCTCTGGAGCGGCTTCCGGGCGGCGGCAGGAGCCGCAGGAGGCGGAAAGGCCGCCAGTTTCACTCTGTGCGGTGGACCTGGGCCGAGGGAGCAGGGGCGGGAAGGATAGCGGAACGCGAGGCCAATTAAAGTGACTATTTCATAACGAAAGTAAAAATCAGTGCGGTGGCTCCGAGGCCGCGCTGTCAGAGCCGAGGCTGCGGAGGCTGCGGCGGTAAGCGCCGCCATTGCTCGGGGCAGCCGGCGGGGAAGGCGAGGACGCGGTCCTGAGCTCAGCACTCCACATCTGCTCTCCCCAGAGTGGGCAGGCAAACTTTAGGAAGTGAACTTTCCTAGACTCTGGCCTGGAAAGCTGCTCTCCTCCCCCCCCCTCCTCTCCCAGGCCCCCTCCCTCTTTTTTCTTTTGTGAGTACCTCGGGCACAGTCTCCTCCCGGAGCGTGGCTGTGCCGGGCCGAGCCGAGAGAACCAAGCCCAAGTCCCATTGGTCCTGTCTACCCAGAGTCTGGGAGATCCCTGGCTTTGAAAGGAGCGGGGAGGGTTAGGGGAGGGGGTGCTCGGCGGGGGGAGGGGGAGCACCGCGGCCGTAGCCTTGGGTAGCTGCCGGGCCCGCTCTTTATCTGCATTAAAACGCAACTTTATTCTCTCAGGTCCACGAGTCCTCTTCTCAGGGCTCACAGCCTTCGCCCGCCGCCAGCTCCGGGTACGAGTCGTCCACGCCACCCACCATCGTGTCTCCCACCACAGACAACCCGACCACCAGCTCCATGTCGCCCTCCTCCTCCGCGGTCCACCACACAGCCGGCCACAGCGCGCTCTCTTCCAATTTTAACGAATGGTACGTTTAAAATCAGAAACAAAACATGCCAAACCCTATTTAAGAGACTGAACACACGCGTGCACACAATATTATTGAAAAGAATCCTGAAAATCAAAACACCCCTCGTCCCGATTCCGCGAACGTTTGCTTGTTTTTGTTTTTAAATCTGCCGGTAAATCCAGGACTGAGTAAAACAGAGGAAACAGCAAGCCTTTAATTTTTTTTCATTTTCTTTCTTTTTCATTTTTCTTCCCTTTCTTTTCTTTTCTTTTCTTTTTCTTTTTTTCTTCCTATTTTGGGAAAAGGCTTGGTAGCTGAAGGGAGCGGGAGGAGGTGGAAGAGGAGGCGGCTGCCTGACCGAACACCGCCAAAGGCCCTGAGGGCCAATTTCTAGTTGGATCAGAACAAGCTCTCTGGGGCTGCAGCTTTTCTTTATCTTCTTGTTTTACTTTCTTGTAAATACAGAATTATTAGCTTAAATCTGTTCTGTTGGATTCTGTATATAGTTACATCTCGATTGGAGTGGGTGGGTGGGATCGTGGCGTGGTGGTCTTTGCATTGGGGAGGGGAGGGCCGGCGGGAGGGGGGAGGGGGAGGGGTGGGCGGCCGAAAGCCAACTGTTTGTACTGAATGGCGAGAATGTTCTAGTAAATGTGTACCAAAATGTGAACTACTTTGTACGATTACAGTCTCACGTCGACCTAACAGAATATTATTGATATTAATGTGCTTTTTTTGTATAAAGTGCAAACATTTCGTCCCAAAGTCTGAGTACTTTAGTGCAGTAAAATGTTGTTTCATGTCCTGTCAACAATTCGTATAGTACGAGCCTGGATCTACGTGTCAAACTGTTCCATTTGTTTATGTAAAGTGATATTAAAAGAAGATATAAACTATAGCTGTCCATTGCTTTTGGCAAAATATACAACCACACAATGTATATAATTCCTAGTTTCCATATTTATCCGCATGTAAAGGGCCCGGTTTATCCATGTTACAGCTATTCAGTATTTATGGCTAGAAAAAAAAAAAAAAACCTCGTATGTACACTTTAGTTTCCAGAACTGTTTGGTAATCTTTCGTACCTTATTAAAGATTCTTAAATCTCAGTGATTGTGGTAGGAATTTCTTCTTCACACCCCCCTCCTCCCCAGCAACCTGTGCCAGCCTTAGTGGATCTTCGGGAAAGCTCTCCAGCCTCTCTTGCCTTCTTTTCTGTCATGGCAGGTCATATAAACTTGATAAATGAACGCTACCCTGCTGGCTTTCCGAGAGGGTGTAATTAGTATTTATATCAAAATTTATGAAACAAATTTTCGGCCTCAGTATAATTTAAATGACCTTTGCAGACATAGAATAACAACCATAAAAATAACGGAAATAGATTGTACAGGCAGCATCAATATTAATGTAAGCGAGTTGTGAGAAGCTCGGGGCTCTCTCTGTAGCCTTGCAAATGAACTTGCAGTCATTCAAGGGTTCAGCTGCCCCCCCAATTAAATCCCCTGGTCTGAAACTGGATTGTAGATTTACAATATTATATTTTAAATTGCTGTCTTCAATTAAACCATGATGGCCATAACTAATTTTCAGGATGCCGATGCACACTTTTCCAGGCTTCCCATCTTTGTGCAAAAGTAAATGTCCATAAAGCGTTTCACTTATATTTTTTCAAACATGATGCTAATTTAAATTAATTACTTCCTATGATATATTATTATTTCTATAATTTTGCTACTGTCATTAGTTCTCTCAAAATACATCTAGGAAAGAGAATTATTTTATGTAATGTGATTATCTTTCTATCTCTTTTATTTATTTCTCATTTACTTAAGAAATTCGTTCCATTGGCTGGCGTTGATACAGTAAATTTGTAAATGAGGAGACGATATAAAAAAATCTAAATTACTTGTGCTTAATGACTGTGGCAGAGCGCCTTTTCTCTAAATCAGATTGTCTTTCTTGCAGTTTAGTTTGATAGATTTTCAAGCTATGCTGCTTCGGCGAAGTTAGGTTCTCTGGTAGGGACGCTGGTTTCTTTGTCTCTGGTTGTCGCTTGCATGATCGCCCCATTAGGCAGACGACGACGTAGCTAGAACTCACAAATCAGGCCCTTGGCTATGCCTGCAAGGGTGTGGATGTGTTAGAAGTCAGGGGAAACATGGTTCTGCTTCTCAACTGTCCTCTGTATGTCCCGGAAGTTACAGGCCTAAGAACAAGAACCTCTTAAGAGCTTAACATGTGTTTCACAGCAATAGCAAGTTAAGAAATTGTATCACTGGCTAATTACAAAATAAAAATTTTATACTCTTTAAAACCACCTCTTGCTATTTGTACATGGAATGTTTAGTCAACAAAGTCTTATTTACTGATGAAAGACTTTGCTGCACTTAATATACCACATAATTTTTTTAATAGAAGTGGGACTATTGATGTTTAACTGTAAAAAAATGTGTTCTGTTTATAACAGTGATATTGGCCTTTCATGAAAAGAGCGCCACCTTGCAAAATTTGTTGAGATTTTAAAAAGTTGAATACCCAAGCAAGAGTTGCTGTTAATTCTAAAAATTTGTGAGATTAAAACCCTGGCCTCAGTAGCTTTGGAAAGGTTAAGACTGATTAACAGTGTAGTATCTAAACTGACATTAGACACTGAGCCCACCATTAAATGCAGAAAGGGGAACAGAATTAACTCGTTTTCCTAGGAATAACAACAGATCCATTAATAATCTCTCTCCATTCTTGTTAAAGACGAGGTTTTCTGGGAACCTGATGTGAATATGATGATAGTTTTAACAGCACTTTTGTGATTTTGTCAGAGTATTTAAGAAGACAGCATATTTGACTATTTCTAAATTAAGTTTACTTCAAATGTGAAATTCTGTCCGATTGTTATGTACCCAATGCCCTTTTGCTTTACTATCGTAGTGTAATGATTAAATATCACACTATGACAAATGATTTATGTAGACTATTTTAAAAATACATTTTAGAAGTACATGTTTTTTTTCAACTTTCAAATATTCATGTAGATTTTTAAGGTCAAATAATTTTATTACCACTTGAGAAGCCTTCTGTATGTATTTATGAATAATCTCACAGCAAAGGAACTTTTATAATAGAAAACAACATTTATGCCAATCCCCTCTTTGCATTGTTTCCTCCAATGCCCACCACAAAGAAAAAGTCATTAATGATGGAAGTCACCAAAATAATGCTTTAAACTTAAATGTAGTCTATTATTTTGCTGGCACCTTTAATGTCTGCTTCTTGAGATGTATTCTTCATACTTTTCTTCATGGGCTATTAGGTTTTGAAATACATGAATGTGAACAGAGAAATATATTGTTAGACTCTATTTAGCAGGAGCTGAAGATGCTGCAAATGGCTGGTTTCTATGTGTAGTTGTGGATTTTGATCTAGGCAGAAGGCCATACTGGTTCATATTGCATACTACATTGTATTCTGGGTACTACCAAATGATTAGGACAGCTAACAAGTTATTAAAATGTTATTTTGTGTCAACAGAAAATTCCTGAGTACAAGCGTTCTTTTGAGAAATGAAGAGGAATGAGGTGTGTGTGTGTGTGTGTGTGTGTGTCTGTGTGTGTGTGTGTGTGTGTGTGTTGTGCATTCAAAGAGCAAGCATATAAACACACAAGCACCATTTTTATGGGGGCTAAGTAATCCTCAAATATTTCAGAGCCTTTGTTTTCTTCTTCAAAAGCTACCCCCAACTGCTTAAAGCATTTGCAGCTGATGATTTTGATTTTTTAAAGTCAAGCATTCAAGTTAACCTTTAAGAAGCAAACCACCTCTAAAAGAAAGATGTAACCTTTCAATTGCCTTATTTATTTATTTATTCATATATTTTTTTATTTATTTAACTGACAATGAAAATAGCACTAACCTTCTTTCCTGATGGGCTTGGCATTTAGATATTTTTATTTGTTGATTGTGAAGTTTTCTCAGAACTTTGAAAGGCTTGTCAACAGCAGTACACTGTCCAAGATCTTACCCACTTCCCCAAATGTTTCTAAGCACCAATTTTGAAGCCAAGGTGTAATTAGTGCCCAGGACCCTAGCGAATCATTGCTGACAGACTTGGTACCTGAACACATTACTCTCCAAGAAGTGACTTGGAGAAAACTTTGGATCTTAAAGATGGGTTCAGTGCAAGTCATTTTGAGGGGTAACTACATGTGGTCTCAAAAACTTAAAAGGAAGACACTGGGTTTATTTCCTTAGCTATTGTTGGTCTAGATGTGAAGACACCAGATTTTAGAAGTCTTCAACTTCTACTCTCTCATTTCTCCGATTTAAAATGCTAATCACTCCCTCCTAAGTACAGAGTTCTAGACGCCTAGTAACATTAACTGTAGTTTTCAGAACTGTGGATTCACACCAAGAAAAGGTGTTTTCATAAAGATGCTCAGAGTTGATATCATTCTTTACTTTTCGAGTTCTTGAAAATAGAGTAGCAATGGAAAGGCTGATTCTGTTTCTGCCAATCCAGACACTAAAGGCCTGCCTAACCCATAATACTTGTAATTTTTAAGGACAAAACTGTTACCCCACTGGCTGTAACATGTACCCATTTAAAATGGTTATAGAATGTAAGATTTTTTTTTCAGGGTGTGTGTGTGTGATGATCATATGGCATTCTTATTTTCAATACTAACTAGAGACAAGCAATAAAAACGTTGAATTGCAGCTTATATTCAAGACTTTCAAAGTCTATTGAAAACATAATGTTATTCTATGCACAAAATATGAATAATGTTGGCCTTCAATCTATGAGCGGTTGATTGGTTTAGTATCCCTCCCCCAGCAATAGGAAATACACCATGCAAACTCGGGGCTGTTTTATCCTACAAGGTGGAATGGTCATCAGCTCCTCATTTAGGGTTTCGAAATGATGAATTAGAGGTGGGTTCTTCAAGAAACGGAATTTAGCCATCTAGTACGGGAAACTGTGTTTGCTAATGGTGGTATTAGAGATCTGTGACAGTGTGTCTATTGAATTCTGATTGCCTTCCATGGCCCAGGAGAATACACAGGCTGTGGAAGTTACTGAGAGACGTATCCACCCACAGCAGAAGCACAAGTCAACTGCTGAACGTGGCCCCGAACACATTGTAACCACATCTTCACCAACAACAGACTCACTGTGAGGCATTAGACCCGAGCAAACTTATAGGACAAAAGCTATCAGTTGGTGTTATTTTGTTTGTTTGTGTGTGTGTGTTTGTGTGTAACTATTTCCAATATAAGCCTCAAAAAATCTGGACATAAACGCTGAGAAAAGCTCAGACTGCAATTCTTTACTTTTTTTTTTTTTTTTTTTAACTTTGTCTAACGGGGAAATTTTTAGCCTCTGACAAAGAAACTGAAGTTGCAGAAGAGGAGCGAACCAAGATTAAAGAATGGGATAGAATTTGCTGACAGAGACATTTTTTTTGCCTAGGAGGATATTTTCAAAGTATGGAAACAGACCTGAGGAGTGAGTGCAGAGAACACTCTGGCTAGCCTCTCTTCCAGCCGTGGCATAGAAGGTATGGCCACACTTGGCCTGGTGGCTAACCTAAGGGGCCTGCTGCGCCTCAGCCAGCTGGGACACGTTTCCAGGTCCCCCAGGCCTCCAGCCGGACCAGCAGCGCGCATGCGCGGCAAGCGGCCCCGGGCTCCACGTGCTAATGAATATGCATGGTGCCCCCGCCCTTGGCGAGCAGAGGAGGGAATTGCGGAAGCTCCTGCCTGTGAAAAGTCTCTGGCCTGACTCCCAAAATAGTGCGGCGGGGAAACCGCACGTGTTTGTTTTCAAACCGCGCTGGTTTAAGTGAGTTCACAATGCCAGCAGAGGCTCGGGTAACCTGCGGTCGCCGCTGCACGGACTGAGCGGCTGGAGCAGTGCAGGGTGCTCCCTTTCCCTAAGGGCCGGGATGCTGGGTAGCTCGGCTCTAGTGGGCCAATCGTACTGTGGCTGGACTCCTGGCTCACTCGTTGTCGGCTCAGGGTTCCCCAATGTCCTATTCCTTCTTATGCGGGTTCTAGCGCCTTGGCTGTTCTCAGACACACACCCTTTCCGCGTTCCTCAGACAAAATGTCTTGTGGACTCAGCTCGTCCCTATGGTCCAGGACCGGCCTTTGAAGGGCCTGGTAAGAGGCGGTTTGTAGGGGCTTTCCACTTCCCTTATTCGGAGCCCAGTCCTGGTGTGTGCCTATCTTTGTGTCTCCCTCCGACCTTTCCTCTAGCCCCCTGGCTCTCCTCCAAGGACCCCCCCCACACACACACACCATTTACTGCATTAGATGCTATTTGCTTGAACAGCTACCCTAGGGTCTTTTATGGACCCCTCCCAAATACTAGTCAGTTTGCTGCTGTGCGACCTGGACCGGTCCGGTTGAGTTCAAACACACTCAACGTGAGGATTAGAGCACAGAACTACCGTGACCCAGAAACCAGGGAGTGTGAACTTCCGGCGCTGGGGTAATGGTTTTCTCTCCTCGTGACATTTGTGGAGTTCTGTACATTGCGTGGTATTTTGAGGCCTACGGATCATTTTCAGGACAGTTGTATAACCTGTCCGACGGAGCGGCCAGCATTTCTTCACAAAGAAGTGGGTACAGGGGTCTCTGAGTCAGCTCTATTCTTTCATGGACTTGTAGAATTAGTCGTTTTAGATGTTTCAATTAAAACACTGTCAAGTGATGGCAGAAATGGCCACCAACACGTCCAATCCTCCGAACCTCACTCAGACGAACAGGTAGAGGCATTTGTGGAGCGCACACTCTTACTGTCAACAGTGAAAGCCTGGGTCACGGTCCAGTTCACACAGCATTCTGCTCCAGGGCCAGCACAACCCCTGCCGGTTCTTTTCACCTGGCTGCCATCACGGGCCAAACACTCTTCTGCCTTATACTTGACGACGGGGAGGTTTTGGATACTTCATTGTCCGGACAAAGCCTTTCTTCCTAGATAGCGTGGTAGCTCAATGCCATTTTTACTCAACCAGTCTCGCAGCTCAATCATCGGAGTTTCTCAGAAGAGAGCATTTGTTGTAGGCTCTTTGCATGCCTCACCATTTCTTGCCCACTGAGGGTTAGGCCCAGGGGGAAGCCTGCCCAAAGCCACTCAGCCTGTACACTCAAAATAGTGGTTAGGACACAAAGGATCAGTTAGTTCTCCCTTCCGAGGTGCTCAGAGCTTCTGGTCTCTGCAGAATCCTTGAAACAGAAGCCACCCAGAAAGACCTGGGTCTTTCTGAGTTTGAATACCTAGCCAGGAGCGACCAAGACTCCGGACTCTAGCTAGTGATGAAGGTCTGTGAGGGGATCCCTGAGTAAAAAGCTGAAAGCCAGCGTGTGTTCCCGCGCGTTTCCTCAAAGACCAAGGCCCAAAGAAACCTTCTCATTTGGCGCGGGCTGAAAGGAAGGGAGGGGAGGGGCGGGATGGAGTTGGGGGTCGGCACACTGCGGCGGGGGTGGGTGGTGGGTGGGGGAGGGAGGGGGTCCTGGCTCAGTAGCGCGACTCAGCTCGGCCGCCGCCTGGGAGCTGACACGGCAGCGGTCCTCTCTGGGCCAAGAGGAGTGGCGGCGTCGGAGCCAGAGCTCCAGAGACTCAGGTTCGAGAGGGACCAGCGGCTCCACGCCAGGTCAAGTTCAGTCTTCACTGGCGGCAGCTGGCGGGTGTGGGAGCTAGGGAAAAGGGAGTCCCGACCTGCTTTCAGCTTTCTTGCCCCCATATTTGTGCCTTAGCCCTAGTCCAAATTGCTTGTCTCCCGTAGGAGTGACTCTATTCACTCCGCCTCAACCGCTGAAATCTAGACCCCCCAGATCTGGTAAGTTCAGTTCTTCCCAAGCCCCCAGTCGTTTTCCCAGCCACGTGGGTTCACGGCTGCGTGTGTGTGTGTGCGCGCGTGACCCTAGGCGCACGCCACCAAGTTGAGCTGTTTGGAGCAGTCAAGCCCATACATACAGTCTTCGCCACCGCCAGGCTGTCCCCTACATTAGTCCCAAGGGGACTGGCCTTCACAGTGAGGCAGGAGACGCGAGTGTCAGCTTCGCGATCCTGGGTCCTCTTTGGCTCTGAAGTCACCACAGCTATCGTGAAAGAATGAAGGAAGGAAAGGAAGGGAAGGAAAGGAAAGAAGGAGGGAAGGACGGAGGGAGGGAGGGGGGAGGAAGGGAGGAAGGAAGGAAGCTTTCTTTGTGTTTCTAAAGGGGGGGGGGGGAGGCGGCAATGGGGCAGGTAGGAGACTTGCCTGACTTCTCCTAGGCAGTTTTAATCACAAAGGTCCCCAACAAAAGTTACTCATGATTTTTTTAATTGGGATTCAGTGAATTATCATTATTACTGTTTTAACATTTAACACGTATGTCACTCATAGCTTCTTAAGTAAACATGCCTCTTGGGGACATTTTTAACAATTGCTTTATCCACAAATACTGATCCCTTCCTACGAGAAACAAAAAGCTCGTAATTTTAAAAATCAGCTGCACTAGGACCTGTCGTTTACATCTGACTCTAGTGAAGCACGAAGGACACACACACACACACACACACACACACACACACACACACACACACAGAGTCAAACAGCCATGGTATTTCTAGTTGGAGTTCTTGTGTGCACTATTATTGAAATCTGAGAGATGGATGGGGGGTGGTGGTGATGGGGTGCTGGATGGAAGAGGGCTTTTGAACTACTCTGCCCTGTTGCACAGGCCTGACCTTTGGCTGACATGGCCACGGAGCAGGCCGTTCGTTAACGAGGATTTGATACATTAGACATTCCAGCTGGGCGTGTAAACCCACGCTCTGAATCCAGATTTCGCTTAAATTAGTGTTCTAGGAAATGATCTTTCTAAGTCCTGAGGCTTAACCGGGTGTCAGCCAGGGCCCTGAAAAGGGCAACGAAGGATACCGGGTAAAAGGCACATTCCTAGCTCCCTAAATAAATAAATAACAAGAAGTAAAGCAAAATAACACATTTTGAATAATTCCTGGAATCCTCCAAGGGTCCACTTTGAGGCAATGACTTGTAAATAAGGCTGAACACTTTCTAATGTGTTTCGACCTAAACAATCTTACTAGGCAACGCTGTGAAGGCAGTTACAGTATATGTATGTATGTATATACACAGTTATACTTATATATGTATATATGAATGAGATATGAATAGCTTAGGAGATACTAGAGTGTAGTCATATTTTCTCGGGAGATACTGGAGTGTAACCCAGGCAGCTAGATGCTCACGGAGAGAAAGCGACCACAGTTTTTTAGAAGCCCTTTACAAGTTGCACGCTCCATAATTTGGTTCAGCAACTTATGCCAAAACTTTGGAACCCAGATAGGGCCGACTGGCCACGAACTTCCCAAGAACCTTGAACCTAACATACTGAGCCTGAAGCTGGAGATGTCGCAGGCAGGACAGGAGGGCCACTTACTTGGTGGGCACCGAGGCTCCCTGACACTTACAGTCCAGCGCGACAAAAGGGTCTTTTCATTTCACAAGAGTCCCATCAAAACTCTGTTAGGAGATGAATTTCCAGGAGACGCGTTTCCTCCCCCATTTCCATCAACAGATCCCTCTAACGGATATCCATAGTTGGAGGAAGAAATTCGCTCCTGCCACAGTTCTCATCCTACAGGGTGGAAGCCGGTTGAGGCCGGGGAAATTAACTCGCGTTCTGCGTTTGCAGACCTCTAACCACCGGCTTCTGCAGCCGAAACCCTGCAGAGTATGGCAGCTCAGGGCCAGCTCTCCGCAACCCAGCACTGTCTTTCCGAGCCAGGTTTTGCTGGAGCAGCGCTGGGCTAATTCCAGAGACCCGAATTTATTATTGGAGAGAACTACAGTGAGCGGTGTTCGGCCCCACATCTTTTCTACCTCTGCTCCTTCCAGTCCCCTGGGTGTAGGTGAAAAGATGGAAATTAAACGAGAGCCCCAACTACTATCATTCAATACAAAACAAACAAAAAACTTTAAAAGCAAGCAGTCCAGGGAGAGTTGCCATTCTTTAAAAAACGTGAGTTAAGAAATCCAGTCAGGACTGGTCTGTGACAGATTCAGGGTTTGTTTCGGCTTCAGGTCCGTAGACTCAGACAGCGGTCTTGGATTGGTGGCAGCCCACATGTGGGTCCTCCGGCCTTGGGATATGCCGGAGTTAAATGTGCTTTTCCGTATCATGGAGGCCAAGGTTCCTTTGGATAAAACAAAATTTTCTATTTTCTTAAGAAGTTGGCAGCTTTAGGGTCTCACAAAATCTGGCCTAAAGACTAGGCGGGCAAGGAAGAAGGGAGGCGAGCTCGGGGCTACCGGAGTTCATTTCCCCCCAAGAGACGGATCCCAGCCACTTCTTTCAGTTTGCGACTCCAACCCGAAGTGCACCTTCAAGTTCTTTTCTTCTTAGGCCCACGATTTTATTTTACTTTTTAATTTAATTTAATATTTATTTATTTATTTATCTTTTGTCAGTACAAACTAACGCTGACCCCATGGAGAGCAGAAGGAAGGAAAGTTGCAGTGTTTCTGGTTTTCTAAGCCGCCTTCCCCTGCCTCCCCCCCCCCCCCCCCCCAACCCACTGTGGCCTGAGAGACTACCCTCACTTTTACGTTTCTAGACCTGGTAGCTGTCTGGGAGCCGCTGGTAGTCCCCAGAGTGGACAAAGTTAACTCTAACTTCTCTGGGGAACCATAAGCTAGTGCACCCTTATTTCCTCCGGGGGTTAAAGGGACCTTTGCCCTGAGCTCCCTCTTTGAGCTTCCTGTTTCAGCCAGCCGCTACCCAACCCCGGGGGTAGGGGCGGCTGCTGGGGACCTGACGCAGGCAGAGTGGCCGCTGACGTCAGGGGCTGTTGGCCGCGGGACCCTAGCCTGTCCGCAGGCGCCCTGCGGGGGCCTCGTTAATTTTCCTCCCCGCACTGGGCGTAGCAAAGAAAGCAGACTGCTCTGGTCTGGCTGCAGGTTCTACCCACCTTTTCCTTTGGGAACGTAGCAGGAAAGGAAAGAGAAAGAGACTCGGTTTTTCAAAGCCTCGAAACTTAACTTCTCATTTTCCTCCCCGCACAAGTAGGTATGAAACTCACTTTCTACCTGTTTGAGGGGGTTTCTGGGTGGAAGTACCAGTCTTTGTACATGTGGAAACCCCATTCGCTACCACTTTGCGAAGGACTCAGCGTCGGGGACTTCGGCGTTCCTGTAAACCCAGACTCTACTTCACCCTGGGTCCAGCTTCTTTGCCATCCTGCCAGAGCTTTAGCTGGAGCTCCTACACTGTTATGGTTGACCAATAAAAAGAATAGCCCCCCTTCGGTTCCTCCAGAGGCATAGCCAAGATAAACAGGCGAGCCCAGCTGTCCGGCTTCAGGAATAGAACTTTTTATTCACAACATCCAAAGCAGTTTTTTTGTAAAAGCGTTTATAATAGCTAGACTAAAACAGAATCTTTCACAAGTTAGGTAGCCATTTCAAAAATTCCACCCGTTCTGGTCCCAGTACTGGTACGTTTTTAGCTTTGCAGAGGCAGTCACGGGGTGATGGATTTTCTCTTGGACTCTTTCCTCGGGTCTCGGAGAGGGAAAGAAAAGTTCCACAGGTGACAGTGATGTGATTTTCTGGAGAAACAATTCACTGAAATTAGAATAAAATATAATCCTCCCCTGAATGAAAAGCAATGTTGCAAATCCACGTGATTTGAATATTATTGGGCATAACGAATTTCTTTGAAATTAGATAACTGAATGAAAAACTCATTGGGAAAATCTTGTATATAAAAAGGCAACTTACACGAATCCTTATGTACTGCTGGAAAATAGTGGTTCTTGACAATATAGAACCATCCTCATAATTAGGAACGTAAAATGCATTTATCCAGTACTCACACAATCAGAATATAAAGCCACTGTAGCAAAGCATAAGAAGTGCCGTACAAGGCAAGGGGTTCTAACACAGAGCGTGACAGTGGTCTGGGTTTTAGTATTGTTTTGAAACTTCCACGACACTATACAATGGTTTTCCTTTTGATGATTTTATTGTGAAATTAATAAGGTACTTGGCCAATAGTTATATGGCAAGCACACATATTGATCTACAGAAATATGCAATGATTATTTTATAAAATGAGCAGAACAGAACATTTACATGATTTATATATTTTTGAAGGAGAATTTTGGCAAGTTTAAGTGGCCACATTAGAAAATATATAAGGTTCTACAAGCACGCTCCAAATGAACAATGTCTGGAATTGTGTACTTGAAATTCTATAAAAAAAAGTTTGAAAAAATTTTTATTTAGGCAAATAAAAGTAATTGAGCAAAGGTTCAAGATCAAAACTATTTTCTTTTAATGATTGTTGCATAATTTTATAACTTGTAATAGCTAATATCTAGACTTTTAATTAAAATTCCAAAGCTGTGTTAACAGGATTGGAGAATACTTGGAATTGAAGACAGCAGTTCATCAGCATTCAATAACTTCGGGGCCATGTTGCTATTTTATGTACTTCTTTTATGTTCCATAAGTCTTTCCAGAGGGCTTCACTATTTTTAGTGCAGCTGGCTGAAATTTATGGGCCTAGTATATATTCCAAACTATGTGTGTAGCATTATAGCTTGGGAAAAAAAGCTATGTTAAAAGTCAGCTAACATTGTTAGGAGTTTTTTAATCAATAAGTATCACAGATATAAGGATATAGTTTTATGAAAGTGCTAAATTTCAGTCATTATTTGTGCTTGTTGCTGTCTCCAAATAAGTGACCTATATACAGTTTGGAGGCAGGTCTTAGGAGTCACGTGACTTTGGTGATGTCTCAGTCACGATTTCACTTCTGACCTGGCAAAGTCACTTGGCTCAGCTTGTGTGTGTGTGTGTGTGTGTGTGTGTGTGTGTGTGTGTGTGTGTGTGTGTGTGTGAACTTCAGTACCCTGGACAAGATGCTTTCTATATTTTTATATCTCCCTCAAAACAGCAAGTTGGCTTACTATTGCTAAATGAGTTAAAAGAAAAAAAAGTCTAAAAGATAGAATTTGATGTATGAAACAAATTAAGCAAGGTAAATGCTTAAATGATTTGAACATAAATGCAGTTAACTAGCATTTCCCATGTCACATGCCATTGTTCATGTCCTTCCTTCCTGAGAGGCACTTTTCAGAAACATGCATGCCATTAAACATGGAAAGGCATCAAAAAATTTCTTCCTGGTTGGAAAAGAAAATAGAATACCTTTCCAAAACATTTTGTCATTATAAACTATAAAGCATATTTTTGTAAACCAGGGGGCAGGAATGGAAGGGATATTAAACTCAGACCCTTAACTGATGCACATTGACTAGTGCATCCATATAAAAACAGATGTAAGATATACCCACGATACCCCTGAAGTCTATACAAATCACACTTTGTAAAGTTAAAAAAATAAAAGCACAACAGTTTTACTCTCTTTACTGGGTTAGTGTGAAGAGCTACATATACTGAGTATATTATTTAGTTTACAGATTCTACCACCATTTCTTGTTTCCCTTCAGCTGACTATACCTCAGTGGATCAATCAATTGATTAATTAACAAAACAAACAACTTTAAAGATAAATTTGGTCAAAAGGATAGTGACTATGACATCTCAAAAATAAGTTCAAATACTTTCTTCCCCCCAGGAATATAATGGGAGAGGCAAATAGCTTAAAAGTGTGACACTTGCCATAAGAAAAACATAAATAAAAATTGGTAACTTTTTGATTCTCTTTGAGAGATAATGGATATCACCTGCACTTGTAGATAAAAAGAAAATGTGTCACAGCCTTTTTCTTTTCTTCCTTTTGCCTATCTCTACCTCCCTTGCCTTTATTTTCATCTTCACCCTCTCCCTGTTCCTCACGCTTGCATTGGAACTCCAGACAATACACACTTTTGAAAAGACCTTTCTCAGGAGGATGACAATGGTATAACCAGTTTGCCATGTGAGTCTTTGCCAGGATATTGTCTATTGGGAGCAGGTTTTGTTAGAGCGCCCAGGTGCAATTGTTTAGCACAAGGTCCCATGGATGAACTTAGACTCTATGAATGTTAGATTCTGGGATGCTCTAAGGCTTTCAGATCCCTGGATCCCATTTTCATGTTGAGTCAGACCAAGCAAAAACCCAGTCTGACAATTCCTAGGAAATATTTGTAAAAGGATATATCCATCAATCACCAGGACGTCTACACTTGCAGAACTATGCAGAAATGTGCAACATTCTTCTCTTCCTTTACTGTTTTTAGATCTAAATACAGATTCTTTTGTTACTACAACAAGCCCCTTTCTTGCTTTTATTATTTGTTTGTATTCATTTTAAAGTGTTTCTTATAAAAGTGTCAGCACATTGACTTTTTTTTGTGTGTGTGAATATCCAATCTGCTCTGAGATATTGAGCCATGTTTTTCTTTTTCCTGAGACTGACTCAATTCTTTGGCAGTGTTTCCCAGAAAAAATTTAAGCTCTTATAATATCTAATAGTCACCCCATGAAACCAAGGTATAATTCATGGTCTTTGAAGCTAGCTGTATTAATTTCTATGAAGGTCTAAATAGGACTCACCTATACCTAATACAAGAAGCAAAGAAAAAGCAGTTGACATATTATCCAGATGCTTATTTTCCCTCCTCTGTTGTAGTCTGAATTCACTGGAAGTGCTGCAGCCCCGACCAGTCTGATTCCTACTTGATTGACAGCTCTTAGCACAAGAGACTTTTGGCAGGTGTGCAGTGCATTTGAAGAGCCGTTTTTTGTGTGTTTTTGTAAATTATTCACATGTGGCTTTTCTCACTTCATTATTTATTTTAACATTTATCTATTTATATTTAATTATTTTGTGCATGGGTGGTGTTTATCCTGCAGGTATGCCTGTGTACCACATGTGTGCCTGCTCCCATGGAACTGGAGTTACAGATGGTTGTGAGCTGCTGTGGGGGTGCTGGGAATCAAATCCAGATTTTCTGCAGGAACAGCCAGTGCTCTTAACCCCTGAACCATTTCTCCACCTCATCTTCTCCTCTTTATAGAAAATTCATTCTGAATAATTTTCAACATACATGAAAGCAGAGAGACTAATGTAACAAACTATCACTCCTTGGCAATATTTGCCAACTCCTGACCTATCTAATGGTGTTCATACTTCTGTTCAGTGTTCTCCTTGAGGATTATTTTGAATCACATGATTTTAAATATCATAATGTTAAAAAGTAAATATTTATTACTTACCTAGTAGGTAGTTAATGTAAAACAGAGTGTTTTGTGATGGCAACTAGTGTGTTTTACAGAAACTTCTCCAATTTGAGCTTCTGGATCTTATTTTCACTCTTTTTAAGCGAGGAACCACTTCCAGTACCAGAGACTTTATTAGCCCTGGGAATCAAGAATCACTGTGCTACTTCAGCAGAAAAGAATAATTCAGTTGATTATCATTATAATCAATGAAAATGGGAGTGTGAAGTGGAGACTTCGGTAATTCCCAGGGTCCAGTCGTCATAAAAGAATCAGAATCGTTCACCCAGAAGTTTTTGAGCTTGAGACATGATGACTAAGAATTTTCTTTTAATTAAAAAAAAAAGCATGAACTTGTACTGATGTAGAAAGAACTATTGTGTCTGGAAAAACTGTCTCTGAGGGACCATTGGATTGTAATATCAAAACACCTCTGGCAATCTGTGAACTACCAATAAGAAAATAAACATGAGTTTGTGTGATTCAGTGATTCAGATGTCATTTTTAAAATTGTGTTTATTTTTTGTTGATTTATTTCTGCGTGCATTGCCATGGTGGACACCATAGCACCCATGTGACGGTCAGAGGATAACCCATGAGAGTTGATGATTTTTTTTTCTTTCTAATATGTGGAACTGGGATTTGAACTCAGGTCCTAAGCTTGGCAGCAAAGACCTTAACCTGTTGAGCCACCTTGCTGTCCTCAATGGTATGTCTTCTTAGCTCACTAAGTTATCTAAAGCTATCTGTTATGGATAATTTTTAGGAGGAGAACACATGATAGCTGCTGATTAAAACGAGAGAAGACAGGCCAGCCACTCTCCTTCTCCCATGACCAAGCTGCCTCTCAGACTTCATTTGCAGGCCCTTCCTGGTGGAGTAGGAAAATGCACCAACCTTCTCAGCTGTCATTCATTATAGCTTTCAGGATCAAAGTACTTTTTTTTTGTCTTGGGATTTTGTTGTTGCTAAGCAATTAAAAAACATTTTAACATTAAAGTGTGTGTGTGTGTGTGTGTGTGTGTGTGTGTGTGTGTGTGTGTGTGTGTGCATCAGAGGACAACTCTGGAGAGTCAATTCTTTCCTTTCATCATGCAGGTTCTGGGGATTGAACTCACAATCCTCAGGTTTGGCAGCAAGCACCTCTATCAGCTCAGTCCTATAACCAGTCCCTTGTTTAATCTTCTTGAGAGTTTCATTATGTACTTTAGGCTAGGTTTGAACTCACTTTGTAATCTAGGTTGTCTCGATCTCACAACTTCTGGGACTGCAGGCATGTGCCACTATGCCTAGTTTACCACAGACTTGAGTTTTAACAGTAGGCTTCAATGTTTAGTTTATGATACTCTTCTCATATTCCTGCTGGATCTGAAATATTAGGAATAAGAATGCAAATCTTTCAAAATAGCAAACATATCTTCTCAAGCTTTGTCTTACAACACTAAATCCTGACTTACTTCTCTTCCCTACACTGCAACCAAGTTTTCCTGCCTGGGAGCCTCATCTGGGCTAGAGAATACATTGGTCCTGGGTTCCCCTATGAGACTTGGCATATATAAACATCTTAGTTCTGTCTTCCGTGAAACTAGATTCTGCGACTGGAGATATGGCTTAGTGGTTAAGAGCACTGGCTGCTCTTTCAGAGGACCCAGGTTCAATTCCCAGCACCCACATGGCAGCTCATGTCTGTCTGTAACTTCAGTTCTAGTAGATCCAATTCCCTCACATAGACATACATGCAGGCCAAACACTAACACACATTAAAATAAAAAAAAAAAAGGAACTAGATTCTGATCCACACAGTCTGTTTCTTTTTGTGCACTCAGAAACTAGGTTTATCTTTTCACTGTTTTGTGCCTGCTATCACAGGCCTTTGTCGCCAGCTTATACCTGAACGTACCAAGTTTGGAAGATATGCCTTAAACCGACTGAATTTTGTAATCAAGTGGGCTTCCTTTAGGTCAGAATTTCTCTGAAGCATCTAGGGGTGAAAGGCGGAGGGTGCTAAAAATTCATGCTCCCAGGCTTTTACTTCAGCTGTAGTAAAATAAGAAGGTTTGAGCTAGGGATAGTTGACCAGGGCCCTGTATCTTAGCATAGTGAAAGCTGAAAAACATTGACTAAAGCCTAATAGGCTGTTAGATTTGAATTTTATCTGGACCCAAGCTTTCTTTTTTTTCCCTCACCCCCACCATGTTTCTGTTACTGTAACTTGAGACTACTTATTCATATTTCTCTGTCTGGAATCCTTAAAGATTCAGAAGAATATCCAACCAATAAATCAAACAGCTAAAAGACTGTTTTTAGCCCAAATAAAGCTGTATTTCAAACACACCACTTAGGTTAGTACCCATTACAGTGAAACACTCCTCTGGATTTGACATTAGAATAGGAACTTGTTCACGGTATTAGTAACAATAGTGTAGATTAAAATGCCTTTTAACATGTTAAAAAGCACACAACGAATCCACAGTCTATATCAGAGCTGTGTACAACCTGCTCCCCGAATGTAGAGCAAAGGCAGTGAGGAATGCATTTCCGAAGGATGCCCATATTGCAGACAACAGGAACAGAAAACACTGCAGGAAAAAAATTGGGAAAAATGTACCTGATTCAAATGTGCTTTTTAAGTTACGTAATTCTGAGTGATCAGGGAAATTTAGAGTATCTGTGTATTTATGTATCAATCATTGTCTTTTGGTGTATCTATGATTGACTGCACATTAACTCTATCAACTACTCACCACTTTTGTATTTATCTATCTTTAGCATTCAAATGTGATAAAAATCTACATTGCATGAAAGTGAAAACTGTTGTCTGCTGTATTTATGCATTTGCTGGCCCAAGCGTGCTTGCTTTTTCATGTATGTTCATGCATTTGTTGATTGACTTACTTGGTTGAATACTGTTCGTCAGAAGATATTTCCAAAAGGACTCAAGTGTAAGGGAGGTGATACAGGTGTCCAGAGACCTGTGGAGATGGCCATGTGGATAAGACTACAGCATCACAAGAATATATCTTAGTGCTGAATGCTATCATATTTCCAAAGTGTTGCTTAGTTGGCTATGGGCCCACCCTATGGCCAGTAGCTTGTGGTAGTAATAATTGTGATTTCTTTTGTCTCAGAGAAGATTTCTTTCTCTTTTTAGGTGTGAGGCTTGTATGAAGTGTGACTTAAACCTGTTTGGGAGTATTGGCCTTGGAGGCATTTCTGGGTTAGACATTTTCTCTTTTCAGAAATGGTCTCTGTCTGCATATACAAAGACAACGGCACCTACTGGCTAGTGGTACACACTTGCTGTGTGTGAGGAGATCTTCAATTGTAGCATAGTCTCCTTTAAATTTAATTTTCCAATCTATGTGAAGAAAATTAGCATGTTCAAAATGCATCTAGAAATATGATTTGGTTATCATCTGACATATACTTTTCATGGAAATATGTTAGCTATTTGTACATATAACAATGAAATTTATTGTCTGTGTCTCAGTACTGGAGAGTGGTGACACCACATGTGGTTTTATTTTAACGCTGAAACTTGCGACCTCTCATTCATTCTTAAAACAACTATCTATTAATGTTTCCTATGTGTCAGCATCTCTTTTAGGATGGAGAGGCAGTCAAAGTTCCTTATGGAGCTGGCCTTCTAGTGAACAGATGAGCTTTGGAAGGATACATAAGAAAGCATATTATGAGAAATCCACAGAGTCTGCTTAAAGGGCAAAGGAATTTATTAGGGGAGAAAACCCCACTCTACAGAACAGAATTGTCACAGGTTCTGGACTGCTGGGGCAGAGTCTCACACGGTTCCAGTCCCGTATCCAAACCTACGAAGGGAGAGAAAAGACTGTGGTCGGTAGTGCATCTCAAGTCTGAAGGGTAGCCAAGAGGCCACGCCCCAGGGGCGTGTACTTCAAGGTCATAGGCAGGTAGAGCAGTTACCTACTACGTCTCTAGGGCTGCGTCTCTAGGGCTGCGCTTCATGGTTGTTGAACAGATATTCTCTACAAAAGCAAACTTCAGGTGGTCATAAGTCCTGTGTGAAAACTGAACACAGTCATGAGATAGAGAGGACCTGAGGGGCGAATGGGTTGACATTGGCTGCAGTGGTTTTTGTGAAGGCAAGGTGTTTAGCTGAGACTGAGGTGATCTGAAGAAACCAGACATGAAAAGGCCAAGAGATGAATGAATCTGAGCATGAAAAATAAATGTAAAGGCTCCAGGTAAAAAGTGGCTTGACATGCTTCAGTTAAATCATCAATTTATTAATCCAAACAAGTGTTTCCAAGAGTCTACTTTGTGCCAGGTTCCATATATTCAAAGATGATGACAAATAGTGAGCAAAACACACATTTTGGGCTCCAGATGCCATAGGGTTTGTATTCTGGTGATTACATAAAGAGAATGGCAGTACAGAGAGAGAGAAAAAGGAAGACAGAGGAGGAAGAAAGAAGGAAGGATAAAGGTAAAGTATTAGACAATGGTAAATAAATTAGTTCCAAGTGAGATTGAACAATACGATAGACATTTCAGTGGTGGATCTGCGCTTGAGGGACTAGAGAGTGCCCTTTGGAATGGCTGATTTGCATTATAATAATAGGGTGACAACATGGGGCTTACAGTCCTTTGGTAGTCCTGATTGTGGATTACAACACAGCAAACTGGACCAAGGAGAACTTATGGTTATGTGAAGCAGTCCATGGCCCTCATTACTGCATATGTGAAGGCACAGAACTATCGTTATTGGAATTTATAAAGAAAAGAAATAACACATTTTATCACCAGTAGCAAACTTTATGTGGCTTTCCCCACCTCAGTTTTGGAATGTTGAGACTGAAAACAGCTGTTTCAGTTGATGGGAATATATGCCAGAATTAAGAGCTTCTACTTAATATAGAATTGTTTAAATAACAATGAATCTTAAGATTAAATTATGAAGTATGAAAATTAATATGTATTTAAGAAATCCTACAATTGTCTTAGCTTTTTGCACCTTTTAATTAAAACCGTGGATCCATTATGGAGCATATCTTGTTGTATTTTGCAATTTAAAAAATGTTGAAATGTTGGCTTATTTTATACAATGAGAAAGTGCTAGTCAGGGTTTTCATAATACAAAGAATAGGATTCTATTTAAAGCAGTTCAAGTTAAAGGTTGTTTCTTGAAAGGAAAGAGCATGGGTAGAAAATAGAATACAGTTTCTAGGCGTGAATGGTACTGACACGAGAGGTCGCATGCATTGCAGTCTCTGCATCTGCTCCATGGGAATTTCTGCCTTCCTTTCACATAGCTTTCTCTCCTTATTCACAGCCCCTGCTTCACTTACTGTCAATCACAACTCCCTTATCCTTTCCATGCTCACTACTAAAATGAAACATGATCTTGAGATACATAGACACTGCATAGAAAATACATGGTATTGTAAGGATTAATTTCTCTATTTAATAAATAGTAATTAAATTAATAGGAGATTAAGCATTGAATAAAATGAGCAAAAAAATCCTTGCTAATGTGGAAATTATAGTCTAGGGGAACAGATATAAAACTAAGTAAGTTACATGTAACATGGTACTTAGGAAATCATAAGATCTATGTAGACTGTTAATTGTGAAACTAATTAGGAAATAAACAGGAAGCTCTAGGGAAAGCTCAATATTTCTAAGGGGTCATTTAGAGAAAGGACTTTAACACACAGAGACATCAAATATTTGTTTGAATCTGAAGAAGAATGAACAAAGGGCAGGGCAAGTTAGAATAACTGAAGGATTTGGGCAGCTTGGAAATAGTTTGGGTATGAATGTGAAATGTGCTACACACTTTCATGTGTTGGATCCTTGGTTCCCAGCTAATGGACTACTCTGGGAGATGATTGATGGAAACTTTAGGAAGTGGTAACTTGATGGAGACAGTAGATTATTGGGAACATGTCTGTGACAAACATCTCCTTTTCCAATGCATTCTGGTTAGTATGAGTAGCTTCTTTCACACGCTTTCATCACCATGATGTTCTATCTCACCACAGACACAGAATCAATGAAAGAAGGACTGTGGACCTCTGAAGTGATGAGCTATATATCCCACTCAGAAGTTGTGGGCATTTTGTCAAACACTATGCAACATCTGACTAAAACAGGGACAGAATGTTGGCAAGTGATCATTTAGGGTCTTGTTAACAGATGTAAGAATTTAGGGTTTCATTCATAGTGAGACAGAAGATACTAGAGAGACTTGAGCAAAGCAATTTAATTTATCATATTTCAATGGGATTATCATGGTTCTATATTAAGATGACTCTGAGAGGAGTTATAACATGCAAATGTTATTCTCTGCTCCTTAGATAGCTATGGTTTTCTTTTTTGTTTGTTTATTAATTACCATCCACTGAAAAGAGAAGCTTCTCTGATGAGTATTGATGGATGTGCTAATCTATGGGTATTATAGTAAACTGTTAGAAGTCCATTTCATACTATGTCCATTTATCAGAATAATAGTTGTAGGTTCTTCTGTAGGACCTATGACCTATCTAGCCATGAGTTCTTGGTCTAGCAATGGTGTGGAGCAGGACTTAAATCCAATAAAGAAATGACTGATTACTCCTATGATGTTCAAGTCACTGTTGTACCAATGGGACTGTCTTTCCAGGCCACTAGTTATGTAGCTCACAGAGTTCAAAGCTGGGTAAGACTGATGATTATTTTTCCTCTCCAGTAGTGTGCATGGCACCCTCTAGTATCATGAAAGCTAGTCAGTAAGGATGAAGCTTCATGTTAGTAACAGCTTAATATCTCCATGTTCTATGACTCAACTATACTGTATCTTCAGCAATGGTGTCTCATTATCAAGTTCTGGAGGGTAACCAAGAGCCCTGGCAACGATCTGTATGTTTGGAAGTCTATGGAACCCACAAACCAATAACTCCAAAAGAGGGAATCAATTCTTGGCACTGAAATTTTTATTTCTTAGCCTGTCAAGTCTAGAAGAGGCATCATTGTCCCATTGTAGGGTAACTACATAAAAATTTATTGTAGGTTTGCTTATTTTGTATGTATGGGTGTTTTGTTTGTATGTGTGTATGTGTACTATGTGTGTGCCCAGTGCCCAAGGAAGTTAGAGGAGGGAACCAGAACTCCTGAAACTGGAGTTTCAGATGGTTGTGAACTGCTTTGTGCGTACTGTGAATTCAACATGATCTTCTGTAAGAGCAGCAAGTATTCTTAAACACTGAGCAGTATCTCCATAACCTAAGTAACAACATTTATATATATGCGTGTATATATATATAATATAAATTAGTGTAGCTACAGTTTATATATATATAATATAAATATGGAAGCTTCTACAGTAGTAGGTGAATTTCATATGACTTTTTCTAAAGGTCTTTAGTGTTACTTATCCCCCCTGTATTCATCCTCTACCCTTCACTTATATACCTAACCCCAATTTAACTCTTTCTGCTTCATTATTCCCCTTTAACCATTTATACCACTGTTATTCTATCTCCTTCTCCTTGAAGCCTTCTGCTTCCATGCCCCTTATTAATTTCTTGACCTCTATACATATTATAAAGAAACATACCTATCTGAAGAGTGAAAGCTAACATTCATAAATGAGAGAAAACATTCTACCTTTATCTTTCTGGGTCTGTGTTACCTCACTCATGATGATTGCTTTCAGCTTCATCTATTTACCTGAGAATTTCATAAGCTTGTTTTTTCTTAATAGCTGAATAATATTATATCATGTAAATATACCACATTTTCATTGTCCATGCATCAGTTGATGGATATCTGGGATGTTTCCATTTCCTGGCTATTATGGATAGAATGGCAATGAACATGGATGAATAAGTCATCTCTGTAGTAGAACTTTAGTGTCTTTTGGATACATGCCCCCAAATGGTATAGCTATATCATGTGGTACATCTACTTTCAGTTTTGTGAGGAACCTCCACACTGATTTCCAAAGTGGTTGTAACAGTTTGCACTCCCACCAGCATTTATTATTATTATTATTATTATTATTATTATTATTATTATTATTTTAGCTATATGATTATATTAAGATTAAATCTACTTTTAATTTGCATTTCCATGATAGCTAAGGATGTTGAACAATAAAAGATATATTTTATCCACTTATATTTCATCTTTTGAGAATTCTGTTTAGTTCCATACATTAATATTTTCTTGATGTTTAGCTTTTTTAGTTCTTTGTATATTCTAGATACTAACCTTCTGTTAGATGTGCAGCTGGTGAAGATTTTCTCCCCATTTTGTGGAATGCCTCTTTACTCAAGAGATGGTGTCCTTCGATATACAGAAACTTTTTGGTTTTATGAGGTCTCACTTATTAATTGTGGATCTTATTGTCTGCATTATTGATACCATGTTTAGAAAGTCCTTTCCTGTGCTAGTAAGTTCAAGCATATTCTCTATTTTAATCTTAATCACTTTCAAGGTATCAGATCAAAGTTCTTGATCTATTATGAATTGAGTTTTCTAAATTTATCTATGATTTTCATTATTTCTTACCATCAACTGAGTTTGTATTTTTTCTTGTTTTTCCAAAATTTTGAGTTGCATCATTATGTCATTTATTTCTACTCTTCCTGGTTTATAATTGTAGGCAATTAGAGCCCAAAGTTTCCCTTGTAGGGATATTTTTAATATTTTCTAGAGGTTTGGTTATGTTGTTATGCTATGTTTTCATTTTCATTTAGTTTCTTTTTTTTTTTTTTTTTTTTTTTTTTACACTAGTATACTTTTAATTGGTTGAGGTTCAGATTTACCATTTTTGGACAAATTTGAGCAAGTTTGGGCAAGTCCAAACATGACTCAGAAGGGTGGTTGCAGAATTTGTTCTTGAGACATTGTAGGGCTTACTCAGGCCTCTCTCCCTTGTCCCTGAATGTAAGGGTATTATTGATAAATGGCCCTTTGTTGGGAGAGACACTTGTTTTGCCCCTTGCAGAGAACTGAAACCTAAATTCAGTTGTAAAAGTGGGAAAGTTTAAACCCTTCATAGAGAGGGCATCCATGCCACTTTTGTAAATCCACATACATTTCTGAATTTCTCAGAAAATCATACCTTTTCCTTTTCTGAGCATGTTTTTTCTAATAGGAATACTTCAGGATTTAGTTTCAAGAATTTTTTTAAAATTTCTTCTTTGATCCATTCTTCACTCAGTAATGAGTTTCTTAATATTCATGAGTCTGTACACATACTTACTAGGTTTTTATTTTTGTTTTTTTTTTGCTGTCAACTTTAGTTTTAAGTTATATTATAGAGAGATAGGGTAGATAGAGGTATTTTAATCTTGATTTTGTACAGATTCCAGGATGTGGTTTATTTTTGAGAAGCTTCTATGTGCTTGCTGAATAGAATGCATATTTTTTGATTTTTGTGTGGTACATTAAGTAGATATTTGGTAAGTCCATTTGGTGTGTGATGTAACTTAATTTTGATGTTTCTCTGTTTAGTTCTGTTCAGATGACCTGCCAAATGGCGAAAGTGGGGTATTTAAATTACCTACCAATGATGGGTTGATGTTAGTATGTGTTTTTAATTCCAGTAGTGCATTTTTGTGTGTGTATGTGAAATTGGGTGAAACATTTTTTTGGTGCATACATATTTAGGATAGCAATATCTTCTTGTTTAACTCTTCCCTTGTCCTTCTTCATCTCTTCTGATTAGTTTTAGTTTGAAGTCTATTTTGTCAGGTATTAGGATAGTGGTGACTGCTTCCTGCCTGTTAGATTGGAGTCCCGTTAGAGTGGAGTACTATTGCAGATCCTTTTTACTCTAAGACTCCTTATTTATTATTATTATTATTATTATTATTATTATTATTATTATTATTATTATTATTGAGACAGAGTTACTCTGTGTAGCCCTGACTGTCCTGGAATTAACTCAGTAGAGTAGGCTAGCCTCAAACTCACGGAGATCCACCTTCCTCTGCCTTCCAAGTGCTGGAATTAAGGGCATGTGCCACTACCACCCAACAGCTGTGCCTATCTTTAAAGCTGTATTTCTTATTTTTTTTATTGGCCATCATGTTTTTTTCTTTCTTTTTGTTAAAATTTTTAATTTATTTTACATACCAACCACAGTTTCCCCTTTCTTCTCTCTTCCCGTTCCCTCCCTGTACCTCTCATTTATTCCCCCCATCCACTTTTCCTCCCTTCAGAAAGAAGCAGGCCTCCCATGTGAGTCAACAAATCATGGCATATCAAGTTGAGGCAGGACAAACTCTTCCCCCTCCATCAAGGCTGGGCAAGGCATCCCAGCATGAGGAATAGGTTCCAAAAAGCCATAAAGCTGTATTTCTTGTAGACAACAGATATATGGGTTTTGTTTCTTGACTCATTCACATAGCTTTTATCTTTTTATTAGAGAACAGAGGTCATTAATATTTTAAAGTTATTTTTGAAAAGTGTGTATTGATTGTAGTCATGGTGTTGTTGATTTTTGGTGGTAGTGTTTGTGTTCTCAATGACTTTGTGTTTTAGTAACTATACTTTTGTATTTCTTTCTACAGGCTCTTGGCTATGCTCATTTTTCTCTTCAGCCCAAAATATTGCCTCCTATATTTTCTTTAGGTTTGGTCTGTTGGACATAAATAATTTTAGGCAGTTTATATCATTGAATGCTTTTTATTTCTCTTTTAATCATGGGAGATAATTTTGCTGGGTATATTAGTCTAGGTTGGATGTAATGATCTTTTAGGCATTGGAAGGCATTGCTCCAGCCTCTTCTGGCTTTCAACATTTTTATTCAGTTATCTTGATGAGATTTCTTTTTTTATATGTAATTTGTATTTTTTTTCTCTTGAAACTTCATTACTCTGTTCTGTATCATTAGTGTTTTAACTATGATTTGCTGTGGGGATTTTCTTTTCTGGTCTTATCTACTTGGTGTTCTGTGTGCTTCTTGTATCTGTATGGGTGTTTTTTTTCTTAGTATCTTTAGAAAAAATTTTCTTCTGTAATCTTGTTGAAGATCTGGTCTATGCCTTTTATCTGAGATTTTTCTCCCTCACATAGTCCTACAATTTGAAGATTTGGTCTTTTCATGTTATCTTCCATTTCCTGTTTCTTCTTTTTCTATGTTTAAAATTTTTTAAATATCCTTTGCTTATTTCATCTAGATCCACTACTTTATCTTCTAGTTCTGATAGTCTCTCTATAATCCTTTCCTTTGAGAGTTTTCAATAACATTGAGTATTGGGTTTTTAATTTTCCTTTTCATTTCAGCTTGCATCCTTTTTAATGTTGTTCTTTTTTTCTTGTCCCTTTATTAAACTCCATTTAAAAATACTTTATTGTTTTTACCAGTTCCATCAGCCTTTATTTGTGTTTTCTTGAGCATCAGTAGGATCTTTATTCTCTTTAAATTCATAGAACTGTCCCTTTAAGCTTCTTGAAGTCTTTGGTGAAGTTTATTATTGTTCTTTAAATCTTGTATCATTAGGTTCATCTTGGTAATTCTCACTGGTAGATATTTCTATAGGACTGATGGATTTTTTGGGGAGATGGGGGAGATTCTGCCTTGAACTTACAATAAGATCTGGGTGTGTGGACCTCTTTTATTAGTTGTATGTGTAATATGGGCAGAGAAAGTTGGGGTAAAAGAGGGATATATGGGTCAAATTGGGTCTGGAGGTTGAATATGAATTAGTTAAAATGAAGTGTCTACACATCTTTGTTCACACCTTGGAATTGTGAGGAGGGGAGAATCAGGGGGATTCATCTGGTTAAACCCTGGAGAAGGATATGCAGGATCTTGGGTAGATTTTTCAATTCTGATCATATTTTTCTTTAGTATATATTCATATTTTCACTTGAGTCTTACAGTTTCCTCTTCTTTATGTACTGATAATTTCTATTGCTATTTTCTTCCCTTATTCTGTCTTTGCACTGAACCAAGTTGCACTTTCTAACTGCATGTCCTCAGCACAGATTAATGATGAAGATTAGATTTACCCATTTTGAATCCAACTAAATTGTTAAATATATTGTTAATGAACATATATCTATCATGTTCAGTAAGAGCATATCAAAAACTTCTAGAGATTAGAATCTCAACTTATCAGGTCTATGTATCAATGTATTAATATAAAATTTGAGTATGGTAGATGACCCAGATTCTTGTTTAATTAAAATCTTGATAGGGAATATGTTTAGAAATATTAGCAATAAATATGTTAGGAACATTTTGATAAAGTTTTTGTTTAGCATATATTTAATTTCCTTTGGGCAAATATACAATAGAATTTTTGGTTAGTATAATAAATACAGATTTAATTTTGCAGAAACTACAAAACCTGTGTCTTTTTAGTTTATTCTTTTTTTTTTTTTAATTATTAGAACATTTTTATTGCAAGTCTTGGCTGTTAAATTGACACATGTGCCATGTGGATTTGATAGTCACAATCTGCTTATTTTCCCATTTTAAAATGTTTTTTTTTTTTTTAAAGATTTATTTATTTATTATGTATACAGAGAAGGGCACCAGATCTCATTGCAGATGGTTGTGAGCCACCATGTGGTTGCTGGGAATTGAACTCAGGACCTCTGGAAGAGCAGTCGCTGCTCTTAACCTCTGAGCCATCTCTCCAGCCCCCTTAAAATGTTTTTATATGTTATTTGAGAATTGCAAGGAAAAGAAAAAAGAAAAGAAAGAAATTCAGACAGTGGTGGCACATGCCTTTAATCTCGGCACACGTGAGGCAGAGAAAGGCAGATCTCCTTGAGTTTGAGTCCAGCATGGTCTACAGAGGGAGGTCCAGACAGCCAGAGCGACATGAAAAAACCCTGCCTCAAAAAATAATAAAAGAAAATAAAAAGAGAGAACTGTATACACTATGTATTTTTAAGCATTTTTTTAATTCATTCTTTGTGAATTTTACATCATGTATCCCAATCCTGCTCACCTCCCAGTACCTCCATATCCACCCCTCACCCTGCAGCATCTCCCCAAAAGACTCCTCCCAAGTTAATTAAAAACAAAACAAAACAAAAAGCCACCTCTGTCCTCCCAGCTTCTCTAACACCTCTTCATTTGTTTTAGTGTCATTAGGAGCCGTGGTGTGTCACACAGGCATAAAATACATTTTGACTGTATTCTTTCCTCTGCTTCAATGTTTCCCAGTCCCTCCATTCCTTCCCCACTAGCCCAACTTCACATTCTTTCTCTCTTAAAAACCATTCCCCGCAACACACACACACACACAAAACTAACAAAACAAAAATGCCTCCCACACTCACAAAAATCTCATGGACTCTGATTTATGTTGAATATCTCATCCTGAGAATGGGGACTTTCTTGGAGTGTGGCTGATATACCCAGCGTCACTGAAAAGTAATTTTCAGCCATTAATTGTAAATTGTTTCTTATCTAGGTGTGGACCTTTGTGCCATTTCCGCTCTTCTGTGTTAGAATTTTGTCTGGCTTGAGCTTGTGTACGTCTTGTGCATGCTTTCATAGCATCTTTGAATTTATATGTGGCTCTTGCATTAGGAAAGCATCATTTCCTTCAAGTTATCCACCACCTCTGGCTCTTTTTTGTTGTTGTTGTTGTTTTTCTGAGACAGGGTTTCTCTGTGTAGCTTTGGTGCCTATCTTGGATCTCACTCTGTAGACCAGGCTGGCCTCGAACTCAGAGATCCACCTGGCTCTGCCTCCCGAGTGCTGGGATTAAAGGCGAGCACCACCACCGCCCAGCTCCTCTGGCTCTTATAATCTTTCTAGGTCCTGAGCTTTGAGGGGAGTGGTATGATAAAGACATCATCTCATTTAGGACTGAGCACTCCAAATTTCTCTGCAAATTGTCCCATTGTAGATCTCCATATTAATTACTATCTACTGACAGAAGTGACTTCTCTGGGGAGAGATGCACTGGTCTATGGGTATAGCAACATGTCATTAGAAGTTGTTTTATTTCTTTGTTCATTTAGCAGAATAATAGTGGTAGGTTTCCCCCACTAGGGCCCATAACTTCTTTAGTCTCAAGTTCAACAACAGTGTCTGTTATGGGTCCCAATATGATCAAAGTACATTGTGTGGCATAAATAAAATTTAAAAAGTGGTTGGTTACCCCCATAACATTTGTGCTACTCTTGCACCAGTGGACATACCTCATCAGTCAGATCATTATTGTAGCTTGCAGCATTTTGAGCTCAGTGAGACTGATGATTAAGTTTTTCTCCTGGTAGCATGCATAACATTTTTCAGAACTATGAGTGTTAGTCACTAGGGATGAAGATTCTAGTTGAGTAATAGCTAGATTTCTCTGTGTTCTATGCCATAAATATGTATTGTCTTCTGCAACAGGGTTAAATTCCAATGAGAAATGTAAAAGAATATATGCTAAATGCTCTATACCCTCATACAATGTATATTTATTTTCTTATGTAATATTTTGCAATCTTTTTTATAGTTTATTTATTCATTTATTTTAAAATTAAATTTAAATTTATGTGTGAAGTTGTTTTGTCCTCCTGTGTTTGTGAACCACGTGACTGGTGCCTGAGGAGGCCAGAAGAGGATGTTAGATCCCTTGGAACAGGAATTGCAGATGATTGGAGCCATTGTATGGATGCTGGGAATTAAACCAGACCCTTTGAAAGATCAGGCAGTGCTTTTAACCACTGAACCATCTCTCTAGCCTCCTATAGTTAGTCTTTGAAGAAATTCTTTAAAAATATACAATATATATTTGATTGAAAGAAAGAGTTCCATAATGGGAAATAGTATTTTTTTCCTGGTTATTGATGAAAGTATCTACAACCTGAATGTACCGATAAACTACTGTCTATCTGGTACAGGCATTGGTGAAAATTTAGAAAATTATGAGTGCTTTGGTACATGATGGTAATCCCAGAGCCCAGGAGGCTGAGGTAGGAGGGTAAAAAATGGGTTGGTAGAGTGAGATCCTTTCTTACAAAATATAAGAGGGGTTGGGAGTTGCCTTAGTGGATAAAGTAGTTATACACATATACATGTTACACATGTACACCATACACATGTATGCATCTTCACACATGCACACACCCTATGCTTTGTCTTTTCATGTGCTCTTTGAAAAGTAAGAATTAGATACCTACCAGGCATGCTGGTGCACACACAATTTTAATTCCAGCACTTGGAAGGCATAGGCAGGTGGATCACTGTGAGTTCCAAGATAGCCAGAGCTATGTAGAGAGACCCTGCCTCAAACCAAACCAAAACAAAACAAAAAAAGAAAGAAAAAAAAAAACAAAATGAAAAGAAAAAGAATTAGACACCTGTAAAACTCAGAGAAAATCTAAAACTGATTTAAAATATGGTAACCACTTTAGCAGTAGCAGGGACAAATCTTCAATGAACACATGATTTAAGGAATATAAAAGCATAAAGGCATTGACACATAAATGAAAAATTACTTTTGTCCTAAAGGTGATGGGCAATAAAGTAGAGGTAAAACCTTTTCCTGACAGACAGGTTAAATGGTGGTATGAATGTATTAATAATGAGCTGCAGAAGTAAGGAGACTTGAAGCAAAATTTCTTCGTTTCCTGTTCTGTGTTGCACCTGCATATGCATGCATATGTATTACTGTATATCTTACCACAACTGTAAGGAGGAGGTGTTCATTCCCTATATTGCTACAGAATTCCAAGTAGGATGAGCTAGGAATGAGCTTCTTGCTTTTTGAACTTAAAAAACAAAACAAAACAAACTTCTTTGGTTATCATAGATCAACATCTGTTTGGGTAGATGGAGTGTAACCTTGATATACTTTTCTGTGAGCCTGATCTTTTATTTCCCCCAGGTGATTTGAATTAGATACTATAGTCTTCAATCACTCAGTCACAATTATTAGTCACAGACTGTGTCACAGCCAGTCAGCCTCAAGGAATGACCAAGTTCAAGTTCATCTCATTAGTATCAACCTAGGACATGACTTTTGCTACTGTTCCCATAGTTATGCAAAACAACTAGAGGATTTTTAACTATTCAAATATTGAAAATCAGTCCATCTTCCTGTTTGTGTGAAAACATACATAAGATTGAATATATTCTTTGTCCACTTATTTATTACTGAAAAATAAGAGAATGGGTGTGATATTTAAACAATACAAGTCTAAGAAATGGGAAATAAGGGTTTTCCCTGGACTCAAGATTTCACTCATTTCTCCCAAAGGCCACCACAAGTGACATTTTCCAATATTTTCCTTCCTTAAATTTTCTATTTACAACAATCATATATTTGTTTTTATATATTGTGTCCTATTAAATAGCGCAGATATATCTGACATATTTTCACCTAAATACATTTTTCAACACATCAAAGACTAGCTTTTTCTCAGTGCTGCACTTCACTGCATTGTGGTTTTTGGTATGGTCCTACACACATTGATTTATCTACAAGATTACATTTGCTTAGTTTTAGCTTTCAACTACATTATTCTTAGCTGACAAGTGAAAATTGTATATGTTAATGGTGCACACAAGTGCTTATATACACATATTGTGCTATGATCTAATCAACCTAATTCATGTATCTATAGTCTCATATACTTATCTATAGATTTAAGAACAGTCACAATCTGGTCTCTTAGAAATTTTCTGATAAATGTACATACTTTATCAAGTTTATCTCATATACAAGAATCCTCAATTATTTCCAGTTAAAACTCATTTTTGCTATTAAAAATAGTATTGTGGTGATCACTTCCAGAAATGTAAGATTGTAATTACTAATCATTAGAGACACCCCTACTGTGGATTGCTATTTCTAAGCATCCAAATTTTCATAGCTATTGTCTTCCTATGATGTTGCACCAACTTAATCTCCTGCAATTAATGTTTCAAAGTGCCCAGTTTCCTATTACATGTTATCAAACTTTTAATATTTGTGGTCAATCTTTGCAAGCAACCTCTCTTCCTATTTCTGTTCTTCAACTATTTTTAATTTTCTGTGTCTTAACATAGCATAAGATATGAAAGCTTGTAACATATTAGGGCTAGCCATAGATTGCAAACGTTGACTGTGTAGTCCCTTCTTGTAAGGAAGAAAGAGGTGCTTCTCTGAGCCTGCTTTCAATTTCCATGCTTCAATCCCTCTTTGCTTTAACTCTGCCCACATGCTGGTATGTGGCAGTGTTAATTGGGTATTCTGCTTTTGGAATCTCATGTAGAATGTTCATCCAACTCATTTACCACAAAATTAAAAAAAATGAAGAGAGTGAACACAGCCATTAGAGTTGTTGTGAATAATTTGAGTTAAATGTAAATGTAGGAAGAAAACAGGAAAACTACTATTAAGTACACCTTGCCCTCCACAATAGCGTGCAATACATTTTTACAAGGTTAATTATTCCCACCATCTATCTATCTATTTAAAAGCTGTGCAATTGAAATATGAATATGTCAGGTATTTAAATACTAACTTGCTTAAAATGTACTTTATTAAAATAGCATTATGCATATTTTAAAGTTAAAATTCTGTGCTCTGTAGATGTAGAGGTAAAAACTCCCATTTATTGTCCACTGAATGTGAGGAAAATTGGATTTGTCAGGAAGCTGATTGATATCTCGAAGTGTTTTGTTTTCAGTGACTGGCACTGCCGAGTTCCAACCATCTATCATCTAACAGGTAATTAGTCAGATTTCTCATCATGAGCCTTCAATCCTGCTGTTTTATTATTGAAATACCACAAACCAGTAGGCAATTTGAATGCAGATAAAGTTCTCTGTCATGGTCTTAAGGACAAAGACAACATTTTGCAATTTAGGAGTACTGAGTTTGAATAAAATTCACTGAAATGTAAGTTTGGGTCGTATATGAAAATAAATATGAAAGATTTAATTTGCTACCTCATTTTTTTCTTCACAGGGAAAAACTGAGAAACTGGATGTTGATAAAAGCAACCTAGTGTTCTAACATAAACTTATCTTATTATAACATTTTACAAGTAGAATGTTAAGTAGCAAATACAGACTGCAGGAAGAATAAAGATAGACAAAATAAATGAACTTGGTGGCCTTGGATGGCTTTCATCCATTTTCTAAGGTGTTTCGAGATGGTGGTAAAAGTAATTTCCAATTTACCATAGCTAATAATATTAAAAACTCCACAGTTCACACAACTGCTTCCTAGCAAGTTCAGATATTAAAATAACCGAAACTTTATCAACATTGTGTGTTCATTCTGGCACATTCTTCAGGCTTCTGAAGCTGAGCTCAGGCACTTTGGGATTCTCCCACAGTCCATCTAATGTTAAGCAAATCATTTCTCCAATAAGCATAGTAACTTCCGTCCATCCAGTATTACTTTCTTAGCTTAATTAAAAATCATTTATTATCTTTCAGAAAAGTGGGTCTCAGAATAATTGACTTTTCCCAGTTACCCCGAGTAATTACCCACCAGTGGGGTATAGTAGTGCCATTCTTTAAACTATTTTTATATGTGAATGAATATACTCACGTGTTCTCTCAAATATAAGTTAAATAATAATATTGCTTAATACTTTATATATAACACATATACTCTAAAATAAATTAGGTTGAACATTTATGTTTTTGTAAGACAGAATTTCATTCTGTAGCCAGGGTAGTCTGGAAATCAATATGTAGTCCAGGCAACTCTATCTCAATTTAGTAACACTCTCTCTCTCTCTCTCTCTCTCTCTCTCTCTCTCTCTCTCTCACACACACACACACACACACACACACACACACACACAGAGAGAGAGAGAGAGAGAGAGAGAGAGAGAGAGAGAGAGAGAGAGAGAGAGACAGAGAGAGAGAGACAGAGAGAGAGAGAGAGACAGACAGAGAGAGATGTGCTATGAGAATGGAAGGGGGAGTCTTTGGGAAGAAGGTTTTCAGCAGAAGAAGGGGAGAATTTGACAGAATAATAATAGGGTCTGAAAAGGACTAAAATTCATTGTTACATGCATGCATAAGACTGTAAAAGAATAAGAAATAAAAAGGAAATGTCACATCTCTGTTGTCATACAAGATGAAAAGACACTAGTCCCTTGAAGATTTTATTTTATTTATAAAACAATTTTGTAAACTTTAGTAAGTACAAGCTGAAACCTTAAGTCAGTTTCCAAGCTTTACCTAACTCCCCGTCCCCTCCAACTGGCTTGAACCATGGTACCTAAAATTATTGATATTTGCTTCTGGTCGTAAGAGGATGGAAATTTTAGTTGTCTATACTGACCGCGTGACTACACTGAGGTACAGCAACACTGAGTCAAGAATTCCTTGTGACAGGCGGTAAACTGTGTCGGGCAGTACATCATTTACTCATTTAACTCCCTGGAAGTGAAATCTTACTGTCAGTCTCACTTTGTGGACTGGATACTGAGGTTGCAGGTAACCCCTCTTGCTTCAAAGCCCCGAAGCAAATGGAACTAAGATTTAAACACGGTGCTTTGACTTTGCCATTGGTCTTAAACACTCATTTCTCTTCTTGCTGGTACCAAGGCACTTTGCCTTTTAATTGTATTTCTTTGTTCACAGTCAGGGAAAGACCATGCCCATGTCAATTGGAATGTAGGGAGATTGGTGAGGAGCACACAGGAGCACCAGAATTTGTATATACTGATACTTCTCCTTGTAGATACTGCCTGCTGGTCTTACAGGACAGCTTCAGACAGCACTGTTATTTCTTATCCCACATTGCTCGCAACTGAAGCTCAGCGGTGCAACAACCCATAGAAAATCACACAGCTGTAAGTAGCAGAATTGGAATGGCTCACTTCAAGAATCATGAACTTATTTTTTTTAAATAAACTCAATTACACTTTTGAAGTATTTAGAAGGCATTTGGTACATTGGAAAACAGCATATTTTGGATCCAGAAAGAACTATGTTAAAACCCCCCAAAACCCAAATCCCATAATTTACTATGAGGACACCTGGAGTGTCTTGGCTACTTTTCACCATGCTTCTCACCTCTAAACATGAGGATAGATCAGAATACTTATCCTAGCAACCCCATGCCCCTGGCATGTTCAGGCACTGGGCAGCATGCCTTCTTCCTGTAAGCCTCTGTTTCCACTCTTTTGAAAACTATGTGGACTTTTTTGAGGCATAATATTTAAGTGATAGATGTATTCAGCATTCATTTGGCTTAAATGGGCTTTGTTGTAATCAGTGCATTCTTTTTTATTCTTAAGATGTTTATCAAATCAGTTTAATACACATGTGAGTGATTAAGAAAATTAGTTGGCCAACACCAAAGCTTTTAACAAACCTTCCTGTGAGGATAGTGTGTATTATTTAAGGCCCTAGCTATGCAAAGTTTGTGGTGATATATTGAATAGCCTAATAAACTTTCTTGAGGGTCAGAGGACAGAGCCAGCTACTAGATTAGAAACAGAGTCAGGCAGTGGTGGCACACACCTTAATCCTATGCTTGAGAGCTCATGCATTTGCTTGGGAAGCATACATACCCTTAATCCCAGGAAGTAATATGGCAGGGCAGAGAAAGGTATATAAGGTGTGAGGAAACAGAAACTCTCTCTTTTTAGGCTAAGGGTTTTGTAGAGGTAAGAACTAGTGGCTGGCTGATTTGCTTCTCTGATCTTTCAGCTTTCACCCTGATATCTGGCTTTGGGTTTTGTTTTGTTTTTTTTTTTTTTTTTTATTAAAAGACCATCTAAGATTTGAACAACAAAGTTTGTCATTGGATGCTTTTTCAAGTATTTCTTAGTAATATATTCCTTAAAGTGTAATAAAGTTAGATCATTTGAAGTGCTGAATAACAATTCAGGTTTCAGCATTCTACTCAAGAGATAGTGAACTACAGTCTCTGGGAGAGAGGTCCAGGAATCAATGCTATCCATGCAAATAGGTGATCATGTTGATGTGTTAATTTCTCTTGGCCTAATTTCTACCAAGACATAAGGATGTGTTAAGATTCTAGATTCTAGGGATTTATGGTATAATGTAAAATGGTAGTTATTCAAACATATAAATCCTAAGTCAACATGATAAAAGTCAAAGCACAAGGAAAGGCACCAAAACTACACAGAGAAACCCTGTCTCAAAAAACCAAAGCAAACAAACAAACAAAAAGCCAAAGCACAAATATATAACGAATGTTCTAGGAAAGTTTAGCAGAAAAAATGACCATAGAAATCACAGTGAATTGATTACTTCTGGAGCATGACAATTGACTTCCTTCCTTACTTGCTTCCTTTCTTCCTCCCTCTCTTTTTTCTTCTATACCTAATTTTTAAAAGTTATTTATTTATTCAATTATTATTATTTTATGTGCATTGGTGTTCTGCCTGCATGTATGTCTGTGTGAGGGTGTTGGATCCCCTGGGACTGGAGCTACAGACAATTGTGAGTTGCCATGTGGGTGCTGGGAATTGAACTTGGGTCCTCTGGAAGAGCAGCCAGTGCTCTTAACCACAGAGCCATCTCTCTGGGCCCCTTAAAAAAATTTAAGGCTGGGCAGTGGTGGCACATGCCTTTAATCCCAGCACTGGGGAGGCAGAGCCAGGCGGATCTCTGTTAGTTCAAGGCCAGCCTGGTCTATAGAGCGAGATCCAGGACAGGCACCAAAACTACGTGGAGAAACCATGTCTAGAAAAACAAAAATTTAATTTGAGTAATAACCATACATAGTTATGCGGTGCAGTGTGATGACTTATTACGTGTAAACATTGTGCAGTGCTCAAACAGAGACCATTAATATTTTCATCTTCTTATTGTTTCTGTGTGTTTGGAGGCTTTGTATGCCTCTCTTGTAGTTCTTTATAAAATGTGTAGTAATTTTCTGCAAACTACAGCCACCCCACTTTGCTGTCACATATCAGGGTCTGCTCCTCCTGTCTGACTGTACTTTTGCTCACATTACTCTACCTTCTTTCACTTTCTTCCTTCCTGGCCCTTTCCAGCCATTAGATATCACTCTTCTGTTGAGTTGGAGTTTGAAAGATGGGTGGAATTTCACCAAGGAGAGAGTGGAAATTTATGACAGAGGATCTTCCAAGGAAAGGAAAAGATAATTTAAAAGGCTCATGTATGAAGTAGAGCAATCATGTGGCACTTGGGGAAAGAGCAAATGAAAAGTCCCTTTGGCTGGTGACTTTAGAATAACAAGGGACACATAGATCTCAAACCAACTAAGTAAAAATGATTACTTGGAAACAGGTCAGAGTGTGGTGACCTTAGAGGTAGGGCTTGTAGTTGGTTTTGATTTTGACTAATGTGGAGCAGAGGAATGACATGATATACTTTGTGCTTTCTGGAGTCAGTCATGTTGATGCTCTGTGGAGATCAGATTAAATGGACCAAGGTAGTCAGTTATCACCCCGGAAAGTATTGTACTAAACCAGAGGAGGATGAGTGTAGCTAGAGTTTTCCTGCCTTGCCCACAGTCAGGACAAATCTTTGTCACCCGCCAGTCCCACAGCCACTCAGACCCAACCAAGTAAACACAGAGACTTATATTGCTTACAAACTGTATGGCCGTGGCAGGCTTCTTGCTAACTGTTCTTATAGCTTAAATTAATCCATTTCTATAAATCTATACCTTGCCACGTGGCTTGTGGCTTACCGGCATCTTCACATGCTGTTTCTCATCATGGCGGCTGGCAGTGTCTCCTGACTCAGCCTTCCACTTCCCAGCTTTATTCTCCTCCTTGTCCCGCCTATACTTCCTGCCTAGCCAATGGCCAATCAGTGTTTTATTTATTGACCAATCAACAACATATTTGCCATACAGAACATCCCACAGCAGATGAGTGTAGCTGTGATGAGAGCTAATGTGAGAAGAGGTAACATGATGCATGCTGGACACATGTATGAGAAAGATAGGACACCAGCATTCCTGGCAAATGGAACAAGAAGAGGCAGACAAAAGTAGGGAGGATTTTGAGTCTAATAAACAACAAGAGAAGAAGGAACATTGGAATCAGAGAAAAGGAAGGAGCATAGATCTTACATGATGGCTCTGAGCTCTCTATTTTCATTCCATTAGGGATGTAGAGTAGTCTGTTTTATACGTGGATGGACCTGGAGTTCATAGGAAAGGTCTAGCTCAGAGACACAAATTTGAGAATCATCAGTTTGTGAATAGCATTTAAAATCATGAGATGGAAGAGATCTCCCAGGATTCTACCCAATACCTAACAATTCTAGAAATTAGCAAAGTATTTTGTAATTAAGAACAAAGGATTCTTTCCCTCGATCCTTGCCCTTCATTACCCCCACTCATGTCCAGACTGTTGATGAGTGGGGGTAATGAAGGGCGAGGATCGAGGGAAAGAGAGCTTGGGGGAGTGGGAGATCCCAGCTGGATCAACAACAGAGAGGGAGAACAAGGAATAGGAGACCATGGTAAATGAAGACCACATGAGAATAGGAAGAAGCAAAGTGCTAGAGAGGCCCACAGAAATCCACAAAGATACCCCCACAACAGACTGCTGGCAATGGTCGAGAGATAGCCCAAACTGACCTACTCTGGTGATGGGATGGCCAAATACCCTAATTGTCGTACTAGAAACCCCATCCAACTACTGAGGGATCTGGATGCAGAGATCCATGGCTAGGCCCTGGGTGGAGCTCTGGGAGTTCAATTAGCGAGAATGAGGAGGGTTTATATGAGTGAGAATTGTTGAGACCAAGGTTAGATTAAGCACAGGGACAAATAGCCAAACGAATGGAAACACATGAACTATGAACCAATGGCTGAGGGGTCACCAACTGGATCAGGCCCTCTGAATGGGTGAGACAGTTGATTGGCTTAATCTGTTTTTTTGGAGGCACCCAAGCAGTGGGACTGGGTCCTGTGCTCATTGCATGAGCTGGCTGTTTGAAACCTGGGGCCTATGCAGGGTCGCTTGGCTCAGCCTGGGAGGAGGGGACTGGACCTGCCTGGACTACCAGGCAGGTCCAGTCCCCTGAGTCTACCAGGTTGATCTCAGTCCTCGGGGGAGGCTTTGCCCTGGAGGAGGTGGGAATGGGGGGTGGCAGGGGGGAAGGTGAGGGGGCGGGAGTGGGGAGAACAAGGGAATCCGTGGCTGATATGTAGAACTGAATTGTACTGCAAAATCAAAAAAAAAAAAAAAAAAAAAGAACAAAGGAGAATTTAATTTCTATAATACTCAGAAGTTAGTGTGTGTGAGCATGTGTACACTCACAGACACACACATTTCATGTCAGGCGTCACACTGTTCTAAAAGATTTACATTTAAATCTTTACAGTATTCTAACAGTGGTGGTACCATTATGGCTCTTGCTTTTCTCGACAAAACCAAGACTGGGAAGTAAAGTTACTTGCCTGAGGTCATAGGTGTCAAGAGGAAGAGTGGGGGTGTGACTCTTCAGTGTTGCTTCTTAGTCACAGAGATAAGGTGAAAACTTTCAAAATGCTATTTTTTTTTAATTTATTTTAATTTATTTTGCAATACAATTCAGTTCTACATATCAGTCACGGATTCCCTTGTTCTCCCCCCTCCCGTCTCCCTCACCTTCCCCCCAACGCCCCCCCCCATTCCCATCTCCTCCAGAGTCTACCAGGTTGACCTCAAAATGCTATTTTTATTCCTAATGTAAATACAGCCACTTCATAACTGGGTATGCTGGCCAGCCCCTAGCACTCAGAAGGCTTAGGTGGAGGGTAGGGCTAAGTTTGAGAATAGCCTGGGCCATGTAGATAGAACTTGTCTGGAAGAAAGTCCTAAAAATCTGTGATTTATAAACGACTGCTTTTGGTGCTGCACCCCTGTCATCCTAGCACTTGGAGGGGGGTGGGGTCAGGGAAATCAGAAATTCAAGGTAATGATATATATATATCATATATATATATCATGATAATGATATATATATATCATATATATATATCAAGGTAATGATATATATATATATATCTCCTACCCTGGGCTACATGAGATCCTGTCTTGAAAATAAACTATTATCATTTATTTCTATAAGTGAATAAGGAAACAATTGCAGAAAAATATTTGTATATATACATGACAAACAGGAATTCTAGAATTAGTTCAAGATTTTGGAAATCAAGACTCCTTTAAATTTGATACATGAGTAGTGCTCCTTCCTACTTATTGCATCTTTCTTTATCCCGAGTGGATTCTTACTTGAGATGGCTTCTTGGACAAGAATTAGAAAAATAATGGTCGAAGATGCTGCTTTAGGTCAGAAGGTACTAATTCTATTAGGCCTCACTTTAACTTAGTTTTACTACAAGGAAAGTCTCTTAAAACAAAGATGGTCAGAGATAGACTTCAGCATTGTGTTACTAGTTTCTGCCTGTTCACTAATTTATATTGGTGATATCTAAGCTTTGAATCATTTTCAAAAAGAGGAAATTTTGTTTCACTTCAATATGCTGTAGTATACTAATAGTTTAAAAGTATTTTGAAGGGAAATGCTAATTCAATCAAAGGACATTGCACCGCTTCAAAACCTTGCCCATGCAGATATCCTTGATTATTAATTCATTGACTCATAAATAAAATATAAGGTATATTAATTTTGACTTTGCATTCAGTTTCATCTTAAGGCCACATTCTGCCCTTTTGCATACCAGTTGGTGTTCCCAGCAAAGGTGTTTCCATAACCACCACAGCAGTGACACACCTGCCAGACCTGAGAAGCATTGCCCATGAGAGCCCACAAGATACTGCTTTTCAAAAACACCTAAGTGATAAGGATGGGAAGGGCGCAGACAAGAAGAAATGTTAGGAACATTCAGATAAATTTTTGGATGGCAGTAGATAGAGTTGTGGTTCAATCAGTCATCCAACCTCTACCACTGTGCAGACTTTGAAGAAAATCTCTTCTTATAAAAGTGTCTGTGAGATTTGATATCTTCTGCATAAGGCTATAAATACTGGATGTCGTTTCTTAATACTTATTATTATTATTGTTGTTGTTGTTATATGATGTTATTTGATATGGATATTATGAATTATGCTATTGAAGATAAATGAGGTCAGATCTTTCCTGCTAAGGCATGTACTACCTAAGCCTAGAGGAGAGAAGCCATAGATACAGCTGTAGGTCATGGATGTAGTAAAAATTAACCCAGAATTTTAATGAGATGGGAAACTTCACTTAGTAGTAGTGACCAGTTCTTTGGGTAGAAAGATCAGTTGAAAAAACTCATAAGGAAAATGACACTTGAGGATATCAGGGATATAAGTCTAGGGGTGACAGGCCAGAGCTATGTAGGAAACCTGCTTGTGATGCATGCATTGAGGATTGGTTAGGTTGTGGAATTAATGTGTGTGGTTGTTGTAATGATAGAGTCAAGGGAGGGTATAAGGCTGAATTTAGTCAATGAAAGGGAGATATTTTGGATGTTTATTCCCTGATACAGGGAGAACAGTTGGTAGTAAAATTTGAGAAAGGAAGAACGGAGGATGGAGAAGGAGCAATGAAGGTTATCTATCGGGTTCTTAGGGTAGATGAGCAAGAGGGATTAAGGACATTGGAAGAAGTGGTTATGGGTTCAGGTTTGTTTTTGTAGAGTTTGAGTTTGCATCAGAGTTTTCAAGTGTAAATGTCCTGTAGGAAGCTCAGAGATGGGCCCAGAGCTTAAAAGAAGCATCCATTTTGAAATTATTCACATTGGAAATTATTAGCATGTCATCACTGTGATGGCTCTTGTCTCTCACCCTTGTTTCCCAGAAAGTAGTTTGTTTGTTTTTTTTTTTAAATTTAACTCAATAAGCTTCCTTTTTGTGGCACAGTTACTCAAGTTCATAAAAATGTATTCTTCATAAGCAAAAAAAGGAAAGTAATCGTACTTACATTATGGGTTTTGGGTGAAAGGATGATGAACCATAGTGTATAAAAGGTGTAGTATTGAAGACTGCCAAGGCACCAGTCCTACTTAGTTGTTACTCTTGTGGTTATTGTTACTGCTCTTGTTTAATAGCCAAGATAGTTAAGACTTGGAGGTTGTCCATTTAAACCATTACTTCAAGTTGCATACACATATAAGGAGTGGGACATGAGCAAACCTCAGAGGGGAAGTCTTTTGAGTCTTTTTGAAGTGCTAAAAGAACATCATGCTCCGTACATGCTCAGCAAGCATTCTAACAGTGAGCTACACCTGAAATCCCTTGTTTGTTCAAGATATGGTTTTACTATTATTCTCTGACATGCTTCCTTATGTCTACCTATTGTATACCACTATATCCTACAATCTAGAATAGTAATTACCCTTGGCATCTGTTATAGGATTTGGCCCTTTGAATCATTCATAACAAAATTGTTATCTCCCTTGAATTGTCATTGCTGTCTGTACTGGTTTCCTATTAGACTGTAAGCTTCTGGAAAATTATACTATTTATACTTCATAGTTTTACCTTTTCAGTACTAGCCAACTGTCTGACAGATAGAAGGTTCAGAATCATAGCTGTTGAATACTGAAAGGTTTTATCTGAAGCCTCAGGGTGATAGTACATAATCTAAAGCTTTGTCCTAGGAGTAGTATTGTAGAGTATTTTCTGTAGGCTCTCTCTCTCTCTCTCTCTCTCTCTCTCTCTCTCTCTCTCTCTCTCTCTCTGTTTTTTCAAGACAGGGTTTCTCTGTGTAGCCCTGGCTGTCCTGTCACTAGCTCTGTAGACCAGGCTGGGCTTAAACTAACAGCAATCTGCCTGCCTCTGCCTTCCAAGTGCTGGGATTAAAGGTGTGATAAGTCTCCTCATTAGACATTTTCTAAGTTTCCTTTAACTTTCCAAAGATACTATATTTTGGGTAATGGTGATTTACTCATAACATTCTTAATGCTTGGATAAACAAAGCTTTTTTGATGTTAATTAAATTTAAATGTGAAATTATTTTTCTTTATTCTCTGTCACATATAAAGAGATCTAAGTCCTAGACTGGCTTATATTCCTGAGTTGAGATGTACTGCTCCAGCAGAGGAAGGCCCTGCAGAATTTGCTGGGAAGCAAGTGAGGAAATAGACGATTTCTTTGTAGGAATAACAGATGCTGCTTTGCAAACAGCAAGTGTATCAATTTCTCTCCAAAAACTGTTTTCCAAGAAGAAGCAGAGATCAGTTCCTTCCTTCTCATGGATGAGACAGAATCGCTTGGTTGTCTGCCCAACTGTTTGGGAGCTTCCAAATGTTCACTGGTAGTATTTGGGGAGTTTGCCTTTTAGCTTCTGTGCCTTTTACTAGTTGTGGTATTCAGATAACATGAAACACAAGAGGCAGGGTTTTGATTTTGAAGTAGTGACTGTAGAATCTTCAAACTATTTAGAGTAGTTGTTAAGTGACACTTTACTATTTGAAGTAATTGAAGCTGTCAAAGGCTGAAGTTGTCCCATCCACACGCAGTTCTCTCTCTGCAGTGTCAGAGACCAAGGGAACTAGGATTTTTTTTTTATTGGTTTTATTTTTAGCTTGTGTCAGTTGGTCATGCTGACTGAGGGCTGACACTAAAGCCAGCATATAATGAGATGTCATGAGTTGTTGCTTTTATGCATTCACCTTGGGACAGTCATTATACCAAGTGAACAGCTCACAGCTTCTCTTCCTGTGGCTCCTAGTGCCATCTCTGCTTCCTGTGGTTCCTTCAGTCATCTTTACCCCTCTCCCGCCAGCACCATCTCTAGCCAGGGATTTCTACCTCTATTGCTGGAAATTCCGGATCCTCGGGACTCCACTCATGTCTGAAGTGAAAGACTGCTTTCTCATTGAAGTGTTTCATGGAGAGTGCCAGGAAGCTGTGCACAAAGTTAATAGGAAAAGATGCCCGGCCTTATACACTGACATGCTTCTGCATTCACTTGCAGGCAACAGGTATAGCTCAGTAGAGCTGAGCATAACATTCAATGAATGCCACTGTCCAGTGACTAAACAAGCTCACAGGCGGGATTTAAGAATGCTGCTCAGTTCCTGAAGTGACCATGCAACATGTGAAAGACCCATGCTCTTAGTGCGACCTTAAAGTGCTGTCTACTGTGATTCAAGTGAATTGATTTCTATTCTGCAGTTTGGACTTAGCAGGTTGTCAAAATCTAGTTTTTAATGATGATTATTGTAATAATAAAACAAATATGAAAGTGCCAATGGATGTCTCATAATCATCATAGTAGAACTAGTAAAAATAAAATGTTTCTGTGAAAATAATGTTACCATGAAAATTCCTGTTTCTGTCTTTTAGTGGATAAGATATAAACATATTTCATAAAAGGCTATGTATTCATTTTGTTGTTTGTACACTTCAAAGTAAAGTTGTTGTGCTATGGAGCATATACATCTCAATTTTAGTCTATACTATGTTTTTCGTTTATCTTTCTACTATAAATATTTTTATTGCTATATGGACTTTAAAACTAAATAATTTTAATAGTTCTGTAATAGTTTATAAAATCATTTTTATGCAGTTTAGTCAATTAGTTTTCTACTGTTTTAGTATCTTTACTGAGTTATAATTTCAGGACTCCCCCCCCCCCCCAAGACTGGGTTTCTCTGTGTAGCTTTGTGCCTTTCCTGGAACTCACTCTGTAGCCCAGGCTGGCCTTGAACTCACAGAGATCCACCTGCTTCTGCCTCCCGAGTGCTGGGATTAAAGGCGTGTGCCACCACTGCTCGGCTTTTCAGGACTTCTTAAAAAGAGTTTATAATTTAAAAAATTAATTTTGGAAGTAACCAATTTGATTTCATTCATGGGATGTTCAAATTGCATTTTGGGAGAGACATTCTTAACATACATATGCACCTGCTTACCACTTTATTTGTGTGGCCTTGTGAGAGGTGCTGTGTTTGTGAAGAAATAAAAGTCTTAGGCTCTCAAGGAATCATCACCATGAGGCTGTGTCAGATACATGCATGGGCTCCCTCAGTTTCAAGGTCAGATACTCCTGTGCTTGTGATGGCTTTTCTTCAGCAGCATATTCAGAGATGGACCACCCACCACTAGACACAGGTTTACTTCCCCTACTTCCTTCTCTCCTTTTTTTGGGGAGGTGGGTAGAGTCTTGCTATGCAGCCCAAGGATTCAGATTTTCATTTCTTCTACCTCAGCATCCAAGTGCTTGGATCACACATGGCTCTGACTGCCCTGGTTCTTAATGGCACATGCCATTTGAGTTTGCTGAATTATTAATTACCATGCTACTTAATTAAATACTTACACTAATACCACTAAGATATAAATAGCCAATAAGCAAAATATCTTCCACAGTTTTATTAGACATTTATGTAGGTGACTTTTTTTGAGGGGCAGGGGTGGAAAGGCCCATTTTCAGCAAGCATGACTTTATAAAATTCAAAACCATACAATGGTCCCAAACACCTACACCTATTCATTATTTTTCTCTGCAACTAGAACCTTCACTGTTTATTTCTTTCAACAAACGAGGGGACTAAAATTCTACTATATTATTCAATTAAACCAAAGAAACACAGCAAGAGGCACTGAAGACAGGATTACTGTTCAGAGGCTTTCCTAGTTTCATGTACTGCTTATTAAGTCATGTTTCAATTAGGGCATCATTTCATATTCCCTGGTGCCTCATGCAAATGCAAAGTGCTTAAGTTAAGGAGATTAAGTTTTTAAGAACTCCAAATTGCTTTTGAACATAAATTCCAGGAAGCAGACTCACCTTCAGAATGAAAAAGGAGCTTGAAAGTCTAGGATTGTGCAATTGGCTGTTTATGCTTATATTGACTGCATTTTGCCCTCCGTTTAAGCATATTTAGAAGTGGGGCAGAGATCCAAGCAATCTTCCTGCCTCAGCTTTCCAATGCTTAGCTCATTGTATGAGAAACCAAGTTTGATAAAATGAGCTTATAAGGTTTATCAGATTTAAGGGTCACATTTTCTTCTGCTATTTCTTTCAAGGTTTTTTTTTTTTTTTTTTTTTTTGAGACAGGGTTTCACTTTGTAGCCCTGGCTATCCTGGAACTCACTCTATAGACTAGGCTGGCCTCAAACTCATGTAGATCCACCTGCCTCTGCCTCCTAAGTACTGGGATTAAAGGTATTCGCCACCACTGCCCTCAAAAGTATTTTTACTACATTTATTATTTACGTGTATGTGTCTGTATATCAATGTGGAGGGACAGTTTGTGGGAACCATTTCTCTGCTTTTACCATGTGGCTCCCAGCGATCAAGCAAGCACCTTGGTCAGTCATTTGACTGACCCTTTCTGTATTATTATTATTATTATTATTATTATTATTATTATTATTGTTGCCTTGGGTTTTTGGGACAAAATTTCATTATACAGTCACAGCTGTTCTCAAGCTCATGATCCTCCAGCTTCAGCCTACTGATTGTTAGGAGGTTGGCAGGTAGGTTTATTTCCTCTTTTGCTTGTTGTGTTGTGCTGTGTAGTGAGACTGTTGACAGCCACAGAACCTAAGTAAGTGTAACATTCACAACACATCTTAGAAGTAGTGCATCGAATAAACTCTTACCCAACTTATTGCTGATTACACATTCATTTGTTTCAGAATTGCATGTTTTCAAAGCCCACTGAAGATTTTGCTGAAAATAATTATAAAAAGCACAGTATATTAAGACAAATAACAATACTTAAATGAACAAACATACATATTAAGCAGCTAATGGTTGACATGACAAGGTAAGTCGAAATAATAAAATGGATATAATAACATTTTAAAAATTATTGCATTAAGAAGTGCAAAGCAGGACATATGGTGGTAAAAAAGACTTTCTAATGCATCGAGATCAATGCATGCACAGGCAATATACAATGTATCCTCATAAATATGGAATGAACACAGTCTGTTGGCACTTGATTTCATTATTTGTTTGGTGCAGTGATGCGGTGGTGCCAGAATGTAGTCCCAGATCTTTGGGAGGCCGATGCAAGAGGATGGCTTGAGTCCAGAAATTTGTGGGTGGCCATCCTGGACAATAAATTGAGACCCTGCTTCCAAAACCAAACTATCACACTCTGATGTTAAAAACAAACTCATACTGAAATTATTTTTTCTTACTAATTGGATATGAGCAAGTACTCACACACAGTAGTTACTGCACTTTGAAAAATAAGCTAATTTTCAGATATTGGAGAGATCAGAGAAAGAGCAAGGGGAGAGAGAGAGAGAGAGAGACAGAGACAGAGAGACAGAGACAGAGAGAGACAGAGAATGAGAGCAAAAGAGCCAGTTTATTATTCATTTAATTATTGCTGTTGTTTTGTTTTCTTGAGACAAGGTCTATCTACATAGCCTTGGGTGTCTTGGAACTTGCTATGTAGACCAGGCTGGTCTGAAACACACAGAGATCTGACTCCCAAATGCTGGCATTAAAGGCATACACCACCACACCTTGAGAAGGATATTTAAAAAAAAAAGAAGAAGAAGAAGAAGAGGAAAAAGAAGAAGAAGAAGAAGAAGAAGAAGAAGAAGAAGAAGAAGAAGAAGAAGAAGAAGAAGAAGAAGAAGAAGAAGAAAACACTAAGGAACTTTGTTGTTTTGTAAACTACTGAAATCTTTCTTACATTGAAAACAAATCATGTTTTCATTGAACGAGTTGCATATTTTTGCTAATACAATGATCTATATGAGCTTTCCTTTCTCCTGTGGGTAAAAATAGTTTATTTATTTGTTTGTTTAATGTCAAATTCTTGATATTTGACTTAGGCATGCCTCAGACTCATGGTCGTCCTGTTTTAGCTCCCCCTGTACTGGGATTACAGGGGGACACTAATATGTTTAGCAGAAAAGAGTCAGTTTTTATTGAATTCTGCAAGTAGGTTGTACTAACTCAAATCCCTCAACAATAGTATCATAGATTGTTCTTGATGAAACTTACCTTGATTAAAACAGTTAATATTAGTATCTTGAAAGTCATGAGCTAGGGAGATGGCTCAGTGGATAAAGTATTCGCCATGAAATCTGAATAACTGAGTCCAGATCCCCAGCACCTAGGTGAAAGCTGAGCACGGATGCACACATCTGAGACCACAGTGCTAAGGGATTGGAGACAGGCAGATCCTGGAGCTTATGTTACTGAATTAGTTGAGATATGGGTTCAGTGAAACCTGACTCAAAAAGAATGGGGTACAGTAGAAGATAGCCAATGTTGTCCTCTGTCCTCCATATGAACATGCACAAACTGTGTGCACTCCACCTTCGTCCCCTACCCCGCCCACACACACAAAAAGAAAAGATTGAGCTAGGCATGGTAGTCATCTTGGTTAGGGTTACTATTGCTGAGATAAAATACCATGGCCAAAAGCAACTCAGAGAGGAAAAGGTTTATTTTGCCTTATAACTTATAAGTTCATCACCCAGAGAAGTCAGGGCAGGAGGTCAAGATAGGAACCAGGAGGCAGGACCTGACATGGAAGCCAGAAAGAAATGTTGCCTATTGGCTTCTTCCTCATGACTTGTTCATCCTGCTTTCTTAAACCATCCAGGCAACACCATAATAGGTTAAGCCTTTCCACATCAATTACTAATTAAGTAATTCACTACATGCCAGTCTGGTGGAGGCATTTTCTCAACTGAGGTTTTCTCTTCCAAAATGGCTAACCTGTGTCAAGTTGACATAAAAACCATCCAGCACAATGGTGCATACATCTAAAGCCTCTATTTTGGATGCTGAGACAGGTAAACAGCAGATTCAAGGTCATTCTGAGCTTCATAGTGAGTCTACGGCCCCTTAAACAAAGAAAATATTTATTTCCGAGAGAGAAGAGACTGGGAATCTAGAATGGGGCTCATGAGAGAGGGAATAAGGGACTTTAAGGGAGGGGGAGGAGGGCAATAGAAGACATGTGACACTGAAAGAGGAAGACGGAACATAGCAGACAGAAAGGGACAGTGGAGACAAGAGGCAGGGAGTTTGGGGAGAGAGGTGTGTGAGGGACTAACTGAACTAAGTATGTATGAAATTTCTGTAAAAAAACCTGTTACTTTGTAAGTTAATTAAAAATAACAACCCCAGCAGAACATTGAATGCAAGTGAGATTCACTCTTGCCAAATACCAATACTCTCAAAAGGGTTTGTTTTATTTTTTTCTAAATAATCAAGAAAATACTCTACCAAAACCAAAAATGACATAATAGATTATATGTATTCTATTAACAATGGATTATCTTATTGAATGGGACTTTTAGAAACAGAATATTTCTCTCATTAAGAGATATTGGATATAGTAACACTGGTGTGATTTTTAATATTTCACAACTCATAAATGAAGAAAGAATGGTTATTGTATTTTGTATCTATATATGCTATTAATTAATGAGCTATTTATAACATTACCAAGTTTATTCTAATTTTATAGAATTAGAAGAGATATTTGTTCAGGCCAGTGAAAAGGAATGGAACCCACTGTGGCTGGTTTAGGCAGAACAGGACTTATTACAGGATGTAGAATTGTGGCTCTGACAAATAGACAGTGGACGGAACTTTGAGGGTTGTCTGTAAGAGCCACATTAAAGCACGGGTGCTAAGGGAACTGCTGTTCCTGCCATGACCAGGAAACTATCTTGTTAACTGGGACGCTGCCTGAAAAGTACCAGCTCCTGTCTCCAAGCTGCCTCTCCCACAATGTCTACAGCCAAGAACACGCCTGGTGTCACTTCTTGGTCATTTTCTCCAGATTCAAATTCTAGTCTTGCATGATGTGCAGCTCACGGCAGAAATCTAGAAAGCTAATTATAAGGAAACTAGAGAAGTTTTTTGTTTGCTTGTTTGTTTTATCTCAGGATTTACAGTATATTAAAAGAGTGGACAAAACATTCCTCACATTCATATGATATACCATAGAAAATAAAAAGAACACACAGGAATGCCAAGGTTAATTACGTACTCGAGCCTTAAATGATGATATATGCAGTTCATTAGTTTTATACATTTAGATTTAAGACATAGATTACTTTTCATAACTTGCTTAGTTGAATCCTAAATTCTCCTTTTTACCAAGTTTCCAAACATGCTTTTTGCATGCTCATTCAGCATCTTAGTCTTCTTGATTTCTCACTCATTTGCTTTAGTCCTCATATGTCTGTCTTCACACTTGCCACTTTCGTTTTTTTTAATAGTTTCTTGTTCATTTTCTGAAGCCATTTAATTTGTGATCCAACTCTCAAGTGTCAACACTAAGTTGTAGTCCTTCAGTGAAGACCTTGCAAGCATCTATTTCACAATTATATTTTCTTAATTATTCTTATAATTACATCAGTACTCTCTAGCCGTGTTGCCCTTCATTTTGTATTGGCATTCTAGACTTCTTGATTGTCAGCAAGATACATTACTTATCTGTATGAAAGTTAAGTTTTCAAAGAGTCATGAAAAGGTTGAATAGGTGTTAAAAATCAGTTTACATAATAGTTGTTCCCGTGATTTCACTACTTGAAAAAAAAAACTGAATTGAAACAAGTTCTCACTATGTAGCCCTGGCTGGCCTGGAACTTCCTATGTAAATAAGGATGGCCTCAAACTCACAGAGATATGTATGCCTCTGGCTCTTGAATGCATGCTCCACCATACCTGATATACTGCTACAGTGATGTTCTTATCATATTCCACTCAATTCATATTTAAGGTTTTGAGTATTGATTAGTCTTTCCAAAGTCAAGTTCACTATAACTGCAGTACAAGGTAGAGCTAGTTGACTTCCCTTACCTCTGTGGTCACAACATTAAAGACTGTATCCTGTTTCTCTTATATCTTTCTTTCATTCTTAGGGCTGGAGGGATATAGCTCTGACACTTATATAACATGTGTGAGTCCTTGGATTCAGCTCCCAGGACTTCTGCCTCCCATAAAAATGAGCTAGAAAGGGACCGAATTTGAAACTAGAGTATGTCTGCCCTCACTTGCAATTGCAATCAGTGAGTGGAACAATGAAGAGATGAATTTACATATTACTAACTTCTTTTTTGAATCTTTAGTTTGCATCTAGTTATCTTCTTTTACTGCCACACTTCAGTGATTTTATATTTTACTCATGTTAAAGACTGGCAGCTAGCTGGGAAGCTACTGGTTTTGCTGTCTGACACAGTTTCTGGAGAGATGTGAATACACATCTACTCACCCTAGTTAGGGAAGTGATGGCAGATAGATAGATAGAAATGCAGATACCACCCAGATTTAACTTGGTGAACCAATGAGTTATATTGGGGTTCTTTACAGGAATGTGAATGAGGGATTGTTTAGAGGACCATACATAACACAAAGACAGCAGCATTATTAAAGCTCACTCCAACATGGGTGGCAGTTCACGAAAACTGGATATCTGGAGTGCATTGCACGACCTGCAGGCAGCTCAACAGGTTAGAAGTGTTCTTTCTGGGTAGCTCAGTTAGTCTGAGCTTCTTTTTGTTAGTTCATCTTATTTGAGAGTGTCTCTCAGCAGTTCTTGCTACTTTTATGTTCTTGGGGAGGGAGAGGGACTAGTGAATCTGGTCAGTTTCAGGGACTTCCTGAAGCCACTGTATTGTTTACATCCTAAGATTAATGAATTTCTAACCAGGATGGAGCGTTTCACCTCCCATAACACCCAAACATCATAGGATATTGCCAAGCTTTTGGTTATTCTCCATAACCTGGTAGTAAGGCCTTGCTGAAGAAACAACTCTGTCTTGAAACATGGAACATTGAACTAGTGGCCAACTAGAAGCTTAACCTCTAACTGAGTAGTGTTCATGAAGCTGGAAGGTGCTTTGCATATTACTGGATGAAACGAGTCATCATTTATATCACCCAGATACAAACCCTGTAACCTAAAGTAGCAACCTGCTTACAAGATATACTGGTGCAATAGTGGCACAAATCTTTTGGGAGTAACCAACCACTTTTTTTTCTTACTGCATTTAAGGCCTATTCTAAATAGAACCTATACCTTACACTGCTAAAGTGTCCAAGAATCTGAGACTAGATAGGACATGGAGTATGGTGATATTGTGTTCCCCAAAATATTGTGCACCCTAATAAGCTTGTCTGGGGTCAGAGAACAGAACAGCCACTAGATACAGAGGCTAGAAAATGGTGGCACTCATGTGCTGTGGGATGTTCTGTATGGCAAATGTGTTGCTGATTAGTCAATAAATAAAACACTGATTGGCCATTGGCTAGGCAGGAAGTGTAGGCGGGACAAGGAGGAGAATAAAGCTGGGAAGTGGAAGGCTGAGTCAGAGAGACACTGCCAGCCGCCATGATGAGAAACAGCATGTGAAGATGCCGGTAAGCCACGAGCCATGTGGCAAGGTATAGATTTATAGAAATGGATTAATTTAAGCTGTAAGAACAGTTAGCAAGAAGCCTGCCATGGCCATACAGTTTGTAAGCAATATAAGTCTCTGTGTTTACTTGGTCAGGTCTGAGCGGCTGTGGGACTAGCAGGTGAGAGAGATTTGCCCTGACCATGGGCCAGGCAGGAAAACTCTAGCTACACTCATGCCTTTAATCCTAGCATTTCAGAGGCAGAAATCCTCTGGATCTCTGTGAGTTCAAGGTCACACTGGAAACAGCCAAGCATGGTGACTCATGCCTTTAATCCCAGGGAGTGATGGCAGAAAGCAGAAAGGTATATTAAGTCGTGAAGATCAGAAACTAGAAGCTTTAGGCTGGTTAAGCTTTTAGGCTTTTGAGCAACAGTTCAGCTGAGATTCATTCTGGATGAAGACTGAGAGGCTTCCAGTCTGAGGAAACAGGATCAGTTGAGGAACTGGCGAGGTGAGGTAGCTGAGGCTTGTTCTGCTTCTCTGATCTTCCAGCATTCACCCCAATAACTGGCCTTAGGTTTGATTTAATTAGTAAGACCTTTTAAGATTCCTGCTACAATGGACCCTATGGGAAACCTACTACTATGATTCTACTAAAGGAACATAGCAATAAAATGACTCCTAATGACATATTGCTTTACCCACAGATCAGAGCATCACTTCATCATCATCAGAGAAGCTTCTTCTTGCAGTAGATGGAAACTAGCATAGAGACTCATAACTGGACAATACAAAGAGTTGAGCGAGCGCGAGAGAGAGACATTGGTGCACTCAGCCACAGATGGGATGTCTTTACAAAACCCCTCCCCTCAAGGCTTGTTTTAAAAACTAGACATTATGGATGACTCCAGCAAAGCAGATCATACAGACACAATAGGGCTGATACACATATGAATCCACACAGACTGTTACAGCATGCACAAGACCTGCACAGGTTCAAACCAGACAAAATCCCAGCATAGAGAAGGTGATGTGGACCGCTAAGTCCCACCCCCAACCAATAAACTGTTTGCAATTGATATCTGCTGGTCAAGGAAAATTTAGTTTTCACCAATGGAGTGTCACTGGGTTTCCCAACCAAACTCCAAGGAGGCAGACACCAATCCCATGTGCAATTGGTCAACACGGAAGGAACTCTTCTGTTGTTGTTGTTTTTTTTTTTTTTGTTTTGTTTTGTTTTGGTAATTTTTTTTGTCTTACTGGTTTTTGTTTTTGATTTTTTTTCATTTTTTAGAGGGAGTAGGGGCAGAACATAAATTAGGTGAGTAGAGAGGATCTGGGAGGAGTTGGGAGAGGGGAAAGAATATACTTAAAATATATTGTAAGAAAAACCCTTTTTGGAACAACAGAAATAAATCAGGCTTCCCGAATAACTAAGTATCTTAAAAATCCATCATCTTTTCTTCAGTGACTTTAGTAGAAGAGCACAGGACAAGTTAAGTCTGGTTACAGATTTCAAAGAACTTTTCCTCTCTGAGGATCTGTCATCATTTGCATTTATCACTACATACCCTGTCCCCAGCCGGCATTCATATGACACCATGGTACTCACAGAATGGGCCTGAGCCTAATGGTCTCTTATAACTTCTGAAAGCTGCGGATATTGTTGCTCCATACAAAATTCTCGACAATTTTCAGATTAACATCAAAAGGTGAAGTTTTGAAGCAATTTCTTACAACTGCAGTAAAACAGATTCATATATAATACAAATATATTAATTATATATATTTTAATTAGATGTGAAAATTAAAGAGGATATGTCATGGTGAATAGTCTTAAATTTTTAATTTATAATCTCTTAGTTTGCAATATATTAATTTATTTAATCCTCAAATATTTTTGTTGAACATATTGTAGTATATAGTCAGATGTATATGGACAGATGAAATAAAGCTCATTACTTCCAATTCAGTATATCCCACTTTCTTAGAAAAAGACCTACCTTTAATTTTCCCTCAAATTAAAAAAAACTCTTACATTTATTTATTGATTTTGCACATGCATGTATGCCTCTCTCTCTCTCTCTCTCTCTCTCTCTCTGTGTGTGTGTGTGTGTGTGTGTGTGTGTGTGTGTGTGTGATAGTGCATATGTCAGGGTACGTACAGGCATCAGTTCTTTCCTTCTGCCATGTAGGTTCTGGGGATTGAACTCAGGTCATCAGGCTTGGCTGCATGTGCCCTAACTCACTGACTGAGCTATTTTACGTCCTGATTGTTCTTCAAATTTTAGCTCGTTCCTAGGATGAGAAGTCATAGTTAATTTACATTAATAGTTGATGAAAATGTTTTTGGTATTGTAACTATACTGGATCACTGAGGAATGTAAAGTGGTATGCAGATGAGTCAACCACTTTTGAATTCCTTTTCAAAAGTACCAAATGAAAATGTGATACTGGTCAACTTTTAGTGAACCTAAATGGGTAAGTCATTGATAGTTACTACATATTTGTCTGCCTGACTCTGAATGGTAGAATATGATTTCTACTAACTGGCATTAAACACTCACAAGGTTTACGTGTATACACAATGCTTGCTCAGAGACTAGTCAATCTGAGAGAAGAATAACTGTGAATGCCACCATTTTGCAGCCAAGTAAGAGGCAAAAACTGGTTGAGAAATTCCTCAGGGCACATCACAAATTAGGGACAGAATTAGAATGAAAATTCACAAACACTGAGGTTCCAGTCTCTTTTTCAGTCACAGGATCTTTCTTTTATTGAGCCTTCAGTCATGGTCTTCTTTCATATTGAAAGACAGATTCCCTCATGAAAGTTGTTGCATGTATTGTGATGGGGGTATGAACACAGTGAGAATCCAAGTGATGCTTCTAAATGTAGCTTTTGTTGACACTGCCAAATTTAGTCAGTAAATATTTTATTCATTACTTAAGCTTATTCTTCATGCTTTTTTTAAAAAAAACCTGGCATTATAGTAAAGGAAGAATTTCAATAAAAATTCAACATTATGCCACTTTTTTCTTTGAAGGCAAGTACACTTATTAAAAACAGTGTTCATTATATTCTAATTTGCCATTCTTTAAACAATGCTTTGAGATTTCAAAAAAGTAATTATAGAAAAATATTTCATTAAATAGTAATTATTGTAAAATAAGAATTCAATGGCTGGAATTGTAAGTCTGAATACTACCTTGAAATTGAACACACAAAATGTGATGTAAATTTATAGATTGCTTTATAGTTATATAGAAAGTTATTATGTGTTTGTTAATAAATGAATATGTATGCTGAATAATGAATATGTAAATATATTCATTTATGCAATATATATGCTATCTATATTCTACATATAAAGAGAGGATGAGAGAGAATGAAAGAATTTTTTCTCTATATGTATGTACATTCATAAGTGGCTCAATTGGATGGAAAGGAGACCAGAGAAAATACTGAAGTTTTTACTGGAATTGATTTAGCTAATAATATTTTGTAATATTAGCTACCATTTGTTTTATATCTATTTCATACTCAGTACTTAACAAACATAAATTTTCTTCATACAGCACAGAAGGGCAGTTGAAATGGACTTACTTGGATTCACTTAAGGATTTAAGTGAATTATTCAAAATCACACAGGTTGTTAACAATTGAATTTGAACCAAATTCTAGTTAATTCTAAAGCCTTCCATCATCCATTAATATCTTTGATAAAGGAACAAATTAATTGAGGGGATGTTAAATAAGGCTTGTTTGATAAAGTGCTTGTCCTGCAAACACAAGGACCTGAGTTCAGATCTGTAAGAGCCACGTAGAAGCAGGCACAGTGGCAGGAATCTAACTTTAAGACTCGGAGGACATCAGATACAAGGAGCTCATTGGCCAGACAGTCTAACCAAATCAGTGAAACCAGGTCCAATGAGAAGCCTTGTCTCAAAAACATTGGTGGAGTGCCACTGAGGGAAGACACCTGGCTATGAGCCTCTGGAGTCAACATACATGTGTGTGTGTGCACGATGAACACACACACACACACACACACACACACACACACACACAATGAACAAGCACACACATATGCCACATACACTCACAGAATGAAAAACAAATAAATTGAAATGATACAAAGGTCACTTCCAAGTAGGAGAGTCACATATGATAATCTTTTCTCTTTTAGTCTTTACTTTAAATTATTGCAAATGAAGTATAAAAGCTGCTTTTTCTGAACTTTCACAAAGTTACAGAGATGAAAATAAGCAAGTCCCCACAGAGTTGGTGAATTCCTGGAGTGATCGCTCTGAGGATGGCTTTAGCAGGTGCAAGGCATAATAACACATTATAGTGTCTAGATCTGGGTAGTTTCACAAAAAGATGGATGCAATTAAAAGCCCATAATGAGGCAAACTAGACTCTAGACTTTAGAGAAACTCAGTGACCTACTGAGCCTGTAGATTTTTTCTTATATAAATGCATGACACTATGTTTTATATAGAAAGTTTTTTCTTTTAGGTAAATTATCAATAAAATAAGACCTAGTTTTTTATGTTGTAAATACACATTGAATGAATTACTCAGCTTTTCATGTCACATAAAAGCATTTGACTCCAACTGGGTGTTATCTTTTTAAAAAAAACTTTTTAAAACTCATTTTACATACCAAACATAGATTCCCCCTCTTTTCCCTTCTCCCACTCCCTCTTCCGCCTCCCCTGCCGCCCCCCCCCCCCCCCCCCCCCCCCCGGCCCTCATCCCATCCTTCAAAAGGGTAAGTTCTCCCATGGGGGGACAGTTAACCTGGTACATTCAGTTGAGGCAGGACCAAGCCCCTCCCTGCAGCATTGAGGGTGAGCAATGTGTCTGACCATAGGTGATCAGATCCAGAAAAAAACACTGGTATCATCTTTAATTCCAGGATTTGGGAGGTGGAGGAAGGAAGATCATTAATTTAAGGACAACCTGTATCACACAGCAAGAAGATATATATACATATGTTTGGCATTAGATATATTTTCTTCTGTGTGTGTGTGTGTGTGTGTGTGTGTGTGTGTGTGTGTGTGTGTGTGTGTGTGTTTTCGAGACAAAGCTTCTCTGTGAAACTAACCCTGGGTGTCCTGGAACTCACTCTGTAGACCAGGCTGGCCTTGAACTCACAGAGATCGCCTGCTTCTGCCTCCCAAGTGCTGGGATTAAAGTTGTATACCACCACTGCCTAACTAGGTATATTTTCTTAAACCCATTTCTACATGTCTACCACTATTGGTGCTGTAGCCTTTTCTTACTCTTCATCCTTTTCCCAAGGTGATTATGGATCTATATTCTACTACTTATACCATTTATATTTGAGCATATAAACACATAGTTTACATGCTTTGTGTTATTATTTTAGATTTTGTGTTTTTGTTTGAGCCAGGGTCTTGCTATGTTTCCCAAGCTATCCTAAAACTCCTAAAACTCCCTCCTGAGCACTGTGGTTACAACCACCATACTTGGTTTTATTATTTTATTATTTGGAATCTTTCAGGATAATTATTTTCACTTTATCCAAAGTTGTGTACAAATAGTTTACCCATGGTTATTTGTTTTTTTATTGCTAAGCACATACATTGTATATATTCACAATAATTTCTCTGTGTACCTAGTGACCAACTTTTAGGTTAATTCTGTGGGTTGACTCCTGTGGGAAGAAAAGTCTTCTGCTGTGACTTTTCATATAGATGCTACTGTATAGACAAAGACTTTCCTTTTGGTAAACACTTAGGCGTGGTATAGCTGGGGTGTATTGTGTATGCATGCTTAGCTTGTTAATAAATTACCATGTCCTGTGCAATGCTGAACTGTTTTGCATTCCCACCAATTATATGCAAAGAACACCACCAGTATTCTTTTTTTTTTTTCTTTCCAAGGCAGAGTTTTTCTGTGTAGTCTTGGTCATCCTGCAATTTGCTCTGCAAATCAGGTTGGCCTCAAACTCAGAGATCCACCTGCCTCCTGTGTGCTGAGATTAAGGGTGTGTACTACCATGTCCAGCTAGCACTAGCATTCTTGTAGGTTTTTTGTTTATAGGTAAAGGCTGTCCTTTTAACTTTAGACACCCTGGCCTACTTATCATTTAAATAATATTGGCAAGTTAAACAACATGCTTTTGAGGGGGAGGTTACTATAAAAAATATCAAAAGGCTTTCTCGACTTTCATTTTATGATTCATCATTACTTTATATTTGATAATGATATCATCATTTCTGCTTAGGTATTTACAATTAAAGTGACAACTCTTAAGTAAAGAAAACATTAGCTTATAGGAGATTTTATAGCTGAGTCACCCTTGGTATCTTTCTTGTACAATTCTCATATATTTTGTTAATCTAGTAGTAGGTGCTTTTTTTATAATACTTTTGCTCTCCTAAACACATGTTAAAAATAGCATTTTTAAATTTTTGTTTCAAAGGTTGTTAGCTGTTGTTGTGGGATATGTGTGAAGATGTATTTGCTGTGATTGGTGTAATAAAAAGCTGAATGGCCAATAAATAGTTCAGCAAGAAGTGGTTGGGTAGGGTTTCTGGAGACAGAGAAGACTCTGGTAAGAGGAAAGGCAGAGACTCCAGGAGAGATGGAGAGAGGAAACAGGAGGTACAAGATGGAAGAGAAGTAAATACCATGTGGCAGAGTGTAGATTAAAAAACATGGGTTAATTTAAGTTATACGAACTAGTTGAAGCTGGGTGGTGGTGGAGCACACCTTTAATCCCAGCACTCGGAAGGCAAAGCCAAGCATATCTCTGTGAGTTTGAGGCCAGGCTGGTCTACAGAGCAAGATTCAGGACAGACACCAAAACTACACAGAGAAACCCTGTCCCGGAAAAAAAAAATAGTTGAGACAAGCCTAAACTCAAGGTTGAGTTTTCATAATTAACAATTCTCCATGTCATTATTTGGGAGCTGGGTGGCAGGACAGAAAAGGAATCATTACAGGCTGCATATGTGAATCTGTCTCATTTTATGTTTAGCTTTTTGATAACCCCATTTCCTTCTTTTTAAAACATAATTTCCTTATTGATGCTCCAGGAATTTCACATCATGCACCCCAATTCCACTCATCTCTCAATCCCCCATATCCTCCCCTCACTCCTGTAGCACCCCAAAAAGAAAATTAAAAAAAAATCAAACCAAACTAAAACAAAGCAAGCAAGCAAACAAACAAAAACACGAATAAAAAAAATTCACAAAACAAAACCAAAAAAATGCTTTCGCTTCTCCATCTTTTCTACCTTTCCAACACCTCGTCATTCATCCTGGTGGCATTGGTAGCAGTGTGTCACATGGTGTACCCTTTTGTCCAATCAGCTTTACTTGCAAATGTTCATTGCAGTGAGTCATTGGTCTGGTTCAAGGCCTCTGGTTTCTGGTACACCATCGTCACTGGATCCTCACCGAAAATCCTCTCAGATATCCTGTGGCTGCCCTGAGTCATGGAGGTCCTGAGGGTATCGTTCTACAGGACCAGTCCCTTCATTAGCTCCAACAAGTCCTAGATAGGGTAGAAGTTAGGGTGGCATGGGTGTAGGGGAGCTGGCTCTGCCTCCTGGCCTGAGGATAGTTGTAGCATGAATGTTAAAGAGTCTTATTAATAAGATCAAACCCGAGGCCAGTTATTGGGGTAAATGCTGGAAGGTCAGAGTACCAGAACAAGCCACAGCTATCTCACCTGGCCAACTTCTCAGCTGGTCCTGTTTCCTCAGACTGGAGGCTTCTGAGTCCTCATCCCAATGGCTCTCAGCTGAACTGGTGCTCGAAGCCTGAATGCTTAACCAGCCAAATGCTTAACCAGGCAAATACCTCTAGTTTCTGTTCCTCACACTTTATAAACCTTTCTGCTTTCTACCACCACTCCCTGGGATTAAAGGCTGCTTTCTGGGATTAAAGGCGTGAGTCACCATGCCTGGCTGTTTCCAATGCGGCCTTGAACTCACAGAGATCCAGAGGGATTTCTGTCTCTGGAATGCTAGGATTAAAGGCGTGTGCTAACATTTTCTAGCCTAAGTATCTTGTGGCTTTTCTGTTCTCTGACCCCAGATAAGTTTATTAAGGTACACAATATTTTGGGGAACACAATACCACCACAGATGGTGGCCCCAGTGGCCCAGATTAACCAGCTCAGCTACCACCCAGGCCCACAGCTGGGCCTTGGGGTGGCCCAACCTATTTCTTCTGATGGTTTCTGTAGAGTCATTTGACTTTTGGGTGCAGGTGATCATGTTGTCTGTAAATGACATCCTATACCGCCTTTGTTTTTCATATTATATTGAATTGAATATAAATACTTTTTTTTTTCAGAGAGAAACACTATTAAAGCTCTCTCATTAGTGGTCATTGTTGATCAAGCAATCATATGACATATGTCCCAAATACCAGAAGTCTAGTTTTAAATGTTTATTATGAATATGAATGTGAGCAAGTAGTTGATTTAACTGAGTTCTTTTCTCATCTGAGAGTAGAGATAACAAAAGTATTTAGTGACCCACTTTACTAGGATGATGTGAAGGTCAAATTAAATAAAATATACAAAATAAGTTCTAACAGTGTTATGAATCAGGGCTTATATTATTTACTTGTTATAGAGGAGGCATGTTATGCTGTTAGGTAGTATTGTTTTAAGGTAGTATTGTTTTAAGGTAGTATTGAACATGTTTACAAATCACCAGTAGATTGTATAAGAGCTATTTTTTTTCTGTGATATACTCAGAATCTGGCAGAAAAAATGTAGCATTAAAAATTAATATAAATAAAGAGAAAATTGCAACAGTTTCAGCAGCAAAATGTAAAAAATTTAAGAAAAATAAACCATGCTTATATTACACTTCATCTCAGCCAGAAGGTTCAGAAGTAATAAAGAATTATTTATGAACGCATAACTATGTGTTAGAATGTTGAGAAAAATACATTGCCTTAGTTGAGAAATCAATTCACATAAAAGCCTGAAATGCAAAGTCTTGTCACTATAAATGGCCCTTATAGCACACTGGTCACCATCACACTTGTGTTTTCATAACCTATAGAAACTTTAACAGAGACAGATAGCATATTTGAGGTAGATTCTTTTTTATCTATTTTTTTTTAAACAGGAGAACATACAGTTACATACAGTTCTACACAGTGTATAACTGTGGACTGTAGTAAGATCAGAAAACTCATCAGACTAGTCATCATGAAATGGTTGTGATCTTTGAAGTAAGACTTGCATTCTGATCATTGATCATTCACTCCTCTTGATCAAAGGCAACCCAGTTATCAAAAGAAGAAAGAAAAAAGAAGAAGAAAGAAAAACTAGGTCAAAGGTGAAAAACAAAATGAAGAACAAATTGAAAGAAAGCATCTCTCATTTCTAGCTCGTTAGTTTATCATGTACTATTTAAAAATACTCAAAAATGTCTTATTATTGCAAAATGCTATGAGTTATACCAGTTTTTCATAAATATGGATCCACAAGGAGAATTCAAAGTAACTACATTAGTGAATAACAATTTTTATTTCTCAGTCAAGTGGAAGGCGTACTTCATAATGGAAAAGCAGGATAATTCTTTCGGCAGTAGTTGCACTCAGAATCAGTAAATAAGTTTATTTTCCAACTGCTGTTTTATGTTCATGAAACATGAATAAACTAGTTCAACATCAGCTTTAAGGAAAAGGAGCCTATTGATTGTGGAGTAGAGAACTGTCAGAGTCTGAGCTGTGGAGAGTGGTATGTGCTGTGGCTTCTGGGTCAGCGAGAACTACTTCCTTCTAAAGTAGGTTAAGAGATTCCTAAGTAAAGAATTAATGTAATTAGACTGTAAAATCTTGAACATCTTCAGCCTTCTATATTATTTCTTCCAAGTTATTGAAACTTTCTGCTTATTCTTCCCTTTACCTTATTCCTGCTCTGTTGGCTTTTATGTCTCACCATTTTGTCCACTTTGGGTGGTGGTCAGAATTCTTATCTCTCCCTTATCACCAGCGTCTTTTGGCTGGCCACAACAAATAATGGGCTCAGATTTTAGAATCATTTCAGCTTTGCTAAGTTTCACCCTCAGTTAAATTCAACTGCAGGTCAGCCACCACATGTGAATATTTTAAGTCAACAACTTTTCTAATTATAATTTCTTGGACTCCTCCAGGCCGTCTGTCCCATATCTTATGGAAGATGCGCTGTCTTTTCATTATGGCTTTTAACCTTTTGACCTCTTAATATTTCTTAATGGTTTCTGTTCAATGCTCTTGTTTACACCACTCTTCCTGTTTTGAAATTTTTCTAGCTATTAAACTATGAAAATAGCTTAACCATCCACAAACTGTCCTGGACACCATTGATTTGAACCATCCTATTATCTCTTCAGTTACAACTAAAAAACTAAAACAATGTTATGTTTCACTGTAATCACTTTTCTTTTGTTATCATAATTTACAAATTCTATTGTTACTTCTTTCACTTTATAGAGAATATTCTGTCAATCCAACATGCCAGAAGTGAATCCTCAGAATTCATTTAGTATCTAATTTACAATATTATTCTGTGACATTTAACATATAATGGTTTACAATGACGTTATTTTTATACCTGTAAGTGATCCTGCTTCTATTTTTAAAATTTAAGGAAATGTCTTAATTTATTTTAGAAGTCCAAGTGTCTGGGCCAGTGCCTTAAACACAGAAGATGTTCAATATATATTTGTTGACTAGATGAACAAATTAATTAAAAGACACTACAAAAGACTGGGTGTTGGGAGCCAGAGGAAGGGTGTTGAGCAATATGGCTGACATAACACTATTTTGTAAGTAAAACAATTGAAGCTTAAGGAGGGCAAAGGGTTTCTTGGGGTCACATCACAAATTAGGAACAGGATTAAAAGGGAAATACAGAGGCCCTGAGGTTCCACTCGGATGCTTAGTCACTGCAGCTTCCTTTCAGCTTTCAGTCATGGCTCTCCTAGATTGAAAGGAAGATTCACTTCTGGAGAATGGTGCATTTAATGTGACAGGGAATGAGTGTCTGGACCCGTAACATTTCCATACGCTCTCAACGAGATATGCTGTGCTCAGCATCTTTGCTTTTCTTTTTTTTTTTCCCAATTCCACCTTTCCGGTTAAAATACAACCCCTCATTTCAATTTAGTCTCACAACCATGAGGATGTTTGGAGATTAGTGATGCAAGACACATAATATTCTGCAAGTGCCACAAAACAAAGGTGTTACATAAACACAAAACCTGATTATCTCTGCCACTAGCAACAGGACAAGGCTCTGACACATAGTTCACAGGCTGTGGAGCCTCTATCTAGCAAATGATGTACACTCCTGTTTGCCATTTACACGGGTTAAAGTGGGAAAGATTTATCTTGGGGTATTTGGACCGTTTATTCCACTTAAGTGTTTCCTTTTGGGAGGGGTTGGGGGGGGTTTGAAGTGATATTAATTTTAGATTAAAATCAGCATAGGTAGCTGAACAAGAAAATTTGTATAAAGGGTTAAAAAATTAAAATATAAAATTGTGCTCCTGCTTTTTTTTTTTGTGGCACGGAATTGTTTTCTGAAACAAAATATTGGATTTGGCTGGAAATGGTAGAATGAAGAAAGATAATGAGAGCTTGTGGGAGAAGTCTTTGCATCAATACAGAAATGAGGGGCTTCAGAGCTCAGTATGTGAAACATTTTAAATCATTCGTACTTCTAATCTTTACACAGTATAGACCTTTACACATCATATTAACATTCATATTACAAGGCATTCCATTCAGAAACACTACAGATTTTATTTTCTTTTTAGTTTTTCAAGACAGGGTTTCTCCATTTAGCCCTGGCTGTCTTGGAACTCACTCTGTAGACCACGCTGGCCTTGAGCTCACAGAGATCTGCTTGCCTCTGCCTCCCGAGTGCTGGGATTAAAAGTGTGCACCACCACCGCCAGGCACACTACAGTTTTATAAAAACTTTATAAAACATAGTCACCAAGAAGTCTACACCAGATTTAGACACTTTACTAAATCATTAGAAAAAGTCAGGTAAACGTTATCATTATTCCTTTAAAGCAATGTTTGAGGGAAGTATGTGTCAATGGTATCAAATTATATTACAAGGAAGTCATCAGATACCCAGTTATCAAGATAGTCTTATGACAACTTTACGATCTCCACTGCCTATGCTTCTATTTGGACAACTGCTGAGAAGCACATAATCTGGGCACTAGGACCACTTTTTGATGATGCTCTCAGCTATGTAGAGGTAAGGTTACATTTACATTACACCAAGGACAACATTGTCTTCAGGATTCAACAAGCTCCTTTTTAACTACTGTTAGTGCACTAAATGTTATAAACTTTCATGCCACTCATGACTGTGCTCACATCTGGAGACCTTTCAGAACTCTTTCCCCATCATCTGTCACAGGAAACTGCAACTTTTTACTCTGGAAAGGTACCTGTAGAATAAAAGAGGGAAGGAAAGGGGGCCTTGTCCCTCATATTTCTGACCAAATAGAGATCTTAAATAGCACTGTATTATGAAGTTATTCTCGGTAGCAGCTAGCCACCACCTGAAGCATAGCTATTTTTACCACACACCAGATCTTAAACAGTCTGATCACCTCTTCCCAAAGGGATTCTTAGCATTCATTCACTGACACACAGTCTATACTGGAGAGAAGTTTCTCAGAGTGAGCACTTCTCTACACACATACAAGGGTAAATTATTAGCGTGGGGGTGGGAGGAGGCCAGTTCCCAACCGAGAATTATATCACACAAATTACTGGTCCCTTTATGACAGCAGACAACCTATCAAAGCAGAATAAACCCAAACCAAAGGTCACACAATGTTCAGTAATTACTTATGCAGAATTTAAAATGTATGCATATGCATTTTCACACATATTTCTATGTAACAAAAGGCCTGGATCAACACATGTTGCTAAAGTTTCAAGATTTTTCATCTTCAGTGTTCTTCTGGATGGCATCTGGCCCTTGATAAAAGGTTTGTAGCAGTGATAAAAAGATATCAGAAGCAGTTTTATTTAAAAGTGCTCAAGGAGCAAATAATAAAACACAGGTACAGAGAACTGAGGGTGCGAGGCTGGGGATTGAAAAGAATTTAGTAACATTGCTTTTATTTTTCTTAGCTTTTTTAGAACCAAAAAAAAAAAAAGAAGAAAAGAAAACAGAAACAACCCCCCCAACCCCAACCCCAAACCAAAAACAAACAAACAAACAAATAAAACATCTTGAAGACACACACCATATGTTGTAGTCTTTTCATAGCCACAGTCAAAACAAAACAAATGATTAAAAGAGCCCTTTCTTTTTGTACTTTCAATAAAATGCACAGTACAGCAAGAAGGTATTGAGATGTGGCATCTTGGGAGAAATGAAAACTGGGACATGGAATGAGGCCTCCAGCAGCTGAGCTTCTGGGTGAGGTCTATCCATGACCAGCAGGGTGTGCTCAAACTGAGCAGATAGCTTTCAGTCTCCTGTCCCCAGAGTCCAACCTTCTGTCCAGTTTCATCCTGCCATCCACCTTCACAAATCACTGGCTCAATTGTAACCACGTGGCACAACTTCATCACAGCAACTCCTTTACTTCTGGAAGTGTACAGTGTGTTGAGGGCTGTGTGAAAAAGCTCATAGATTCCATGCCCACATAGCTTTGAACCACTGAAAATCTATTCCATTGGGCATGTTTCTGAACAATGTTCCCCAGCTCTCTTTAGGAACATCACCCGTTTTCATTGCACTGATAACTTGTATAAGGTATTTAGATGTAGCCTGAACTAGTTTCTGTGTTCCTTCATCCACATCTCCAACAAAAGGTTCCCATTCAGGTCACTGTGATAACCATTTTTTATAGTGATGTCCACATTAACAATATTGATTTTTTTGCAAAGGCTATCTGTCTGGAATCCCATGGCAAATGACTTTGTGCACTGAGGTACAACACGATTTTGGGAAATATTATATAATTCAGGGGAGAAGGATAACAATTTATGGCAAGGCGTGCTAACTAAACAGCACAATTGATGTCTTCGGCAGTTGTTTATGCCTGGTACCATTAACTGGATGTGGTGGTTTGAATAGGAATGGCTCCGATAGACTCACATATTTGAATGCTTGAGCACTAGGGAGTAGCAGTACTTGATAGGGATTAGGAGGTATGGCCTTGTTAGAATAGGTTTGGCTTTGTTGGAGGAAGTGTGTCATTGGTAGGCTTTGGGATTTCAAATGCCCAAGCCAAGTCTAGTTGCTCTCTCTTACTGCTTCCTTCTGATCCAGATGTAGAACTCTAAACTGCCTCTCCAGCACCATGTCTGCCTGCATGCTACCATGCTTCCCACCATGATGATAATGGATTACAAACCTCCGAAACTATAAGCCAGTCCCAATTAAATGTTGTTGTTTTTTGTTTTTGTTTTCTTTAGTGAGAGTTGCTATGGTTGCCAGGCGATGGTGGTGCATGCCTTTAATCCCAGCACTTGACAGGCAGAGTCAGGCAGATCTCTGTGAGCTTGAGGCCAGCCTGGTCTACAAAGAGAGTTCCAGGACAGCTAGGACTATTACCCAGAGAAACTCTGTCTTGAAAAAAAAAAAAGTTGCTGTGGTCGTGGTGTCTCTTAACAGCAACAGAACATTGACTAAGACACTGGGCCAAGAACTCATGGCTGGGTAGGTCATAGGCATTAGTGGAGTGCCTACTGCTAAGATTTTGTTAAATGGGAGCAGCATTAAACTACCTGATAAGTACTTATCTTTATACCCATAGACTAATGCAGCACTCAATCCTCATTATGTCATCTTTTTTGCAGTAGATGGTGATGAATACAGAGACCCACAATGGTCAACAGGCTGAGATTTACAGACTGGAGAATATTCATTTCCAAATGGAATGTCTATATTGCTCCTTCCCTCCTTCAAGGCTGAGAGGTCATAATAGAAACCAGGGCAGAAAGACTGTAAGAGTCAGAGTTAATGAATGAACATAGTGAAACTGTTTTCTGGACATGACAGGGCTGTTGCACAGTGATTGTAATTATGTGTGAAAAACCTGTGTAAACTCAAGCTAGCTAAAATGCCAGAATGAGGAAGAAGGATCTCAGGAGGCCCCATCTTTCCTGAAGTGCTATTGGCAGTTGGTGGCCATTGGGTGAGGGAGTTAGTTTTCTTTAGGGATGTGGCTCCTGAGAAGCTATCCATGATCTAGTTGATATCCTTACACTCATGTGCATGTAAGCATTATCAAGTGGACTAAGTGGGTTTAAAAACAAAGCACATGAAGTTGGAAGTGAAAATTGGAGATGGTGGTAATTGGGAAGGAATTGGAGGGAAAAGATTGAAGGATGGATTTGGTGAAAACACACTATATGCAATATATTAAAATTTCAAACAATAAAAAGGTGAATTCATTTATTTATTTATATTATTTGAGACAAAGTTGCACTCTGTCACTCTGGAATGTAGATGGAAATTTCCGTCCCACCAGCAGTTCCCAAATGAACACATTGAGGCTTATATTAATTACAAATGCTTGGTCAATAGCTCAGGCTTGTTACTAACTATCTCTTACATTTAAATTAACCCGTATTTCTTATCTACACTCTGTCATGTATCTTGGTACCTTTTCTCAGTACAGCATGCTCATTTTGCTTCTACCTGCATCTGCTGGCGATGCCTCTGACTCCATCTTTCTTCATCCCAGGATCCTTAGTTTGGTTGTCCTGCCTATACTTCCTTCCTGGTTCTCAGCCAGTCAGTTCTTTATTAACCAGTGAGAGTAATACATATTCACAGTATACAGAAGGGTTACTACACAGCACTGGGACTCTATGTAGGTTGTCCTGCAAATGATAGAAATGTGTCTGTCCTTGTCTCTCAAATGCTAGGATTAAATTTGTGCACCACTATGCCCAGATAGAAAATATTATTTTTTGAAATAATTTTGTATCTATTTATGAAATGCTTTGAGTTGTTTTACATCTCTCAAGCCTGAAAGAAATGTGATCCTATGATTTATGAATTAGATAATAACATTTAGTCATGGGAGAGACTTGGATGATAATTTTTTGTTGTTGGGTGTTTGGTTTTGGAATCAGGGTAATCCTGGCTTCATAAAAAAGTTTGGAAATGTTCCTCCCTTTTCTTTTTTATTGGATGATTTGAGGAATATTGATGTTAGTTCTTTGAAGATCTGGAAGAATCTATGCTGAATTCATCTGGACCTGGACTTATTTTTAGTTGAGAGATTTTAAAAATTACTACCTTTATCTCATTGGTTGTTATGGGTTGGTTTAAATTATTTATTTCATCTTGATTTTACTTTGGTAGGCCATACACATCAAGTAATTGATCCATTTCTTTTAGGTTTTTCACTTTAGCATAGATTTTTTTAAAAGTGTGTCTGTATGATTTTCTGAATTTACTCAGTATCTGTTATAATGTTTCTTTTCATCTATGGTCTTATTGATTTGAAACTGGAAACTCTTTCTTTTGATTAATTTCTGTGTAAATCTAGTTAATCTTTTCAAAGAACCAATTCTTGCTTTCATTGATTCTTTGTATTGTATTTTTCTTTCTGGTTTATTAATTTCAGCATTGACTTTTATTGTCTCTTCCATGTACTAGTTTTGTGTGCTGTTGTTTTTGATGAAGGTGCTTAACATTATAAAGTCCTCTCTTGCTACTGCCTTCATCACATTCCTTATATAAATATGTTGTGTTTTCATTTTAATTCAATTCTCAGAATTTTTAAATTCTTTTCTTACTTTTTCCCTTGACACATATTTTATTTAGTAATGCGTTGTTTAGCTTTCATGATTTGGTACACTTTCTGCCATTTCTGTTTCAGTTTATATGTAGTTTTATTCTTTTGTCATCAGAAAACTTGCAGATATGCTACTTTCCTAAATTTATTGAGGCTTATTTTGTGTCCTGATATACGGTCGATTTGGGGGCCCTGATATATGGTCGATTTGGGAGAAAGTTTCATGGGCTGCTGAAAAGAAAGTATATTTTTAGTGCTTGGGTGGGATTTTCTGTAGATATCTATTAGATCCATTTGATTTATGATGTTATTTAGCTCCCAGGTTTCTATTTGGTTTTTGTCTGGATGATGAAACTGGAGTATTGCAGTCACCCTCTATCACTGTGTCAGGTTCAATCTTAGGTAAATCTTAGGTTTAGATTCTTGGAGGGAATCAAGACAATTAATATTTAGAATTATTATTGAATAGTGTTTATTTATTAATTCCATTTATTTTGTTGTGGTGGTAATAGTGGTGGTATTGTTTGTTTTATAAAACTGGCTGTCCCTATAGTTGGAGCATAAATGTTTAGAATTGTGAAAATTCTCTTGGGGGATTTTTTTCCTTTAATGAGTATAAAATGTCTCTCCCTCCACTGCCTGTCTTCTGATTATTTTGGTTTGAAATCTATTTTGTAAGGTATTTAAAATACCTATACTTGCTTGGTTCTTTGTTCCATTTGCTTAGAATACCTTTTTTTCTTCCTTCTTTCTTTCTTTTTTTTTTCTTTCTTCAAGACAGGGTTTCTCTGTGTATCCCTGGCTGTCCTGGAACTCACTCTGTAGACCAGGCTCTGAACTCAGAGATCCTCTTGCCTCTGCCTCCTGAGTGCTCAAATTAAAGGTATACACCACTACCACCTGGTAGAATATCTTTTCTTATCCTTTTACACTTAGGTGGTATATATCATTTATGGTGACTTGTTTCTTGGAGGCAGAGAAAAATGGATTCTATACAATTTCACCAATTGTGACTTTTTCTTGGATGGAATCAAGACAATTAATATTTAGAATTATTATTGAATAATGTTTATTTATTAATTCCATTTATTTTGTTGTGGTGGTGGTGGCATTGTTTTATTCGACTTTTTTTGACTAACTGTTCTGGGATTATTTATTTATTTATTTATTTATTTATTTAATTTTTTTCATTTTACATATTATCCCTAGCTCCCCCTCCTTTCCCTTCTCCCTCTCCCCTCCACCTCTCCACCATCCCACACCCCCCATCCACTCCTCAGAGGGAGTAAGGCCTCCCTTGGGTAGTCAACAAAGACTGACATACCAAATTGAGGCAGGGTCTAGCCCCTCCCCACTGCATCAAGGCTGAACAAGGTATCTCACCCTAGGGAATGGGCTAGCTTTTTGTTCTGAGATTATTTATTCCTTGTTTCCTCTTGGGTTTAAGGGTTTAATCTTTCCTTCAGCTTGAAGCATTCTTTTAAGTGTGCTCTGTAGAGATGGTTTAGAAGACCATTACATTCCTTAAATCTGTTTTTATCATGAAACTTTTTTCCATTTTCCTTTGATTATGACTGATAGTTTTCCTGGGTACAGTAGCCTGAGCCAGCATCTGTGGTCTTTCAGAACTTGTAGAACATCAATCCAGGCTCTCCTGGCTTTCAAGTCTCCAATATAAAGTTGGGTGTTTTCCTAATAGGCCTGCCTTTCTATTTGACTTGGCCTCTTGCAGCTTCAATATCCTTTCTTTGTTCTTTACATTAGTGTTTTGACTGTTATGTGACATGGGGATTGTATTTTCTGGGCCTGTATGTATTTCTCTTGTACTTTAATAGGCATGTCTTTCTTTAGATTTGGGAAATTTTCTTCTGTGATTTTGTTAAAAATATTTTCATTGCCCTTCACTTGGATTTCTTCTTCTTCTACACATACTATTCATATGTTTGATCTTTTCATTGTGTCCCAGATTTCCTAGATGCTTTGTTCCTTTTTTTATGATTTAACATTTTCTTTGACTGATTCATTTCTTCTACCTTGTCTTTGGGACCTGTTACTTTCTCTTCCACTTTGTCCAACCTGTTGGTGACCATTCCTTTGAGCTCTTTAATTTCCTGAGTTTTTCAAGTTGAGTTTTATTTTTGGTTTTTCTTTAGATTTTTTTAAAAATTAAATTCTGTTTTCATATCTTGAATTGTTTTCATTTTTCATCCAACTGTATTTTCATGGTCTTCATTCATGCATTTATTTATATCCCCCTTTACCTCTTTGAATATATTTATAATTGCTATTTTGAAGTTCTTGTCTGGTGTATCAGCTAATTTTCTTATCTCATGGAGTATTGTGGTGGGGATGCTAGTTTCTTCTTTTATTTTTTATTAAGAATTTTTTAATTCATTTTTCATACCAATCACAGATCCCCCTCTCATCCCTCCTCCAGTTCCCACCCCAGCTTTACCACCCCAGGCCCCTTTCCATCCCCTCCTCTAAAAAGGTAAGGCCTCCTATGGGAGTCAGCAAAGCCTGGTATATTAAGTTAAGGCAGGTCCAAGCCCTTCCTCCTGCATCAAGGCTGTGCAAGGTATCCCACCATAGGCTCCAAAAAGCCAGTTCCTGTACCAGGAATAGATCCTATTTCAACTGCCAGGGGCCCCTTAAACAGGCCAAGCTATACAACTGTCTTACTTATGCAGAGGGCCTATTCCAGTCCCATACAGGCTCCATAGCTGTTGGTCTGAAGTTCGTGAATTCCCACTAACTTGGTTCGGTTGTATATGTAATTTTCCCCGTCATAATCTTGATGCCCCTTGCTCATAGAATCCCTCTTTCCTCTCTTCTACTGGACTTCTGGATCTTGCCCTGGTGCTTGGCTCTGGATCTCTGCATTTGCTTCTATCAGTTACTAGATGAAGGCTCTATGATGACAGTTAGGGTATTCACCAATCTGATTACTGGGGTAGACCAGCTCAGGTACCCTCTCCACTATTGCTAGTAGTCTAAGCTGGGGTCATCCTTGTGGATTCCTGGGAACTTCCCTAGCACCAGGTTTCTCCTTATCCCCACGATGTCTCCCTCTATCAAGATATCTCTATCGTTGCTCTTCTACTCCATCCCAGCTCAACCATCCCATTCCCATATATTCTTATCCCCTACCCTCTATTGTCCTCCTCTAACCACCAGTTTACTCAGGAGATCTCATCTATTTCCTCTTCCCATGGAGATCCATGCATCCTTCTTAGGGTTCTCCTTGTTACCTAGCTTCTCTGGAGCTGTAGCTATAATAATAAAAACAGCTTGGTATTGGCATAAAAACTAAGACGTAGACCAATGGAATCAAATTGAAGACCCTGAAATTAATTCACATACCTATGAACACCTGATTTTTGACAAAGAAGCCAAAGCTGTACAATGGAAAGAAGAAAGCATCTTCAACAAATAATGCTGGCATAACTGGATGTCAGCATGTAGAAGATTGCAAATAGATCCATATCAATTGCCATGCACAAAACTCAAGTCCAAGTGGATCAAAGACCTCAACATAAATCCAGTTACACTGAACCTGATAGAAGAGAAAGTAGGAAGTAGCCTTGAACACATTGGCACAGGAGACCACTTCTTAAATATAACACCAGTAGCACAGACACTGAGAGCAACAATTAATAAATGGGACCCCTTGAAACTGAGAAGCTTCTGTAAGGCAAGTAAATTAATAAGTAAGATAAAACAACAGTCTACAGAATGGAAAAGATCTTCACCAACTCCACATCTGACAGAGGGCTGATCTCCAAAATATATAAAGAACTCAAGAAACTAGCAAAATATCAAACAATCCAATTAAAAAATGGGTTACAGAGCTAAATAGAGAATTCTCAACAGAGGAACCTCAAATGGCCAAAAGACATTGCTCAACATCCTTAGTCATCAGGGAAATGTAAATCAAAATGACTCTGAGCTACCATTTTATACTTGTCAGAATGGCTAAGATCAAAACCACTGAAGACAGCTTATGTTGGAGAGGATGTAGAGCAAGGGGATCACTCCTTCACTGTTGGTGAGAATGCAAACTTGTTCAGCCACTTTGGAAATCAGTATGGCAATTTCTCAGAAAATTGGGAATCAATCTGTCAAGACTCAGCTATATCACTCTTGGGCATATACTCAAGGAATACTCAATTATACCAAAAGGACACTTGCTCAGCTATGTTCATAGCAGCATTATTCATGATAGTCAGAACCTGGAAACAACCTAGATGCCATTAACTGAAGAATGGTTAAAGAAAATGTGGTACATTTACACAATGGAGTACTACTCAGCAGTAAAAAACAATGACATCATGAAATTCGCAGGCAAATAGATGGAACTAGAAAATATCATCCTGAGTGAGATAACCCAGGCTCAGAAAGACAAACATGGTATGTACTCACTCCTAAGTGGATACTAGATGTAAAGCAAATGATAACTAGCCTACAATCCACAGCTCCTAGGATGCTAGTTTCTAGAGGAGATATATGGTCAGTTTTTTTTTCATGTTTTATTGCTATTGTTGTTTATTTGTTTGTTCTTTGTTTCATGATGTGACGAAGTATCTAAATTTAGGACATTTACTGTGCTTCTTGGTATGAATATCTGGTCTTACGTTTGTTGAGTAGATGCTTGAATCTTTGCTGTGAACTCAACTTGTCAAACCAGCTGATGGATGCTTGGCTTTCAGCCACGGGACTTCTCTGGGCTTCTGGCTTTAGACTCCAAGTGGTCCTATGTCACGGTGGTGGGTGGGGTTCTGATAGCTGAGCAGATAAGGGAGTGTACTGTCACTGAGTGTTTCTAAACAGGGTTCCAGAATAGGACCCATGTGGTCTTCTGGTCCAGCAGTAGGAGGGTGGTTATGAGTTGGGTAAGATGGTGGTGTGGTTCTGGGAGTTTCTTCCTAGAGTTCTGGTTTTGATTCCTTACAGTCTTAGATCAACTTATTGGGTGGTCTGTCTATAGGCAGGTAGGTGGAGAGGGATAAGACTGCCTCCGGTGGTCTTTAACCTAAGTTTTTATTTTTATTTTTTCATCTGACTCCATCTGTTCTTAGAGCCCAGCACTGGTTGTGGTTGCCGACAGTATGAAAAGTTGTTAAACTGAATTTGGACATTTCTACCTTATGTTCTGGTTCAGACTCCAGATTTGAACCCCAAGTGATTTCAGATTGACATAGTGGATGGGGCTTTATTTTGTTTTTAAATTATATATATATATATATATATATATATATATATATATATATATATGCACATGCACATAGAAATCCAACCACCTAAGTCTGTATAGTGTTGCTTGTATGTACATGATTTTAAGGCTGACCACATATGTGTGTGTGTGTGTGTGTGTGTGTGTGTGTGTGTATGGGAATGCACACTTGGGTACAGGTGCCCACAGAGGCCACAACAGGGTGTCACATCCCTGAAGCTGGAGTTATAGGCTTACAAAGTCTACCCTAGGTGAGTGCTGGGAACCAACCCAGCTCAGGTCTTCTGGAAGAGCAATATATTATTTAACCACTGGGCTGTTTCTCTAGCCCACCAATATGCAATCTTTCAAATAAGATATTTCTTCTTATACTTATTAGTGATAGTGTTCATAGAGACAATACTATTGATAATGTAACATTCTATATCACATTATATTATCTTCTTAATGTAGCCACAGTGCAGAAAATTTTCTCATATAATGTAGATGAAATTCTTTTTTTCTTTCATTTTTCTTTATTAAGAAATTTTCTACTCACTCCACATACTATCCACAGATCCCCCCTCCTCCCACCCCCAGCCCACTTTCCCAAGCCACCCTGCATTTCCATATCCCCAAAATCGAGGTCTCTTATGGGGAGTCAGCAGAGCCCAGCACACTGAGCCTAGGCAGGTTCAAGCCCCTTCCCACTGCACTAAGGCTATGCAAGGTGTCACATCACAGGCACTGGGTTCCATAAGCCTGCCCATAGACCAGGGACAGATCCCTATCCCCCTGCCTGGGTGACCCCCAAACAGTTTGAGCCAAACAACCATCTTCTGTATCCAGAGGGCCTAGTTTAGTCCCATGGGGGCTCCACAGCCACCAGTCCACAGCTCATGGGCTTCCACTAGTGTGGCTGGTCACCTCTGCACGTGTAGATGAAATTCTAAACAGTCTTAGTAAATAAGAAACACAGAGCCAAATCAGAGGTAAATAGCCAAAGAGATCAGAGAGTCACGACTACCTTATCTTACCACCTCACCGCTATTGCTTCCCCAGAGAGTGTTTCTTCCTGATTGACTTGTGTTTTTATTGCCTTTCTGTTCTGCCTTCTCATTGGCTCTAAACCCAACCACATGACTTCCTCATCACTGCCTGTCTATACAGACCTCCAGGTCTCTATGGTTGGTACTGGGATTAAAGGCTTGTCTCACTACGCTTAGCTGTGTCCTTGACCACACAGAGACTGCCTACCATGTGATTGGATTAAGGGCGTGGGCTACCACTGCCTGACTGCTGTTCCTGGCTCTCTATGACCTCTGATCTCCAGGCAAACTTTATTTATTAACATACAAATAAAATCACATTTCAGCACAAATAAAATATCACCATAATGTATAGCTTACAGAAAGCTTGAATCATTCAAGGAAACTCCCTGCAAACACTGTGTTTAAGCACATTTTATTCCTGTAAATGGCTGCTAGAAGGATCAATAATGATGTTTATTTACATGGGAGTTCCTTCAAAATTCAATTGACACATAATAGCTATACATATTAGTAGGATATACTATAATTATACATATATATGCCATTTGCAACTTGATAATCACTCTTGGAAGCTGAAGGTTGTGCAGTAACATAACGTGTGGAGACCCTGCTGCTGCCTCCTGTTCTTCAGCACCATCTCTTTAAGTCTCAGGTCTCTCATCTTTTTATGTTCCATTCCTGCAGGGCATCCTCATATTCCCATCTACACTTGATGTTCTTCATCTCTGTGACTTTGTATACAACCATTCTGTACTTGGGCCCTCTGCCCTTTATTTTTCTACTATTTAATAAACCTCATTATCAATTTTCAAATGAAAGTTTTCCTGATCTAGGAAGCCTTCCTTGGCATTTTCAACATTGAAACTCATTTTTTCTGGCACATATTCAATGTTCAATAAATAATTTTTGGAAGAATCCTTGACTGATTGTCTTTGGAGATTTCTACATGTGTTCCTAGGGAGAAAAAAAACTTTATAAAGCAAAGTATTGGGGGCCACAGTGATGTAATGGTTATGAACCATGATGAAAACTTTTGACTATTGGGTTAGGCAAAATTATTCCAGAAAAATATTATAGGAGCTGGATAAATAGCTCAGTAATTAAGAACATTGGCTGCTCTTCCAAAGGACCTGGATTTGCTTACCAACACCCATATGGTGGTTTACAACTGTCTGTAACTCCAGTTCCAGGGAATTCAAAACCCTCTTCTGGCCTCTGTGAACACAAGGCATACAAGTGGTGGAGAACACCATCCCCCCCACACAGACAAAACACCCAAAAGCATAACATAAAAATGAAAAAAATAAAAATGATACTGTAAGTAAATCGAAGACATTGAAGTAAATATAACAGAAACAGAAGCTTGCACTTACTTCAGTGAGGCATTGAGAAATTGGGAATTTGATTTCATTTAATATATTTTTAAAATAGAACAGTTTCTGTCATTTGTTTAGTCAAACATATATTTACTTTTGAAAAGTTGTAAGAAAACAAGAGTGGGTATAACCCATATTTTGTCTCTGAGGATTACTGTCTGGTCAAAGGTAGATAATTTTATGGCATGAAGACAGTCTCACAGGGATGAAAATACTTGACTAAGGAGAATGTAACATAATAAGTGAAGAAAAATATTCAGAGAGAAATAAATGACATTAGTCATGTCTGAAAACTGACCTGGAGTGAAGAAGGATGGGGAGGGTGGTAAGGCAGGAGTCCTCAGGAGGCATCAAGCTAAGGGAGTTGTTTATTTCCCTAGAAAGAACTCCATCGATGGATGAGAAGAGCACAGTGGCAAACTACATTGACAGGGGCTACAGTGGTGTTAGCGGAAGGGTTATACCTCTATTTCTTATAACCTTAGGATGCTGGCCTGAACTCAGTCTTGGTTTCCACATCTGTAAGGTGAGAATGGAATAAGAAACTGTAAAATATGAAGTCCTAAAGCGGACACAAAGGGAAGAATAGACAAGACACTATTTCCTTCCTTAAAAACCATGACCACTTTTCAGCATGCTTTTCTATCCTATCAACACTCTGGAATGCTGAACAGGGTGTCCAATTCTAGGTGGGATGTCTCCAGTGCACCCAATCCCAGAAGAGATGGCTGAGGGAGACTGCAGTGAGCTCTCTGCCCAACGTTGCCTATCTTCTCTGTATTTGTAGCTTGAGGCTTTATCCTTTTATCTTCATAATGATGGTTTTATGTTTAATTTAACTGTAAATCACATTAACAGAGTTGTGACTGGTATGTCAGAAGGCTTAAAAACCAAGCTAATGTCACTCTCAGAGCTAAAGAGTTCATGAGGTCTGACATATTTGTCAAGATGATCCAGTCAAGTATGGAGACATTGGGAAGATAGTATGGGAGGTTATTTAAATTTCCTCAGGATCTGAAGGGTGGAAATTGATTTAGCACAGAACCTTTGCTCTGTATTAGTTAAGATTAGGATTTATGGCTGTTTAAAATGACATTAGCCAAGGCAAAAATATCTCTACAAAGCAATTAATTAAATATTGTGCTTATGTTATTTTCTAAGGAATTTGTTTACATGAGAATATGTCATAATTTAGGAAGCATCAGTGAAATGCTGTGTTACCCTCACATTACACAAATGTATAATAGCAATGACAGACAGGCATTAACTTTTCTGTACTGGAAATGATATCTTTAGAAGTCAATGAGTTTTTTTTTAAGTACTAACAAAGTTTCATTTTCTTAAAATGCTATTATTACAAAATTAACATGTACTTAAGCAAGAAAATATAAAATTCAAAAAATTGATGCTGCTGTTGATATTTTGATATGTAAAGTTTTTTAAATGATTTTCTAAAAGATAATATTGGTCATGATATGATAACTGCTGAGACAATCACCAAGAAGAATATTGGTTAAAAAGCAGATGCCTATTTGTCATTCAGCAGAGGGCTTCTAGTGGCTGGTGGGTATGCATTGCTGCTCTGCCCCACGAGTCACTTGGCATCACTCAGCAGGGCATGCACATCCAACCTCCAGCCAAAGAGAAGGAGGAGGTAGGAAGCTGTGTTATATGTCAGTCTACAACAATATTGGGAAACGCAATTTTAGCTATGTGTACTGCCTGTAGGAGAGAGGTGTTTGCTGTGCATCTAGCATTCTTTGCCATAGTAAACATGTTTGCAAGTACCACACATTTTGCTTTGTAATACGATTTTTTCCCCTCAGAGTCTCGCTGATATGTGTGTTTGTAGAGGAATTAATTATTCTTACAAAATGGTAATAAATTTAGTCTGGTTTTAGATTTATGGGTTATAGGTATGCACAAAGAGTCATTGATATGTGTTACATAGAGATCTTAGAGTTATAGATATTGGAACTTCTAAATTTAAGAGTGGTTGTTGAATTTAGAAGTCAAAGAATTGAAGGAAAAGGTCAGATGTCAAATTACTTCATGCTTCCATCTATACCAATTTCATTGTGAAGCACTTGATAATTTGTTAGCTTTGGAAGTTATAGGGTGAAGTATCACCATTGATAAAATTTCTTCTGACAATTCAAAGGGGGAGGGGAATTCATGCAGTTGTTCAAATTTCTAAGTAGTACAAAACTACTGGAGTGTAATGTATATAGAAACTTAAGAGTGTCATTTGTGACAATGTTTCTGATGTTACCATTTTGGACAATGATATTTGTAAATATTCTTAAGGTGCATATACCAGAGAATCTAAGAAGGACTTAAGTGGAACAATGTAGTTATGGGACGGTGTGAGAAGTATTGATTGTTTATATCTAATCTTATAATGCTGTAAGTGATTATAGCACCAGATTCAAATAGAGTTGAGCTTGAGTGGTTTAGATCCAGGGAGGTTTGAAGGTTGTGAAGGAGTAGATGATCTGAAAGTGGGGAAGCAATTTGTCATCAGAGATGAGTGTCAGCAAGCCTTCTCCAGAAAGGAGAATCTTCGTAAGGGGCTACCAGCAGCTGGGTTGTAAAGGGCTCTGCTAGAGCAGTGGCAAGAAGTTGCAAAGGCTTGATGGCATAAGAATGATGATAAAACGAGGTATGCCTTGCTCAAGTCAATAAAAGAGAAGCAGGAACAGCTGCCGAGTTTGGATCTGATGAGCACACCAAATCCAGTTGCTGAAGAGCCCTGAATGAACAGTTACAGGACATATATATATATATATATATATATATATATATATATATATATATATATATATGCATCTCTGGAGATAAGACACTAATGTTTATGAAGAATTAATGTGTTTAGAATGTTATGAGTGATCACCCTGAACAATGGAGATTAAAAGCTAGGGAGAATTGTTTTCACAGTTAGTTTTGATCATAGAAATGTCCTGTAAATCTACTTTAAGACATGTTTGGATCTCTGCACTTGCTCAAGTCAGTGTGTTGACTCGGGCGCACTTAAAACACTCCTTAGTCTATTTATGTATAGGCTAAAGGAAATCTGCTTAAGTCATCTTACAAATAGTCCCAAACAATGAGAATATTTTCATAATTTTAAGTTATTTCTCATAATTACAATGTATAGAACGTAGCTAACTTTCCCTTCATTGTGAACAATGAGCTTTTAAGACAGTGCTGTTTGTTATAAGAATACATTTTTACCTTAGGGCCATTAGAGTTGCAGATATGGATTTAAAACAAAATAATATTAATTCTCTCAAATGTCTTTTTATCAAATTATGTAGCATTTTCTCTCTTTCTTTCCCCTGTTTTGCACAGCATAATGTAGTCTGACAAAAAGTAAGTGTTATTTTAATTGTTAGACTGTTTATTCCAGAGAGCACTTATGGTAATTAACATATTTTCTCTAGTCTTCTCATTTTGTTAATGATATCTTATTGAAGGCAGTACAGTAATTACTGCCCACTGAGGTACATACACTGAAACAAATTAATGGCCAATGACCAATAATGATTACACTTGTAATTATCTATTGTGAAGTATAAGCAGAAAAAAATGAAATTACAAACAATGTTCTTTGAAGCTCAAATTAAATTGTTTTGTTAAACTGATAACAATCATATTAATGACTCAGTTGAGAAATGATATTCTTTGACTTTGTCATTTCTATCAATTTTGTATAAATTACCAGAGATTTTTGCCTTTTTCAGTGTTTTACATTTTCACCCTGGGGAACAAAAGTAAATGTGTTAAGAGTAAAATATGTTTTATATTTGCATTTATGTATTTTATGTACTTATGATTCTTTTACCTCAATATCAACAACCTATCTTTTCAATGACTGTCGGAGGTTAATTTCCCTTTTTGGTTTTTAGGAGTTTTTCCTCCCCTATCTACTCTGGAGAAGGTTAAGGACACCTTACGCAATGACTGTGATCATCAGTTCTCTATTTCACCTCCTAGGTGTATCAGAATAGTGAGTAACTAGTGTGCTCTCTCCAGTAAAACAGGAGAGGGATGTAGCACGAATCTTAAATGGTCTTATTAATAAGATCAAAACCTGGTGCCAGGTATTGGGGGTGAATGCTGGAAGAACAGAGAGACAGAACAAGCCACAGCTTCCTCACCTCACCAGTTCCTCAGCTGATCTTGTTTGCTCAGACTGGAAGCCTCTGAGTCTTCATCCAAATAGATCTCAGTTGAACTGCTGTTCAAAAGCCTAAAAGCTTAACCAGGCTCTACTTCCTGGTCCTCACGCCTTATATACCTTTCTGCTTTCTGCCATCACTTCCTGGGATTAAAGGCATGTGTCACTATGCCTGACTGTTTCCAGTGTGGCCTTGAACTCACAGAGATCCAGATGGGTTTCTGTCTCTGGAATGCTAGGATTAAAGGTGTGAGTGCCACCATTTTCTGACCGCTATGTCTGTCTAGTGGCTGTTCTGTTCTCTAACCCCAGATAAGTTTATTAGGGTGCACATTATTTTGGGGAACACAATATCACCACAGAGGGAAGGTGGTGAGTAGGTAGATTTTCAGGCTATCCACGTGATACAGTTTGAGTGTTTTGCCAAATGGCTTGAAGCCTCTCTCACTTCACACTGTTTATGCATACATGTTTTACATATGGAAAATAATCATTATAAACTTTATCTCGGACCTAGTATGATGGATTGTTGGCATTTACTGAACTAGAATGCAGGAGTTCTGGGGCATAAATCTGTGGGGCTGCTTGACTGGCTTTATCGTCATTGAAACTTGGCTTTCCGAACTGAGGAATCGAAGAAGCATGTGCAGGACAGAGGTTACTCACAGCCTTTGAGCTCTAATTATGTTCAAATGGGGAACACAGAAGATCTTATCAGTAGCTAAACTCTTATGAACAAGTGTCCTATTGAGATTTTCAGATGATTTCAATTATTTGTAGCACAAGTCATAGTCAAATTTCTTATGTATAATTATCATATCTTATTAAATACCTAGGATATGGAATAGAATAATGTATTTATTTTCCTTTGCATAGAAAAGGTGACAATAGCACTCAAATCTACATAAGTAGTTTCAATATATGTAATATATTTAATATGTTTAAAAATGTTGCTTTAGTAACAGTAATTACCACGTTACTGCATAATGGCATTTAATTTCTTAAAAGAATTTGAGGTCCTAGAAATTAGAATCAGTGTTTATGTATTTTTGTAACTTGACTCATAAGTCTTCAATAAAACTTTTTTGAAAAAAGATAAGTGAATGTTAAAATATGTTTTTGTCATTTCATATTTTACTGTTGTTTTGAAGTGTTTTGAGTATAAAATATCTTGCGTCCAACAAATTTCAAAGTACAAGGAAGCAATTAAAGCTTGGTTCTATGAGTTAAGTTTATTATCTGGATATGAATATCACAGTGGAATTGTTATCTCTCTGTCATGAGTTGAATAGCATATTCAAATTACTCTTCACATATAGAAATTGAACGTAATAATGATGAGATTGCTAGATTATTAATATCTAAACCTCAGCCCTAGAGGTTTTAGTTTATCAATCAAAGCTTTTTAATAATAAATTTTATATGTGAGCAATTAATGAAAAACGGGAAAAGTTGCTATGTCCACTGTGAATTCCCTTATGATTTCTGACTGATTTTAAGCTTTCCTTTTAGTTCATAAGAACGGTCTTCCAGGCCCATGAACTTGATTCGTATTTTTGACAGTTTTTTTTTTTTTAGTTTGTTTCTGATTTGGATGGTTTCCAAAATGTCCAGACCACTCATATCATGTCTGAGTAAGCATTGCCCAGTGATTTATCCCAAGTTTCCATGGTAACTCTAATTAATATTTTCAGTTTCTACAGATCATCTTGATCGTACAAAGCTTTCTCATAGAGTTTATGAGATAAGTTAGTAGAAACTTTAAAAAGAAATATTTCAGAATAGATCTTGATTGCAAATACATTGTTTGGGTAAAAGGAGAAGTGGCAGAACATAGGCGTTTTCTCCTTTCTGCTATGAATCTCAAATGAACTTCTAGTCCTTCCACTCTGATCTGACTCAGGAGGGTTGGCAAACTGAAGCTGATGTGCACACACTTCGCAGCTAACTTAGCCTTACTAACTGTTATCAGTACATTTTAATGATGTCCAACCTTGGTACAACACCATTAGCTTTAATTTTTAAAAGCCCAAGAAAATCTAAGAAAATTATTATCTAGAGTTATGATGGAAAAAATATTGTTGTGTCTAGCATTGAAACCGTAGGAATGCTGATTTTCATTGTTTGGTTTATTTTCATTGTTTGGTTTATTCTCAAAACCAGTTAAAGAAAGTTACTTGGGAGACAAATAAACAAATATATTTATGTTTTAAGATCACAACTTTGGCAAATGGAGGTTGTGGAGAGGTGTATAAGAGCTTCATTTGCCTGCTAAGCTTCCTTGTGAGCTTCTGTAAGCAGATCTTTCATTCAGAAGTTCTTTATCTTCTACTTATGTGCTGTATTTTCCTATTTGGGGCACCACTAAAGTCCTTCCAGGAAGCATTTGTTGTCTACAGATGTGAGTATTAATGGCTCACTCTATGTCTATATAATTCCAAATTATCAGAATTATAGACATATAATCAAAGTAAAAATGTTAAATGTGTTATCTCTGTGCAAGAAAAAAAATCTAAAGGAATAGATTCTTTTCCCTACTTTTTTTTTTTTACATATTCTGAAAACTTCTGATCAAGCCATTTCCCTCAGTGAATGGAATTATGTCCACAGTAATACCACTTTTATTATTGATAGTTTTGGAAACATTTCAATATCTTTGTTCAAGGACTGGCTGGACCATGTTTACATAGGGTTTTCAAGGCATCTGTACTTAGCTACAGCTGAAAATGGGGCCTATGGTGCAGACAGGGAGAATCCACCTAGAATTTGTTGAATTAAGTTCTTGCACCTGGACATAATTGTTGGGCTGCTGTGCTGGGGTTTTCTTAAGCTACTGGTAAAACAAATTAGCTCAATTTAAACTGGCATCCAGTAGAGAAGCAACAACTCACTTCATATAATGTTTTTCAAATAATTATTTTTATATTACCAGTTTTACCTCATGAATATTTTCCTGGGGGCCAAGTAAGAAAAAAAAACTGTGGCTAAACAAGAGATGTGATAAAATTCTGCTGAAGTTGTAGGCTTTGATATTATTGTAGTTTAATTAAGATATGGGTAAGTATATGGGAGTAATTTCAGTTGAGGTGGATTTTTTCCTTACTAAACATGACATAGATTCATGTGTTTAGTTGTGAGGTACATTTTAAGAAACAATCTCATATCTTTGTGCTGATTTCATAACTATTGCTGTATTTTCTGTGGATGTAATGCCATGATTACTTTTTGCTGGTAGTTAAAAACCATGGAAGAATCACGATAGAGAGGATACAATGTGTACTTGTGTTTGTCAGTATCTCACTTGGTTATGCATTTTCAAGTTATTTATACTTGGCAATAAAATTCACAAGCGTCTGGAAATCCAACAAATTAATAACTTTAGTGAGCGAGAAGAGCAGGGTTGAGGTTTATAGGTTAGGGGACCCAAGCACTTTTCTGTGCATTCATGCTTAGCCACCTAATTCAAATTTCACGGACACCAAATAGGTGTCAGGCTGGATTCCTAGCCTGGAGGACACAGCAGGAAAGCATGGGAAGTTTTTTGGTTCCTTAAGTTTTCATTTTAACTAGGCAGGAACACTGCATCAGCAGAAAAGGAAACAAAGGGAGAACGTTATTTCAGTGTTAAGGTCTAGGAAGAACATAATACAGGTTAGTTTAGATGCAGTTAAGCTTATTAGGAAGGTTTCTTGAAGCAAGTGCTCATGACCATTTATGTGTCAATATATATTTATGGTACCAATGTCCATGGAGCTTTTTCTTCTTCTTTTGTATGCTGAATGCCTTGCCACTACTTAGCATAAAACACAAACATACAAACAAACAGAAATGCTACAATTGCTTAAAGATGGAAGGTACCAGAATTTACAAGTTCACACATAGGTGGATGTCAATCATTAACCAAATATTCAGAATGGAAAATATGAACATTGTGAAATAATTATGAATATTTGAACATAAATTCTTACAAAACCTTTCATAATTGTATTTCTTCAAAATAACATTACATATTTATTTTTACTGTATATTTCATATTGCTTTGATATTAGTAGTATACAAATGTTTTTTCTTTTGATTTTGCTTCCTAACCAATCTTTTTCTTTATATTTCCAGTCTTACACCGTGTCTAGAAGTAAATCAAAGTGTTCTGCCTGGTGTGTAACAGAAGTGTTTCTCCTGCTCTTTAGTTTAAACATTCAGAAGCAATAACATTGTAAAATTTCACTTGTATGCTGATGTGCTGAGAGCAAATATGTATTGAAAGTCTCAGAAGTGATTCTGAATTCCAGGACTCCAGCTAGCTGACCCGTGCTTACTGTTGGCGGCAAAGTTTACAGCTGAGTGTGGTTAGAAGGCTGCTGTTGCTGGAAGTAGTTATCATTTGTCAGCCTTTTCTAATGTTGGCAGGTCATCGTCGCATGCATTGCTTTATCAAATGCTGGCAATTAGCGCATGAGCTTAGAATGAATACTTGACACCTAGAGACAGTAACCATGCCTGCTTTAGATTGAACTATACTATAATGGTACAGTGCATTCTACTTGTGAAGTCTCTGGCATATAATAAAAACAACACATGTACTCCAAAGACAACAAAAATGATCAGCATGAAAATGTGTTCAACATCGGTAATCAATAGGGAAATGGAGATCTAAGTCAGCATGAGATATCCCCTCACTTCTGTTAGGATAACTACTAAACAACAAACAAACAGAAAGAAAGAATCAGTCTGGATCGGGGAAAAAGAAAACCTTATTTACTATTGGTGGGAACAGTGGTTAATGAAGTTATGGGAAATATATAGAAGCTACTAAAGAAATCAAAAATAGAAGTGCCAAAAGTCAACAATGAGTGTTCTGGGTATATAGCTAAAGGAAATGAAATAATGTCAGACAGGCAACTGCACCCCATGCTTGGGGAAACTCTGGAACATTGTATGCGATAGCCAAAATAATGTGCTAACAAGCTAGGTTTTCATCCCTGACTGGAGAGAGAAACTGTGGGGACACACAGACACAGACTCACATACACGCACACATGCACGCATATGTGCACACCCATAGTGGGATGTTATTGAGCCTTAAAAATGAGATCATCTTTCTGCTTTTCACTGAGAAACAAATATTCTTGCTTATATTTAGAATCTAAAAAGCAACCAGATCTATAAATACAGACTAAAATAGTGATTACCAGGGATTAGGAGGTAGGAAATGGGTAGATGTACGTCAAACTATATAACATGAAGGGTAAGCAAGTTGAAAGATTGCATGTGCACCGTTAAAAATACAATCAGTAATATTTCATTGTATTCAGGATATTTTCTAAACAAGCAGGTATGAAGGATATATTCATTTATTATATCACAATAACCATGTTGTTGTATTTGCATTTATAATATTTCCTGTACTTTGAATATATGCAATAAAACTTACTTGCAGATTATAATATGGCTGCTTTATATATGTCATATATGTAATATGTGTTCATTACAATGACATACTATTTTGAATGTTTGTGAGGAGAGGGAGTGACGAGGCAGGGATCTGTATTTTGCTATGTTTGGGATGGGGTATGTGTATGTACATATTTGTCACCTGAATAGGCATTTGTATAGTTATGTGTCACTGTTAACTTTGAATTGATGTACTCATGATGAATGCTATCTTCATCTCTAGAAATGTCCTTCAGGGTTCCAGGTCCACAAAGTGTTGACCTCTGTTTCCAGAGCACAGCTCACTGTGCAGTACAATGAAAGTATTTGCTAGAGGCTTTCTAGAAACAGTGGATATGTAACAGAGCAGTTCCTTAGGTAAGGCAATCTATAGCATGAAAGCCCCCAGTGTTTTCACTCCCATCAGTTGTAGAAATAGCGTATGTAAAATGCAAAACAATAAAAATGCCCATTATTGCTTTTTTTTTATTTTGTAATAACATAATTCTTTATTGATTCTTTGGGAATTTCACATCATACACCCCAATCCCGTGCATGTACTAGTCCTTCCATAGTCTCCCCTCACCATTGCAGCATCCCCCCAAAAAGAACCCTCTTCAAAAATCAATTAAAAACAAAACAAAACACACAAAAAACCCACCTTGCTCCTTCATCATTCCAATACCTCTTCATTAATCCTAGTGACATTAGGTGCTGCGGTGTGTCATGCAGTGTACCCTCTTGTCCAATCAGCCCCACCCACAGAATGGTCATTGCAATGCGTTATTGGTCTGGTTCAAGGCCTCTGGCACACCATCACTACTGGACCCTCACCAGAACTCCTCTTGGACATCCTGCTGTTGCCCCATGGAGATCCTGCAGTCATCGTTCAGCAGGACCAGTCTCTTCACACACTCCAGCAGGTCACAGATGTGGTAGATGTTAGGGTGGGCCAATTCAAGGCCCAAGATGTGGGTCTGGGTGGTATCTGAGTTGTTCGGTTCTGGTCACTGAGATTGCCCTCCTCAGGTGAGGTGTGGAGCTCTCCTAGGCCCGTGCCATTGGAGCCAGGTCTCCCATGCCAGTGGTGAGGGGTGGGGCCATCTGAGTGCAGGGTGCCATCTCTCCCATGGGGCCTGGGCCAGCTCTCCCAATGCAGTGTCCAACAAGGGGCAGGACCTGCCATCCCAGGGATAGGGAGGAGCTGGGCTGGCTCAGCATGGCTCTCAGAGTTCATCATGCATGTTTCCTATAACTCCCTGTGGCCACATGGACCATGGACATCATCATAGACTCCAGTTGCAGCAAGTACATGGACCCTCATCAGCAGTTCAGCCCCATACATCACCATGGTCCCAGTGGCATCATAGGTCACCCAGACCAGTATGGACCTAGTGGCAGCAAGGCTCTCAGACATCAACATTGTCTCAGGTGGCTGTCCAGACCATGGGCATCCATACAGCTCTTAGGGGCAATGGGAGCCATGGCATCAACCCAGACTCAGGCTGCTGCTGGGCCATAGACATAGACAAGGCTCTAGGCAGCAGCCCAGGCCCAGACACACCATTACCCTGTGTGGCACTGCAGGCAACCCAGATTGCCAAGGTCTTGGTGGTGGCATGGCACAAACATGGCCACAGATTGTGGTCTAGACTCTGGGGCTGTGTGTGGCCTTTGGTATCACAGACATCAACACAGACTCCGGCTGTGGTAGGACCATGGACCCAGACATGGTCTTCATCAGCAGCGCAGGGCTGGATGTCACTATGGCCCCAGGTGATAGCAGAGGCCACCGGGATTAGCACAGCCCCTGTGGCAGCATGACTGTTGGACACCAACACAGTCAGAGGTGGTGGCTCAGACCCCTGGCATTGGCATGGCCTTTGATGGTATCAGGAGCCACAGACATCACCATAGACCCTGGCCAAGGTAGGGCCACAGACTCAGACACGGCCTTCAGCCATAGACCTGACCCAGATGACACCATGACTCCAGATGACAGTGTAGGCCACTCAAGTTGGCATCACCCTGGCTGGAGGATGGTCCTTAGGCCTCAACAAAAATTCAGGTGGGGGCTCTGACCCCAGGTCAGGTACTGTGGACATCAATATGGTCCCTGGCTGTGATAGGGCAATGGACCCAGGCATGGCCCCTGGCAGCAGTTAGGGCTGGTCACGGTGACAGTTCAGGCCTCTCAGATTGTTATGGCTCCAGTCACAGAATGCTTTAGTCAGCATCATGGCCACAGTTGGTGACCCAGAACCCAGGTACCAGTGTAGCCCTTGGTGGTGACTCCAATCACAGACATCATCACAGACCCCTGCTGCTATAGGACCACAGACCCATGGTCCTCTGATGCAGCCTGGGATGGATAGAACTATGGCCTTGGGTGGCAGGGCAGGCCACCCAGGTCAGCATCACCTGGGCTGCAGGGTGGCCACCAGGCCATAACATGGCCCCAGGTGAGGGCTCAGATCCCGGGCATCCACATGACCTCCAGTGGTGACAGGCTCCATGGACATCAATACAGGCCCTGGCTGCAGTAGAGCCACAGACCCACACATGGCCCTTGGCTGCAGGTCAAGCCTGAACAACTCCATGGCCATGGGCAACAGCCCAAGCCAATCAGATCAGCATATACCCTGCTGTGGTGGCCCTTGGGTACCTACTTGGCCATGTGTGGCAGCCCACCTCATGACCCTTGGTGGTAACAGGGGTCAAAGACCTCTACACAACCACTGCTGCAGTAGGTCCAGGGATCCAGACATGGCCCTTGGCAGCAGCCTAAGTCCCCAGGTGGCAAGCAGGCTTCCCACATCAAACTGTTTTTCACAGCCTTCACCTTTTCAGATCCAGCTTTCTCTATAGGACACGAACCTCTCTTTTCCTCTCTTTCCTTCCCATACCCCACTGTCTATTTGCTCACTTAATGGTGCCAGACTGCCCAGCTCCACAAGGCACCATGTGGTCCCCTGGCTTCTTCTCCTCCTGCCCAGAGCAGACTGTTCTGAATGATTGTGCATGTGTCCATCTCTGGCTGCTAGGTTTTAATGGTGCTGAGCTAGGCTCCTGGCTCCAGTTACCATCTAAGGTGAGGATTAGACTGCACAGAGTTCTATTGGCTGCAGCACTGGCCTTGTCCCTCACCAATTGCAGCCCTCAGGAAGATGAGTCCTGCACCTCGCCTGGGCAGCACAATAGAGCTGCTCCTGTTCACAGGGGGCATTCATGGGCTGGTCCTGAGGACATGAGAGTGGGAGAGCTGGTCTGCCCTCCTCATCTGCCATGTGGTAGCTTGGGTGAGGTGCCTTCCCCTCTTTACCCCTCACCACCTGCAGCAGGCTAGTGAACTGACCCTTCCCCTTACCGGCTGTAGTAGTCAGGAAATTAACATCCCCCATTACTCTCTCAGAAAAGCAACTCAGTTAATGCATAGGACATTGTTTTCCCAAACAGCAATTATAAACATGGTCAAAGAAATCAAAGAGGACAGGAACAAATCCTTGAATGATGACTTAGAACACACACACACACACACACACACACACACACACACACACACACACACACCACAATTAAATCAAAATTATCCAAGAAATGAAAAAAATAGAATTCAAAAAAGAGAAGGAATTTCTGAAGAAAAGCAAATATGAAATAAAACCAGAAATAAAAAACTTAGGAAATCCAAGAAAGAGCTCAGAGGAAATTCTCACCAAAAGTTGAATTAACCAGAAGAAAGAACATATGGACTCAAAGACAAGGCATAGGAAATAGATCACTTAGTCAAACATAATCTTAGATCTAAAACATCCCAGGAACAAAATGTACAAGAAATATGGGACAGTATAAAAAGACAAAATCTATGAATAATAGGTATACAAGAAAAAAGAAACCCAGATCAAAGGCACAGAATATATTTTCAACAAAATCACAGAAAAAAAATCCCAAATCTAAAGTAAGACATACCTGTTCAGGTCAGAATACTAGCTAAAAATACCAGAGTCAAGACCAGAAATAGGTTCTTTTAAAAGGAAGTAATGAATCCCCAAAACAAGCCTAACTAAGCAGGTGGAAGGACCTTCATAAAGAAAACTTTACAACTCTGACAAAGGAGATGGAGAGACACTAGAACATGGAAAGATCTCTCATGCTTATGGATTGGTAGACATATTATGATAATGTACAGTTTACCAAATGAATTTAAAGATTTGATTGGATTCTAATTAAAATTCTCATGTCATTCTTCATAGAAATAGGTAAAAACAAATCATAAAATTCTTATGGAACCACAAAAGACCCTGGATAGACAAAGTAACCCTGAACAAAAAGAACAATTCTGGACAGATTGTTGTTCCAAATTTCAGGATATATCACAGAGCTATAGTAATAAAAACAGTATGATTCTGGCAGAAAAACAAAAACGTAGACCAATAGAACAAAACAGAAGACCCAAACATTAGTACATGTAACTACAGCCATCTGATATTAGACAAAGGTACCAAATTCTGACACTGGAGAAAAAGACAGCATGTTAATGAAGGAAAACAAGTGGATGTCCCCATGGAGAAGAGTGAAATTAGACCAGTGCATAACACCCTGTATAAAAATTGACTCCAAATGGTTCAAGGACCTCAGTGTGAAACCTGAGATGCTGAAACTGCTGGAAGAAAACACAGGCAATGACCTACACGATGCAGATGTGGGAGCTCTGAGTAGGACTGAAGAGGACTCTATTTGCCTAGGAATTAAGGCCAGCAATTTGTAAGTGGGCCTCATAAAACTAAAAAGCTTCTGCACAGCAAATGAAACAATAAATTCAGTGAAGAGGAAACCCACAGAGTGGGAGGAAATCTAGTACAGCTACACATCTGACAGATGATTAATATCCAGAATATTCAAAGAACTCACAAAACTGATTTAAGGACATAAATTACCTAATTGAAAAATGAGCCAGGACTCTAAACGAAGAGTTCTCATAGAAAAAATAAAAATGGCTAAGTGTAGATGAATTGCTAAATGGTCTTATTAAATAAAAAACATGGAGCCAAATATAGGGGTTAAAGCCTGAGAGTTGGTGGGGTGAGGTTAGCTCATGGCTGTTCCTCTTCCTCTTCCTGCCAAGCTCTGTTACTTCCTGTCTGTCTGCACAGACCTCCATGATTAACTAGTGATGGAATTTAAGGCATGTGCCACCACACCTGGCTCTGTTTCCAGTGTGGCCTTGAACTCACAGAGATCCAAACAGATCCCTGCCTGCCAAGTGATAGGATTAAAGGCATGTACTAACATTGCATGACTTTTGTGTTTACTTATAATGGCTTGGTTTTTTCCTCTGATCTCCAGGCAAACTTTATTTATTAAAGCACAAATAAAATATCACCACATTTCAGCACAAATAAAATATCACTACAGATAAGAAATACCTCAAAATTAGTTCATCATCCTTAGCAATTAGCATAATGTAAATTAAAACAACCTATCTTATTCCAGTTAAAATGGCTAAGATCAATAAAACAAATGGCAATAAACACTGGTAAGAGTGTGGGAAAATGGGAACCCTTATTCAGTGTTGGTGGGACTGCAAACTGGTATAGCCACCCTGGAAACTGGTGTGGAGAATTATCAAAAAGGTGAAAATAAATAAATCTACCATATGACCCAGCTATACCACCCTTTGGCATATCCTAAAGGACTTGATATCCTGCTTGCCAGATACTTACTCAGCCATGCTCATTGCTGCTCAATTCATAAAAGCTAATAAATAGGAACAACCTTGTCCTTCAACTGATGCATAGATAATGAAAATCTAATACATGTTTCCACAGAACACTATTTAACTGAAATGAAAAAAATGAAAATTTTAGGTGTGCATGTTATTTAATTTTGTGCATCAGATTTTGTGCATATATGTTTATTAGGATTGTAATATCTTCTTGGTTTGTTGTTCCCCTTATTATAGCAAATGTCCTCCTCCTTCAACCCCTCATCAGTTTTAGATGCAAAATCAAACCTGATGCCAGGTATTGGGGTGAATGCTGGAAGATCAGAGAAGCAGAACAAGCCACAGCCACCTCGCCTCACCAATTCCTCAGCTGATCCTGTTTCCTCAGACCGAGTCCTCATCCAAATGGACCTCAGCTGAACTGCTACTCACAGCCTGAAAGCTTAACCAGCTCTAGTCCCTGGTCCTCAGTCCTTATCTACCTTTCTGCTTTCTGCCGTCACTTCCTGGGATTAAAGGCGTGAGTCACCATGCCTGGCTGTTTCCAGTGTGGCTTTGAACTTACAGAGATCCAGATGGATCTCTGCCTCTGGAATGCTAGGATTAAAGGCATGTGCTACCACTGCCTAACCTCTAGGTTTAATATTGTGGCTGTTCTGTTCTCTAACCCCCAGATAAATTTATTGGGGTGCACAATATATCAACCACAGATTTTTCTTTGTTTAAAATAACTAGGAACGAAATCAGTCCATGTGCATCAAGGTTCAGCCATCTTGATCTTTTCTTTGTCATAGGTCTTTTTAGACACAATGATCATTGGACTATAGCCTTCTGCTTCCTGTTTTAAAACTGCTAGCATTCACATTAGATAATATATTGTAATGTGTTGCTAAAGTTTTCCTGCCTGGCCCACAGTCAGGACAAACTCTCTCACCCACCAGTCCCACAGTCACTCAGACCCGACCAAGTAAACACAGAGACTTATATTGGTTACAAACTGTATGGCCATGGCAGGCTTCTTGCTAACTGTTCTTACAGCTTAAATTAATCCATTTCCATTAATCTATACCTTGCCACATGTCTCATGGCTTACCGGCATCTTTACATGCTGTTTCTCATCATGGTGGCTGGCAGTGTCTCTCCGACTCAGCCTTCCACTTCCCAGCTCTATTCTCCTCCTTGTCCCGCCTATACTTCCTGCCTGGTCACAGGCCAATCAGTGATTTATTTATTGACCAATCAGCAACACATTTGACATACAGACCATCCCACAGCAGTAATGTACTCTTCATTAGCCTACTAGTTCTGTGGTAGTAGGTTTTAGGTGGTATCGTAGTGATTGTAGATTAACTTAAGTATTTAATTTTCATCTTCTCAGATTCATTTGGCCTCTCAGTTAACTGAGATTCATTCAGAACTATTTGATGTCATAGTTTCATCTTTCATGTGTGCAAATCATTCTTTATTCCTCATAATAACCATAATCATTTAGTTTACTATTATTTGGTTACTTCTTCATAAGAGACAAGTTCAAGATTATACTACTTAGGCTAAATATAACCTGTGAAATACAACATAGAAGATGTGTTTGTGCTGTATTAATTACATTTTTTATTTCTGCTATGTATCAGGCAGGGTTTTCTAATGGTGTTACTTTTTACTCCATAAAATTAAAGATTGAATTTCATTAAATAATATGCTTTCCTATTTTTATTGAAATATAACTTAAGGTACAAATATCAGACCTATAGAGAGCATGAAATATAAAAAAGATAAAGACTGTTGAGGACATACACTAATAAACACAAATTCATTTGATTCTAAGGTGGGATATTCTTTGCTGGTAGTAGGAACATATTCACAAAGCTTTTGTAAGTGCATTAAAACACACTCACATAAATCATGAAAATTACATTATAAAAAGTCACCTCTCTCACCTGATAGAGGACCTTTTCACATATGTTACCTTTAATATTACCGCTGGAGCATGTTACAGATGTTCAGGTGCCTGGCAAGTTCTCCCACGGTAAGGCAGCTCCAGAGAAACTCTGGTATATGACTTTAATTTAGAGTCACTCTTTTTTGATATTACATCCTCTCAGGGCACTCTAGTTTGAAATTATTTCAGATCCGCTGAATCCTAAAACTTCCCTGGAAAATTGATGTGCTTGGATAGAATAGGGAACACCAACAAAGAAATTTCTTTAATTAATTAATTATTTTTTGCCAGCCTGATCACAGTTTTCCCTCTCTCCCTCCACTCACTCCTCCAAGTCCCTCCCCACGACCTCCCTTCTTCCTCCCCCATCCCCTCCTCCTCCTCCTCCTCCTCCTCCTCCTCCTCCTCCTCCTCCTCCTCCTCCTCCTCCTCCTCAGAAAAGGGCAGGCCTCCCATGTATATCAACCAGTCATGGCATATCAAGTTGCATTAAGACTAGGCACCTCCTCTCTTATTGAGGTTGGACGAGGCAACCCAGTAGGAGGAAAAGGTCCCTAAAGCATGTCGCAGAGTCAGAGACAGTCCCTGCTCCCACTGCTAGGAATCCCACAAGAAGACCAAGCTACACAACTGTAGAGTGTGTGCAGAGGGCCTATGTCAGTCCCACACAAGCTTTCTGGTTGCAGTTCAGTCTCTGTAAGCCCAGGTTAGTTGATTCTGTGGATTTTTTTTTTTTTTTTTTGTGGTGTCCCTGACCTCTCTGACTCCCATACCAACAAAGAAATTTAAGTCAAGGTTGGAGTTTTTCCTTTCAGGTCAAGCTTGTGAGAATGAAATTTCTAGCTGGCTGCATGAGTTTCTATACAAAACCCCAGAGGTACTAGTTTTCTCATTTTTAGTCACACCAATAACAATGGTGGCAATATGTACATATATACAAGTAAGTTCCCAGTGGAGTCATGGTGATTAATTAACATACAATCTAGCACTGAGTAAATCTTAACTTAATGTTGTTGGTGTTGGTGCTATCACTATTATATTGCTATTCTAAGCTTTAGTAGATAATTGATCCATAGTTGTACAAATACTTGGATTTTCTTTTTCAAATTGACTGTACAAAATTTTACAGTGTAGTTATAATGAATATATGTATAGGAAGCTAAGTGCATTGACACACAATTTGAATGGCTATGGGGCTCTATTTAAAAAATACTCATATTTTGCTTTTAAAGAAATAAAAATGTTCATGTTTTACGTCAATTTGCTCTATTTTAACATTGAACAACATTTTCATTTTACTTAGATCTAATATTTAAGAGCAGCAATGTATACTCAAAAAAAAAAGCAACTACTTAAGTGAACCATTACAAGTTATATTTTCTAAAGAAACTTTCTGTAAAAATTAAATTAGGTGAAAAAATGTTCTCAGTGTTACTTTAGCATTCTGTAATCCTTCTTATATAAATACTAAATTCAAATGAAAATCCTGTTTGTTTCTTCTTTCAGTTCTTAGTTTTCTTTGCTACGTTCTCTGCTTGAAAAGGAAACTTGGTATCAAACATATATCTAATAAGCAGAAAATTAGATGTGATCATTTTGAGTTAATATAAAATGTGACATAAATTTTTACAAAAGCACTGAATGTTATTTTCTACAATACCTTTTCATCTTATATTTTACTTTCATTACTGTTATAATGACAATTCACAGAAATGACAAATTTCTAAATGCCAGGAAGACTGAACAAAAGTTAAGGAGTATTAATTTATTCAATAAATCCCCACTGGAAAGGCAGAAGATATTATATTAATGTATTATATGCATTATTTACATACATCATTTTTAACTGCTGAGAATCCCAGGCATTCAAATAATCATTATTTTTAATTGTTTCTTCTTGGATTTGGCCAAGCTGAAACAAGGACAAGAGACTTGGAGACCAGCTATGGCTCTCAGCCATCATGAAAAGCAAAGTGGGCAAGTCTGGAGTTTCTAGGGAGCTCTGATGGGGTTCAGCAGCATCACGCAGAGGAAGGAAATTATCTGGATAAACATGCCTTTGGCTTCTTGGCCCAGAGGAAGTTCTTTACTCTCTTGTGAATGAGAGAAGGGCCTTCCTAAGTTTTTGTTGGTGGAGATGTGGGAAGCAAGGGGGACAATGCTTGTAAAATGTTTGCTAAATGTAAAATGCCATTTCAGGTAGAGCTGTCATGGTAGTTAAAAGGACATCTTTGCTTTGAATCCTGATTCTCAAACGAGATTACTATTTCCCATTATTATTCTCTCAAGGTTGTTTGGAAAGAAACACTGTATATAAACCAAGTGGGATAATCACCCCTGCCACAGTTTTTTATTAGTTGAGGATTTTGTACAATATCTTTTGATCTCATTTACCACTTCTCACTCCTCCTAAAATTGAGCCCCCTTTACCTAACCCACCCAACTTTTTGTCTCCCCACCTTTAAAAGCCATCAAGTGCAGTTGGTTCTATCCATACACTCTTGGATTTGTGGACTTCCTCTGGAGCATAGACAAGCCACTAGGGGCCACATCCTTAAAAATTCCTGACTGTCCCCCTCCCAGCAACTATCAATTGCTGTTGTATCTTCAGCTATGGATAAGACTCAGTACCTACTTCCCCTCTTCCTGCTGGAGGATTTTGCCTGGCTTGAGCTTATACATGTCCGTATGTGTTGTCACAACGGTTGTGAGACGATATGTACAACTTCCCTTGTGTGTTTAGATAACACTGGTCCACTGTACTCATCATTCTCTCTGGCCCTTAAATTTTTCTGTCCACTCTCTGTGATGGCCACTGATCTTTGGGAGGAGGGATATTGTCTAGATTTGCTGTTTAGGAATGAGAATTACACAATCTCTTATTCTCTGCACCTTGATGAACTGTAGCCCTCTGTGATAATCACTGCATACTGCAAGTAGGAGCTTCTGAGATGTGGGTTGAGACATGCACTAATCTATTGGTACAACAATAAGTCATTAGGAGTTTACTTAATACTACGTTCCTTTAGTAGAGTAGTGGTAGTAGACTCTCCCCAAAGGACCTATGACCTGTCTGGCTACAGGTTCTTGGTATGTTTTCCAATTTGTGGATAATTCCTTAGATGTAATCAGAAAGTAGTTGGTTATTTTAATGACTTTCATGCCACTGTTGCACCGGTGGGCCTGTCTTGTCAGGCCAATTATTACGGTAGCTTACAGGGTTCACAACTGAGTAAAATCGATGATCACTTTTCTCCTTCAGTAGCATATATAGCACTTTTTAGCATTATGGAAACTAGTAAAGATGTAGGCTCCAGGTCAGTACCAGTTAGATTTCTTCATATTCTATAACTCAAGTGTGTGATGTCAACAGTAGGATCTTACTGTCAAGTTCTAGAGAGCAACCAATAACATTGGCAATAACCTATAATATTTGGGGGTCTTGGGGACAATTCTTGTGTGTGTTTTGTGTGTGTGTGTGTGTGTGTGTGTTCATGCATGCATGTGGTATGTACCTGTGTTGATACATATGGAACCCAGAGGTGGACTTATTTACGGAGACAGGATCTCTGAATGTGGAGCTTTCCATTTCAGTCTCCACATAGACTGGTTGACCACTAAGTCTCTTAACTCTTCCTGTCTTGCTACAGCTAGGGTTACAGGCATGTGCCACTATTCTTGAATTTTCTCCCCATTAGTTCTGGTAGTCCAAACCTAGGTCTTCATGCTTTTTTAGCAGACACTTAACCACTGAGACCCAGGGTGAGGCAATTCTGACACATTTTAGTATTTTCTGTTACTAGTAATTCACTAATACTTACTAATGAGCATATTTAATGTAGATTTCAAGAATGACAAGCATATGAGGGTTAGGTTTAAAACACAATAAAAATGAGAACATGTGGTATTGTATTCCCCCAAATATTGTGCATTCTAATAAACTTATCTGGGCTCAGAGACAGATCAGCCACAATATTAAACATAAAGGACAGGCAGTGGTAGCACACGCCTTTAATCCTAGCATTCCAGAGGCAGAAATCCATGTGTTCAAGGATACAGCCAAGCATGGTGACTCATCATGCCTTTAATCCCAGAAAGCAAGCCTTTGATCCCAGGGAGTGGTGGTAGAAAGCAGAAAGGTATATAAGGTGTGAGGACCAGAAACTAGAAGCATTTGGCTGATTAAGTATTTGGCTGGTTAAGCTTTCAGGCTTCTAGCAGCACAGTTCAGCTGAGAGCCATTGGGATGAGGACACAGTAGCATCCAGTCTGACGAAACAAGACCAGCTGAGGATCCGGCGAGGTGAGCTAGCTGTGGCTTGTTCTGCTTCTCTGATCTTCCAGTTCACCCCAATACCTGGCTCAGGTTTGATTTTATTAATAAGAACCTTTAAGACTCATGCTACAAGAACATTCATTATAGTAGCCATAGTTCTGTAGAGGAACAGAACTGATAGAATGGAATATATATATTATATACATATATACACATATAACACACATATATACATATATATATATATAAACTCTTAGAAAATGTAATACTAGCTAATTAAAATATTTGTATCAAGACTATTATCCATTATCAAAGTAAAATATTATGTTTTATGATACAGGTAAAGTATCCAAGCTCATATTATCATTAAATGTAAGATTAAAGGAAATGTGTTTTATCTTATATTAGTGAAATTGGATTAGTGTTTCTCTGATGCTAGCAAGTACAGGGAGAATAACAAAATGAACCCCAATAAAAGCACATGACTGATAGAATTTGAGAAACACTAGGTTGTTCAAACCTCTAAGAGGAGACATTTATTGCATCATTTCTTTGAATCTTCAGTCTATTAGTGTGTATTGAGAATTTCAGAGGAGGGTAGTATTGTGTTTGCCACATGGATTTGTATTTTATCATTGAATCCTTTTCTGGCGTAACTGTCCTTAGCACTGTATTTTGGAAAGTAATGAATTAAAAGATTTCCAACCCCCTTTTAATTTTCAAGAGAAGAATCAAAGTGAAATGAAATTCCAGGATGGTGTATGAGTTTAGAATATTCTATCACATTTTGTATTTTTGGATACATTTCGTTGGGAAGATGCTGCTAACCCCAGTTTGCCAGGCAATCTCCAGAGATAAAGGTTGTGCCTCCTGCCATCTTCCTTTCTTCCAGTGTGAATTACATCATGAGCCACCTCGGAAATCTTCCGGGTCCCTCTAACAGTGTCTGAATCCGAGGAACTAGAATGATGTACTATCTGTGGTTTTACAGTATAAAGAAAAAGAGACACCACCAAATGGTAGCCAATGCCCACAAGAATAGTTCCTTGAAATTCTACTTCAGAGGGAGAATTAACGCATCAACAGTCAATAACAAGTACTGATACTGGCAGTACTTGTCATTACAGGGATTCTATCCATCATCCTGCAGGATCCCAGTTAAGAATGATACTTCTATTATGTATTTTTTTCATTATATATATATATATATTTATTTTAAAATTTTTTTATTTTTATTTTGCAATACAATTCAGTTCTACATATCAGCCACGGATTCCCTTGTTCTCCCCCCCTCCCACCCCCCTCACCTTCCCCCCTGTATTTTTTTGTTTGTTTGTTTTATTTCGGTTTTCCAGTCTTGACAAAATACACATTTTGGACTGAGAGATGATTTGTACTTGTGGAGTACTGTCCTGTGCTTAGCATCAGTGCTGACCCCTACTTTGGGGTGAAATCACCCCCAATTAGATAACTCAGTCTGTACTGTTGCCACAAGTCTCCTCAACTTGGTGTTAAAAGAGAGGTGCAAAAAACTAATACATATATATGTATGAATACACACACACATTTATTCATAGGATTGCACAACAAAACAGCAAAGAGTTTCAGGAAGACTGTGAGTTTATAAATTCATTTGATCATTTCTCTGTCTTTGTGAAGAATAGGTTTTCTGCTGCTTTATCAGCTGACATTTAATCATCCTGTCTCACCTAATTACCATTTCCATTTAAAAGAATATTAGCATAACTTTAGTTTTGTGTCTTAAAATATTTTTTAAGGTTTATTTATTTATTTATTTATTATGTATACAGTGTTCTGCCTGCACACCAGAAGAGGGCACCAGATCTCATTATAGATGGTTGTAAGCCGCCATGTGGTTGCTGGGAACTGAACTCAGGATCTTTGGAAGAGCAGCTGGTGCTTTTAACCTCTGACCATCTCTCTAGCCTCCATCTTAAAATATTTTAAAAGTAAAATATTAAAGCTGGCTTGAAATCTTTCTGAGTGGTTAATTGTTCCTGAGTTAACAATATTAATCACTTAAGTGAAAGAAGTCATTGCCAAGTTTGTTGGGGGAAAGCATACAGCACTTTGTCTATTCGTAATTTTATATTCTTTTGGCTTACAAAGTTGTATCTATTTTTTTCTCTCAATAATTTGAATATTTCATATTTGTGATTAAAACTCAATTCCTTTCCTGAAAAATTAGAAAAGCTAAGAGTTTGTGAAAATTAGCCTGAAACTTAAAATATTAGGCTTGCTAGAATAATATCTTAATTAATATATCTGTTTTGAGTTTTCAGGACTGAGCATTTAGTTTTGAAAATGAAAATGATGAATTTAAAATTTTATGCCAATTTTTACTGGAGATGAGAAACCAGCTACTCCTTCCAGAGAGAGAAAGAGGGAGAGGAGAAGAGAGAGAGAGAGAGAGAGAGAGAGAGAGAGAGAGAGAGGAGAGAGAGAGAGAGAGAGAGAGCTAAAAGGAAAGGACATATTTATTTCAGGGAAACCCCTTAAGTTTCAGCACTTGCCACTTACAGTCAATGTGTGTTTCTGGAATGATTTAAAATGTTGGCATAATACTTCACTTTAAAAATATTTAAACACGCTGGGCAGTGGTGGCTCATGTCTTTAATCCCAGCACTTGGGAGACAGAGGCAGGCAGATCTCTGTGAGCTCAAGGCCAGCCTGGTCTACAAAGCAAGTTTCAGGACAGGCTCCAAAGCTACACAGAGGAACTTAGTCTTGAAAAAACCAGAAAAACATCATCATCAACAACAAAAAAACCCCAAGAAACAAACAAACAAAATATTTAAAAACATCTTTTTAAGTTCAAGATAATCTAGTGAACACATAGGCAGAAAAAGGCAATCTATCTTAATTGCAGAATTATTATTATTTTTGTTTTTCAAATATTTTTTTATAAAATGTTTTAATATGATATGAAGTATTTCTACTACCCACTTTTATATTGCTTACATTAGCCTTGAATAATAAAAAAGCTTAATATCCACTTCTAAATTTTACACACGATTGCATTTAAGTTAATCTTTGTTTACTTTCTTTTTATAGAAAGGCACTGTTACTTCTCTCAAATCTCATTGGAGGATTTAGGTGACATTCTTATACTGGAGACACCACACATACTTCTACAAACATGTATTTATGCAGGTACAATGTCTGTAATACTATCTTTTCTAAGCACGAGTAAATAGAGTTAAGATAAAAATGCCTCTTTGAAATTACACATATTCTATGTAGTTCAATTAAAAATAATGTAAAAATTTATTTCAAGAATTTAAATAAGGTCACTCACAATCTCTTGTCAAAATGAAAAAAAAAATTACAGCAAAACCCCAGTACAACATCAAGTGGGACCCAATAAAGCGAAGAAAGAGGCCAATTCCCAGGAAATTTTTGATTGCACATTTCCCCATCTTTGCTTAAAGGTCAAAAACTGAGAATTATTCCAGAATAGGAATGGCAACTATATGACCTGTTGTTTAACACGTGTTTCTAAACTGACTTGTAATTACCAGATTAATCTCAGGATATATTAAAAACCTATTTGCACAAGTCATGGGCATGGAAAGAAGGGAGCAACACTCTTTACCTGCCCTGACACAAAGCATTGCATAACAAGTATTTGTTTTTGCAGCTGTTGTGCACGAGGAAGAAATAAATATAAACAGCAGGAAACAAACAGCCATTGCAGTTGGAGGTTGCCAGAGAGCAGTATTCTGCTTTAGACGATGCATTCTGCCTGAAATAAGCACCGTCTCTGTATGTGGAAAAGCGTCAGTGCTGTATCAGGGCTCTGAGCCATCCTTTTAGTATGTTTATCCAGTGTTTACTGTAGTCTTTTTCCCCCCAAACTTGAAGACAACTTGCCTTTTTTTCTTCTCTCTCTCTCTCTCTCTCTCTCTCTCTCTCTCTCTCTCTCTCTCTCTCTCTCTGTCCCCTCTCTCTTTTTTTTTTTTGCCTTACTCTTACATGAACTATCTAGGTGCTAACTTTTTCATGAATATTTTTCTTTTAGCATCTTAGAGTTTGGGGCAAAAAATATTGAGGAGACATCAAATGTCTGATATCTATAGATAGCAAGAAAAAGTGGCTAGTGATACTTTTGTAAGCTGAGTAATTCCTGTTTTCTATAATTGATCTTTTTCTTTCTTTTTGGTGCCCCTTTTGAAAATGTCTTAAGGGCAAATTTTATTGTAATATAACTGCTATTCACTCAAAGTTTCCAATATATTCCTCTACCAAAAAAATGCACTCTTTTTTTCCCTTCTTTGTTTTTTTTAAAAAATTATTTCTATTTCTATTTATTTATTTATTATTTATTTAGGCTTGACAGGCTTAATTCAATGTAGCTGTGGGAAGAGTGTGTGGTGGTGGGAACCCATGATTATTCCAAACCACGCCCATCAAAGGGTCAAATCAGCTGAGGGAGGAGAAACAGGAAGCTGTGTACTTCTGCCTCTTAATAAGACTTTAGGTACTGAAGTTATTTAACCACCATTGTGGCTTCTAGTAGGAAATTATATGAACACTTTTGATAATTCACTCATCCTTTAGTAACCATTGAAGATTTTTTGTTTAAGTAGCTTAGATTCTAGAAAATGTTGTAAAATCAGGATCCTATTATGAATAGGACTTCTGGGTAATCAAGTATAAAGACATTAGAGGTTCTTTTTATATATCTCATTTGCACGGGGAGAGGGAGTTGCACCATGGCTAAAGAAACAATGGCAATTGTTTTACGATCACTGAGAAGGCAGTAAGCTGTGGATTCCTTACGCAAGTCCAAACACAGCAGCTGGATTTGGCTTTATGAACCATGAAAAATAGTTCCCATCTGGAGGTTGGTGTTGAGTAAAGATGCCACAGTGAGACAGCGTTTTATACACGTCTAACACAATCATTGATGCTTTCTAGTTCTAATTGGAAAATAATTATTGATGGTCCATGAATTTTAATATCAAATACTCAAAATGTTCTCAGCCTTTGTGTATGATTTGTTTTATTCATTTGAAATAAATCAGGCAAAAGCAAAAACCATCATTAAATTTCTTAATAGATAATTAGGCACTTAGTTATACAATTATAAGTACTTATCTTGAAATAAATATTCCTTTGTTAATGGTGGCAAATTATTTACCTCTTGAAAAATGTATGTAGATATATACATTACAATTCCTCATGATATAGCATGTTGCAAATTGTGTTTTTACCTTAATAAGCCTTCTGTATGACTACATAATCTTTGAAGTTATATACATATATAGAATCTTCGAGGTTATTTTACTCTGCTTTTTTAGAAGTCATATGCTCAAATACAGAACAAATGTTTAACAATAAATCCACTTTCACAAGATTAAGACAGTACACAACAGCATGTTCCAGTCTTTTCTGAATTTGTTATGGAAATTGATCAAATTATTGAGTACTGCTAAGTTTTTTTTAGTAGAAGTTTTGCACTTATCCAGAACAGAATTATCCCCTCCTTCAGTATGTCTTGGATATAATAAAATTGAAGAATTGAGCATAGTAGGCTGGAAATATTTGTAGGTTGTCATGGACACTGCATTATTTGAAAATAAATGACTAAACTTTAGTCAAGCATGCCAATATTATTGCTTAATATTTATGCTTATTATTTCTTTAAGACTTTCTTACTAATGCTTTAGAATTTTTTCTTTTAAAAAATTCTTTTCAAAATTTCTTTAAAAAGATTTTTCAGTAAAAGAAAGCCAGCGTAATATTTATATGACATTTGGTTTAAGTAACGTCATATATGTGTACTATATTTATGGAATTTCTCCCACTTTCTTTACACACACACACACACACACACACATACACACACACACACACACACACACACAGAGAGAGAGAGAGAGAGAGAGAGAGAGAGAGAGAGAGAGAGAGAGAGAGAGAGAGAGAGAAATAAAAATAAAACCCACTCATTCCATTTAGTGTTGCTGCTATGCATATGTGTCTAGGGCTGATCTCTTGGGATTGGAAGACCAGTTAGGAAGATCATCCCTGGGTAAGAGTGATTCTCCCTTTCTCAGCAGTCATTAATTTCTTGCAGTAATTCATGTAGGGGTGGGGCTTTAAGAGGTTTTCCCCAACCCATGGGGGCATGTCAACCGGTGCTATCATTTTGTCAGGCTTGTTTAAGCAACTACATTGCTGAGATTTCATGGGTGCTGCTTCTCTGTCTTATATAGAAGACATTATCTTGCAGCAGGCATCCTGGTCCTCTGGTTCTTACAATATCTCCAAGACCACTTCAGCTGTGTTTCCTGAGTTTGAGGTGCAGGGGTTCTGTTACAGATGTATCAACTGAGGCTGGGTATCCCATGATAATTTCTTCTCTGCATTTTAACCAATTCTGTTTTTTTGTAATGGTCTCTATATGCTGCAAAAATGAGCTTCTTTGGTGACAGGTGTGAACTACATTTATCTGTGGGTATAAGGATATGCACCAAGAATGCAGCTAGAGATTATATCTCATTTAGGAACGTGGCAGTAGTGGGTTTTCCTCTAGGGTCCATGACCTCAGCAGTCAACAGTAGTTATCTAGGTTTAGAGTATCAGACATGAATCCCCTCAAAGTCCTGTGTCTAAAGTGTATCGTGTGCAACCGTGACCAAATCTGTGGGTTAGGAATAGTGTAGGTGATACTGATCAGACATGGGTCCACGTACAGGATGAGTAACTGGGATCAATCCTGGGGTTTGGGGAAGGAACAAGAGGAAACTTCAAAGCCAACTTTAAAATACTTTTGAATAAAAAAAAAACTCTTTGTAGTATCTTTTTAGTTGTAATGAAAATACCATATAATATAGAAGGCCAGAGGCAAAACAGAATATTAAAATCAACTACAGGTTGTAGTAAAAAAATTATTTATGGCACAATTTACTAGGTAATTTGCTCTGTGCTGTGGTTTTCCTTAAATGTTCAGTTCTAAAACTAATCTCCTAACATGAAGACAGGCCACTGAATTTCAGAGCTGTGCTTTTATTATTAACTGTTCTTCTCTAGAAATTACGTGTTATGTTTTTTTTTTTAACTTAAAGTAGCTCCTGCTTCCACAGTTTTTAATCTATCCCAGAGAGGAGAAGGTAGATAATATAGATGATTGCGAGGTGTTTTATCCGATTTGATTTTCTCTGTTTGCTCCACGGAGCTGTTGCACAGCAGAGAGTTGATCCATCCTGCACGTCTTGTTCCCTAGAATGATTTGAAAACTATAAGATGACAATCTTATTTCTGAAATTTCCTATTTAATGTTTTCAGGCTTAGGTTAGCCATGGATAACTGGAACTGTGAAACCTGCAAGCATAGAGAAGCAGAGTCTGCTGCATGTAGTTTTAAATGTGTAATAGAACATACTTTTTACCTTTTATTGGAAATGAATATCCTATCTTTAAGTACTTCATCCCTTTTGAAAATTGGAACACGGTTTTCACACTTTTATGACTAGCAAGTCATAAGCATATAACAAATACTTGTTGTTCTTTGTGCTTAAGGAAGCACCAAGTCAGTGATTTTATGTCTCTCTGTGGACATTTGTCAGTGTTTGCAAATACTTGATTCTTACAGAGGCAGAAGTAGGGAGAAGTCTCAAAAGCTCCAAAAACTCCAAGTGCTACACCAAACAGCCTGTCACAGCCCCAAGGACAGTCCACTTGCCTTGTTCACGCTCTTACATGAACTTACTAAACACTAATTCTTCCATCTATTTTTTCTTCTTCTGAGACTTTTAAGTATTTTGCAAAAAAAAGAGCATTAAAAACGGGAAATCTTATGACAACAAAGAATTATACTAGCCATTATATGCCAGAATGGAAATGCCTACTTTATATTGAACTTCCCAACAATACAGTTAAACAAAAATCCAAAAATTCTTTGGTGGTGACTGAAGATCTTTGTAAAAATTCAAACTTTAAAAATATTGTTTTGGTATTATTCATCTCTCGTCCATCCTTCTCCTTCTGTATCAGCCCTCCCACCTTCCCAGTCTGAGCCTACCCCTTGTTTTACCCATTTCTCTCTTCATATCACCCCTATCCTGCTATTCTTCTTCCAAGCCCTCCCCCCATGACCTTTCAAACATTCCTACTTGGAGCTAGGAACCTCAGATTGGAGAGAACATATGGTGTTTGTTTTTCTAGGTCAGTGTTTCCTCTCTCAATATAATTGTTTCCAGTCTCATCCATTTATCTGCAGATTTTGTGATTTCAGTTTTCTTTAGAGTTGAATAATATTCCATCGTGCCTATGTACAACATTTTCATTATCCATTCATTTGCTGAAGAACATGTAGGTTGTTTCCATTTTCTAGCTGTTGTGAATAGAGAAGGAATGAACATGGTTGATTAAATATATTTGGAGTAGGATATTGAGTCATTTGGGTGTATGCTAAAGAGTGGTATAGTTGGGTCATATAGTAGATTTACTTTTAGTTTTCTGAGGCTTCTCCGTGTGGTTTTCTATAGTGGCTGCCCCATTTTGCAACCCCATCAACACACAGACTTACCATCATTGGTTGTCACTTTTGTTTTCTTGAACTTAGTCATTCCGACTGGAGTAAGATAAATCTTAAAGTTGTTTTCATTTGCATTTTCCTAATTGGAAGGGATATGCAGATAGATAAGGAAAATGAACATATTTTTGAGCCGTTTCTTATCCATTTTTATTTCTTGTACCGAGAACCCTATTTAGATCTCTAATGCATTTTTAAATTGTGTCATTTGTTTCCTTGACTTTTGAGTTCTTTATATTGATTTCTTATCTTGATATTAACTCTATCAGATGTAGAGCTGGCAAAGATTCCTCATTCTGTGGGTTTTTCTTCATTCAATTGATTCTTTTCTTAGCTATATGGATGCTTTTTAGTTTTATGAGGATTCACTTGTCAATTGTTGGCTTTAATTCCCGGGCAATAGAGTCCTACTCAGGAAGTCTTTCCCTACATTTAAATCTTGTATGATACCACCTATGTTTTCGTCCAGCAGTTTTAGCATTATAGTTTTTTTTCTCTTTTGAGACAAGGTTCTGTTTTGCCATGGCTGGCCTGGAACTCCCTCTGGCCTCTAATCAGGCTGGCCTTGAACTCACAAAGATTCACTTGCTTCTGTCTCCAGACTGTTAGGATTATAAGGGTGTGAAACAACTGCCTGGCTTGCTTTTCAGGTTTTAAATTAAGGTTTTGAACCACTTGGAGATAATTTTTAGTAGGATGATAAATATGGGCCTAATTTCATTCTTATACATGTGGGAATCCAGTCTCCTAGCACTATTTGTTGAAGATGCTGTCTATTCTCCAGTGTATGTCTTTTGTCTCTTTGCTGAACATCAGATAGCTCTATCTAGTTATATCTTACATTTTATATTTACCTAATCATACCTTATACTAACAACCCCCTGTCCCATACCAGGCACAAGAAATATCCTTTAGAATGGTTGGTCACGGTAGTCTAAGCAATTTCCAAAACAATATAGACAGTGGATGTTGCTTTTAGTTGCCACTCAGAGGTTTAAGGTAAGCCCCCTATTGCAGAAGGCATCAGACACTTAGACACAGGATTCAGATGATTTGAGCTCTAACCTAAAAGCTTATTTCTTATGGTCTGTCTTCCATGTTATCAGAAAGTACTATGCAAACTGCTAAGACAGTGATGCAATTGGTAGTTCTATCCAAGTATGACACCTATGAAACTCAACAATGACCCAAACGACAAGATATTCATAAAGGTGCAGGAAGTGGCAGTTACATGTTGGTTGTCTCATTAAATTTAAAGCCTATTCAACAAGAGGGAGATCATGTCTGACACTAGAAACCTAGCCAGCTACCCAGGGCCAGTGAGGTCATGGATCTTAGAAGAGAACCTACTATCACCACTTTGTTAGACCAGCATGATTCCTAACTAGATTATTTTTTTTTTTGAGACAGGGTTTCTCCATGTAACAGCCCTGGCTATTCTGGAGCTTACTCTATAGATCAAACTGGCCTCCAACTCACAGAGATCCACCTGTCTGCCTCCCGAGTGCTGAGATTAAAGGTGCATACCCCCACCCCTCCCGCTAGATTCTAAATCTTATCCTTATACCCACAGACAAGTGTAGCTGCAACCCCTCAACAGAGAAGCTTCTCTTTACAGCAAATGGAAAGCATCACAGAAACCATAACTGGATACAATGTACAGATATACAGACTGTGGATAGCTGTGGGTCAGTGGATACATCTACATCACAGCTCCAGTGTCCCCTGCTCAGGAAACATCACAGAAAAGGGGATGAAAAGATCATAAGAGCTGGAATACCAGGACGGCTGCTGTGAAAACTCTTTCACAGAGATGACTTCATAAATAAGATCTGAACAATGGCATTATAAATAGACATGCTAATGTGGAATGGGAAAAATCCCACAGGGTCACAACCCTGGACAGGAACTACAGACAACTGGTGATTACTTAGAGATGGAGAGGTTGCATCTCCCAGTCATGAGTGCCACCACATATATAGGTATATATGGTAAGACTCCTATATATAATATACATATATATGTGTGTATGTATATGTATGTGTACACACGTGCATATGAACACGATAATCTGGGAATAAGAAGCTATCAATCTGAGAGGTGAGGAGGAGTTGGGAGGAGGGGTTTGGGGAGGGCTTGAGGGAGAAAAGGTAAGAGAGAAAGTGAATTATATTTTAGTTAAAATGTATGGAATTTTTTTTGTGTGTATTGTGCGTGTGTGCATGCGTGTGTACACCTGTTGGTACACCTGTGTGATGGCACAGATGTGGAGTTCAAAGTACAACTTTCATGAGTTGGTTCTCTCTGTCCACATGGGTTCTGGTGATAAAATTCAGGCTATCAGGCTTGTGTGGTAAGTGCTTTTATGCACTGAAACATCCCACTGGTTCACAAATCCAGATTATGTGTATCTACACACACACACACACACACACATTTCTTTTTGTGAAAATGCGCATTTCTTTCATAATGCTAAATATTAGCACACTTTGCCTTCTTAAAGTTGTATTACTCTTTTACATACATATTTCAGTGAGCTCTCTTTTTATTATGTAGAGTTTATTAATCTGTCAAGTAGCATCTCTTCTTGTTTGAAAGCTGACACCTAGGAAGAATAATCAAATAGAAGAGTGAAGAAACCACGTGCTTCCACCAGTCAGAAAGAAAATAGAAATTGAGTGATTCCTTAACTTCACACAGTTTAGACACATGATTGTTTTTCACATTTTATGTTCATACTATATTTCATTGTCTCCTCCTCTTACCCATGATCTGAGCTGAGTACTTAGACAAGTATTCTTGTGTTGTCTGCTGTACTAATGTGTATTAGAAATTCCACTCATTTGGACTGGATTTGTGCCAGCTATAAATTTCAGGCTCTTCCTTTGGGATTTTAATTCTCTGCAGGATTGCGGGACTCATGGGAGGCTGAGTTTTCAGGGTGTGGTTTTAGACACAGCATAAAGCTTTTATGCAGTTGGTTCTCATGTCCAGCTACCCTCTCCACTGGCCCATTGTCTCCATTTATACCAGAGTCCTGGGAGGGGACCTGGCATAACTTAGGTCTGTTTGGTAAAGAAAAGTCCCATTTTTCTTTGTTAACATTAGTACAGCATGAAGCAGAGTGAGGAAAGGGGCCCCCAAAACATTCACATTTTTGTGAGCATTGGTAGATTATGTGTTTCTTTGTAATATCTAAAGATCCTTTCTAATTTAAAAAGTAGACATCCAAGGGGCTGGAGAGACAGCTCAGCAGTTAAGGTATCTGGCTGTTCTTCCAGAGGACTTGGGTTCTATTCCCAGCACGTTGCAGCTCACAATCGTAATTGTTCCAGGGGATTTGATGCACTCTTCTGGACTCTGCAGACATGGCTGTGTATAAACACACACTCAGGTAAAACACCCATAAACATATAATAAAATATGTAATTTTATAATAGTAGAAATATTGAAACCAACATCTAACTTTATCCTTAAAATATTTTTATAATATCTTTCACACCTCTGTAAAATGCTAACAGAAATTTTATTACTAGTAACTTGTTGCCAAAAACCAGGTAAAAATTTGATGTTCACATATTTTAAAGTATCTTCATATTTTTTTCTAAGAATAAAATCATGAACTTGTAGTTTAGAATGCTAAGTATGCAATTTGCATTATGCAGTAATTTTAAATTCCAAGGTTTGTATTCCACTCTAGAATATGATTATATTCTTTTACTGGAAGCCACTCTTAAACACATAGTTTTAAATTCAAAATAAAGACAATAATAATACTAGCAATAGTAATACATTTCAACATAGTCTAAATAGCTCTTGATCTTTAAGACAATATCAAAAACAAAACAAAACCTCTTTTCAGGCCTAGGGAGACGGCTAGAGTGATTGCTTTGCCAAAGAAGCACAAGGACCCAAGTTCTGATCCCTGGTACCCTTTTTAAGCTAGGCATGAAGGCAAGAACCTATAATTTCTGTGCTGGGGAGGCAAGTTAGGAAGATTCCCTGGAGCTTGAAGGCCAGCAATCTAACAACTCACAAGCTCCATGTTCAATGGGAGACCCTCTCTCAAAAACTAAGGTTGACAATAATTGAGAAAGACATCCATTGTCAATCTGTCACCTCCATAGACACTCTTATGCACATGTCCTAACATACACTTGTACACACAGAAACACATGTGCATACACGCTCGAAAACATTTTTCATGGATCCTTTAATCACATTAAGGAATAAAATTTCTTTCTCTGCTAGGCAATTTTGAATGATAAGAATTGCATTTGCTCAGATTTCAAACTTTTATGATGGATTTTTACATTTATTTGCAGAATTCTGTCCTGTTCATTGTTATTTTTTCAGGGCTTCATACCTGCTGTATAAGCACTCTGTTGCTGAATTACATCCCCAGGTCCCTGCGTACTGTCAGACATGCTGTCATCCATTTTCTCTTCTTTCTGCCTCTGTCTTTATTCTTGTAAAACTCCTGCAATACTTGGAATTTTTTTTTTGCAAAATTCTTTCCAATAACTTCTTACCCCTTTTTATCTAGTTTGTTTTAAATGCATGATAAGTTGTTTGAAAAATATTTACGTTAATTTTGAACTTACTCAAAAGGGGAATGATAATTGTAGACATTTCAAAGTATAGTGGCTATAATTTATCATTCTTTTGGAGAATGGGGACTACAGTTAAATTATAAAAAGGAAGATCTTATTTTTTGTATCATAAAAATAACATGCCATGTGCAAATTGTTTTTCCTAGTGAGTCTTGTTTGGCCTAGTCAAGAAAATGTTAATGTGGAAAAAAAAAGTGGACATATTTAATGCACAAAGATATCAGACCCTCAAAAGGATTTAGTGTTCAGAGCATAGATGACTGAAATAGATTGCTGAAAATTATGAATCTGGGAAGAAAGGAGTGATAACTAATAGCTAGATATTGTTTCTCCAAGAAATTCAAAGACGAAGGGGTAATGCTATAAATAACTTGTATTATGTTAACCGTGAAGTAGTTTCTTGGATGAACTCACTTGGAGGAATTCCCTCTTTGTAACTAGGGCTGTCATATCTCATTGAGAATTCCTGAGTATAGGAATTAAATTCCATTCTTCGCGTTCCCCGAGTGAATGACCTGAGGTAGGAAGTATGTGTATTTAAATACTCAGAAGACATGATCAATGTATGAAAATACAGTAGCATTGAAAAACCACCACTGAACTTCTAGAACTGTTCAAGCTTCTTAAAGCTACAGAACAGTATGGAGATACCATGACAAATATGTATGCAACTAAAGCATGAAAGTAACAGATGTTGACAGTCCATATTTGCTTCATATCTTAAATCTGATATGCACTATATTTTTGAGATCGTATATTACTAAGTTTCCCCAGCTGGTCTTGAACTTGGAATCTTTCTGCCTCAGCCACCATATAGGCAGGGTTTTAAATATATACTTGGCATCCTTGAGTACAATTTTCTTAACTCACTGCATTGCAATGCTGTATGTTAAGTTTTTTTTTGTGATGCTCAGGTTATTTTGAGGCTCTCAATTCTGTTTTGTTACTCCATATATGTCTTTTTTTTGTGAATGAATGTCTCTTTATTTTAATCATTTTGTTTTTTGTTTTTGTTTTTTGTTTTTGTTTTTTGTTTTTCGAGACAGGGTTTCTCTGTGTAGCTTTGCGCCTTTTCCTGGAACTCACTTGGTAGCCCAGGCTGGCCTCGAACTCACAGAGATCCGCCTGGCTCTGCCTCCCGAGTGCTGGGATTAAAGGCGTGCGCCACCACCGCATCTGTCATTCTCGGCCTTTTGCTCCTTCTTTCAGATGAATGGATAAGTCTAATATATATATAAATATAAATATAAATATATATATATTTCACTATAGAATGTTGTGGCTCAATGACCTCTGAGTTCTTGATCCAAGTGCTTACATTGTAAATTCTGACTTTACCACTTTGTTGATATATCTCAATTTACTTAACTCTAAATTGGGAAGAATAATAGCATTTATTCGATAGGATAGCTGTGGTGAGTAGTTAAGATAATACATACCTAAAATACAATACTTAACACATTCCAGATGCCGATAGCAATACAACTTTTTTACTCCTATAAAATATAATTTTTATTCTTCATCCGTCCACAGATTCTCTTAGTTTTTGTTGATATGAAAGAGTATCTCATGGGTGAATAGTGACAATTATGACATGGCCTACTTCCTGCTTTATAGTTTTGGTAAGAATACATTCCTTTTGTACTAATGGTTAATTGCATAGAAGTTGTTATTTGCCTGTTTTATTTAGGTCTTTTATAAAAAAATAGGAACCATGCACTGCTGTGGATATCACTCTGTATAAATAAAATGCTGATTGGCCAGTGGCCAGGCAGGAAGTATAGGCGGGACAAGCAGAGAAGAGAATTCTGGGAAGTGGAAGGCTGAGAGAGGGAGACACTGCCAGCCACCCCCATGACAAGCAGCATGTGAAGATGCCGGTAAGCCACGAGCCATGTGGCAAGGTACAGATTTATAGAAATGGGTTAATTTAAGATATAAGAACAGTTAACAAGAAGCCTGAGCCATTAGGCCAAACAGTTTAAATAATATAAGTGTCTGTGTGTTTATTTTATAAGTGGGCTGTCAGATTACTGGGGCTTGGCGGGACTTGGAGAGAAAAAACTCCAGCTACAATACACCAATAATTTAAGATTTTCTATAACACTATTTCCTCTTAAACACTATCTTCTTCATGAACCTATAAATTCTCATACATTGACACAGTTCTTCCAGGTTCTCACACCTTAACACACCTTATTTGTGTGCCAACTTACATTATGGGTTTATATTATGTCCTAACACTCTACTCATACCCTAGGATTTTTGAAGTTAGGACCAGGGTCTGTCTGGCTTTGAATATTTTGTCCTGCTCTGAGCTAGTAGAATAAATAAAAATTAAAATATAATATAAATTATATATTATAAAATATAAATAAAATATAAATTAGAGGCATGAAAACTAAACATATGAAATATATGAAAAATATGCAATACATGAATAGTAATATAAATGAAAAAAAACATGGTATTATCAAAAGACCTAATATTTATTATGGAAGATGGATAAAAAAACTAAAGATACTGGTTTTTTGTGATAGTCTGATCTCACTCTTAAAACAATTTAAGTAACCACTAATAGATAAATAAATATGAATTTAAATACTATTTGTGTTTTTTGATTAATTAACTCTACTAGAACTTGTGATAGAATAGAGAGTTAATGTAAGAGCCCCTTCAGTGGGACAGCCAGGTCACACATAGAAGTGATGTCCATTTCTCTTTAATGGAAAAGTCAGCTATCTAAGTTTTATTCTCTCTAGCTAAATCCATTCCATTTTGGGAATGTTCTTTGGAGAACTATTTTTCAAGAAATAAGGCCACTCAGATATTTGTAATGTAACTTTTTTTATTTCATCAATTTTATAACATTAAAAAACAAGGTGAAAAAGTCCCATATGGAAAATATGTCTTAGTCATTCCTAGCATCATTCAGTCTTGGAGTGTTCCATAGTTGCTTCATCCTAAATGGATTTGTCTCTTGGGGATCTCTAAGTTCTTAGCATCTAGTCCAGTTGTCATAGCAACTACAAAATGTCTGGCATACATGACAGATCATTTTTTCCTTGAGAAGAAATAGAACACACAGTTTTATTCTTGAACCATACAGAAGCTTTATTAAACATGTTCTAAACATACAATGTCCTATAAATATTTCCCACCTTTAAATTACACCATTTTTTGTTTGTTTTAGCAACTTGATTTCTTCCTTATTTCTCAAAATATGCTTGCATAGATCTGCAGGTTTCCAGAGGCTAGCACCTGTTCCTGGAAGCCAGGCTTCCAGCTTGCATTGACTTTCAGGAGTTTCTTGCATCAAACACCTGGAGGCAATCCTCTGCAGATGCCAGTCCGCAAGCAGATGCATATGAGCAGGACAGCAGCACTTCATGCCATTAGAACAGCTGGGAGGAAAGGAAAATGAATGTGTTTTGCCTTCTTTTGTGTCATATAAAACTCCCAGAGAGAATTCTCACCTGGAACCCATTTTTCTGTCTCTTCTGGTCTTGGCTTGTTTTGGTGGAGAAAGAAATTCACTTTACTCATCCTCCTAGCTGAGGAGGAGGAGGTTTGCTCCTCCTTGCCACCAGGACAGTGGCTTTTGCCACCAGTAGAGTGGTTTGGCTATTGCTCCACAAGCATTCATGCCTTTGCCTAAATATTTCCTCAGAAAAATGTGCTTCTTGAAGTGGTTACCCAGCATGATTGTCCCAAGGTAAGGTCTCTAGCACAAGAACACAGAGACACTCACAGGTTAACAATGATATCCAGTTTGCATCTCAAGTACAGCTGCAAACATGGATGGAAATTTTTACTTGTCATATTCAAATATATCTGGAAACTGTTTTAGTGGTAATATTAAATTTAGAGAAAAGCATTCTCTTTAATACAACATTTGAGAAACACAAAGGATTTTACACTTATAATCAAAGCAATAACAAGGTAAAGAAATTAAATAGTGAAAAATCACACACACGTGCAATCCACTTCCCAGTCTTCACTCTCCTCCCCGAGAAGGAGTCCTTTTAAGTGCATCTAAGTTTCTCTCCTGTTCAGCTCAATCACAGATAAATATTATGTAGTTCCCTAATTTTCTGATTTACCAACCAGTGAAAATGTCATCTGTCTTTCAGTATAAGAGATGTGAGTTGCCTGTCACTAGCCCTACATTCCATTTCTCTCTGGACCAATTTTGTTAGTTGTCTTATTATTTTTAATTCTTTTATTGGATTTCATATTTCAAACAACATGCTAGTAACTCTTTTTGGTCTGTTGTGATGTTTAAAAAATTATTCTTTGAGAATTTTATACATTGTATTTTGATCATATTCACACCTTCTCCAACTCCTTCCACACTCACTCACTACCATTCCATACCCACCCAATTTTGTGTTCTCATTCCCCTCTCCACAAACTCAACAAGCCCAATTAGGGCTGCTTACATACATACTCTTGGGTGTGGGGCCATCCACTGGAACATGGTTGACCTATCTGGGTCCACAACCTTGAAGAACACTCATTCTCCCTCCCTGAAAGGTGTTAATTACCGATAGTTCCCCAATTATGGGTGGAATGTCATGCTTAGCTCTTACCTCCATGCTGGAGTTTTGTCTGGCGCAGGTCTTGTGCATGCTGTCATAACCACTGTGAGTTTTTGCAATTGTTCTGTCGCGTCCAGAAAGCACTGCCCGTTCCATTGCAGTCATCCATCTCCTGTGGCTCTTACAATCTCTGGCTCTCCTTTTGTCTTTTTCTTTACTCTTCTCTCATACAAAGCATCCCAACAGCAGCTTCCCCTCCCTCCCCTCCTCCCAGTTCTACTCCCTCTTCGCCTCTCCTCCAGATCCACTGCTCCTTTATTTCCCTTCAGAAAAGAGCAGGCCTCCCATGATATCAACTGAACACAGCGTAACGAGATGCAATGATACCAGACGTAAACTCTCATATTGAGGCTGGATGAGGCAGGCAACCTAATAGGAGGAAAAGGGTCCCACAAACAGGCAAGAGAGTCAGAGATATGCCCCACTCCTATTGTTGGGAGTACCACAAAAAACAAACAAACAAGAAAACAGCCCAGCTAAACCACCACAGTATGTATGCAGAGGACCTAGCCACAGACCTGTGCTGGCTCCTTGATTGCCACTTCAGTTTCTGTGAGCCCCTATGAGCCCTGCTTAGTTGATTCTGTGGGCCATGTTCTCCTGGTGTCTTCAAACCTTGTGGCTCCTAATTCTTCCTTCCCCTCTTCTTCAGGTTCCCCAAGCTCCACCTAATGTTTGGCTGTGGGTCTCTGAATTTGTCCCAATAGCTGCTGGAGAAAGCCTCTCTGATGACAACTGGGCTAGGCACCAATCAAAGAGTATAGCAGAATATCATTAGGAATCATTACATTAAATTTTTTTGGGGGGGCGTGGTAGTCGTGTTTGGGCCTATCCTAGGTCTCTGAGCCATCTTTCAGATCCTGGCCATCCAGGCAGTGTCAGGCATGGGCTCCCTTTCCCGACTAGGGCCTCAAGCTAGACCAGTCTTTGGTTGGCTGCACCCACAAGCTCTGAGCCACTATTGCCCCAGCCCATCTTGCAGGCCAGACAGGTTGTGGGTCAAAGGTTTTGTGGTTGGGTTGCTTGACCCTATTAGGATATAGAACAATTTAGGTAGTGCAGATATTTCCCTCTCTAAACTTCCTTACATCTTGGAGGCAACTGCTTCTCAGATAGTCCTCACAGTGGCTTACTTTCTGTTTTTTTTCTAGAACTTCATGTAAATGTAGTCAGAATATCATTCTTCTGAATCCTGGTTCTTTATTTCCTCATGATGTATGTGAAACTCAGCCTTACTAATCCATCTAGAAGCAGTTCACATTTTTTCAGTTTATACTTTTTGTGATATACATTGTATGAATATACATTTATTTATTTATTTATTTATTTTTTTATTTTTCGAGACAGGGTTTCTCTGTGTAGCTTTGCGCCTTTCTTGGAACTCACTTGGTAGTCCAGGCTGGCCTCGAACTCACAGAGATCCGCCTGGCTCTGCCTCCCGAGTGCTGGGATTAAAGGCGTGCGCCACCACCGCCCGGCGTGAATATACATTTATTAATAGCCTCCTTTTATTGAACATGTGGGCTTTTCAGCTTTTGTTATTTTGGATATAACTACTATGCATAACTTGTAATGGTGTTTTAGGACATACATCTTTATTTTCCTTGGTTAAATACTCAGGACTGGAATTGCTGGGTCTTGTCTTAAGGGTGTATTCTTAATTTGAGGTTTTGCTTTTTAAGTTATTGAAAACTACTATGAAAAAAGACCTTTGAATGTGATGATGGAGACCACCACACTGTCCTGTCTCAAGAACAGAGGGACAATAAATACAAGAATCCGTTATCGTAGAAGTTTGTCACAGGATCTAGCCACAGCATTAGGAAAATATGGAAGTAGCTATTGTTTGGAGAGCAACTGACTCAATGCCTAGCACTTTGTAGATGCCACTAAGTGATTGAAGATAATTTAAAGATTTTGCTTTGAATTTCTTTTCTGAACCACTTACTATATGAATGATGGATGGAAAACTCTTGTAGTTTGAGGGTATATTGGATTTTTGGACAGAGTTAGAAGTTGTTTTAATCAAGCTTGGTAAAATAAGATCAGGATCTAGAAAGAAACTGATACATAACAAAAATAAGTAGTATGTAAATAATTCTGCTCAGATCTCATATATATGGGAATACACCAAATTATTTTTATTATTAAAGGCTAACTTTTACCCAAATTTTCAATATTAAAATGTAACCTTTAGCCAGGTGTGGGTAGTGTTAAACCTAGCACTCCAGAATTTGGGGGAAGGTAAGTTGAAATGCAGCCTATCTCCAAAGGAAATTCTGTCTCAAACAAACAAACAACAATAGAATACATTGTTCTTCTGATAGACAATTTGTACTGTTCTACTGATCTATTATTTTCAAAAATGCCAAGGCTTTTAAATCTACACCCATTGAAGAGTTCTTTACTCTTACAATTTGGACTCATTTTAATTTAGTTAAATTATTTAGTTGAATTTTAATTAAATATTGAATTTGGTTAATGTAAAAATATTTAGTTGCCTGCAGTTTATAATGAAAAGTAAAATGCTCATGCTTTGTCTTTTATTTCTCTGTGTCTTTTAGTTTTGTTTTGAGACAAAGTCTTACAATATAGCCCAGGCAGCCTTACATGCATATTCTTCCTGCCTCAGCAATCCAAGTGCTACGATTATATGTGTGCTGCTATGTCTGAGTTGGATTTTCATTTTAATATTTAAAAAGATGCAATTGCTCTTGAGATAATAACATACATTTAACTTTTTGTAAGTAAAACAACCCTTGAAAATCACCAGTAAGGGCAAGAGAAGAATGCTCATCACACAGCAGGAAATTATTTGAAGAATTAATGTGTTATATGTTATGCTAGTCTCTTCTTAATCACTTAAATAACTCACATGTAAGTAACCTTTTCCACCAAAAAAGTCGGAAAGTAAAGCATATTGATAACTACCAAGTGGTACTTAAATGACTGTGTATTCATAGATTGTTGATAATAATAATACACTTTTCTGGTAAGATTAGTGTTTCTCTCTTTCTAGGAAGAGATTTGGAAGTCTGAAGATGCCTTCCTATGTCTATGCTGAACATTTCAGTTGTAAGATGGTTCTATGACAGTGGTAGTTTGCTCCTGAGCAATAATTCAGGTGAGAGTCTATTAATGCTGTACCTCTTAAACCCAGCTGAGCAGCATATCCACACACTTTTCCTCAGATTATTTCACAAGAGTTCATTTAGCTTCATTGCCCTGTTGATGAAAGGGCTCCACTGACTTTTGCCCAGCTATAGTTTTCCTGTTGACTCACTGAAGTTTAGGGTCCAGTTTTCAAGAACACGAAACGAAAGTCTCTCGGTTTTTGAACCCTTTTCTGTTCTGTCTGAGTCCTCCGTGAAATCAATATTTAGTCACACATTATATGTTCCTCAAAATTCCACTTCAGAATCAGCGAAAGAATGTTTCAAGGAGCTACTTTCTTCCCTGTTGCAAGATCTTGCATTGTTTTTTCAGGCAAAGTTCTTGGGATAAGACACCAAAAATTGTAGTGAAAAGCATCCTTGTTTTAGTATTTTCATTTCTTGTATCAGGGCCTTGCCCTCAAGGTTATGATAAAGTTAAGCTGATATCGTTCCTCTTCATTTCATTATAGGATACTGAATGGACATGTGGCAAGGGTTGTTTCCTCTTTTAAATATGGACATCTAATATTTCTCACCTATCTCAATTATTATGAAATTCTTATCTACCTCTGTAACTCAATTTTTAATTTTTTAAAAATATTTTTATTTTATAATTAATTTAATTTTACATATCAGCCACGGATTCCCCTGTCTTCCCTCTTCCCACCCCCCAGTCTTCCCCCCACCCCAATCCACCCCCCCACCAGGCAGTGGGACTGGGATCTGTCCTTGGTGCATGAGCTGGACCTACCTCAATTTTTAATTTTGGTTTAAAAGTTGACCCTTGGCTAAGCTTCCTTGGTCACTGCTATGCATCTTCATTATGGCACTGTGGGCTGTTCCTCCCACTAGTACCCCCCAGGCAGGGACAGTGTTGGCTTCACCACACCACTTTCCTGTCAGAGCAGAGACTGGAACACAGAGGACACTTGGCAAACAAGAGTTCAGGCAATTTGAATTTTCATTTTAAATTTATAGTATTGAGTTTCAAGTGTGTGAGGCAGAAACAGAGTGCTCGAAAATGACTATGAGCTATCATTTAAATTAGATTAGTTTTGTTTTTTCTTGTTAAATACAAAGTTATCAAGTAGCTGGGAAAAAAAAATGAGGCTCATTCCCATAAGCCAAATGAAGTAGCAAATGCAGAATGAGGTTCACTGGATTCAAAGACAAAAAACAAGCAGGCACATACAATAACGGCATTTGTAATAACTTTATATCCATTAGATATTCATTAATTAACCTATATAATACTTCATTACATAAATCATTAGTGAATTTTAAGTACCTAAAAAAAAAAAAAAAACAAACCACCCAACACTGAATTAGCAATTAAACCAAGTCCATGAATAAACATGCCCCTTAAAGGAACCTTCCTGTTTGTAGAAGACAGAACTCACAAATCAGGCTTTTTCATATAAACGAAGCCCCTCCCATTTCCCTTCCCATGTGAGTCAGTTCTTAGAAAACAATAATTGATGTAAACAAGTTAGTGAGGCTTTATATTTAAGTTAGTTTCAGGTAAGTAAATCATTTTGTAAGTTTATTAATGATTTGAGAGGTTACAGTTACTCAGAATTTTATTACTCAGTGTATTTTTTTAATATAAAAATTCCATCCCTTGATAATGAAACAAAGCATAGTAAAAGTAAAAGATTCACATTCCTTAATTATTCTGCAATGTTTCAGTTTGAGAATAAAGCAAATTCCACAAAGACTGACATTTATCTTAACATGAGTGAAGACATAAGTGAAGCACAAAAAAAAAAAAAAAAGAGGAGTAGAAAATGTGTTTTACCTGTAAAACTAATGAGAGGTGTGAAACATTCACCAAACTAATCAGAGGCATACTTTGTGGTGAGTATTTGCACCTTCTTTTCCTAGTCAAGGTGAATGAAGTGTCAAGTTAAAGCAGGTGGGAGAGAGGGGGGTGAGTCATTCAAGGTGGTTTGTTCTCACAACAGCCCAGCCTCAGGAAGTGATGAAGCTGCTTTAGAGCCTGAAGGTAACCATCAACAGTGGCAGACACATGGGGGTTTTCCTTTGTGAATTCTGATTTTCTCAGGGCTTTCCACAGGGAGTATTTTTGGAAACCAGGAAGAAAAGCTGACAGTTTCATTGCTGCTGTCTGTTGTAGGAAGAGGAACACCGACCACAACCTGCACAGAACTCTCGCCAGGATCCCATGTTCTCAGATGTTGTAGGATCAGATAAAGTCAAGAGCAGAGTAAGCACAGGTCATAGTACAAAACTGAACTGTAAACAGTTGCTGACCTGTTTAAAAATCTTGAGTATTGTATAAAGCAAAAAAAAAAAAAAAAAGACTCCCATGAGTACTAGATCCCAATGAATGTTTCTTTCTGGTAGGAGGGAGTACAAATAGATAAGCTGGATAAGAAGCATCTGCAGGTGCCTAGCCAGAGACCAGAAAGGCCAGAGCTGGGGGGCTCACCCAGAATGAAGGCCCTCTGTCTCTTCTTGATGTTCCTTGACTTGTCTGTAAGATGGATGAAAGATGTCACTCTGTCCTCAGAGACACTGCAAGTGCCAACTTGGCTGTCCATGCTATTCATGAAAGTCATAGGCAAGAGATAAGAGACTCTAAAGAAAAATGTAGTCAAAACAGCTGCAGAAACACAGAGGATGATGCCTTCCATTGTGAAATACTTTAAAAAGTTGAAAATAGAGTCACACATTTCCTGTCTTTAAAAATTGCCTGTCACGTTAGCGGTGAAGAAGTGTGAATGAAATAAGCTAATTTGTAAGTAACTCATTCAAAACAGTGTACAGGGGCAAGCCAGTGCAACTAAGGTCTTGTCATGTTTCACATGTGAGCGCTCCTGGCAGCTGTATTTGGATATCATTTGTGTAGACTTTTAAAAGTCAGATTTTGTAATTGCCTGGGCAAAACATTAACCACAATGTTTATTTCAAACTTCATGAGAGGAGCCAAGAGTGATGAAAGCTCACCGGGGCACAAGCCTCTGGGTTCAATCAAGTAAAAGAAGTCAGACACGCCCTCCCCTAAACAGGAAAGAAACAAAACAAAACAAAACCTTAGGAAATTTCAAGAGAAGTGCGCATGAGCAAATAGAAGACTTGATGGGTTTCCCTGTTTTTGAACTCAGGATCCAAGGGCTGTCATGTTTTGGGCTTCAAAATTAAGCAATCTTCATAGAAAACATGGAATTACTAAAACCAATAGAGTAGGATGATTTTTGCCTTAGTGATTTTACACTATTAACACACAAAATCTAACATTCAACGAGCAGTACCTGCTACTTCCTATGAATGAAAGTCGCGTCTGCATGCAAATGATGAAAACATCATGAATACACATAGCATTTCACTGCCTTCACCAAACAGTTTGATTTTAAAGGAAAAAAGAAACAAAAACAAACCCTTAGTACTCTTCAGATTGTGTTTCATCTCTCTTATAGCAACTCTTTAAAGAGAAATGGACTCCCAAATAAAAAGGAAGCAATTTGAGATAAAAATAAAACAAAACAAAGCAAACAAACAAACAAACAAAAAAACCTGTTCTATGAGGTAATGATGTCATCCAGTAATTTATATTTTAATGTTTCTTGGAAATTTCTTATATTTTTATGGATAATTTTTTCTTCCAAATTCTCTATAAGTAGAGGTGTAGATGGTGTTCCTTATCTCATTTACAATGTAATCACTTCTTTCTAAATATTATAATCAGTTTTTGAATTGAAAGGAAATTGTCACGTGGTTGGAATGGTACAAAAATATTTAAGAGCTCTGACTCTATGTGTCAGTAATCCTTTTGCCTCTCCCTATCACCTACTGTGGTAATAAGAATTGAACTTAGGGCTCAGTTTTGCAGAGAAGGTGCTCTATCCCGAGTTACATCACTGACTGGAGTAATTGATTGACAGTTGTTAGCTAAGTAGCAAGAAAGAATCAAATATTTGCAAAAACTCAATTAATTGACATATAATTTGAGTGAGCTGAATTAGCAGAAGGTTAATTAAGTAGCAGTAATGGAATATGAAATTGTTGGAGTTGCTTTCTTGGCCGACAAAGAGGATGCCTATCTTATCCAGTCACCCTCAGTGAATAGTTCGGGATCTCTCTCAATGTCTGAGGATAAAAGTTTTTTCTAAGTTTTAGTTTCTGAGTAGTCACCCAAATAAGTGTATCTTAGTCAGAGTACTGTCTTCATTTGATTTGTATCTATTAAAAAGCATCTATAAATCACACAGAACACTCACACAACAAAATAATCTACCTTAATAGTATGTTGCACAGTGTTCATGTTTCTTGTCCAGAGAAAGCTACAAAACAATGGCAAAGCTCCAAGAGCAACCTCCTGCCCTTTTCTGCTTCTTGTGTGATTCCAGCCTTTGAGGTATGTTGATACATGCTTTTGGTACAGTGTATATTAATTTTCTAAATGTAATTGAAAACTATGTTCTACAATTGTACAGTTTTAATTTCTTTTAACAGTAATTGACTATTTTTTAAAACCTATATCACTTAAACTAGCTTCTCATATCCTACAGGCAACATTTGAGTTTATTGCATATTTCTTCATGTTTTATAAATATAGCATTTGTAATCTTTTCATGACAATGCCAATATATGAGGTCATCTTTCTTTTCTGTAGATTATTACAAATGTTTTTCTGTTTCTGACTTCATATCTGGTGATCTTACATTCTTATTACCCTTAAAAGGTCATATAACCTAGGGTACAGTTACCTTTCATAGTGAAATAATCTGTTTATACTTCACTGGACTATAAACAAGACAATTTTGGGCAATAAATAAAAAAGTTTTAAACAAGTTTTAAAATTTAAAGTTACAAATCTGCACAAAAATCAAGCAGAGGCTTGGGAATAGCAGAATTCTTTTTTTCTTTTTTTGTTAAGAGATTTTCTATTCATTTTACATACCAACCACAGATTTCCTTGTCCTCCCTCCTCCCACCCCCCCCAACATTTCCCCCCCAACCCACCCCTCTTTCCCTCCTCCTCCAAGGCAAGGTCTCCCATGGGGAGTCAGCAGAGCCTGGTACATTCAGTTGGGGCAGGTCCAATCCCCTCCTCCCTGCACCAAGGCTGTGCAAAGTGTCTCACCATAGGCACTAGGTTCCAAAAAGCCAGCTCATGCACTAGGAACAGGTCCTGATCCCACTGTCTGGTGCCCCCTAATCAGTTCAAGCTGAACAACTGTCTCACTTTTCCAGAGGGTCTAGTCCAGTACCATGGGGGCTCCTCAGCTATTGGTTCACAGTTCATGTGTTTTTGCTAGTTTGGCTAGTTGTCTCTGTACTCTTTCCAGTCATGGTCTCGATATCTCTTGCTCATAGAATCCTTCCTCTCTCTCATTGATTGAACTCCTGGAGCTCTGCCTGGGACCTGGCCGTGGATCTCTGCATCTGCTTCCTTCAGTCAGTGGATGAGGGTTCTATGATGACAGGGTATTCAGCCATTTGATCACCAGAGTAGGCTAGCTCAGGTACCCTCTCGACTATTGCCAGTAGTCTATGATGGGGTCATCGTGGATTCCTGGGAACCTCCATAGCACTCTATAGCAGAATTCTTAATGTATATGACATATTACTTCCCTTAAAATTAACTTTAAAAGCTATAATGATGAACTAACAAGGGATTTATGGAAATATATATCTCTCTCTAACAGAGATATCACATTTGAAAAAGATTTTATAATAACACATTCATTTATAAAGGGAGTATTGTATGCAGTGTATAGTTAGCCTGTGCCAGGCACTGTTATGCGCTCAATGAATAATATATCATTTAATAAAATTAACACAGGTATTTACTAGCCCCTTCATTTTGCTATTAAAGAAACAGGCTGTAAGGTTAAGCAACCTATCATCTTAGTCTGCTAAAAGCAGAGCTGAAGTGTTTCCGTAGATTTCACAAAGACTTGATTATTTCACTGTAAGAATGATATATACCTACTTTTATAAGGGAAAAAGATATATTACTAATGCATTTTTAAGAAACATAGGGAAAACATCATATTATCATCATTGGCGTTTTCCCAAAAAGTACATTAGCACTACACTACAGAGACAGTTGTTGGAAAGGAAACAGCAAAGCTCAAGCTTGCCTTGATGTCTTACTCATATCCTCCAGTCATGAATATACTATTATGGTGTAATAAGCTTTTATGGGGAAAAGGTCATAATATATGTTCAAACACCACTATGTTTAAAAAAAACATAAAATGCCTTTTATATTTGATTATTATTGAGGTTTTGTATGGCCCTTAGTATAAGTGTAAATGCCACTTATTTTTTTTCAAAGAAGAAGAAAAGAACAGTTGAAAATTGTATTTGAAAATTTTATAGTTTTCTGTTTTACTGTAATAGAATGAGGATAGTTAAGCCAATAAGAAGATTAAAACCTAGTTTTTCTTAACAGATATTGGTATTTTGTGAATCTTGTTTTTTTTTTTCTTCTTTCTTCACTGAGATGTAGAGATACATTGTTTTAAAATCCTAAAAATGTTTGTTCTTGTTACTGTACTTAGTTTTATTCCTAAAACATCAGGAAAGATTTCCACCCTTTAAAGGTTTAAATGTGCAGTTTTTTGCATTTGTTATTTTTAAAAACTAAGCAGATTTCCATTGTATATATTCAGACACGTCTACCCCTATGTATATCAGATACAACACACACACATACAGATAACTCACTTACCCACCATTGAGCACATTCTCTCTCTATACTCCAGTACCCCCTTTTCCTCTTCCTATTTCTCATACTTCTTATGCTCCTCTAGACAGTTTGCTTTTACTTTCATAACATACATAGACAAAGTATTTTGCAAAAATAATAAATAGTATATGGTTGCTACAAAAGTTGAAATGGAGCCACAGGTTGGAGAGACTTACCTATGGAGAGAAGGGGGATGACAGCAGAGATGGACAGAGAAGGAGAAAGGATCAATAACACTAAGGATGTTCGAAAGAGCCACAGGGAATAGTTTTATGGATACTTAAATTGCATATAATCTCTCTGTCTCTCTGTCTCTGTTTCTGTCTCTGTCTCTCTCTCTCTCTCTCTCTCTCTCTTTCTCTCTCACACACACACACACACACACACACACACACACACACACACACACACACACACACTTGAAGTTATTCCAGTTACAGTGGCAATGCTTCCTTCCTCAAGCTATAAATGATCTAACAAAACCCCCAGTGCAGGCATGGAAAAACCTCCTTTCAAATTTTTGGTGAGGGCAGTCCAAGAGACCCTCTAAATAATATAGGCTACTGTTATTGCCCTTGGTGATTTCCAGAAAAACCATGTAGTACCATTTGGAAGAGAACACCACACACATTGGACACCGGATCTGGAAGAATTGGATCTGACCTGGAAGCCTCCTCACTGACAACTTGCTCTCATAGTCTTGGGAGGTACCAGGTACAGCACCAATGGAGTAAACCAGCCGATAGTCCTGTGTTGCTGTAATGCCACAGTGATGACTAGTAGGGCAAGCTCTTCTGACAGGTGCAGTGGTGACATTTACACCCTTGAGGTAGCCAACAGACACATAGTTGGACTTAAGACAGGAAGGAATTCATTCATGATACTGTAAATTTAACTGCCTGTGGCGGGTAAGGTCATGGAACCCAGAGGATAACCTGCGACTTCCACTTTTCTGAACCGGCATAATTCCTAACTGCACGCTAAACGCCTAAGTACTTTTGTTTTATATTATATTTTACTTTGTTATGTTTTGCTCCTAGAAGCCTGTTTTTTTTTTTTTTTTTTTTTTTTCTAATGAGAGACAATAAGAAGTAGATCTGGACAGGAGAGGAGGTGGGGAGGACCTGGGAAGAATAGAGGGAGGGGAAACTGTACTCAGACTGTATTGTATGAGAAAAGAATCTTTGCTTAATAAAAGGGAAACAATGAACTGCAGAATCATAGACCTCTGCAGTTAGCAGTTCAGCTCTGCTCTTATATCTTATTTTTTTCCCTGAAAAATTTGTGACACTGCACTCAGAATTGTTTCCAATTTGTAGATCTGAACGTGAAAATCCTTTGCTTAAAATCATTTAGTAATTTTTCTTTACCCACAGAACAGAACATATAGAAATGCTGGGATTAGTAGGAAGATGTTGTTTTTGGCCTCTAGGAAATTCTCCGGTTTCATGTTTTCCGAGTTCCATACTTCCCATGCCCTGTACTTACACCAAACTGTATTTGGACCCATCATGCTGCCTCAGCTCTATATGCCTTACACATACTGCTTAGTCTGTCTGTAATGCCTTTTTATTCCTGACTTCCAGCAACTTTCATCCTCTCCAACTCTACCCAACTATCCTTCCCTCTTTGGGGCTCTCAGCAGACACACCCCAGTAAAATGTGGCCATGTTTTGGCATCACTAGGGCTCCTGGGACCTCACCTGTCTCCTGCGCTACCAGTTCTCACTTGTGTTATCACTATTTGCACGCTTAGTATATTTCTTCAGTGGGACTTGCAAAACATATTAATTTAGTAAAAACAGCACAGTGATAAAAAACGTTCAGTTATTTCAAAAGTATTTAAGGTCATGGATATGAAGCCTATTATAAACTTACAGACACTTTAAAATTGCTAACAACTCACTAATCTATTTTCTGTTCTAATATTGACCCAGTAAGCAAGCCAGGTTAGACCTTTTTATAAAATCGTTTTTGAGGAATGCAATAAATTATCTATTTTTCAAAAATCATTACATTTGTGTGTGTGTATGTGTATGTGTCTGTGTGTGTGTATGTGTGTGTGTGTGTGTGTGTGTGTGTGTGTGTGTGTGTGTGTGTGTGTCTGTGTCTGTGTCTGTGTGTCTGTGTTGCTATGGTGTGTGTATGGAGGTCAGAGGACACCTTTCAGGAATCCATTCTGTCCTTCCACCATGTGCGTCCCAGGGACCAAATTTATATCCTCAGACTTAGAAGTGAGCACCTTTATCCATCTTCTTCAGAAATTTTCATGAGTAAGCCTGTATGCTGTCAAAAGCCATAAAGATCTCTAGGGGTTTAAAGATTGCCTCTGATCTCAGGAAGTTTATCATCTACAGTGAGATATAAGACATATAAAACCAAAATCTTTGAATAGCACGTGATGTAGGATTGCCTGTGAATGATTGGATATTTGACGCTACTAAAGTTATTAAAGTGTACCAAATGTAGGCAAGGCCATAATGAAGACACTGGTTTTGTCCTATGTCTCTGATAGGAAGATTTATGCATGAAGGTTCAAGGCCTTTTAATGGAGGCTATGTGTGCCAAACTCAGCAGGAAGCTGCTGTGCAGTTTCCATTAAATTTGATATACTGCAAATACAACTTGATCTTTAAAATCTTCTCATGGAGTTCTGTAGCATTTGCCCTATTATAAAATACTATTTAATCTTTTCGATTTAGCCCAGATGCTACTAAAATACCCTATAAAAGTGTTTATTTCTTCTCTCTGAATTTTAATAGTAGCATATCCTTTAGGGTCAGGTCGGAGTCCTATGACAGAATCACATCTCCTTGTTACCCTGTGCTAATAATCTAGTTATGCAATGTCTCTGTTTATTTTTTTTCAAACAACATGGCCTTAAGTCAATCAGGCTTCTTATTTTATTTTATTGGTGTTTTTAAGCACTCAGTTTTGATTGATTCATCTTCAGAAACAGTAGTGTGTAATCCTGACCATCTTGCTCAAGTTCCAGAAGTTAAGAGGTAGGACAAAAGGGAAGACGAGCTTTCCTAAGAATTCATCCTAACAGCTTTAACTCCCATTTCATCAGCAACAGCATCACACAAGCATATTAGCTGCAAAACCATTTCTAATGCTAAGTTTGGTTGAAAACACTGAACCAATAAAACAGGCGGATGTTATTAAGAAGAAGAGAAGCACAGGCAAGGCGTGGGTAGCTGTCAGTCTCCAACACAGCACTCCTTTGCATTTTTTGTAAGACATTCATTATTATTGTTTCCTGCTAGTTATTTCTCTTACTAGATGTTAATCTTCTGACAGAGGGCCACAGACTACACATGTTTAAAAGGAAAATGTTAAGGAGGTGAGAAGAAAGCACTGGTTGGAATAAAAGAGGCTGTACCAGAAAACAAGAAGACAATGTAGACCAGGACCAGATAAGCATAAAGAATAAATTAAATCTTATTAATCACTATCCATAGACTAGTGCAGCTCTCAGGTCTGCCCAGAGAAGATTTTTGTTTTTGTTTTGTTTTTGGAGTGGAAGGTGGCAAATGCAGAAACTCACAACTGGTCAAAATCAGAGATTAAGGGATTGTGGGATACTCAGTCACAAATAGAACATCTATATAACACTCCTCTCCAAGGCCCCAGCACCATCTTGGAAGAGGAAGTAGTGTGATCGTAAAACCTTCAGAGGTTGGGGAGGAACAGACTAAAACAGTATCTTCTGTACATGACAAGAACATCAAATTCATGAATTCACAGCAGCTGTAGTTGCCCAATAAGACCTGCCCAAAAATCAAGCCAGTCAACATTTTAGTGTGGAGAAGGAAACAGGCTTATGAGCCCTCATCCCTCCCTAACTGAGGAACTACAGACAGTTGGTGGCTTCTGGGGTAGGAAGAGTCAGTTTTCTTTAGTGGTATGACCCTAGTAAGTTGTCTATATGCCCAAAAGTATATAGACAACACAAATTGGAGTTGATGGGTTACTAAAAATAGGACAAGAAGTTGGGGAGGGTGATGGGAATTGGGGCTGCATCTGGGAGGAAAAAAGGGAGGAGTCGGGGATGAATATAACATTAATTCTATGACATTCTCAAATCAAAATACATTCTATGGAAGTCTTAGAGAATTAATAAAACTGTTTTGAAAGAAGTTATAGTAACTTTGATTTCTAGTGCAGAATAATGTATTTAGAAATTATCTGTTAATTTGATTCGAATTTTGTGACACTGTCTCATTTCGTCCAAGATGAATAAGTGGATATGACAATGAACTATGCAAACGTAGGCAGGAAAATAAGATAAATTAGATGTTCTAAAGTGTGATTGATTATTAGGCATTCTGCACAGAGCAATGGCCCTTCCACACAGAATGTTTTCCTCAAAGAGATAAATGGGAAACCATACAATCGTTCCTATCCCCATCACAATCTCTCATCAATTGAGGTCTGCTTTGATTTTTGCTTCTTCTAATACAACGTGTGTGTGTGTGTGTGTGTGTGTGTGTGTGTGTGTGTGTGTGTGTGTGTGTGTTTCATATCAGATCTCTCACACTTAAAAGGTTTTGTTCATATTTTTATTCATGCACTGAATAGTTTACTTTCTTCAATTAAACCCATAAATTATGTTTTTATTGAACAAAATTTTTCAGATGATATATTTTGACCACACTTTTCTCTCCTTCCAACTCCTTCCAGATCCTCCAAGCTCTATGAATAAAACACTTTCAGCTTTTCTTAGTCCAGCAATGCTCACTTTTTTCTAATGTGATTATTATAAAGCTGTACAAATATAGAAAATAAAAATGATATATACATTTGTATACCACCAAATTCCACTATTTTTTTTGTTCCCACTGTTTCTTTTCTTTAAAAAATTTTTTTCACAGAGAAACCTTATCTCAAAATACAAACAAAAAAAACAACAATCAACCCTGTGTCGGATGTAGGGTTGGTGGAGATCTTTTCCCATTCTGTAGGCTGTTGTTTTGTCTTACTTACAGTGTCCTTTGCCCTACAAAAGCTTCTCAGTTTCAGGAGGTCCCATTTATTAATTATTGCTCTCAGTGTCTGTGCTACTGGTGTTATAGTTAGAAAGTGGTCTCCGGTGCCAATGCGTTCAAGACTACTTCCTACTTTCTCTTCTATCAGGTTCAGTGTAAATGGATTTATGCTGAAGTCTTTGATCCACGTGGACTTGGGTTTTGTGCATGACAATAGATATGGATCTATTTGTAATCTTCTACATGTTGACATCCAGTTATGCCAGCACTATTTGTTGAAGATGCTTTCTTTTTTCCATTGTACAGTTTTGGCTTCTTTGTCAAAAATCAAATGTCAGGGTCTTCAATTCAATTCCATTGGTCCACCTGTCAGTTTTTATGCCAATACCAAGCTGTTTTTATTACTATATCTCTATAGTAGAGCTTGAAGTCAGGGACAGTGATGTCTCCAGAAGTTGTTTTATTGTACACGATTGTTTTAGCTATCTTGAGTTTTTTGTTTTTCCATAAGAACTTGAGTATTCTTTAGAGGTTGTATGGTGGTTTCTCAGAAAATTGGGAATCAATCTATCACAAGACCCAATGATACCACTCTTGAGCATTTAATCAATGAATGCTCAATTGTTCCACAAGCACACTTGCTCAACTATGTCATAGCAGCATTATTTGTAATAGCCAGAACCTAGAGATGATCTAGATGCCCCTCAACCAAAGAATGGATAGAGAAAATGTGGTACATTTACATAATGGAGTATTACTCAGCTGTAAAAAGCAATGCCACCATGAAATTTGCAGACAAATGGATGGAACTAGAAAATATCATCCTGAGTGAGGTAACCCAGACTCAGAAAGACAAACATGGTATGTACTTACTCATAAGTGGATACTAGATGTTGTAAAGCAAAGGATAACCAGATTATAACTCACAGCTCCAGAGAAGCTAGCTAACAAGGAGGACCCTAGGAGGGATGCATGGATTACCCTGGGAAGGGAAAATAGATGAGAACTCCTAAGTAAACTGGGGATGAGGGAGTAATAGGGGATGGAAAAAAAAAGAACATAAGGGAATGGGATGGTTGAGCTGGAACAGATCGGGGGAGCAATGAAAGACATATCTTGATAGAGGGAGAGATCATGGGGATAGGGAAAAACCGGTGCTAGGGAAGTTCCCAGTAATCCACAAGGATGAACCCAGCTTAGACTAGTAGCAATAGTGGAAAGAGTGCCTGAGCTGTCCTACCCTGGTAATCAGATTGGTGAATACTCTGTCATCATAGAGCCTTCATCTAGTATCTGATGGAAGCAGATGCAGAGATTCACAGCCAAGCACCTGGCCTAGCTCCAGTAGCACAGTCAAAGAGAGGGAAGAGGGATTCTATGAGCAAGGGGGCATCAAGATCATGATGGGCAAACCTACAGATACAACCAAACCAAGCTAGTGGGAACTCATGAACTTTAGACCAACATCTGTGGAACCTGCATGGGACTAGACTAGGTCCTCTGCATAAGTGAGACATTTGTGTAGCTTAGTCTGTTTAAGGGGCCACTGGCAGTGGGATCAGGATCTATCCCTGGTGCATAAGTTGGCTTTTTGGAGCCCATTTCCTCTGGTGGGACACCTTGCACAGCCTTGAGGCAGGGGAGGGGCTTGTACCAGGTTTTGCTGACTCCCCATGGGAGGCCTTATTTTTTCAGAGGAGGGGATGGGGGTTAGCTGGGTTCAGAAGGCTGGGGGAGAGTGGGAAGAGGGACAAGAGGGGGATCTGCAATTGGTATGTAAAATGAATAAAAAATTTCTTAATAAAGAAAAAATGTCTTAAGAGCAGTGGAGGTTGAACCTAGAGCCTCACACATGCTAGGGACTCACTTTACCTAAGATGTTTCACCAACCCTCCATTATTTTCTTCTTATCCTTATATTGTTTTACCTTCCTTCACACCTTTTCATGTAGAGAACAAGCATTACTTATCTCCCCTGTTTCCACTTGCTTCCCTTTCTTAGCAAATTTGAGGATAAGACCCTTTCTTTCTTGATCATTTTTTTATTAAAATTTTTTATACACTATAGTTTGATCGTATTCTTTTCTTCCCCCAATTCCTCTCAGATCCTCCCCACTTTCTGAAATATAGCATCCAAAGATCTTTTGTTTGTGTTAGTCTTATATCTGTATTTAAATGAAAAGTTTGAAGTATATTTATATATTAACTCACTCAAAAAACATCAGCAACATACTATATATTGAAGTTAATATCTTTATCTATGTTTTTCAAAATTAGGACACTAATGAGAAGGATAACATTGCAATTTATTAATGTCATTTTGAAGAGCTAAGCTCACATGCTTATATCTGCCTTCAGTCTTTTGGGGTATATTACACTGAGCATTAAAAAAGAAGTCTGATCTTGCATTGATGCACACTTGAAAAGACAAAACTCGAAACTTTACAAGGCTCTGAAGGACCCATGGGGTCCATATTTTGGGAATTGTTAAGATAATGTAATAATTAGCAATAAAATATTCAAAACCAATAATAGAAACTAAGATTTCTCCTATTATTAAGAGGAAATGCCATTTGTTTGAATGCATATGTAATAACTTGTTTGGAATTTTCAATTGCATCTGTGGCTTGTTCCATGAATATTTGTCTCTGTTTAAAAGGAAGGTGGACAACTCAACTCTGCCTTATACAGTTCTAAAAGAGTAGAGAGTTGATACAACATTAACCACATACACCTATTAAACATCTACTGCATACTTAATTTAGGGAAGAAAAAAAACTTATGAAAAGGTCATTTCACAGATAAGTGTGACAATGAATGGGAAATGGTTAAACTTTCCTTTCCCTTGAGAAAAATTTTCAAGAAAATATAGTATTTTGATGATGTTTTCTCCATCATTAAAATATATGAATATATATACATTGTGGTGGTTTGAATAAGCATGGCCCCCATAGGTTCATATGTTTGAATACTTGGTCCACAGTTAGGGGAACTGTTGGGGAAGATTAGGAAATGTTTCTTTGTTATAAAGGGTGTGGCCTTGTTGGAAAAGATGTATCATTGGTGGTGGACTTTGAGGCTTCAAAAGCCCATGCCACGCCCAGTGTCTCTGTCTCTGCCTACTGCTTTAAAATCAGGATATAAAGATGTTGGCCATATTCCAGCACCATGCCTATCTGCTTTCACCAATGACAACCAATAACCCCATGAAACTGTAAACAAGGCCCCAATTCAATGATCTGAACCCCCAAAACAGCATCACTCTGAACTGCTTTCTTATTACATCCATCATGACAAACCCCAATGGCTTTATTTCTGTTTTTTCTCATAGCAAATTTACCAAATTCCTATACCCAAGGAAGTGTAACTTTTATCCCTCATTAAAGTATTTTCAATTTGCAGTAGGTAGAGAAGTTTAACCAATCTTAATTGGTTAAAATGCAGATAACAACTGACCATGAGATGTCAAATCCCTAATGATAAATCTAAAAACATAATCCCTACACCTAAGTGGAGAACATCATGGAATAGGGGGTGGAAAGATTACAAGATTTAGAGTAATCAAAAACCTACTGGGAAATTGTGTCTTCTACAAATGACAAAGAAGCTTCACCCATGTTACTTCAACAATATGGCTGCCTAAACAAGGCACGGATAAGTACAACACCAATAGATATACTAATGTGGAAGCAGAAAGTATCACGGTTTCTACCCCCACAGGAAGAGCTACAGGTAATTAATGATTGGTGACAGGAACAATTGGTCTTGGGTTGTACAATACCAAGTAGTCATCATTACAACTTAAATATACTTATTCAACACTAAATGAACTCAACTGGTTGTATCTATATATGCATACACACACACACATTGCATATGTTCAGAGAGGTCTAATCAAGACTTTTGTGATGCAATAACATTCAAATATTTGATCAAAAGTATATTAATTCAGTTTATAAAATTCATCACACTATTCTTTCAAAACAGTTGGTGATATAGCTATATATTTTATAAATCAATTAAATGTTTACTTAAAAATCAATGCTACAGGTTTCTGATTTACATTATGCTTGTATTGTGATTCTCTGAAAAAGAATTCTGCAGTTGAGTAATTTGATTAGAGATCCTGCACACTATTGTTAATTTTCATCAGTTGGATTTGCACACATTCTCAGGAAGTCTAATGAAAATTATATTACATCAAGAAAACTTGTTTTAAAAGTGCAGAATGTGCTCTGTGGTAGATGATTGGAGATTTCCCAGTGTTTGGAGATTCCAGATTGTGTGTGCAAATTTCAAACTCAAGCTAAGAAAAATGCTTCCTTAAGATCAAGTTAACTTTATTGTGACAGAAGACCTTTTAAAAGGATGCCAGTTTACCCACTGAATGGCCAAAGTATTTATTCAGTTGAGGTTTGGATGGAAGCCACATCAATGTCACAGTGTCTCAGAACATGTGAGGAAAATGCATGTGGTACACAGCAAATTATGTGCCTCATTCTGAGGCGGATGGGATGAGATTGACTTGCCACTTCCAGCAATGGTCTCTTACTGTCAGCTGTGGCTTTGAGAAGAGCATTAGAGAGCCTTGTCACAGATGTTTCTTTCATAAACTCTTGTGGGAGAATGACATCGTGCAAAAAATGGTTCACTACTCTTTTTTCCTTCTCTTGAGGAAACAAAGTATGCCCACAGTCTTGGCCAAATGCTCTCAAGGAATGATCTCCATTCATCCCACAATAGCATTAAGGATTGTGGCATTTACAAAGTTGATTTTAAAACTTTGTTGGTAAATAGGATGTGTTGAGGCATTTGTTCAGCCTATGTAGCCTTGAGGAGGTTTTGTACTAGTTGTTATGGAGGAGGGTAGAAAGCAGGCCATTAACTGTTATAACAAATTTTAAAATGTTTGCATAATTTTCAGTTATTTGTTCACCGTTTTTTAAAGTAGTTATTCTCTTTCACATGTTGTACTCCATACAAAGGGCTAAATCACGAGAAGTTAATTCTTTCAGCTCAGGCATTTTTACTAATAAGAAGATGAGATTTATGATGAAATTGCGTTCTGAAAATATTCTGGATAGAATTTCTTTATAGCAGTTTTAAATTAAGGGATATAGTTTATCCATTGAAAAATTAAGTTTATCACTTCTGTTTGGTATCATTCTCACTGAAAATCTAGAGAATAAATGCAAGCATTCTGCATATTGGTATTTTCCCACTGAACAAAAGCACAGTTACTATAGCAATCACAGCATCACAAGGGATGCAAAGAACAGAAAGAATGTCTTATAGAAAGCATGCTATCTGTATGTCATATTAATTCTTTTAGTTCACAGTGTATTAGTCAAAAAATTCCTATTGTGTGGAGAGGTAGCACTTTACTACCTATTAAAAGTTACTTTTAGCTGAAAATATTCCAAATGTCCTGCAGAAAATGTTTTCAATGCACGTGCTCTTTGTGGGTCATGTAAAACATCACTTTGCCAACTGGATGCTGAGGGGTAAGAAAGGGTGATGGTCTGTTTTAAGTGGTCTGACAATATTGTGAAGTTTAGATGGCAACTCTATGGTCTATATTGTTTTGAAGGGTGAGAAAAAATTTTATTATAGCAGTCATGCTTGCTTGATCAAAACACTTTTTCCAAGTAACAAACTAAGTTTTTTTTTTTTTTTTTGGGTTTTTCGAGACAGGGTTTCTCTGTGTAGCTTTGCGCCTTTCCTGGAACTCACTTGGTAGCCCAGGCCGGCCTCGAACTCACAGAGATCCGCCTGGCTCTGCCTCCCGAGTGCTGGGATTAAAGGCGTGTGCCACCACCGCCCGGCACAAACTAAGTTTTAAATGCTTATTGTTTTATTTAAATGTTTAAATGTTTTAGTTGAATTTAATTTACTCTGATGTCAAGAAACTAAAAATTCTTTAATTAAATATAAATGAGTGAAAAAGGTGATAAAATTTCTTATTTGATAATGATACATTTCAAAATTGTATTTTCTTAAATTGTAGAATTATCAGACATTATACTCATTATGAGGTCTGGACTCACCCCTCTCAGAATCAAGCTGATTGATATCAATGGAGCTTGCTTGCACAGCCACACTGCAATACTGTTTTACACTATCGAAGCTTTTCACATTTTGAAGCTGTATCAACAGTGTAAGAATCTGAAAATATTTCCCCAAATTGTGCTTCTGAAATTACTGCAATTTTTGAAGTAGCAGTGTTCGTTGGAAGTTTTGCTACATAACAATTTCACTGTACTACTTCAAAAACAGCCTCAGTTTAAAAATTAATCTTCCCTCAAACATGCTAGATCCATAAGACTTAAGAACTCAAGAAACTGGACAGCAAGCAAAACAATGATGTACAGATATAAACAGAGAATTCTCAAAAAGGGAAAGTCAAATGGCTGAGAAACACTTTAAGAAATGATCAACACTATTAGACATCAGGTAAATGAAAATCAAAACTACTTTGCGATTTCATCTTACACCAGTCAGAATGGCCAAGATCAGCAACATAAGTGACAACTCAAGCTGGTGAGCATGTAAAGTAAGGGGAACACTCAGTCATTGCTAGTGGGACCTCAAACATGTACAGCCACTATGGAAATCAGTGTGGTAGTTCCTCAGGAAGATAGGAATATCTGATCCTGGGCAGATAGCCAAGGAGGCTTCTTCATACTACAGGGACCCTTGCTCAATCATGGTCATTGCTGCTCTATTTATAATAGCCAGAAATTAGAGACAACTTAGAAGTCTGTCAACATATAAAAGGATAAATAAAGTGGTACAATAGGTTATTATTCATCTGTTAAAAGTGAAATTTTGAAATTCACAGGTAAATATATGGAATTAGAAAAAAAACATACTGAATGAGGTAACCCAGACCCAGAAAGACAAATATGAGATGTACTCACTTATATGTGGATGTTAGCTGTTAAGTCATTGATAAGCAAGATAAATCCATAAATCATAGAGGTTGGATATAGAATGAGGGATTAGGGAGGAGGGCTGGATCTTCCTAGGAAGGGGAAATAGAAGAGATAGTTAGGATGGACGAAGAGGACTAGAATGGAGGACAAACTGGGAAGGAAGGAGAGAAGAAAGGGTGATGCAGGTAGTATAGTAAGGATCAACTAAGACTAAGGACCATTTGAGGGGTCATATAGAAACCTAATGCTGTGGAAGCTTCCTAAAATATATTCATATATGAAGGTGATCTACATGAAGTTGATAGAACCATAGACACAGAGCCCCAGCTAGATACCTTTCACCACCAAATGAAGTTTCTTGTACAGGGAATGGGTTATATCTAATGGAGTAGTTGGACAAAAGGGTCCCATTGGAAGCCCCAGTCAACCCAGGCTATTGCCAAGGATATTGATTGCTCTCTACAAACTGCTAGTAAGGTTCCATTGCTGAAGACAACACCTATACAACTCACGGAATACAGAGAAGTTGAGATGGTGCTTACATACAACCCTTACCCTTATAGACTAATTAATGTTCATGGCACTGGAAGGTAATCTTTATAATACGAAAGGAAGAAGTTAAGCACCAACTGAGCTATAAACCCTTCGATCTACAATGGTGACTTGCCTGCAGGTCACGCTGCTGTAACAATGGCACCAAGCTTGTAGGAGTAACCAACAAATATATGATTTGATTTAAGACCCACTGCATGAAGGGAAATCCATACCTGATGCTGATTGGGTTTCCAAGAGCCTGAGACTAGGGATAGACCGATCTGCTAAAGGAATGCAGCAATAAAATGACTTCTAATGATATTCTGCTATACCCATAGATTAGCCATCATCAGAGACGCTTACTCCTATAGTAGACAGGAACAAATACAGAGACTCACAGTCAGACAATGTGCAGAGTGTGAGAGATCTTGGAATACTCAACTCTAAATTGGATGTCTCCATCAAATCCAACCCCTCAGAGTTCAGGGAGCTCTGTGGAAGAAGAGATGGAAAGAGGACAAGAACCTGAGGGATTGATGACACCAAGGAAACAAGGCCCTCTTAATCAACAGGATTGATGCACATATGAACTCAGAGACTGAAGTGACTACACAGGGCCTGCACAGGTCTGCACCAAATGAAAGAACTGGGCACATGTCCCTGTCCGTAGCTCAAGGGCAATGCCCAATTGATAACTGATTGTAATTGAAAAATTAGTTGTCTCCAAGGGAGCTTCACTGGGGAAGCAAACCACTCTTATGGGTAGTCCTAATGCCCAGCAGTAGATGGCCAACAGAAAAAAAAACTCAGTGGCATCTTTTGAGGTTCTTTGTCTCATAATGTTATGTCATGGCATTTTTTTAAAAACCAAACATGTTCTTTGCATGTATATTATAGTTTCTGGATTTGTGTTTTAATTGGATTTCTGTGTATGTGAATGCATGTCTTTGCATCTATAGGTGTTTATTATTCTTTTTCTTTGGATCTTTTTTTCTGTTTTTGTTTATTTGTTTTGTTTTGTCCTATCCTGATTTATTTTTATTTTATTTTATTACCTTTCCTTAGATGCCTGTTTGTTTTCTACTAAGAAACAGAAAGTGTGTGGATCCAGATGGGAGAGGAAGAGGAAAGGAAGTGGGAGAAATTGGGGGAGGGGAAATAATAATCAGAATATATTCTATGAAAAAATCTATTTTTTTAAAGGTTTACTTGTTTATTTAAAGTTCCTTTTTTTTTCATTTTACATACCGCCCACTGTTTCCCCTCCCTCCCCTTCTCCTACTTCCCCCACATCTCCCCATCTCACCCCCATCCACTCCTCACAGGGGGTAAGTCCTCCCTTGGGTATTCAACATAGGCTGGCATACCAAGTTGGGGCAGGCCTAAGCCCCTCCCCGCTGCATCAAGACTAAGTAATGTGTGGCACCATAGGGAGTGGGCTCTAAAAGAGCCAGTTCATGTATTCTGGATGACTCCTGGTCTGATTGCCAAAAAATAATCTATTTATAAACATAAAATTGTTGTAAGGTTGAAAAAACATTCAATTGTTGTTGTTGTTGTTGTTGTTGTTGTTTTTCGAGACAGAGTTTCTCTGTGTGTAGCTGTGGCTGTCCTGGAACTCTGTAGACCATGTTGGCTTCCAACTCACAGAGATCCACCTGCCTCTGCCTCCTGAGTGCTGGGATCAAAGGCATGCCCCACCACCACTACCTGGCTGAAACATTCAATTTTTAAAGTCTGTGTGGTTATAAAAATATTTGTTACATTGGATTTATGTGCATATTTTTCCTGGAAAAAATGCTAGATATATTTATTTATTGCCAAATTATATTTTTATGTGTTGACTCACAGGGATTTTTAGTTTCATAGTTTCAGCATAAGCAATGATTGACAGCTAGTCACTTGGCTTCCAGGGGACAACAGTAAGAGTAACAGATTTACAACCTTCTATTGTAGTACTAATATCCCACTTGTTTCTTTCAATGGCATTGGGATACAAGCCCCTGGATTACAGGGTGCTCAGTTGTCATGACTCTATTCTCCTCAACCCTACTCTGAAGAAAAAACAACCTAGCTTAAGAAATTAATAGTACGACTGACAGTGTCCTTTGCCTTACAGAAGCTTTTCAGTTTCATGAGGTCCCAGTTATGAATTATCAATCTTAGTCTGTGTTACTGGTGTTCTACTCAGGAAGGTGACTCCTGTGTCAGTGCATTCAAGGCTATTTCCCACTTTCTTTTCTATCAGGTTTAGTGTAACTAGGTTTCTGTTGAGGTCTTTGATCCATTTGGACTTGATTTTTGTGCAGGGTGGCAGACATGAATCTATTTGCACTTATCTACATGCCATGTACTTATCTACATGCCAATATTCAGTTATGCCAGTACCATTTGTTGAAGATGCTTTCTTTTTTTTTCCCCATTGTATGGTTTTGGCTTCTTTGTCAAAAATCAGGTATCCATAGGTATGTGGGTTTACATTTGGGTATTCAATTCAATTCCATTAATTTATCTGGTCCACCCCTGACACTGTCTGGAATGCCAAACCCTGAGACTGGATGGCCCAGAGGCTTAGAATAGAACCAAACACAATTGGAGGAAAATAAATGCCAACATAATGATGCCTAACAATATTCAACTATACTCATAGATTGGTGCCTAGTCCAGTAGTCATCAGAGAGGCTTCATTTAGCAACTGGTGGAAACAGATGCAGAGACCCACCGCCAAACATTAGGCCAAGCTTGGGGAATCCTGCTGAAGAGAGGAGGAGAGATTATAGGTGTCAGAGGGGTCAAGGACTTCACAAGAAAATCCACAGAAACAACCTGGATTCACAGGAGCTCACAGGGTCTGAACTGACAACCAGGGAGCCTGCATGGGACTGACCTAGGCCCTCGACATATATGTGACAGTTGTGTAGCTTGGTCTACTTGTGGGACTCCTAAGAGTGGGAGCAGGGGCTGTTCCTAATGCTCTGTTTGCTTTTGGGAACCCATCCCTCATACTGGGTTATCTTGCCCATCCTTAAACAATAGCAGATGCTAAGTTCTACCCAAGCTTGATACGCTATGCTTTGTTGATACTTGGGAGGCCTGCCCCTTCCTGAGCAGAATAGAGGAAGAGTGGATTGGGGGAGGGGGCGATGAGGGGAGGGAATTGGAAGAGAGGAGGCAGGAAACTTTGGTTTAGATGTAAAGTAAATAAATTTAATTATAAAAACAATCAAAGAAATTAATAGTATGTGTTGTTCGTTTGTTTCTATTTAAAACTTTCTGTTGTCTGTAATTTATGTGTTTAGTTTCTAATTGAAAGAGTGATAAAAATAAAAGCACACCTAAGCTTTCTCTTTCTTCTCACATGGACTGAAATTCCAAGGAAACCATTTGAATTGGCCAGAACACTGAGGATTTGTGATAGCTCTTCTGTCTAATTCCTATGTCATACAGTGATTAAAATAAACATTGCACATGCCTTTTAACCTTATTACCGTGTTAATAAAAGTTAAAATTGTCAGCTGAACTGTTATGGATATTATTACTAATTTTATACATATCAAGAGATTTATTTATACTTATTTGATATATTTTTCTATTTATTGTATAGTTTTTATAATTTTTATTAGGTTTTGAGACTTTCGTACAATGTGTTTTGTTCATAGTCACTGTCCTTCCATAATTTTCCCCATATTGATGCCACCTTCCTTACCCACACAAGCTTGTTCTCTCTCTCTCTCCCAAACATATCAAGTCCAATTTGTGCTGCCCATATATTCTTGAATGTGTGGCCTTCCACTCATTGGAGTGTGACTGACCTACTAGGGGACTGCAATCTAAAAGAAAACTGACCCCCAACCCTTCCCCAGGAGCTATGGATTACCAAAAGCTCCTGAGCTATGGGTGAGATTCCTTTTCCAACACATATCTCTGTGCTGGGCCTTGGTAGGGCTTGGCCTTACACAGGTCTTGCGCATGCTTTCCTAACTGCTGTGAGTTCACTTGTGGAGCTGCCCCGCTTTGTCCAGAAGATACCGTTTCCTCATACTCATCCAACATCTCTGGCTCTTACTTTTAGTGTCTCCTCTTCTGCAATGAAACTTGAACCTTGGGAAGAGGGAATGCTGTATACCAGTTCTTTTTAAGGATCAGCATTTTTCAGTCTCTTGTTCTCTGTACCTTGGCTAGTAATGGATAAAACCATGGAACTAAACACTTAAGGTAAATAAATTTAATGGTATGTGAATAGCAATGAGTTTTTTAAAAGTATAGTTTTAAATCCAGCTAGATCACATGTACCCAGGTGACCATAGGTGAGATGCCAAGAAGGTTTTCTTACCCAAGTCATGTATTGCTCAATACTTTAGTGACATCTAATAGTGTACCCTTAGTGGACTATGAGCTTGATCAAACCGAAAAGAAAATACCCTTGAATGGCATAGTGCATAAATGCTAAGTGTTTTGTGGTAGAAGGCAGAAGCTAATACTTTGTAAATGAAAATTTAAGAGCATTGACTTAGACAAGGTTCAAGGGGTATTGTAGGGGATGGAGATGGACAGTATATGAAAGGGACAGAATAAAGGTCAGAAGCAGGGGACTTCCAGGAAGGGAGGTGGAGACTGGGTACCTTGAGGGGCCTCTAGGAGAGGAGAAAGACACTGGAAATCTTGAGGAAGATGCTTGAGTTGTGTGGCGGGAAGATTCAAGAATGTTGGCGATAAATGTTATGCTTTAAGCCCTTGCAAAGGTATATGGACTAAATGCATAAGGATTACATTGCTTACGTATGCACTCACCAAAAGATTACACTTCGCAATCAAACACTAGGCTCTGCTAGTCTTGTGGTAACAGTAAGATTCACCCAGCTAAGACAATCCATCTGCTTAGTGTAGCATTGTAAATAGTGAGCTCTTGTCTGTACTCTTGACAAAGAGTACAGACAGTTGCAATGTAAGGAGCTATCATGGTACAATTTTAAGTTTTATTTACATATTTGAATTTCAAAGGATTTCTTTTGATGGAGAATGGGAAAAATATTGCAGTAAGGTAACTTTAGCAACTGTGTAGTAAATTAAATTTCTAATGCCAGCATTTTCAATTCTTTCTGACAATGCTGATTATAGTTTTAAGGGTTAAGTTAGTGGTCAACAACTGATAAGTTTGATTGCTTATTGTTACCTCCCTGGTCACAAGGGTATTTGCCCATAGCACAATGGCAGCCAAAGCTTAAGTCACTTATTTTATGTTCAATACCTCTGAAGTCTGATTAATGATTCTAAAACAAGCTTGGGAGATTGTTGTGGCTGAAGATCATTTTCATATCAACCTCCCTATTATTATTTCACTGGATATAAGTGGATGAAGAGCAGTCAAGGAATTACTCATTGAATGCCAGAAAGATGTATATATAGTCATTCTTTCTATTCCCTGGATTCCCACAGAGTTCCACTGATTTTTTTTTTAACCAAAATACTTCCATATTTCTATTTTTTAAAGCTAAAAACATGGAAGACCTGAATGAAATTGTTAGGTCTCCTTCAAGAGTTAAAAGTAAATTCAATTTCATTGCTCAGCATGTCATTTTTATATGTTTTAAATTAAGTGCAAAAGTAGACCTCTGTATTTTAAATAATAAACAATATTTCATAGAGAAAAATACACTAGAAAAGTCTAGCATTTTGGTGATTATACTTACTGATTAAAATTTTCCTTGTGTTTTATTTATTTCATAAGAAAAGTAACATTTCAATAATATGTGCTCATTGACTGTGAGGAATGAGAAATACATGCAAATGAAGAGAAATCACATAGCAGCCCTTTTGGTCTCGTGAACCATGTGATGACTCTAAAGCAGTGGTCTCAACCTGTAGGTTACAATGCAGATTAGATATCTAAATTATAACTCATAACAGTAGCAAATTTACAGTTATGAAGTAGCAATGAAATAATTTTATGGTTGGGGGTCACCACAGCACAAGGAACTGTATTAAAGTGTTACAGCATTAGGAAGGTTGAGAACTAGTGCTTTTTAAAGCTTTGAGTGACTTGCTGAGATATTCATCTGAGGTCTGATGGAAATTGTGTTGGAAAATATCATCATGCCAGGAAGAAGTCTCACAAAAGCCCCACCTTTCTTTCAAGAAAGTCTCCAGCCATGTGCAAATCATAGCATGTAATGTGTATGGGAGTCTTTTGTACTTGATGGGAGATAATGTTTGATAAATATATCTAAATTGATTCTATGTGTTGGAAGTTTAATTAACTGCTATGTCCACATCTGGATTTGCTTTCAAGTTCCTGTTACTGTTGGACCTACTCCTAATTGAAAGTAACTTTCAATAGCTGTTAAAGGCAAATGAGTTGAGGTTAATGTGGAAGCCCTCTGTAAACACAAATGTTGCTCTTTGATCTTCATCAGCCTTTGCTACGCCGTGGGTACTGCAAAGTATTTCACATGTATTTCTATGTGATAAATTCAGCTTTGTGGAAGAATTCTCCTCCTCTTCTTTTCTCCTCCTCGTCTTGTTCCCTCCTTCTCCTCCCTCTGCTCCTCTCCTATTTCCTCCTCCCCCATCCCTTTCTTCTCCCAGCTGGACCAATAAACAGATTACTACTTGATAGTGCACAGTATTCCAAACACCAGCATTGCCTATCTACTAGATCTTCTAGTGCAGAGCTGTGCCAGTTGCCTGTCATATCACTCATTACTGACCTAAACTGGGGACCAGAAAACTCCCTATGAAGAATAGAATGGGAGATATTGTGGGTCAGCAGATTTATCTAATAACTCAATTTCACTTATGTAGAATGAAAGACTCATAGATTAAGAAGAAAGCTTTGCATGGATCAACCTGGAAAGGGGGAATAGATGAGATCTCCATGAGTAAATTGGGGATGGGGGGGCAATGGAAGGTAGGGGATGGGGGATAAGAGCATAAGGGAACAGGATGGATGAACTGGAACAGGCATGGAGTGGGAGAGCAATGAAAAAGATACCATGATAGAGGGAGACTTCTTGGGGTAAAGGAGAAGCAGTGTGCTAGGGAAGTTCCCAGGAATCCACAAGGATGACCCCAGCTTAGACTACTAGTGGAGAGGGTGCCTAAACTGGCCTACTCCAGTAATCAAATTAGTGAATACCCTAACTGTCATTATAGAGCCTTTCTCCAATACCTGATAGAAGCAGATGCAGAGATCCACAGCCAAACACTAGGCTGAGTTCCAAGAGTCCAGTCGAAGAGAGAGAAGAGGGATTCTATGAGCAAGAGGCATCAAGATCATGATGGGGAAACCTACTGAGACAACCAAACCAAGCTAGTGGTAACTCACGAAATTTCGACCAACACCTGTGGAGCGCCCAAAGGCCTGGACTAGATCCTCTGCATAAGCGAGACAGTTGTGTAGTTTGATCTGATTAAGGGGCCCTCTGGAAGTAAAATTAGGATCCATCCCTGGTGTATGAGCTGGCTTTTTGGAGTCCACTACCTATGGTGGGACACCTTGCACAGCCTTGAGGCAGCGGAGGGACTTGGACCTGCCTCTACTGAATATACTAGGCTCTACTGACTCCCCATGGGAGGGCTTACCTTTTTGTAGGAGGGAATGAGGGGTATGTTGGGGGGGGAGGTTGGAGGGGCAGGAGGAGGGAAGAGGGGGATCTGTGATTGGTATATAAAATGAATAAAAAAATTCTTAATTAAAAAATAAAAAAGAGCAAAGCTTTGTATGGCTGTTTTGAATAAAAATTTATTTGTTAAAACAAACACCAGGGAGCATTTAGCCTGTTAAATATCTCTTACTGACTGTTGATTGAAACCTACTATGACTACAGTGTTTCTTAGGATTTTTAGAACCTCTGGTATGTTTTCTGGTGCTATCAAGATGAGTGAAACCTAGGATGTATGAAAGATACTGAGATCTTGTTAAACTTTCAAAACCTTGAGCCCCATTACAAAAGTTTCTGATATAGTACGGCTGTATGTAAGTCTTAATTTTAAGTAATCTCTCTAAATGAACATGGTGACCTTGACAAACACTGTCCTAAATTATAAACTAACTGGATTGGGAAATTACAGCTAGTAGTGGCAATTTTTATAAATAAATCTGCAGAAAGATAATTTCTATCATATTATCCTACTTCTCATCACAGTCAATGATATTCCCTACAATACTAAATAAATATATGTTTTTATGTGTAGGAGTGTTTTGCCTGTATGTATGTAAGTTCACGACATGCTTTCCATTCCCACAGAAGCCACAGAGAGTATTGGGTCTCCTAGAACTAAAATTACAGATAGTTGTAAACCAACAAGTGGGTTCTGGGAATGAACACGAACTGAGCACATGCTCTTAAGCGTTGACCAATCTCTTCGTAACACAATACAACCTTTTAAAAATAATTTTAAAACGTTTGAGAATTTCATATATGAGTAATGTATTTCCATCCTTATATCCTTCCTAACAAAACTTCCCACATTCTTCACACTCACTAAAATTCACGACGACTTGTTCAATTATTGCTACATATGTGTCCACAAGAGCTGGTGCTGCTCATATCTGTATGCTGTGGGATGTTCTGTATGGCAAATGTGTTGCTGATTGGTCAATAAATAAAACACTGATTGGCCATTGGCTAGGCAGGAAGTGTAGGCAGGACAAGGAGGAGAATGAAGCTGGGAAGTGGAAGGCTGAGTCAGAGAGACACTGCCAGCCGCCATGATGAGAAACAGCATGTGAAGATGCCGGTAAGCCACGAGCCACGTGGCAAGGTATAGATTTACAGAAATGGATTAATTTAAGCTGTAAGAACAGTTAGCAAGAAGCCTGCCACGGCCATACAGTTTGTAAGCAATATAAGTCTCTGTGTTTTCTTGGTCGGGTCTGAGTGGCTGTGGGACTGGCAGGTGAGAGAGATTTGTCCTGACTGTGGCCCAGGCAGGAAAACTCTAGCTATGTGTCCAGGGCTGATAACATGGAATCGAATAATTTATCAAAGTGCTCATCCATGGAGCAGGTTGTTTCTTCCTTGCTCAGAGCCAATGATGGCTTGTAGCTCTTTAACTAGGGGGTGAACCTTTTGAGATTTCCCCTGTTCACATTGGTATGTCAGCTGGTGTCATTTTCAGGTCTTGTTCTGGTAATCATATTGTTGAGATTTCATGGGAGGCTTTCCTTGTCAGTTACAGAAGAAACTACCTCGATGCAGACATCCTGGTCCTCTGGTTTTTACAGTCTTTCTGACCTCTTTTCTGTGATGTTCCCTGAAGTTTAGGTATAACCGCTGTGTGGTAGATGTATCAATAGGGCCTGGATATCCCAAAATCACTTATTCTCTCCATTTTTGAACAGTTCTTGTTTTCTGTAATAGTCTCTGTAGCTAGAGTTTTCCTGCCTGGGCCACAGTCAGGACAAATCTCTGTCACCCGCCAGTCCCACAGCCGCTCAGACCCAACCAAGTAAACACAGAGACTTATATTGCTTACAAACTGTATGGCCGTGGCAGGCTTCTTGCTAACTGTTCTTATATTTTAAATTAATCCATTTCTATAAACCTATACCTTGCCACATGGCTCGTGGCTTACCGGCATCTTCACATGCTGCTTGTCATGGCGGTGGCTGGCAGTGTCCCCTTCCGCCTTCCTGTTCTTTCTTTTCTCCTCTCTGTTAGTCCCGCCTATACTTCCTGCCTAGCCACTGGCCAATCAGTGTTTTATTTATTGACCAATTAGAGTAATTTTACATACAGACCATCCTACAGCAAGTCTCTGTTGCAAAAAGCTTTTTGATGAGGGATGAGGTCTACACTGATCTGTAATGTATAAAGATAAGTATTTATAATGCAGTTAGAAATTATTCTAGCTTCACTCTCTGGCTGTTTGAAGATGGTCACAGTTGGCAGACTGGCTGATAGGCAAGCAGAGAGGGAGGGAGGGGACTGGTGTTGGACATTCATAAGTAATAACAAGTCTTCGTGTGTGTGTGTGTGTGTGTGTGTGTGTGTGTGTGTGTGTGTGTGTGTGTGTATTTATTTGGGAGCTGGGTGGCAGACCCCCAAAGAGCCAAAGATGGAAAAGAGTAAAAAACACAAAAAACAAAAAACAAAACAAAACAAAAAAAACAGTATGGCCTCTTACTGTGAAACTACAACTCCTTGTTTGAAGACAAGGAGATCAAAGTCTGAATTCTCTTAGATTTTATGGATGACTTTGGAGACTTTCTTCATTTATAACGAATGAGGTAAGTATTTACTGCTCGGAGTTGTAGCAATCACTGGAGGAATTCTGGTACTAGAATGAGGCTCCTTTCTGAAATTTCACTGCTACCTCTGTTACAACTTGGGTGGGTCAAGCACAGCAAAGGCACAACCGAGCCACTGAAGAACTGAGATCCAGGAGTCTTCCTACTTTGACTTCTTTTTCAGTTTATTAGTTGTTTTCATCTTATACAAGCTTCTGTGTGAAGTAGGAACACACTCCATGAGATTCTGCAATCTTCCAGAGAATTACACTAAGCATTTGCCTGAAAAGTACTGTCAGGCTGCTTCTCTGAAGCATCTTTCTAAGCAGATGTCCTGACAGAGCCAAGACTGTGGTCTGAGTCACAAACGGTTTTAAAGAAATTTCTGTTTCACTGACTCTTTTTCTGAGTGAGATAATCACCAGTTGAAGTTATCAGTAGGAAATGGAGGGAAAAAAAGATCCAAACAGGTTAGGTGTAGCTAACTCACCTCACTGGCAAGTGCTATGCTTCATGTGTATTGTTTGTCTTTCATGTGTATCATAGAAAGATTATTGGCACATGGTAGATATACAACAGAAATTGCTAAATCATTCTTATCTCTTTGAGAGAATTACTGTGGTTCTCCAGATTCTAAAAGATATCTTGAGTGTTAATGTTAGGGATAGGAATGAAAGATTCAATGGAGCATGAAGAGGGAAGAAGACACAGCTGAAGAAAGGATCAGAGAGAAGAAACAAATACACTAAAAAGTAAAATTATTGATCTATCAACATGATGCAGAAACTAATTATTTACATGAATCTGATAAAACTTATAACAAATGTAAATTCATATGTCATCATAGTAGCTCAAGAATTGCTATGGTCATTGTCAGGGCTACCCTCTATTAAGTCCAATTCATCATCTACTGAGGATTATTTACCAAACATCTGTACTGGATTCATGATGTAAAATGTGAATGAGAAACAGATCTTTATAGTATGATCTTACAGTCTCTTGTTAAGTTAGATACTAATATTTAACCACATGAGTAATAAATATATTATTTATTATTATATATATGTCACAGTAATTCTCTGAAAGAGATAAGAATGATTTAGCAATTTCTGTTTTATATCTATGGTGTGCCAATTATCTTTCTATGATACACACAAAAGACAAACAGTATATGCGAATAAATATAATAATAAATATGCTCATCTAAGTGCTAACAAAATTGTGTATTATTCTACAAGTGTGAAGAATTAGATGGCCTGAAGTTATGTGGGAGAAAGAAAGAATGAATTAATATCAGCAAACTTAAAGGTCAGATTAGGTTTAGATAGAGCATTTTTATTTGGGGAGAATATTGAGGGTTTTTGAGAAAGCATGTGTCATTTGAGGATGTGACACAAATGTGGTCAAAATAGAGTCACTACAAGATAAAACTGTAGGTGATAATTGATTTCTCTGGTATTCTAGATTTGAATTTTATTCAGAGATCAACAAAAAGCCACTAAAGTAGTCTAAGCATGGGTAGCATCATGATATTTTCTGTTACAAAGTTATTCTAGCTGTGGGTAGGTCAACTGGCTATTTGTTATAGTTCTGATCAGAAGAAAAGAGAAGAGAAGGAAGCTAGGTAAAGAGATGAATGAATTTAGGGATCATAAGAAGTAGCAATGATGAAGTAGGTGATGAAGAACAGGACGTGGATGTAGGAAGGAAGTTAACAGATTGTTTGTGCAGCTGGCTAGATTGGTAGCATTGTAGACAAGGACAGTGACCCCAGACAATAAGCAAGTTAGGAAACAAACAAGTAAAAATCTAGAAGTGACTGTTACACTAGAAAGCCACAGTGAGTGGGTTTCCAAACACTGTTCTAATATTACATGGATTTTTTCCTAATCAATTTATAGAGTGAGAACCTTAATTAACATAGACAAATACACTCATACCATGAACAGATGTTCATGTGCCCCAAATTTGTGTTTTATTCAGTAGTATCCATATCAACAATTTCAAGTAAATGATTAACAAAGAGAGAAAAAGTGACTTAGGACTCAAGGCAAATGGAAGAATAACAACACCAACACTCTTTACAAACCATTTGGAAATCTAGTTAATGAATAGGTTTTTATTAAATTATGGATGCAGAGGATAGTTGTTGAAATTCTTGTCTATCTCGGTGGTGTTGCTAGAGTTTTCCTGCCTGGCCCACAGTCAGGACAAATCTCTCTCACCCGCCAGTCCCAAGCCGCTCAAACCCGATCAAGTAAACACAGAGACTTATATTGGTTTCAAACTGTATGGCCGTGGCAGGCTTCTTGCTAATTGTTCTTACAGCTTAAATTAATCCATTTCTATTAATCTATACCTTGCCACATGGCTTGTGGCTTACCGGCACTTTACATCTTCCTTATCCTGATGGCGGCTGACAGTGTCTCCCCCCAGCCTTCCACTTCCCAGCTCTATTCTCCTCCTTGTCCCGCCTATACTTCCTGCCTAGCCAATGGCCAATCAGTGATTTATTCATTGACCAATCAGCAACACATTTGACATACAGACCATCCCACAGCACCTCCCCTTTTCTTTTCTTAAAAAAGGAAGGTTTTAACCTTTACACATCTCCAAAGTCAACTTGGTATATTTGGGAATTTGGGCGTAGCTTCTCTTACTACTTCCTGCTGGAGGGGGGCGCTGTATCTTCTGGGGAAACAAAGAAAATTTTAGGATCATGGAGTAGTCCGTGAGGCTGTATCATCTGAGCCAGTTGTCTTGAAACGGTTTTGGATGTTGGATCATCTGGGCCATGGTGTCATCGGAGACCTTTTAGGGGGTCTTGGCTGGTCAAACCTGATGTATCTTACTCTGGAACAAATCCATAGCCTCTTGCTTTCTGTGGAAACAAAAGAGACTCTTTTCCAAAGCAACATATCCTTACATCCAAATTTTGAAGTCAAAGTATCTTTAAAATATACATACTGGTTTAACTTAGCTTTCTTTACAATCAAATATCTCTCTGTAGTTAAGAATCCCAAAGACAACACAATCCAGACTCTCTGTGTAATAGTCATCTCTACGTGGCTTATTTTTTATATTAATTTTACTGTCTCTTTAAAGACTTTATTTTTTAAAACCATGTATTTGTTTTTATACTGTATATATCACCTTTTTTTGTCTCTTTTAAGCCTACGTATATTTTACACACATTTTAAACTATTACATCTGAATCTGTCTTATTGTGAATCTGTTGCTTTAAGCTGCAGCTGGCTCCGCCCACCTCAGCTTCCCAACATGGCGTGGTACTTTACCACCAGCTCTGGGAGCTATCGTGGGTCTATGCTTTTATCCAAGCAGCGTGTAGCCCAGAAACCTCTTTTGTTTTGTACTAGCAAAGGCTAAATCCACAATGTAGCTTAATGTGCCATTTGCAGAGGCCTCATTCCCGCCATACCGCAGGTCGAGCGCACACACACGCTAGGAACCCGCCAGTAGCTCAAACCAGCAGCTGCCGCTCATTTGAGAGAGACAATTAGGAAGCTGTTTTTAGCTCCGTTTTAGAATCTTTTTTCTCAGTTTTTAGGTAGAAACTCTTGCCCCACGTTGGGCGCCATTTGTTGCTAGAGTTTTCCTGCCTGGCCCACAGTCAGGACAAATCTCTCTCACCCGCCAGTCCCAAGCCGCTCAAACCCGATCAAGTAAACACAGAGACTTATATTGGTTTCAAACTGTATGGCCGTGGCAGGCTTCTTGCTAATTGTTCTTACAGCTTAAATTAATCCATTTCTATTAATCTATACCTTGCCACATGGCTTGTGGCTTACCGGCACTTTACATCTTCCTTATCCTGATGGCGGCTGACAGTGTCTCCCCCCAGCCTTCCACTTCCCAGCTCTATTCTCCTCCTTGTCCCGCCTATACTTCCTGCCTAGCCAATGGCCAATCAGTGATTTATTCATTGACCAATCAGCAACACATTTGACATACAGACCATCCCACAGCACGGTGGACTTGATGCTCTAGAGTGCCTCTGTGATTTTGGTAGGATAACTTTGGTAAGTGATCCTATCCAGCTTGCTATTGAAGTATCACTCCTGTTATCTATTCTCTTACAGGACTCTAGTAGTTGTGCAAGAGCATGACCCAAGGTTCCATCAAGCTAAATTTTGATGCACAGATGGACCAAATGCCTAATTCTTTTTTCTTTTTAATTCATATGGATTTTTAAAAATATTATCGTACAAAAAGTTTCCTATGTTATTAAAACTGAAACAACAACAATAAAACTTCTGTCTTGTAATGCTCCTTACTAGTGTAATAAAAGGAAAAAAATGAGGAAAAATTTTTATTGACTGAGTGTCCTACTACTTAAAAATATGTGTTTATAAGTTAATTACCTCAGGTGTTTCATTATAGTGATGGAAAGCTGACAAGCACATCTGCAAGCATCAATTTGAATAGAAATAATTTAGGAAGTATGCATGAGGTAAAGATTCCAAAATAAGGTAGGGATTCAAACAGGTTTGCACTTCTGACAGACAGGCAGAGGGTAGAGTGTAAGTAGAATTGAAAGGTGTAAGTAAGCTGTTTCGTGTGAGTGGGAACTTGTTAATTAGTGTCTGTATAAACAAATTTGGAAGCAGCATAGAGGACAGATGAAAGTTAATTTTACCAAAGGCAAGTTGTTTGTAGAACTGTTTTTAGATTACTGATATGTCATGATTAAAACATTATCAGATTTTGCAATTTTTGCTGGTGTATCACAACATTATTATTGCTATTCTACTCTGAATTTTCTTTTTCCTATTCTTTTTAACAGCAGCCTCAGTTGACCAAGCAACATTGTAATCATGCTATGATGAACATGTGTTGAAAAACTGAACCAGCTTTGGGGCCTCAAGAAGCACACAGGAGGAAATAAAATTGCATTTATAAAACTACACTCATAATTATCAAACAAATACTACAATACTGCTCCCACCAAAGGGATGACCATGTCTTAGAAAGTAGAATTCTTATGAATATGTGGTCAGCTCAAACAGGCAATGATTCTAAATCGCAAGCATGTCACCTACAAGAGGCAGGCATAACACTTCTTGGAAGTGTTCACATGTCTATTAACTCTGCTGTTTTGGTTTCTCAGTTCATACGTACTTTATTCAGATGGTAATTGTCTTTCTGGAAAAAAAGAGAAACTTCTCAAGACATCAAGTCAGTATTCCTGAACTGAATGTTGAACGTTAGAGTCAGCTTGGGAACATTCAAAATTTCTAGTGAGTGTCCCAAGTTCTATCCCTATGTATTTCTGATTTATATACTTTATGAAATAAATTGAAATTTTGAATACTTTTTCTTCAAGTATAATTGCATTTAAAAAGGTACACGTCAGTATATGTGAACTGAAAATACAATTATTCATGAAACTAAACAACTGAAAATCATAAATCTCATTGTAATATGCAAGATTGAGAAGCATTGAGCAGACAACTCATGACCTCAGAAAGCAGACTTCCTTTCCAAATGTGGTGGAAGTAAAAAGGGAAGTTTCTGCTGATCCTTTGGAGGATGTAACATCTAGTGTTGAAATAGAAGAAAAGGGAGTAGAACTCTCGGCTGTGGTTTTGTGGAAGTTAGCAGAGTAGAGTAGCGAAAAAAAATAGCCAAGGAATAATGCAATGTTAGGGAAGTGAGGAATAGATCAGGGTAGCTGGAGGATGAGAGAGTTGGAGCAGAGCAATCTAAGGTGTAAATTGGCAGAAAGAGCCACACACACCACAACAGGAAATCATTTCTTTTATAGAGTAAGGTAAAATTAATCTGCATCCTTGTACTTTTCTGACCCTAGACATTAGCAATTCACAACTCCATATTTAACAACTCCAGAAAATGACATACTTGATATAACATACACATATGGTCTGTTACATTCACTTGATAATATTTTAGGTGGTTTTAAAGTTTTCATTTATTCATTCTGAATGAATTACATCAAATAATTCTCAACAATTAAAGCTGTTAAATAATTCTCTTTTATTTAAGGATTATCTGCTTCTTAAACTATGTGAAATATTTTTAGATCTTCCAGTAGCAGAAGAAGGAAGTGAAAATCATTATCAAGAGCAAAGATAAGCTTTTATTTCAGGTGTATATGCACTCAGAATATAAAATTCATCATAATATAAATAATTATCCATGTCATTTAAAATGATAATTATCTCATTTACATGTCTATGACTTTTAAAATACATCATACTACTTCAATAAATTACGTTCTGGATCATATCAGTGTCTCTTCAAGAAAATGAAGTTAAATCTTTGCAGTAACCAGCAGCTTAATTTTCATTAGGCCAGCTATTTGATAATTAGTCTTGAATCATAAATCAAACCCCAACTCTTCTAGTTTCTTAATTGAAAATTATTGTTTCTTGGCTTTCTCGTTAAAAGTGCAGCAAGTGTGAGTGTGATTGATGTAGATGCTGGTGCACACAGTTTGAGACAGTCAGAACTTGATAGATCATTGCCCAGAAGGGACTTGTAATGGTGGATGGTCAGGAATCTCCAAACTTAAGATGTGTTCTTAAAAGTCGAAGTACAGAGGGAACTCTGATACACTAAATTCATTTGACACTGGCCGCCTTTATCTTCTCTAGTCAATTAGAATTTATTTGCATATACCAGTGACTTCAGAGACACAAGTTATTGAAAAAAAAACCTCAACATTGTGTTTGATGTAAAAATATGAAAATATTTCCTACTAATGTCATGAACTAATATTGAATTTGTTGATATTTTAGATCAATGTGAAAATATTGACTACAAACACTCTACTCATCTGACTGCTAATCCTAGAGAACAGATGGCTACCCCAAGTATTGCCCCAGTCTTCAAACTGTTTCAAACATGATACTGATGAGGCTAAATAAAAGACTTTGCAAGTAATAAGGAAAATATTGTTTCATTGAGTGGCTGCAGCTTGTTGCCATTTTTCTCTTGACAGTCTAGGAGGGTTTGTGGAGAACTCCAGTCATGTTTGCAGTTCTTTAGTTCAGAACAGCCACAGGGTTTTCCAGCATTCATTTCTTGTTTCCTAGTGACTTGGCAGCCAGGACCTGATGAGGGACACAGCAGGGAGTACTGGAAAATGCACCATAAATTTCAATGTGTGAAGTCAAAAGAGCTTAAAAATATCTGGGCACAAGAACCATGGTTGGAGTTTGAAAATCCTTTGGACAAATATACCCTGAAATAATTACTGCATTTTAGCAGTTCTATGAATAAAGTAGAGTGAGTGCTCAAAGGGCCTTGCCAATAGTTCATAAACACTAAAGGCAATATTATTTCATCCAGAATAATCACACTATTATTATGTGCTTTAGTTATATAAAACTTTCTCCATGGCACATTCAATGACTTTGGTTCATTTAGTGAAAGTTATTTAACTGAAGCTTTTTTTGATAAATTATGATTTTAACTAAAATAATAATGACCTACAATATTTATGGAGATGTGACGCCTAGCTAGAAATTATGTCTTAGAATTTAAGATATCACAAAGGAAAAAACATATATCAAAATAATTTTTATGTATAAATTTTCTAAACATATTAGATAGGTCTTTACAACCTTAATGGAATTAAAACTAAACTCCAATATTATTCTTTATTTTAACATTCGTATTTTGGGAAAAATTTATACACGAGACTAACTCAACATTTCTGATTGTTTGGCTTTGACATAGGTCATAAATAAATAAAATCCATATTTGTTTGTACACAGTTGTGTAAGTACTTGTGGACAGGCTCATGAATTACCTTCTTGCAAACCTGATTCTATGAGCAACTTTGGACTTTTTGGCCAACACAGTGTTTCTAAAATTTCTGAAAATTGTCAATATTTCAAAATCCAGAAATAGCACATGGAATTCTGGATTTATGACTTACTTTTAGAAAGAGAAAACGACAAGGTATTTTTGCAAAAATGTATTCATAATTGAGCAGCAGTTTCCCTTTTGAAATATAATTGGTTTTATCGAACAATCTATAAGAAAACCCTTTAAAGGTAACACTGAAATACAAGTCCTCAGATGCACTTCCAAGTTTCTCTGTGGAAATGTCAGGCTGATTTATGTTCCTTCAAGAGAATGCAGAACCAAATGGCTTTTCTCTCTTCAGGAGACTTCAGGAGAAAATGTGCTTCCGAAGATGCAGGCACAGCTTAGCTTCCTACTTCTAATGGCGTGTGTGCCGAAGGCTCCCAGTAATAATCTGCAGATTGTGAGATTTATATACTTCAATATTTTCAGGTGAGAACAATTTCATGACTCTTACATACCTATTAAAAGTAATACAAGCCCATTAAAATAAGTACAGCATGCTAAAAAATGTTATCATTTAATTGAGATTTTTTGAGATTATAATTGCAACATTTCCAACTTACCTTTCCTCTTTCAAATACTCCCATATACTCCTCCTTACTCTTTCAAATTCATGACCTCTTTTTCAAATTGGTATTATTTACATATATGTATGTACACATATATTTCTAAGTGTATAAAAACAACCTGCTCAGTCTCTATAATGTTACTTGCATTTATGTTTTTAAGGCTGATCATCTGAGTCTGGACAACCAGTGTGTTCTTTATGGGAAAGTATTTTTCCTGCTCTCTGCATTCTTTAGTTCCCTGTAGTTCTTTGTGTAGGGTTGAGGTCTCCTGGGCCCCACCAGTACCCACTTTAGTATGTCTATTGTTGTTGTCCTTGTTCAGCTCATGTTTAGGCAGTTGTGAGGTGTAACTTTATAGGTGTGGCTTCTGACATTCCTAGGAGATACAATCCCCCAGCAAGTTCCCCGATGCTTTGGTTCTTACTACCCTTTCACCCCCTCTTCTGCAACATTACCTGAGCCTTAGGTGTGGGAGCTGTTTTGTAGATGTGTGCATTGGGACTGGGCTCCACAACTCTACATTTTGATTGGTAGTGGTTTTCTGTAGTGATCTCTGACTGTGGCAAAGAGAAATTTCCTTGATGAGGGGTGAGGACTACATTTTTCTGTGGATACAGGACAAATACTTAGAATATATCTGGGGATTATTGGAGATGGAGTTTTCCTGTCCTCAACACCTGCTCCCAAATAACTGACAGTTGCTTCCCAAATAACTGACTCGCAGACAATATAAATTATAGATGCTTGCCCAATAACTCAGACTTGTTATGAATTAGCTCTTACAACTTAACCCATTTCTGTTCATCTATGTGCTGCCATAAGGCTGGTGGCTTCTATCTCTATTCCATTTTGTGTGTTTGACTCATTCTCCATCTGGCTGGTGACTCCTCTGACTCCACCCTTCTTCCCACCATTCTCTTAGTTTGGCTGCTACCAGCCAATCAATTTTTTTATGAAAACAATATGAGTGACAAATCTTCACAGTGTACAAAAGGATTATTCCACAGCAGATTATATTGTCTTAGCAAAATGGTGTAGATGCTCCGAGATACATAGGTAGTTGACTGTGATTGTAGGCCTAGCCATGATTTGCTTCTTGTTGAGCAGATTCTAAGTCCAATTAAAGAGTATGCTGGTAAATGTTGTGGTTCATAGATGGCATAAATGGATAGGTCTGTTGATTGCTTTTCTTCCCCAGAAGGCTGAATGGTGCCTTCTGGTACCATGAAGTCCTCAGGTAGGAGAGTTCATGGACACTGCATTCCTGTCTTATATAGAAGACAAATCTCACAGCAGGTACCCTGGTCATTCTGCTCCTTCTTCTGTGGTGTTCCCTGAGACTTAGGTGTAGGGGTTGTGTTGCATATGTATTAGTTGTGGTTGTGCACCCCACAGCCACTTATTCTCTGGATTTTGACCAATTGTAGATGTCTGCAATAGTCTTCCACTGTTGCCAAAATAATCTTTGATGAGAGGTGAGGGCTACAATTATCTGTGGATGTAATGATAAGTATTTAGAATACAGTTAGAAACTATATTGTGGAAAATGGTTTAGATCCTCCTCCCTCATCTTTGATCTCCCCGCTTGTGAATATTTGGCTAGGTTTACAGTACCAGGCATGAATTCCTTCCTATTGAGGAAGGAATTAACATCCAATTAACAGATGTTGGTTGCCCCCAAGACAAAAATGCCACTATTACACCATTATGGGTATGATGCTGATCTAGTCATGGCTGTGGTTCATGGGCTTTATAGCTGGGTAGGACTTGATTGCTCATCTCCTTCAGCAGCTTTTACTGCACCTTCTGATAATATGAGGGCCATTCCTCAGGGAGGAGGTTTCGGATCAATTTGATTCCTCCAAGTTCTGTGTTTGAAGTGTGTGGTGTCTTCAGAAGTCCTGTCTTATACCAAATTTTAGGAGGCAGTCAACAGCAATGGCAGTAGCTGGTATCATTTTAGGGGGTCTCTTGAACTTCCCTGCTTAAGAACTTGAGGGGAGGTTTTCCATGCCTAGCTTTGGGTTTTTTGTTAGATGGTCAATGATTCTTCAGGGAGCATTGTCACTCTAAATGGAAATTATTTAAATGATTTATATATGTGTATATATTCACTTATACATTTATTATACATGTTTTTTAAGTAAACATTAGATAATAAGTTTTCCGAAGGCATTTTCAGCCATCTTTGGCATTCTATATCCTTCCCCTTCCCCTCTCCTCTCCATGTTTCCCTCCCTCTCCCTCTCCAGATAGAGCATCCCTGTATTTTCCCTTCATACTGCTTGTGTTCTATAATCCCCCTCTCTAGAGTATCTTCTCGTCCACCTCCTACCATGGTCCCTTTTGACTTTCCTGGTTTTCTGTGGTTATTCCAGGTTATGCATTTAAATCTAAAGATTCAGAATCAGAATGGACAAATAAGAGAAAACATTTAGCATTTGTCTTTCTGGGTGTGTGTTATCTTGCTCAGCATAGTATGTCCTGGTTTCATCAATTCTACCAAAAATGTCATGATTACTATTTTTTGTTTCTTCTCTTTTTAATTGCTTTGTTTTGGATAGCGGAGTCAAAAGGAAAACCAAAGAATTTTGTTGTTTTGATACAGTATCTCACTATGTATGGCTGGCTTCAAATTTACAATTATTCTTCCTAAATGTTAGGATTATAAGCGTACTGCATCATGCTACTGCATCACATTTTATTTCTATTTTTATTTCATATTTTATTTCTATTTTTATTTTTATATGATGTATACTGCATCATATTTTATTTCTCTTTCCCAGGCTGGATATCTTCCCAGAGTCTTATTTTGTAGCCAGAATCCTGTCCTCCATGACTTTGAAAATATTTTCTTATTCACTCATTGATAATGTTTGGATCATATGCATCCCTCATTCCTCTCTTTTATCTATCCAATGCCTTTAGAAAATATAATTTTCTTGGCTTCTAGCAAAAGGAAATCATAGCTTATGACTTTAAGTAGTTTATTTAGGAAAAGTCATTAAATTGGGAGAGTTTAAGCAGCTCAGACGATCTGAACATTTAGGTAACAGTGAAACTTGTGTTTCCAAACTCCAGAACAGATGGTAAGAGTAAAACATATTTGAAGCTATAAATGTGAATATAACTTGAAGCGTATGAGGATTCTCTTATACACATATGCACACACACCCACATTCAAACATGAATCATCAATGTTTATAACCACATTTAATATGGTTTGACAACTTCATGGATTATTTATTTTGTGCCGAAGACCTTTGCCGGGTGCTTGAAATCTGAAGGTGTGGTCTTTGCATTTATAAGTATTAGCTACAAATATCTTGTTTTAAAGTAGGTCTGTGGTGAAATGGGAGGGCACATGTGAGTCAATACTGAAGAGGTCTCACGGAGCAAATAGACCCTATTAGAATTGACCAAGCTAAAATTTAAAAAAAATTAATTAATGTAGGTTGCAATGATTATTATGAAAAGGAGAAAATGAATATAACTTATTGTTATGTGTCCATTCTTAGACCTATTTTTCTTACCTATATTTATATTCATTTAAGTCAATTTATATGCTCTTTATAGTCAATAATTTGTGAAATTGATACTATTACTTTTCTCACTGTAAAAGATACAGAAACTGAAACATGGTAGAAAAATAATTGAGAAGATCCCATGATATCTGCAGAGTAACACACTCAGAGTATTTTATTATCTTTCTCTTCTCTAGACGGTGGTGTCAATAGCTTTGTGTAATGAGAGAGAGGTTTCATGGCTGAGCAGTTCAGTTTGAGAACCACTAGTACATGTGAATGCAGAGTGTTTGAAATGTGGCATGCCTGAGGCCCCCATACCAGCAGCAAATAAATAAATAAAAAGACAAATAAATAAATAAAATTACTTAATTTCGATCTGGTTTAATTAAAATGAAATGAGAGAAGCAGAGAATAAAGATGTGTTCATAAATGACAGAATTATAGATATTTTTTGGGAGAATATAGAAACTGAGGATTAGCCCATGTTGGAAAATAGGAAATACATGGTCAGTGTTTTAAACTTCTTTTAAAAAATCTTTGAAATTTACATTTTAAATATGCCTAGTAGAAATCAGTTTAGGTGTTTTCTGAGTATCTAACAAAATAATGTTTTAGCAGTTTAGTCACTATTTACGAGGTATTAGTTATTTTTATGGTTTTTGGACATGTATACAGTCAACATATGCAATTCTTTATATGACAAAAATCTTCATGTTTTAAAATGAGATAAAAATGTAGAGACAAAAATATTGATTTTTCTATTTCCCTGATACACAACACACACACACACACACACACACACACACACACACACACACACACACACACACACACACATCTATATATATTCACACATATATATTCTAGAGTCTGACAGCCTTTAATTTTATCTATTTCAAATACTGCAGAATAAGCATAAAATTTAAAAGAGGCCAGAATACATTTTTTTCAAGGTAATACTTGATTTTAACGAACAAAAAGGATTAGCTTATAGCTATCATTTTCTGAGTATAAAGAAAAAGAACATTTAGATTCAGTTTTTGAATCACACTGCACAGTCTTTATTGAACTAATTATGGTTTTGATATAAAAAAAAAACATGTGTTGGCTGCTGTTCTTTTTAATTCCAGGGCTTTATAGTGATTTAAGAAGAAGGGATAGAACAACTTGGGGGGTGTTAACTGTATTACTAGTGCATATTAACACTCAAGATTCTTATTCTTCTGTTTTAAAAATTATCACTCTGTCAAAATTAAATGTAAATTCACAGAAAATTTAAAGCCTATTTAATATAATTCAACATAGATTTTATACACACACACACACACACACACACACACACACACTTACATGTGTTATATGTAATTTTAGGCAAATAAAAAATATCAAGATTCCTTATGGATTTTTCTGTTTTCTTTTTCTTATGTCCGTTAACTTAATTCCTCTAAGACAAAATTCTATCAATACAGCTATAGCTCCATCAGGCATTCAGGGCAGGGATAACTCTAGACACACCAAGCTCTATATCCGTTTACTTTATTTCTCTGGTCTGAAATCCTGTCTACATAGTTTTAGTTCCATCTGGCTCCCTCTCGTAGTCTTGCTCATGACTAAACTCCTATGTTTCCAAGAGAAGTCAGGGTAGGAACTCAAGCAGGGCAGGAACCTGGAGGCAGGAACTGAAGCAAAGGCTGTGGAGGGTGCTGCTTACTGGCTTGCTCTTCATGGCTTGCTCAGCCTGCTTCCTTATGGCTTTTTCAAACATCCTTTTTGCTATTTTCTCCCTCCATTCCTTTTTGAGCCCTCTCCTCCCTCTTCAGTTAAAGACATCCCCCTATTTTTCCTCCCTTTATATCACTTACAGCCTGAGCACTCTAGCACTTCCCTTTTCCACAGTCCTCTTTACTTCCCTGGGTTCTGCAGTTACTCCATGTTATACAATCCCATTTGAGGGTTTGGACCTAGGAACCACGTGTGAAAGAGAATATGCAACATTTGTCTTTCTGGGTCTGGGCTATCTCAATATAATATTTTCTAGGCACATCTATTTACCTGCAAGTTTTGTGTCAACCTCAGGTGTGCTTAGTCCAAACTTTACACATAGCTTGAGGCAAGAACTTTTGTCGCTCACCACCGTATATGCCAACCTAACCCCCATAATGAATCTTATAGGAAAAGATTTATATGTAATTCCATTGACCGAAAAATGCTAATAAATGGACCTGAAAGCTGCTATACATGTTGTGTGCCAATTGTCATACCTGGCTGTGACCTCTATAAACTAACTACAAGACCTACCTGCCAGGACAGAGATGACCGACCACTTGTGTAATAGAAGTATTGTTTTTAGAGAGATAGCCAATGACTTTCTGATTGAATTTGAGGCCTGTGTCAAAAAGGAAAAGACACTTTTTTAAAACTCATAAAAGGAATCATTAACTAGGGCTTGCTTACAGTTTCAGAGGCTGAGTCTATTATCATCATGTCAGGGAGCACAGCAGCAGGCGTGAGTGGTGCTGGAGAAGTAGGTGAGACCTTTGTATCCTGATCTGTAAGAAGAGAAAGAAAGCCTGGGCCTGGCGTGGGATTTTGAAACTTCAAATCCCACCCCTATGACTCACTTCCTCCAATAAGGCCACACCTACTAAAACAAGAATACACCTCCTACTCCTTTTAATCCAAGAAAAGCTGTTCTAAAAGACTATATTTTTGAAGTATATAAATACATTTAATGTATAAAAAAGTCTCTTCAAGTAGGATAACAAGCAAACAAAAGTCATTTATGTATTAATTTGCTTCTGAAACAAAATTAAATTTTTGACAAAAAAAAGAAATTTTGTGCATCTTACAAATTAGGGACTTTGTAGTGGCTACAAATAAACTCTTGCCCTGACATGCAAGTACACGTAGCATATATTATGATAGAGTTATTTCATCAAATAAAATAAATATGTAGTAAATCTTAATTAGCAGGATTGCCCAAATAGCAAAGTTTTTCATCTGAAAGGTACCCTTTAAAAAAAATCATATAATTTTCAAGGAAAAATTCATTTTCTCTGTTGATAGTCCAGATGTGATAGTGTATAAAAAAGAACCCTTGTATATATTAAATATTTTAAATTTTACTCTAAAACCCTTTAGATTAATTTATATTTTGAAGCAACTTATACACCGTTTTTGAAAATAGAGTGAGTGACCCAAATTAGACTTAATGCCAGGTATATAGGTATGCCTCACATATATGACAGCCCAGTTTAATTGTAAATATAATGTAATCATTAAAAGGTCTCAGTCAAGGGGCAGGAGACATGCATGACTCAGCAGCTACAGGCAATTACTGCTCTTTCCGAAGACCAGAGTTTGGATCCCAAAATTCATACGGTGTGGCTCACTCTAAATGGACTCAGGAGATTGTATTTATGTATTTACTCACACACACACATAATATATATATATATATATATACAGATATATACACCTAATAATAATAGTTATAGAAAACAAAGCTGTGAATTTGAGAGGATGAGTATGGAAGGTGCTGGAGGGGAAATGATTTAAATATAGTACTCATAAGAATTTTTAAAGATTTATGTATTTATTTTATGTGTATGGGTGTTTTGCCTTCAGGTATGTTTGTATAGCATGTGCACACAGTGTCTGCAAAATCCAGAAGAAGGCATCAGATACCCTGGAACTAGAGTTACAGAAAGTTGTGAGCTGCATTGTGGGTGCTGGGAACGGAACCATAGTCCTATGGAAGAGCTACCATTGTGCTTAACCACTGAGCCATCTCTCCAGGCCTAATAAATACTTAAAAATTAAAAAATATTTTATGTTCCCATAAACCTTAAAAATAAGTAAGTAACTAAGTAACTAACTGAATAAATAAAGCATGTTGCCAGGCTGAGACTGGTTTGGGATCTTAATTGTACAAATCCAATTATTTTTACTTTCAAAATAGAGACTTTTTCAAAACCCATTTTTCTATGCTGGAATTGAAATAATAAAATAAAAGACTGTCTGAAGACAACCTGGGATCTGCCTTTGTCTTCTTCTACCCCATTCCTCAGTCAACCAGGAGAAGATGTATTTAGCCTATTTTACAGTTAAATTTACACATTGTTTAGTTTTGTCATATGACTTTCTTATAGATGGCTACAAGCCAGGTAATGAGGAAATTAGACTTCTTTCTCATACCTCTTTTGGGAATACTGAAACTAAAACTCAATACATTTTGCTTTCCATCTTCTTGACCCTAAAGTCAAGCCTTTAGCAACACGGTCTTCATAGAATAAATGTTCTCAATCTGTGAGTTACAACCCCTTTGGAGGTCGTGTATCGGATATTCTGTATATCAGATATTTACATTATGATTTATATAAGTAGCATAATTACAGTTAAGAAGTAGCAATGAAATAATTTTGTGGTTGGGGGGTCACCACAACATGAGGAAGTATATTGAAGGGTCACAGCATTAGGAATGTTGAGTACCCTTGTCACAGAACATTTCAGATAGAAACAATAAGAGACCGTAGTTGCCGATTGTATTTCTTGTTTATGCATAAAAACACAATGAAAGAATCCATCCACATGAAAAAAGGCTAACTCACTTGGAGAGCTCGGGACACTAAACAGCGAGCAAAAATAGAAACAGTTTTACTTATTTATATTTTATTCTTTGTTTTGTTTGGTAAGGCTATGTAAATGTATTATTCATTAAAAATAAATTTAAAAATACCAGATGAAAAGACTGATAAATAAATTTACTAGATAAAAACAGCACATTGGCCAGTAAGTGTTGAAAGCATTACAGATATTTTAGATTTACAAAAATCAGTAACCATGCATTTCTGTTGTTATCGCCTTAAAAATAGTGTTCTTAGTACATTACTGCTATAGAAATTGCTGATTTCCTGTAAAAAGCAAAAGCTTTACCTGACAACGCATTTTTGAAAAAAAACACAGTTAAATAGATTCTATTTAATGAACCTGTACTTTTGTACAAATAACATATTCATTAGTGCCCTTCAATGACCCTGTAAGTACAAATATATGTATTTATATAAGTGGGTTGGGAACAGGCTAGTGGTTGTGGGTGGATCTAGTAACATTAAACTCTAAATAGGTTATGGATCTTTTGAAACCGGTTTTGAATAATTTGTACCTAACAAATACGCCTGCTGACAACTAAATACGTAGGAGGGTAGACCATGGTAGATGTGCCTCAGTAGACAGTGCCAAACCCCATGCTTGGTGGGTAATGATAGTGTACTATCAGAGAATTTTATTTTAAAAAATCAGATGCAATATTAAAAAGCAAGTGTTCCTTCTTTATTCTTTTTTTTAATGGTTGAAAAATTTTGTTTCCCTTACTTTTTTGAAATCTTTATTCCTCCTTGGACAAATTCCTTTAACACTAAGGACTCTGCTGTTAAGTGGCAAAATAGCCTTGGCAGCCTCCCTGGCTTTCGAACGAGGGTCTGGGAACCATGATGCTTCAACAGAAAGACGACAAAAAATGAAAAGGGATGATGAATTCTTCTTAAGTTTGTGCAAACTCCACCCCCGTTTCCCAAAACCTCATTACCAATATGTCTTTGCCTACTTTTAGATATTTAACCCATCAACTGTTCTTTGTTCCTCTCATCCAGCTTTCTGCGCAGCTAAAACATATCAGGATCTTGACAATGGGTACCAAAAGCAAGGCAATAAAAAAGAAAATACACGGGAGAAGACTATAGAAAATGAAGCATCTTTGTGATCTCACTTTTATATTTATGCATAAGTTCTAGGGGTAAATATGTATCTGATAGCAAAGAGGCTATTACATATTAATTTTTAAAACTATTTAGAGTTTACAGAGATTGCTCCTCAAGCATCTTCCCCATAACACTGCACCGAGCAATAAACATTGTTTATTAATGAAATACATCGCTTAGGCTGTCAGGGTGCCCTGATATTTTTCTGTAAATACTTTACACATAGTGCTTTCCTTCAAAACAGAAAAAAAAGAATGGTAGAAAAACAAAGCAGAGCAACAACTGTGTGTGATTTAAGAGGGTAGCTGTTTCGTTGTGTGGGAGCGAAGATGCCCTGCCTATTCCGAGGAGATCAGTCCTTACAGTGAGAGTTCCCATTCCTAGAATAGACACATCTTTGTCTTCAAGCCCAAACACGCTTATTATATAGCAATATATATTTCTATTAGGTCCTTGCTCTGAAAATTTGTTCCTTGATATTTTATTCTTTAATATTCAACCTCTACCTATCTGTAATCTCAGCCTTGGGAGGCTGAGGCAGAGGGATCAGAAGGCCTAGAAGTTCAATGTTAGCCCTGATTACATAGCAAACAGCAAGTTTGAGGCCAACCTAAGAAACCTGAGAACAATCTCAATAAAACACAAAATTAAAATAAAAAAAATTCAAGACCTAACATTGCAAAGTGCTGAGTAGAAATGAGTTATGTTTTATGGGATTCAATTCTGCAATCATCCAGCAGCAGAACAGAATCATTGTTCCAGGTTTTTGCCAAATGATTCTGTGTAAGGACTGTAATGCTAATTGGCAGCACCTTTGGCTCTCACTCCCTGTCAGAAGATTCTTATGATGAAATTGAGAAAGAAAAATGAAGCCCAACTCCATCATACCTAATGACCGCTTTGCATAATCTAATGTGCTTAGTTGTACCTGCAAATCCTGCAGTCTTTGGTTGTCTTTGTATGTTGACCATTTTTGAACCCTTGAACTCTGACAGAAAGAGGAACCTTTCCACCTCCAAATTATCATCTGTTCTATTCTAGAAGGCGGAAGGAAGAGATTTCTCACTCATAGCTTTGCTTTCTTTTTTTTCTTTATTTTTTATTTTTTGTTTTTTTCAAGACAGGGTTTCTCTGTGTAGCTTTGCGCCTTTCCTGGTACTCGCTTTGGAGACCAGGCTGGCCTCGAACTCACAGAGATCCACCTGCCTCTGCCTCCCGAGTGCTGGGATTAAAGGCGTGCGCCACCACCGCCTGGCCAGCTTTGCTTTCTTAAAAGCTGGTGGGAGAGTAAAATAATCCAGATGTAGAAAGCTTGTTAAAGTTCTGGGAATACAATTAAAGTCCAGGACTTTTTGGAAGTGTTCTGGATGTCAAAAACAGGCTGGTTATTAGATGTGGAAGGTTAGCTCTACCTCTTTCTTTCCTGCTAAGCATTAGCAAGATACTGTGGCTTATTTATTCATTTTTATGATTTATTTCAAGTCTTGAAAGAGAATGAATTCCTGCTATGCTTCTGTCCAGCCAAGGTTGTGGTTAGATGCTGATGTCCTGAGTCCCAACCATATTAATTGCTGGATAGAGACTGTAATCCCCCTCTCTTTGAAGCCTGGGCCTGATTTTTAGGCAACACTTCAAAAGCAGAGCACAGCTAAGGAGGCATATTTCCTACCATCTTCGAGTTGGCATGATTTACTCAGCTTGCGTTAAAGCACGTGCCTTACATATTTGGCTCTCCAACAAGTTTATTTTAATATTAAAAAGCATACAAAAAGGCCTTCTGTGATCTAAAATTGACCTGTAATTTTTTTGGTGAGGTATTTTGATGGGTTAAGCCGCCTTTGAAATGGAGACACCCAAATAATTGTTTTCTTACAGTAGTAAATCTCTCTCCCTCTCCTTCTCCTTCACCCTTCCTTTTTCCTTCCTCCCCCATCTATAACCTTCTCCCCACCCCCACCTCATGCCTTTCTCCTTTCTTACATGTTTTGGTGCAGTATAATATGATGCTATTGTTTGTCTGAGTCCATTATGACTAATGAAAAAACCTACATAAATAAGACATTTCAAATATTCTCCAATTATTATAGCCTTTGGAAGCCTTTGAAAACATAATTTTAACAATACCAGAAGAAGCATATTTTTAAGCTAAGATTTTGAAGTAAAGAAAGATGAAGTGTAAATTTTCTGTGGACATCAAAAAACAAAAAACAAAAAAACAAAAAGCAAAAAACAACAATCAAATCCACCTAAAACAAAGTGAAAAATGAATCAAATGAAGCAATGGTCAATATAAAACTTTTGCCTGATGTCTCACCATATCTTGCTCTGGCTATAGGGCGGTTCTCATGGAGGATTTCCCAAGTGCACTAGTGTGCTATGTGTGAGAAAGATTAACAGTGTTTCAGATCAAAGAAGGGCCCTGCTGCATGGTCTTAGGAGATTGTCATTCATTCTATTATGGCTCATTTGCACAAGATTTTCACGTAATATGAGCCTTTGTTTTGATGGCAGTGAACTGACATAAAGACAGGGCCAAGCTTCATCCCGTGTCCTAGTTGGTCAGTCCGCGGGGTATCTGGGTCCCAAAGAACTTGCCAATCATAAAAGGCAGTTAGCTGTTAACCAGTTGTGGATTGACTGTTTTCCCTCCTCGACTCTTTTTTCTTGTTTTAAGGTGGAAAACTTCTTAAATGTGGGTGGAAAGCACAAAAAGCAGACAATGCCTTCTTGTGCGAGATTAGATGCAGCCTAAACAGGCAGTTTGTGGGATCCCGTATTCAAAGGAGCACATTAGGAGCCGTTTACTCAGAGGTTCTTCCTCCTGTGTTTTCTGCCACGCTTATTTTGATGTTAAAATAACTGGAAGAGTTGAAAAGTTATGCCTGAGCTACATTCAAAACTTTTCCTGAAGCGATATTTATGTTTTTCTTGTTCTTAGTTTCACGGCTCTGCATAGAATACCTATTTACAGACCCCAGTCACTCACAGCCGTCGCCTCTTTGTGCACACTCAGACAGGGAGTGAGCAGTGCTGCAGTTATTCCGATGGTGTTTAAGAAAGGAAATTAAAAACATGTAAGAAATCCGACTGGTTGTGCGGCTTTAACTGTAAAGGATACTGTCTTGCTAACGCTGGCCTGTATTTCACCAGTACATCCTTGTTTAGTTGCTCCAAATGTACATGTAACAAGAAAAGAAAAATTAAATGGCTTGCGAGTATGAAATTAAGTGTTTAGAGCTAACAGTGAAAACTACATTAAAACACAATCAATTTTTAGTTTGATCTGCTTTCTCAGCAAATATGTTTTAAATCTGGAGATGTCACTTATTTCAGGCCATTACTGACAAGGTGCTGGTTAGTTTTCATAATATAAATTCAGTTTGGATGTATAGCACTGCACCTAATACATTTTCAAGTTTGATTTTTCTACCAATATCTTATCAAAATTTGTATTCATAAGATTGGCTGTAATTTGTTTCAGTTTTTATTACTTGAAAATTATTTACAGCAATCATGCCATAGAAAAACTTAAAGTAAATTCATATGATTTTGATACTCATGAAAATGTTTGAAAATCAAGGAAATTATTTTATAACATTTTGTTAAGGCAGAAGTATATATATAATATACACACACACACACACACATATATATATATATATACATACACATGTATATCATTAGAGTTATTTTCTTCTGTTTAGCTTCAAGTCTTTAATGAAAAAAATGATATATTTATTACATGATAAGAGAAAACATCTATATTTTAGGAGTGCATTAAAAACTATGCAGAATAACCTACATGTTTAGTGAAATAACTTTTAAAAAATGTATGCTTCCTTAGAAAAATAGCTAACACAAGCAGGCAACCAATGGTTGGAACATTTTCCTCAATCTTTCCTTTGTAAAATTTCAAACACCCAAAACATTGTAACAGAGTACTGAAAATACACAATTTCTACCCAGAACTAATCACCTTTACATTTACTTCATGTTTTCCTTCATATCATGTGAAAATAATGACATTCTTAAATTTTTAGTCTGCATCACAGTGCACCATGTTATTCTTTTGCATAACTATAATGTCAGAAAGTTAAAATATATAAAGTCTAGTTATTGGAATATCTAAAATAATCTATAGACAATTAGAAATCAAGGATAATTAAAAATGCTTATTTGCACAGTGACATGTACAACTTTAATACTGTACCACATAAGTATTTTTCAGTTACTTTAAATTTAAACCCAGAGTTTACACATTAATTTACAGGCAGGTTTTGAAAAACAAAACTGGAATTTACAGGCAGGTTTTGAAAAACAAAAACTAAATTAATAGGTGAATGTGTTTGCTTCTGAAACACTTTCAAAAATCCATGAACAGCAGCGCCCTCTACATTTGAATAGGTTATGATGAAGCAGGTTTTCCTGTTTGAAAGAAGTTGGCCATGATCACTGTAGGTTTAGGGTAAGGATGCAATTGTAATATACAACATTGCAGGTGATTTCTCATATGGATTTGCTGTATTTTAAACTGTTAATTGAGCACAGGAAGCCAATAGCACACCATTCAGAAAATAAACTCATAGGAGCAACAATCAAGAAAAAACAAACAAACAAACAAGGCACTCTAGTAAGTCTGTTCCAAGGTAAATTTAGCTATATTATCCAAGTGGATTTTCAGAAGTCCATTTCAAGTAATTACAGTTATATTATTATCCTTTCTGGCTTGGATAAACAGTACCCTATAATGTTTTCAAGTTCAGGAACAGATCAAAGTCTTAAAAAAAAAAAAAAGCTGCTTTCTAGTTTCAGCATCTAATGAAGAAAATATAGACTTACAGATACTGTGTTGAATGTATTTGCTTGAAATAAAATTAGCTGGTAGTTATGTTTTTTTGAAAATCCCTTCTCAGATTAAATAATAATAAAACAGTTTAATAAATTATATAGACATAAAAATATAATTAGTCATTTTACATGCTGACTCTACTACTTGCTATTAATTTGCATACTACCCCTTAACAGATTTGTACATTACCCTTAAACAAATAAGAGGAAAAAACATAAGCACATCTACAAAGTATAGTCGACTTTTATAACATAGATGAAAAATTTAATATGTATTTGTGTCTCATTATTCTAACTAAGAATACTTTATCGCTCATAAGTTTCAATTAATTTAAGTAATCTAATCAGTTAAAACGTGTGCTTAATAGTAATAAAACCAATCCAGAATACTGGCTTTGAAAGGGTTAGTTTTCTTTTTCTGGTGCAACTTTTCCCTTTAAGATGAATGACGCATATTTAAAAAATAAAATTTTTGTTTAAATATATTCTCTTAAACGTAAGTTTGATACTATGCCACTGTGATTCTTTGAAGGAACTTAAATAGGGTAGCCATAGCAAAAGTATTTTAGCAAATCATTTGTAAGCTTCCAGTGGCCAAAGAGCAGATTAAGATAACGTGTTTCTTAAAAGTTAGCATAGCTTCAATGCCCAAGTCACAGTATTTTAAATGAAAAACAATAACACAAAATATTAAAAACCAACAAGTATGTTTTATGCTTTAAAACTCCACAACTTAAATATCTCAAATAAACTCCCAGAGAACAGTTTATATATTTTAAGTCAGTAAAGCTGAATAATTAAGTCATTTGTGAAAAGAAAATAATGATCGCTTAAAATTATCCACTGAGGCTTTGGCTTGCCTTTCAATGCCAGAAAACTCCTAGAGTAGGCTCTAAATTTCTAAAGACAAAATGCCAACGACTCTTGGGATCATCTTGTTCATTTTAAGAGCAAATTAAAACAGTGGAAGAATGGTGCAAATAATTGTTTCCTATGTTCTTTGCTGGTGACTGCCGTAATCATCAGCCCTGATTTACAAATGTAGACTTGAAGGTTTCTCAGCTTCCTGCAGGGTAGAAGACTGTTACGTTGGCACTCACCCTCTCGCCCTTGTAATCACCACTCAAAACTGTGCCCTGGTACTTCCAATTCCCAGTCTCTTGATTGAACACCTCATTCTGTGCTAACAAGGTGAGGTATTTGAACAGGGGCTCCAGTTGGAAGATCATTAATGGTTTTGCTCATTAAGAGTTGCTGTGCTAGTTTTGGTAATTTGGTAACTGTCTAAATCACAAGTAGATTCCCCACTTCAGCCTAAAGGAAGAAACATTTAAGATAGTAACAGTAATACCTCTGTTCCACGCTGTCAAGGGGAGCAGAGTGACGACTGTGTATTTAATAGGCTTTGCAGGACTAAGAAAGTTCACTAGGATGCCCAGGTTCATTGTCCAGTTGTTTTAAAGCTATGATTAAAAACAGAACCAAGTAAAGTTGAAGATAAAAAATTTCACTGGGTGAGATTTGCTGCAAGTTTAAAAAAATAAAGAACAAATAAAAAATAGATTTCTTTATGAATATGATTAAACAGTAGTGTTCTCACCTTTTATTTATGCTAAAATGAATTCTATTTTTGACACCTTTGCTGTTACTAACAAGCATGTCCTAAAAAGCACTAAAGTTCAAAGTGGTTTTTTGTTTGTTTGTTTAAAATAAAACAGTATTAATTTTCTTAATTTATCCCTGGAATGATTTCCAGGGCATTAATTACAAGGCTCATTTGTATTGAAAGACTGAACATCTTAGCAGATACATATTTCTGCTGAGCAGTCATTTAAAAATAATGTCAGATATTAACTGAATATTTAAATTTGCCCTTTAAAATATATATATATATAAAATCCTGATGTCTTTTTAATGAGTTAAATGCATTTTGTTTCCATGTAAAAGTGCATGGCAATGCCAAACTATTTTTACTTATTTAATGAATTTCTTTATACATCTATACTTTATACAAGATAAGTTTCCCAAGGTGAGCTAAGGAGACTAAATGAAGTACAAAAGTATTTAAATACTATTTGTTAAGTTTAAAACCTCTCTGATTTAATTTATTAAAATTTTAAAGAATATTTTGAAAATAAGTTTTCTAATACATTCCTGTTTTTAATCATGATTCGTTTTTGTTAAGTTTGGCAGCAGCATCATCAGATAGTTAATTACTTTTCATGACTTGGATAATTGCCATTTTATCATGTAGATAAAAAGGTGGGAAGGGAGAGTCTGCCGAGAATGTAGGTTTTTCCCATACCAAGCAAAGGGGCTATTTTAATGTATTTCTTGTGGCATTTTTCTTCTGTGTCACTTTTATATCCCTGCTGCCTTAGTGGGACAGTGCAGCAATTGTGAACATTTTGCTAATAATTTATTGGGATGATTGGTTTGTTTTATTTTGCTTAGAGTTCAGCCTACAATCTTTTTCTTTACACTACTAAGAGGCAGAAGTTCTCTACAGGTTTATTATTTTTCACTTTAGAATTGTGTGCTCACACAAAAACCTGCCTACTAAATCTGCAACTTTTCTTTTTGAATTGGAAATTGAATGCAGACCATGACTTGTGTATATAAAAAATGCAGAAGTAATGCCCCCCACTGTGTAAGTAGTTTTGTTTGTCAGGAATAAAACCCAAAGTTATTTAAATTATTTCTCATCATAGTAAGAGGATATCATTTTTGTTCTATTAGATATACTGGTGCATGGATGTAGTTTTACTGATTACTTGAACACGTTTCTCATACATGTTAAAATTCTGTGACACAGAGGTAAAGCTGATGGCTGTAGTTTCATTTGAACAGACTTTAATCAGTTAACATGAAAAATACAATATTCTATGTTGACTTACCATTATAATGTTCACTATGTCTTGGAAAACCCAGAAAGCAGAGAATTTATGGGTCCTTTTCCCACCTTAATTACAAACCCTGCAAATTGCAGAGAAGGAATATTTGAAATTTTGCTTTTTACAGTTGGGAGTTAATTTCAGAATTTCTTCCACATAGTTGAGCTGGCTGCATTTACTTGAAACTAAGGCTATGACTTTCTGATATATTTGGTTATAATCACAGGCATGTAAAAGTAGAGTTTATTGTGCTGAACCTACATTAGCTTTAAGAGAAAAGGACTAGGTTATTTTTAAACTTCAAAATTTAAACACCTGATTTGATGAGTATTCTCAAAAGAGACTTAAATATGCCCATAAGTATATCAGTATGATTTTTGTTAATGTTAGTTGCACATAGTTGGAGGTTCAATTTTTTTTAAATCTTGATGTTGATAACAAATTTCTGCTTGGAAAAATATCACTGTCTTTCACAGTCATGTGTCTGGAGTTAGGATAGTTGAGTCATAGATTGATGAGGTTTGAATAGAATGTAAAAGCTTACAATCTCAATAGTAACTAATTGGGATGATGCTAAGGTTTAAAATTTACTTTGGAATTGTTTTATTGGCTACGTGATATTTTCTGAAAAGCTAGTACTGTGACATTAAAAAATAATGTTGTTTTATAAGTGTTTGGTAGAATGATATTAGTGTGCATATTTTTATATTTGTTCCTGGAGAATTCTCCAACTTTATTAAGATTTCTACATTGGTGAAATTATGATGAAACATAGCAAAAGAAACTCTAACACAAGTAGATCTTTAATATAGTTTGTCTGTTTTTTAGTTTCAGCTATAGCTTTCTATTCTGTTATTTTTTTAATTATAAAACATGGTTGGTGTAGTGGGTAGCCATTCCAGCTTTGAAATGGAAGTTCCAACCCCCATTGATGCTTCGGTAACTGTCATGCCTACAAGGCGGGCCCTGAAGACCCGAGATCCGCATACACCACCTTCTCTTGGTTCCTGAACCCTGGATGGTGGAGGTAGACTGAGCAGAGTTCTCTAGAGAACACTGCCTGCGACACACCTTCCCCAGATCCTGCAACCTACCTATCCCTTCATTTGTAAGTTATACCACTAAATAAATCTCCCTTTTAACTACGTGGAGTGGCCTTAATAATTTCACCAATAGATTGGTTTCACAAAAGGAGGATCACATAAAAATATGTAAGAATATAACCTCATGTGGTTCATGACTAATGTACTATTTGTTTAATATTTGCTCAGATGTATGCTCACAGTTAGTACTGTAATGTATAAAAGGAAGTCATAGACCTAATGCTTTAAAGAGCAGTATTGCACAGAGAAAAGTGGTTGAACAGAGTTAGATACTTATTTCTATGGGCTTGATTACATTCTCACAAATAATAATACAAACATGGCTCCAATGTTGTAGTTTCAAATCATGATTGTAATAGTAGTAGTGATTCCAATAGTATAGCCTGTTAATCTATGGAAAATTAAAAAAAACACTGATATACATTGCAAGTAATCTTTTAAGTGATGGAAATTTGATGAATCTCTAGGTCTGTGAACATTTTGTCCAGAATTAATGTTTCCTAGTTGTTGAGAAAACTGATTACATATTTACGTTCATCATAACTCATATTTTCCTTATCTCATTTCACACAGTTATTAAAACGTAGATAGGAAAGTCAGCAAAGGGACTTTGAACATCAATTTACAAGTGAGCAAAATAAGGTACAGAATAAAGCCAGCTCACCTATGTTTTTTCTTTATAGATCTTAGGATCTGGAGCCAGAGGAGCTTATTTAGTGACTTATTTAGGAAGGTGAAGGCAGAAGAGGTACCAAGCACACAACTACTTAGCAGTCTCCAGACTAGCATCCAAATTGTACTTCAGAGATCAGTATTGTTTCTCATTTACCTACCTTCCTCCATCACATCAAAACCCAAGCCTGCTTCAAAGGTTTTATATATTGAGTGAAAAAATATCAGTTCTTTGGGCTGGGGCTCTCTAAGCTTTGGAAGATAGCTTGCCCCTATTATAGGGTATTTGTTACTCCTTAAACCAGTAGATAGAGTAGTGCTTGCCTGGTGTACATGAAGCACTGGGCTCAACCTAAGCATCACATACACCAGGCACAGTGGAGACAAGAGGCGCAGAAGTTCAAGGCCATTCTTAGCTACATAAAGAGTTGAAAGCCAACTAAGCTACATGAAATCCTGCCTCAAAAACAAATAAATAAGTAAATAAATAAAAATCCAAAATAAAATGTGAAAAAAGAAAAATATTTTGAAGTTATTATATGTTAACTCATCGATGCAAAGATCAGGACAGGACCACAAAAATCAAATTCTGCTGGAGTGACCAGCAAATTTACAAAGTAGATTGTGTTTTGCTAAATTGAACTTATCTATTTTTATTGATATATTTTCTATGCTACTCTCCAGACATTTGAGAGAAATATATAATTCTTCCAAGTTCCTCTTCCTACCTAAAATACATTCGTCATCTTTGCTGACCTAGAAATGATCCATTATGCTCTGAATCCTGACGGCTCTGGAAGTATGACTCTAGCTTCCCTGAACATTTTTACTCTTGCATCAGACAAAATTAAATGCCCTCTAACATAGTGCATAGCACATATTCTAAAATATAGAAGTGACAAACTCATTTAGAATAACAAACATTTGGTAACACAGGCTCACGGAGATCATGTTAATGTTTGGCATTTTCTTAACATACAAATATGGACATATATGTACTACACTTATTTATATAAAGTTGAAATTATGCTGTTTCATAACATTTAAGACCTTGCTCTGCCCACTTATCACATTTTGAACATTTGCCTTAGAATAAGGCTTGCTTTAATTTTGGTAACCCAATAAATGCATTTTGAACTGAACAGCTGTGAGTTCAGAAAACCTGGAGGTGATAGGAAAGAAAGAATGAAGAGAAATTAGCTGAAACAGTGTCCTAGGCATTGAAGGCAAATAACTAGGAGGGCCAGAGGCAGAGCAGGGGCACGAGTGGGAAGCTGGGTACAGACATGCCTCGTCAAATGAACTGGAGAGAGATCAAGGTATATATCTTAAGGGAGGGAGTTTTGAACTTGGGAGTCATAAACTTGCAGTGATGTTTGTGAATATGGTTTATGAAAAGTAGAGGGTACTTTCATATTCTATGTTTTTAAATAAGTTAAGGATAAGCAGCACAGATGTTCTAGTGCCAGTAGAGGCTGCAGGTTGTGACACATAGGAGGAAGAGGAAGCTAGTGCCAGCAGAGTATGTGGAGGCAACGAGAACAGGCAGGCAGAACTAGCTGTTATTTCCTCTGGGGGGGGGGGGCGTGGTAGACTTCCTCACCCCACACAGTGCAGAGACAATAGACATCATTAAAACTTCTAAAAAAGGAGAAATTTATTATATTCAGATTTCAATTACTAACTAGACTGTGGAAATTCAAGTTTGTGGAACTAGCCTTACCAAGAGAAGAATGCAAGACAAAATAATGTTCCTTATCTTTTAAGGCAGAGAATATAAATATGGGCAAAATGATAAATTAAGAAATGTAGCATTTTATTTTGACTCATGGTATTAACTGAAGAACCAACCAATGAGGTTTAAAGTGTTTTAGAGGAAGCTAAAATAAGGCTAGTGAAGGGTGCTTTTGAATTTCACTTCTTACTGTTGTTAGGTATTTGAAATTATTTGTAACTTACACGGGTAATGTCTGTAGTAAAGAATAAGTGGAGCGAATAAATCATTGGTTCTAGCAATAGGAGGAATGACATGTTTTCACTTTCCAACTCTTCTGAATTTGGTTCAGACTGTCAGAGACTAAACATCCAGTTGTTAAAGCTGGCTGTAGAAAGGGGGCATTGTGCTTTATTAGAGCCACTGGGAATTTTTCTTTTTGAGAACTGTCACATTAGATTCAGTTGGATAAAGTGTTTTGTTTTCATCTGCCCCTTTTCTTCCTCCCCTCCCACATTGAGTCCCCTTCCCCATCTCTTCCTTTCTTCCTTCCCCATTGCCAACTGCAAAGCTTCCTAATCTCTCCTTATATGTGGCTACATTCCTGAGCCACAGTGAGGAAAACAGAGACTCCCCCCTGCTCCCCCCCCCCCCACCAAATCTGGTCAGTTCTTATAGACACATACACCTATCAACAATTTAATTGCCTTTAATCCCAGCACTTGGGAGGCAGAGCCAGGAGGATCTCTGTGAGTTTGAGGCCAGCCTGGTCTACAGAGCGTGCTTCAGGACAGGCACCAAAACTGCACAGAGAAACCCTGTCTCAAAAAAACAAAAACAAACAAACGATTTAATTTATTAATGATGCAGGATTAGTAACACTAACATATGTTTTGTGTATGGTGTATGTGTGTACATGTTCATGCGTGTTTACGTGTGAGGGGTGCACGTGTGTGACCAGAAATTGCATGTGATGTCATCCTCAATCGCGCTCTACCTTATTTCTTGAGACATGGTCTCTTACCAAACCTTGAACTCCCTGTTGAGCTAAAGTTACTAACTAGTGGACCACAGGGATCCTATTACCTAAGCCGAGGCTACCATGCCCGGCTTTTTATATGGATGATAGGGATCTAAATTCATTCCTCATGCTTATGCAGCAAGGTCTTTACAAGTGAGTCACTACTCACCACCATGTAAGTTATTGTTTTTCAAGACCTGAGTGTCCTGGAACTCTCTTTGTAGACCAGGCTGGCCTTGAACTCAGAGATCTTCCTGCCCCTGCCTCCCAAGTGCTAGGGTTAAAGGTGTTCACTACCATCAGCTCCTATAAGCTATTTTTACACAATATATTATAATTGTTTTATTTTATTATTAGGTGTACATATTACAGTATAGTTCTTATAAGTAAAAATATTATAATTAAAATTATGACTTTAGCTTAAACGAAAAAAAGACTCATAAGGCAAAATATAAATATAGAATGAACTGGATTATGACGAAGAATGTCAGTGCAGTGCTGAAAGAGGTTCAACCTCGGGCTCAAAAAAAATTGCTGAGCGTGGGAGGAAATATGAGCAAAAACGTGACGAGTGAGAGATAAAAGAAAGAACAGAAAGGGCGAAGAAGGCTCAAGAAGAGCATGAGAGAGCCCAGAGGGAAGAAGAAGCCAGAATATAGTCCGGAGCTCAATATGGCTCTTTTTTCCAGGTGGTATTTCTGGGGGAATGCCTGGTAGTTTCCCTGGAGGAATGCCTGGAATGGGAGGGGGGCATGCCTGGAATGGCAAGAATGCCTGGACTCAATGAAATCCTCAGTGATCCAGAGGTTCTTGCAGCCATGCAGGATCCAGAAGTCATGGTAGCTTTCCAGGATGTGGCCCAGAACCCAGCAAATATATGAAAATAGCAGAGCAACCCAAAGGTTATGAATCTCATCAGTAAATTGTCAGCCAAGTTTGGAGGTCAAGCGTAATGCCAAACTGAGCCCTTGCTGAATGAAGAGCGGCTTAGCTCACTTACTGGATGTTGCAATAATACAAACCAGTGTACCTCTGACCTCACTGGAAGAGCTGGGGTGCTTCGAAGATCATCCCTACCCTTCCTGCATCAAAGGCGACTGAAGCATTTTACAGTGGTTTGCCATTTGGGTCTTCTTTCACATAATGTTTCCCTACTAGAATTACAAACCTAAAACACTTTTCAACCTTAAATACTTTTTGTTTGTTTGTTTGTTTTTAATTGGGGGTGTTAATTCTTAGATTTTTTCTTTACTAATCTTTTTGGGTTTTCCTTTGAATTACTGGGCTGAGAAGCTGAATACGGTCGACTTACTGCTCTCATGAATGGAAATAAAGATTTGTTAGTGGGAAGCAAATAAAACTCATTTAAATTGATTGAGTTGAACATATGGTTACTGAAGCATCTTGATTTGTCTTTTTTTTTTAATGTTTTACTTCAAAATGATCTATTTCAGTGAATCTCTTGGGACCACCAATATTTCGATTTGTCCTGGGTAGGACTGAAGTGTTGGACAGAGCAGCAGCAAGTCCTAGGTTTTGTTTGACCTTGTGTAAGCTGCATTGAAATCTTACACTGTGCTGAAGGGGCGATTTTTATTTTTATTATTTTTTTTAAGTGTTACAGTGGAGTTAGAATACCTAGTTCTGCCATTGTACATTGTTTCAAATAAATGTTTCATATCATTCCCACATAGAGGAAAAAGGGTGCTTTCTATGTTTCTGTCAAAAATTAACCTTTCTTATTAGAAAATACCCATCTGCTTGTCCTCCTCTTAATCTTCTTGAGCTAATGATAGCATTTTTTCACTAATGTCATCAATTCTATCATTCACAGCATAATTGTGGAAGCATATTTATTGCTAGTTTAATTTCATACATATTACATATAGTAATTGTAAGGTCATACCTGTAACAGCTGTGGTATCGTACTTGGACATGGGATTGTTTGTTTAACTATTAAACTTTACACTTGTGAACTCCTATTATATCACAAGACATTGGAAGGAGGGATTCCCTTTGGTTTTAGGTATGATTATGAAACTGAGAAACAATTGCGATTTTAGAGTTCGTGTTGAGGTATACTTCTTTGGATTTTGAAGAGTTTAAATTGTTTACATATGATGAAAGATTCATTCATCCTATTTAGCTCTTAAATACTGCAATGTATTTAATACCTATTTTCTCTCCTTCCTTTTACTGCAAGGATAAATAAAAATGATAAATCCAGAGTGCATATTTAAATTAGCACATATCTGAAATCATATGTCTGGCCAGGTTTAATTGCTTCATACAACAGACACAGATGCATCTTGTTACTTGTAAGAAGAAGCTGTATTTGAATAGAACATGCATTTAAAGTCCTTGACAAACACTCATCACATAATCTTAAATTTGAAGTTTGCACAGTGTTCTTTTTGTCCAAGTCTGTTCTCCTTTCATAAAACTTCCCTGGTGTTCTGTGTTTTCCTGAAGATCAGTTTCTTTTGGACTCTGACTATACATGACCTAATTATACTCTAATAATGTAAATATCACCATAAATGGGGAAATTGCTCTTCTGATAACTGTGTCCTTTGCTTTTAGACTTCTGAGTTCTACAGCTAGAAAAAAAAAATATAACCAGCACATGCCCTTAATCCTATCACTTGGCAGGCATGATCTTTGTGTGTTCAAGGCCACACTAGGTGGCACACGCCAAATACCAACACTAGTTAATCATGGAGGTCTGGAGGTCTGTACAGACAGACAGGAAGTGACAGAGCTGGATAGGAAGAGGAAGTTATGTAGCTGAATGGAGAGAGCAAATCAGATGGCAGAACAGCAAGGCATATAGATGTGGGTAGACAGGAAGTAACTCGCATTTGGAAGCTGCAGAGTTGGTGAGGTAAGGTTGGCTGGTGGCTTTCCCTATTTCTCTGATCTCTCTAAGTCTTTCATCCTTATATTTGGCTCTATGTTTTTTTTAAATAAGACCATTTAGAAATTCATCTACAAATATAGTCTTCATTTATTTCATAAAGACTCAGTATCATTTCTATATCAGAAATATTGGGGTATTTTTTCCACTAAAGATACTGTAAGAAGATAAAGGGGGTTTCTGCTTAAAGATATGTGGTTAATATTCCTAAGATGCTAAAATCAAATATGGCTTCAAACTGGAAAAAAATTTTTTTCTCTCACGAAATGCATCTCGACCTCAGTTTCCCCTCCCTCTACTCCTCCCAGTTACCTTCTCCATCTCTCACCTCCCCCAGATCTATTCCTTCTCTGTTTCCCTTCAGAAAAGAGCAGGCCTCCCCCAGGGATATCAACAGAACACCATATAGCAAGTTACAATAAAATTAGGCACAAACCTTCATGTCAGGGCTGGGAGAGGCACTCCAGTAGGAGGAAAAGGGTCCCAGGATCAGATGAAAGAATCAGAAGCACCCCCACTCCTACTGTTAGGAGTCCCACAAAAACACCATGCTAACAACTGTAACATATTTGCAGAGGTCCTAGTGCAGACCTATGCAGGTTCGGTGATTGCTGCTTCAGTCTCTGTGACCCACTATGAGCCCTGCTTGGCTGATTATGTGGGCTGTGTTCTGATATTGCAGTGTTTAAGAGAACTCATGAAAAACAACAGTTAAAGGTCATGGCATTTGGATTGTTTTTAGAACTACACATATGCACCCACATATTTGAGACTCTTTCTGGATTTTTGAACTTTTTATTTTGTAAAATTTGTCATGATTATTGTCTGTGTCAAGTGTGCACACGTGTACGGAGTGTATTTGAGTGCACATAACAGGGCATGAGTGTAGAGGGCACAGGGCAACTACCTGGAATTGGTTTTCTCTTTGGCCTTTTCATGAGTGCCAGGAATCAAACTCAGATTGTCAGGCTTTGTATGATAAGTGCTTTAGGTGCTGAACTGTCTCATTGTCCCTCTCCCTCAATATTTTATTTTCATGCAGAACTCAACAAGATGTAGCTCAATTTTTCCTATTAAGTTGACCATGGGAAAAGTAACCTTTCAGTAGTCTCTACACATACTCTGGTCATTGTGCAGCAAGGTAGTTCCAAACTTTTAGTTTTATAAAAGAGATAAGAAAGAAAGATCTGTGAGTTCCATTTTCATCACTGAGTAGCCTTGAGGAGTCAATTAGTTTTTCTGGGTCTCATTTACTACACTGAAATATACCACTGAAATGACTTTCCCTTTTAACTCATAAATATTACTAAAAATGTGTTTTCGTTTCCATTGCTGCTTATAAGAACTTGTGGAAAACATCATTATATGGTAAGGTTCTTTGGGGGTCAGATGTCTGAAATAAGCCTTGTAAGGGGGCAGATGGACTGCAATCTTTCTGAAAGCTCTATGAGAATCTGTATTAACTTACTTTTTCCAGACTTTATTTTACGTATGTATGTAAAGTATGTATGTAAATATATATGTATGTATTTTGGTCAACATATAGACCAAGTTTTATTTGAGAGGGGTTTTATTATTCTACAATAATCAACTTAATTTTACTGATGGGTAAATACCATATTTAAATGTCTAGCTTAATAAATAAAATTTGTGCTTGACTCAAGTACATTGTTATCTCCTTTGAGTACTATTTTGATAAATTAGGCTTTGATATATTGGGAAATAGTAGTAACATATAGAAAAATAAATCTTAGTTAAAATGAACATTGCCACATTTGGTCATCAAAACTGTCTAAGATGTAGTCATTATTGGAAGGATAGAAATAAAGTCTGTACTACCAAACATTCAGAGAAAAAGTAATGAGGAAGTGAGACAAGAACTTTATTATAAAATTTGGAAAGTAGAATAAGAGTAAGAGAAACAAATTGTTAATGTATTTTGTTATTCATGTTTAATAGGGTCTACCGCAGGACAGACTATTTTTTTCTGACAATATTATTCAAACCATTTGTTAAAATATATAAGTGAAAGTAGATGGAAATTTTTGGTTCATGTATTTTGTTTTATAAGCTCTCTCTTTATATATATTCATTACTTTTTCATCAATGCACCAAAATGCCTGACAGAAAACAGTGGAAGCAAGGAAGTATTTATTTTGGTTCACAGTTTAAGAGGATGCAAACATCATGATGAGCGGCAGTAGCTGAACTCATCACAGCTGGGCTCTGTCTGCAGTGACAGGGGCTCATGGCTGCTGGGGCTCTGAAGTCCAGGTCTTGTGGCAGATGGGGCTCTGTCTGTAATGGGGGTGCTCATGATGGCTGGGGCTCTGTCTGCAGTGGAGGTGGTCATGACAGCTAGGGTTCTGTCTGCAGTGGGGGTGCTATGACAGCTGGGGCTCTTGTCTGAGTGGGGGCCTCAGGTCATGGTTTGTTACAGCTCTGTGGGTCAAGAAGTAGGGAGAGCTCTATTTAAGAGAGCCAACCTATAACTCTCCAGACTCACCCCTGTTCTGAACCTGCCAGCTGAGGCACCATAACGTCTCCCAAAAGTGGCAGCAGTTGAGGACCAAATCTTCAAAACAAAGTAGCCTGTGGGAAATATTTCATATCGTAACCATAATATTCTACCACCCTCTATAAGCTCATGGCTTTTTATAAAGAAAAATGCATTTAGCTTAACCTTGGAAATATCTATAGTCCTTTTAGTTATATTTATTTGATATATGTGTGGATGTGTGTGCACGAGTGTGCGTGCACCATGACGCAAGTGTCCATGATGCAAATGTGGAGGTCAGGGAACAACTTGCAGGAACTGGTTCCCTCAGTCCTCCAGTCCTCCATATGGGTGCAGAGGAGCAAACCTAGGTCTTCTTGCTCCGCAGCATCTGCCTTGAATCACTGAGACATTTTGTGGGCTCAGTATCTGCAGTTCAAACACAAGAGCTTGTAGGAGTGTTTCACAACATTCAAGTAATAAATAACATCCATAAATCAAAACAAAAAGAAAAGTAGGATAAAAGAATGGAAAATAATATTAGTATGAATGTGTTTCATTGAGTCACATAAAATTGAAATCAAGACAGAGAATCACAGGGTAAAACCAAAGAATGTAAACATCATCCTTGTCACCTGACAGATAAATCACAGCTAAATTTAAGAAGGGTTAAAATTTTCATATATATATATATATATATATATATATGTTAAAATTTTAAAAACATATACCTTCAGTTTTCTAGATTTCATTAAGTTGATTATCAGATAATCAAATGGTTAAATTATGAGATCAAATATAATAGAACATATTTTAATTCTGACTTCAAAATGTTACGTTTTTCTAGTTAAAAAGCCCTAACAGATTTTCTATTTTGTCTTTCTTTCCCCTTGTTTTTCTAACAAAAAAATATCAAATATTATTAAATCCCAGCTCTCAAAGGAAGGAGGCTGCAGATGAGAAAGTGTTTACTTAGCACAGCATTCTCTCTGAGTAAAGAAAATCACATTGCTCTATCTAATTTTGTAGGAGAGAGACTCCTTCTGCATGTTTTGACACTCACATTGCCAATATGAATGAGGGAATGCATAAAGTCTTTGAATTCCATTACTATGTATTCTGGTTGCCAAGAAGAAAATCATAAGACGTGGACATCCTAAATTTATTTTGGTAAGTAAGCTTAATGAGGAAATCTTGTTAATAATAAATAAAATGAGATGCAATATAAAAAAGTTATGATATTCAACACTGTATTTGGTTGTTTAAATTGGACTACATTATTTTGTTCTGAAGCTTGCTTGATAATGTGGCACTATGTCATTTGGATTCCTTTTTAGGGAAGCGCGGACTGGATATTTAAATACAAAGAATGCATACAGCACCCGGTTATATCATAACTTCTCAACTTGGCGATGCTCTTTTTCAGGTATAGCTAATAGACACAATCAGCCTATATCCACAATGAAATTAGATGCTGGACTAATGCTCACATGTGTTAAAGCACAGCATTTTCTTTTCAGATGGGAATTATGAAATTGAGCAGATTAATCAGAAAAGATAGAACTATGAAATTAACTTCTAAAATTATTGTGTTTTGGTGTTTGAGTTCACTTCATAATACACACTCACTAGCTGAGTATTAACTTTCTGCACAGCCCCAGTGCCAAGGAGTAAGAACCCAAAGCATTGCTAACACAAGTGCGGCTGATGTCCCTTGCACTCCCCTGCATAGAAAATCAATGTCGCTTTCCTTAGGACATTCTAACACTTCTGAGGATATTCCAGAATAGGAAAAGGCAAACTAGCCAAAACTAAGGAGGGCATATTTGGCTATTTCCAGAACTGTTGGCTGAAGTACTTAAACAAACAAACAAATAAATAAATAAATCAAATTGGAGTATCTTTTCCTATGACTTTATAACCCTTTATGTTTAATATTTCTACTTGCCATTCTTACTCATTATGAATATATTTTTGGAACTTAAAACACTTTTCCTTGGTTGAACTCTTTTTTTCTCTGAGTGTTTTCAACCTGTGGCCTTATCTTGTCACACATCATCATGGGGTGACATGTAGGCAGCATTAAACCCTGAGCCCAAAAGAGGCTGAATAGGGCTAAGGTAAGATAAGCAAGAAGATTGCTTTTGTTGTCCTCACCATGGCCCAGTGAATTACTTTAATTAAAAATCTCTACTTTCCCAGACAACTCTGATCAATGAAACAGTTTCCTGCTGACCCAACCATTTCCAACCAGGGAGTCAAGGACAAAGTTTCTTATATCTCCATTTTATTTGAAAATATCATGTAATCTGATTTCATCACTAAAATATATTGCATTTATCTTTCTGTATGTACTGCATGAACACATATTCCTATTTATACATTAAAGGTACAGTAGTGGTTACTAAATGATGAAGTGTAAAGAACTGATAAAGGGTAGCGTACAGGGCACTCCTGGGTAGGATTAATTAACACTCAGTAGCACAATGTAGTAATAATTGTTGGCAGAAGTTGATAGAATATTTTAAAGTAGAGATTTTTTTTTAATTTTTCCAGCACAAAGGAATAGTATTTGAAGTAATAGATATGCCAATAACCCCAACCTGATCATTGCACATAGCATTCCTTCAGTGGAACATGACACTGTACACTATAAATAGGTGCAATTCTTATGTGCCAGTTAAAAATAGAACAAAACATTTTAATTTGCATAATGTTCACTGTAGCTCAAACTAAGAACAATACATTAAAATTATCTTTATTTAAAAATAGCTTGATCAAAGTAAAATATTCTGTAAGATGATCATTTTAGAATCCTTTTAAAAACTGCTTTTTCATTTCTTATGTGAAGTGTGTGTGTGTGTGTATGTACAGATGTATACGGAGCCTGAAATCACCCTTCTTGACTGTTCAGCTCTCCATTTTACTTTTGAGGAAGGGTGTCTCAACTGATCATAGAGCTTTAGGGAGTCAGAGCATTCTGAGGTCACTTGTCTTTGTGTCTCAGGTACTGGTATCACAGGTGGTCACAACATGTTTTGGGCTAACACAGCCTGAGAGACCAGCTCCCAGAACTGCACCCAGGGTAGTAAACAGAATGCCTTCAGAGTAGTGGGACATAGAAAAAAATTCATATCTATCTGAAGAGTAAATAAGGAAACACATACTTTCTGATGGCAATGCTCTCTTTTACTTCATCTTAAAAAAATCTCTTCTGAAAAATCTGTCTCCACACAGCTACATTATTTATATAATAGCTACATATCTCTCTTTACATACATACATCTCTCTCCTGCACAGCCACACATCTCTATACACATCTTTCTACATAGCTCTACACAGCTTTTTACATAGATCTCTCTACATAGCTCTACACAGATCTTTACACAGATCTCTCTACATAGCTCTACACAGCTCTTTACATAGATCTCTCTACATAGCTCTACACAGCTCTTTACATAGATCTCTCTACATAGCTCTACACACATCTCCTTCAACAGCCAAACCCTTGACAATTATGAATTACATTTTCAGGCTCACAAAGCATTTCTTGAGTAAACAATAAGAGACAGAGTCATGCTAATTCACACAGTTTCTCTCAGGCTAGGGATGTCACACTGACTGGCCAGTGAGTAAACAAACAGGTAGCTCTGAGTGGTCAGGGTTCTCAGACAGAGAGTGACATTAAAATTTAGGACTTAAAAATAGTTAGTTGGCAGAACCTTGGGGTTAGGAGTATGTGCAGAAAGTGAATTGCTGAGAGGATTTGTGCAGCTGTGTTTTCAATGTTATCAGCCTGACTTTGGTTCAACAAACAGACACCTGGGAACTTGCCCTTGTGCAATTCATCTCTGGGGTAACTAGTCTATTTTGAATTTACTCTAAAGTCTAAAATCAGCTAGATGTGTAAAAGGCTGTCTTTGCAGCTGAGAATACCGTCATTTTCTTATATCAGCCTGAGTAATGAAAAATATCCTAGTATTATTTCTATTCATCAAAATTATACAAATTAAGCAGAAATCATCTTCCTGATCATCCACAGCTATACATGTGCCCAATAGGTAGAATATATCCACGAGATAAACACACAAGCAGTGGAGAAAATACCCATAGCTGTTTTTAGGGAAGAAATGGAGTGACACATGAGAAAAATTACAGACAGAAACAAACAGTTATTTACAGTCAGTGACCCCACAGTCTTTGCCAAGTGGGGCTCCCCATCAGAGTTATTCATCTGGTGGGTCAACCTGTTGAATAATAGTTGTCACCTGTTGTATATACCCATGACCTACAGCATTGGGCTCTTTTGTGGGATCTGGGAACTGAACTCCAGACTTCATTCTTTTGCAACAAGAGCTTTGTCCGTGGACCCATCTCTTGCCCACTTCTTAGACTTGAGATTTTACAAGAGTATTTTGAAAAGTATTACTGAAACTGACTGGAGTTCATGGAATCAGTTGTTCTGTTTTTGCTGGTGCATTTGTTTTATGGAGTCGGTTTTTGTACTCCATGAAGTAAAACTAGAATGACATTCTTCATTTACTATAATAAAGTAAAAGAAAATTATTTTTTAGTATATAAATAAGACAATCTTAGTCCATAAGTTTATTATATTTTTACAGTCTTTCAACGTAGTAGACAGTGACATTTCTGAATTAATAAGGACATCAAAACTTAATCTGTATCACATCTGATTTGTTTCTTGAACCTACAAAAAAAATAGCCCAACACTATTTTGGCTACTTATATTATCTTATATCTACATCCCAATAAAAGAAATGTAAAGTCAGCTTGGCAATGAGACAAGAAGATGGAAACCACCCAGGGCTCAGAGCACATAGCAATCCACTGGAAGACAAAAAGGATAAAAGATTTTGGAATAGTATGATCATGACTCTTACTAATTTGCAAATTTAAAAGTGATTTTTATATCTGTGTTCACCACCAAACAGGATTAGTATCAATATGTAAGATTATCTATAAGTAAAAAATGAAATTGTAGAGATATAAGATTGAAAAGGGGCTTTGTTTTCCCTTCATGGGGACCTATGATCATCTATAGCAAGCATTTATAGAGCATTTTGGTATAGAAGAGCTGGATTAGATTATGATTGTTTTTTTTTTCTCAACTTAGAAATTCTATTCCTCTATATTTAAAAATGTGAGAAATATTTATCGTAGTTTATCTTGAGATATGAAGTATTTACTTTCTTCACTTCTTTTTTCCCTCTCATTTTATTAGTTTTTTGAAAATTTTATACTACATGTTTTAATCATATTTTCCCCCTTCCCTGAAATACCCCTACTCACCGCACCATCCTGTATGCACTCAACTTTGTGTTTGCTTTTTTGTTGTTGTTGTTGTTGTTGAGGAAACTGTTAGTGCCATGTGTGATGCCTGTACATTCTTAGATACATGGTTTTCTTCTGGAACATGGTCCACCTACCAGGGGCTATACCCTTGAAGAAAACTTACTCTCTCTATCCCACAGCTGTGAATTGTGAAAAACTCCTCAGCTAGGCCTGAGAGTTTCTTTGGCTTGATCTTGCACAGGTCTTGTGTGGGAACAATCATTGTGAGTTCACATGTGCAACTACCCAGCTGTATCTAGAAAACTCTGTTTCCTTGTAGCCATCTACTGCTTGTGGCTCTTACAGTTTTTCTGACCCCTCTTCTGCAATGGATTACTCTGAGCCTGGGAGAAGGGATATGATAAATAGGTCGGGTTTAGAACTGAGCATTCCACAGTCTCTTCATCTTTGTACATTGACAGTTGTGGGTCTTTGTGTTAATCACCATTTACCATAAACACAAATTTTTCTAATGAGGGTTGAGAAATGCATTACTCTATGGGCATAATATTAGACTCATTAGGAATTGGTTTAATACTATGTTCATTTATCAGAATAACAGTAGTAGGTTCTCTCCTAGGCTCTGTGATACGTGTATCCACATGTTCTTGGCCTAATAATGGTGCCAGGTATAGGTTTCATCTATGGAGTGGGGTATAAGTCAATCTGAATGTGACTGATTACTCCCAAGATGTTCATTCCACTATTGTTCCTGTGGGCATGTCTTTCCAGGCCAGTCATTGATATAGCTCCAAGGGTTTACAGCTGGGTAAGACAGATGAAGCTTCCAGGTTAGAGTCAGAATGATGTTTTCTATGTTCTATGACTCAAGCATGTGATGTTTCAGTCATGGGCCCTCACTGCCAGTTTCTGGAGGGTAACCAAGAGCATTGGAAGTAGCTTGTATTATTTGAGATTGTTATAGGAACTCAATGACCAATAACTCCAAAAGAGAAAACCCATTCTAGGCACTAGTAATTTTATTTGTTAGTCTGTGGTGTCCAGTAAGCACATTGTCGCCTGCTATAGGATAAGCCAATTTTAACTCCCACTCTATAGTGTGTGTGTGTGTGTGTGTGTGTGTGTGTGTGTGTGTGTGTGTGTGTGTGTGTGTGCAGTAGAAGTTTTACATATGGCTTTTTTTCAGAAAGTCTTTAGTGATAGCTCTCACCATATTTCATCCTTTAACCTGTGTAGCTATCCCCAAGCTATTTAACCATTTCTAGTCCTCCAACACATCACACCAGTGTGTTCTATCTTTCCATCCTTGAAATCACTCCCTTTATGGATACTTACTCATTTCCTGAACCCAGTGGGTGTTTGGGTGTTCTTTTTTTTGTTGTGTTCGTTTGTTTGTTTTCTTTTTCAAGACAGAGTTTCTCTGTGTGGCCCTGACTGTCTTGGAACTCACTCTGTAAGCCAGGCTGTCCTCAAACTTCCAGTGATTCACCTGCCTCTGCCTCCCGAGTGCTGGGATTAAAGGTGTGCACCACCAACGCCTGCCAAAAAAAAAGAGGTCCCTATGAATGTTCTAAATGAAAGATACATAACTGAAGATTCAAAGCTCACAACCACAAGTGAGAGAAAATGTGTGACTTTTGTCTTTCTGGGTCTGGGTTACCTCATTCAGGATGATGTATATGGCTCCATCCATTTACCTGAGAATTTCATAATTTTGTTTTTCTTTTTTCCTCCTGATTCCTTTTTTCACTTTTTGCTTTTATTGAAAATAGATTTTTTTTCCCTTATATAATATATCCTGATTATAGTTTCTCCTGCCTCTACTCCTCCCAATTCTTCCCCTCTTCCCTCCCCTACAGATCCACACCCTTTCTGCTTCTCATTAGAAAAAAACAGGCTTCTAAGAGATTAAAACAAAATAAAATATAATAAGATGAAGCCAGAGCTGTCATATTGACGTTGGACAGGCAACCCAGCAGGAGGAAAAGAGTTTCATGAGCAGGCACAAGAGTCAGAGACCTACTAATTCTCACAGACAGGAGTCCCATTAAAATACTAATCTATTAGCTATAACATATGCACAGAGGACCTGATGCAGACCCATGCAGGCCTTATGCTTGCTGCTTCAGTCTCTGAGCTCATATGCATCATGCTTACTTGATTCAGCGGGCCTTATGCTCCTGGTGTCCCCCATCCCCTCTGGCTCCTATAGTCTTTCTGCCTCCACTTTCTTAGGATTCCCTGAGCTCTGAGGGGAGGGATTTGATGGAGACCTCCTATTTAGACTCTCTTTCCCTATGATTTCTGTCTGTGGGTCTCTGGATCTTTTCCCATCTGCTGCCAGAGGAAGCTTTTCTGATGTTGACTGGATAAGGTACCAGTCTTTGTTTATAGTAGAATATCATTAGGAGTCATTTTGTTGACACTTTTTTTTTTCTAGATCAGTTGTATTTGGTTTTACCCTAAGTCTCTGGACTAAAATTAGGCAGCATTTGATGGGTGTGGAAACGTAGTGCAGTGGAAACTTCCTGGAATGTATGAAGGCGATCCTAATAAGGACTCCTCGTAATGGGTGCTATGGAGTCTCAACTGACCATCTCTTGTTTCCAGGTAAGGCTTCCAGTAGCAGGACTGTGTTGCATAAAATTGAGTTGTTGGCCAAGGGGGTCCCATAGAATCCCCAAAGAACCCAGGTTGTTGCTAAGACAAAAGGTTGCTTCCTACAAACTGACAATGGGGCTCCATTGCCAAGAACAACACCCATATAACTCATTGAACATGGAGAAGTTGAGCTGGTGCCTACATGGAGCCTTCACCCCTGCATTCTAGTCTCTTTGGTGCTGAAAGGTACTCCGCAGGCCACTGAAAGAGAAATGTGCACACCAACGCGATCATAAAACCTTTGACCTACAAATCTTTCCTTCCTGTAAAATGTGCTAGGGAAATGGTGGCAAAGAACTAGTGGGAGTAGCCAACCAATATCTGATTTGATTTAAGGTCCACTCCACAAGAAAGAACCCATACCTGACACTTCTTGGGTAACCAAGAACCAGAGACCATTTTTTTTTTACCAGCTGAATAATATTGCATTGTATTAATGAATCATATTCATTATCATTTCATCAGTTGGTGGATACTGAGTCTGCTTCTACTTACTGGCTATTTGAATAAAGCAGCAATGAACATGGATGAGCAGGTATTCTATAGTAGAATATAGAGTCCTTTGGGTATATGCCCAAGAGTGGTATGGCTGGATCATGTTGTATATCTGTTTTTAGTTTTTAAAGGAACTTTTGCATTGTGACTGCACTAGTTTAAAGTTCCAGGAGAAATGAATAAATGCTGCTCTTTCCACATGCCCATTCCAGCATTGTCATCATTTATTTTTCCACTTTATTCATTCTTACTGGGAAGAGATAAAATTTCCAATTAGTTTTAATTTGTATTTCTCTGATTTCTAAATATGTTAAACATTGAAAAAAAAACATAACTTAGCCAGTTGAGTTTCATCTTTTGAGAACTCTCTATTTAGATCTTTGCCCAAATTCTCAGTTAGGTTGTTTACTTTCCTGATGTTTAGTTTGAGTTCTTTGTATAGTCTAGATACAAACCCTTCATTAGATGTCTGTCTATCAGGGAAAGATTTTTTCCCCATTCTCTAGGCCACATTTTCAGTCAAATGGTAGTGTCCGTTGCTATATAGAAACTTTGACTTCATGAGGTCTCATGTATTAATTGTTGACCTTAATGCCCACACTACCAGGTCCTGTTCAGGAAATTCTTTTCTGTGCCAATGAACTCATGTATTCCCTACCCTATCAGACTCAGGGTACTAGGTTTTACATTGAAATCCTTGATCCATTGGAATTTAATTTTGTTCAGAGACCTAAGGATCAATTTTCCTTTTCCTACATGTTTCTGTTCAGTTTAGCTAGCACCATTTATTGAAGGTGCTGCCTCTTCTCCAATGTATATTGTTGACCTTTTTGTCAAAAATCAGGGGCTGTGTTTACCTGTGGATCTTCAGTTCTATTCTATTGTTCTTTGAGTCTGTTTTTGTGCCAGTAACATGATGTTGTTATCGCTATAAATCCGTAATATAACTTGAAATCTGGGATGGTGACACATTCTTCAGTTTTTTTAATGATTAGGTATTGTTTTGGCTATCCTGGTTCTTTTCTATTTACATATGAGGTTTAAAATAACTTTTTCATTTTTTGTGATGAATTGCAATTTGATGGAGATTTCATTGAATATATATATATATATATATATATATATATATATATATATATATATATATATATATATATATATATTCCTTTTGATCAGGTGGCCATTTTCACAGTATTAATTCTACTAAAGCATGATCCTGGGAGGTAGTTCTGACTTCTGATATCTCCTTGAACTTCTTTTTTGACCTTAAAGTTTTCATTATACAAGTCTTTAACTTTCATGAATATATTTATTCTTAGATATATTTTAAACTATTATGAATAGCACTGTGTGCCTGATTTCTTTCTTGATGTATTTGTCATTTGTGTGTAGAATGGCTACTGTTTTTAGTATGCTAACTATGAATCCTTCAACTTTGACTTATAAGCTTATCAGCTGTAAGAGTTTTCTGGTCGAACCATTAAGACATCCTCCTATTAATTCTATTAACAACAATGGCAATATTGAGAGATACATAATTGTTGCTTCTATTTTGCTTGTGAACAAACAGAGGGAAAGAAAAATATATAAATATTACACTAACAGAGCTAGTGAGTTGTGGAACTGAAATTTGTAACAGAGAGGTTTGATCTCTCAATATGAACTCTTTGTGCATACATTCTACTTGTTTAAAAAACTGAGCTAAAGAACCAATGCAATCTTCAAAGTCTTGAAATTTCTATGACAAAAGTATGGAGGATATAATAATTGCCATGAAATGAACACTGTCAGAGATATTTTGGAAGTACCAGGCACTCTGCTAAAGATTTTCCTTATTATTGTATTTAATATTTAACTTTCAAGAGAGTAGGCATGACTGTCCCTCCAACATAGAAAGAACTATATTCCAAGTTTATCTAGATTGTTATTCCATTTGATTTTACTACTAGACAACCTCATATTTTGATTCTAATCTTCTCTGAAGTACAAAAGAAATGTTAAAAGTCTTTCTATTTGGTCAAAAAAAAAGCCTAAGGGTAGATAATCTTTGAAAATTAATTGTAATCACTTATCAGTGAGTGTGCTAGCCACAGTGAAATATAAAGAATAACTCCCTATTACCAATAAATGTTCTCCTTAGCTGAAGAGTGAAAGAAGACAGAAAAAGAAGAAAAGAAGTCAAAAGTCTTGTATAATTGTACAGGTAATAAAAGACTTTTGTGAGAAATGTAAAATGATTTGGTAGAGTCTGTGTACTAGGAAGATAACTGTGAGCTTTAATCAATGTGTGTATTAGTGACTTATTAGACACGGATAGAGTATTAGACAATGCATTTAAATACAGAGAAATAGTAGACTAAACAGAGACACATTGCTATATGTAAAATGTTGGAGTTCAATAACTCATCATGCTGGTTATAATTTCTTTGTTACTTATTACTTTTTTGCAATTTGTTCTAAGAGTGATTCTTTTAAAATTTCCCCAAAGAAATGTACAAATACCACTAACAATGGGTTCTAAGTGTTACCGACAATCAATATAACTAAGATGCTTATGCATCCTTACTTATTCAAGAATAGTTGCCTACAAGCTAGCCTTCCCTCAAAGTCTTGCCTACTACACAACTCCCACACAACTTCTAAAGTCCTCCATTTTCTCTGCAGGAAGAGATTCTTTGGTTGACATAATAAGCATCAACCTATCTTCCTTCCAGATCTCTTTCTTAGGGGACCAGACATGATAGAAGCCATGTGGGATCATTTTAAAAAGTGGAGTTATCAGCTGAGTACAACTCAAGACCATGCTCAACAGAAGAATCATAAAGAATTGCCTGCATTTCTACTCCACAAGATTATATGATATGATTAAATAGTTATGACACTATATGTTATTTGTTATGCAGTAACAAATAACTATAACTATGAAATTTGAATCGTTGCTCTTCACTCCCTTCCAAACCCTCTCCCTATGATAGGGGTGGGCTTTTATTTGTCAGGAAGTGTAAAATGGAAATTGATAGTGGGGGAACTGCCTCTACTTTCCTTCTTCAATCTGTCTTTTTTCTAAACATTGCCCTAGCAGAGCTGAAGCATAGGCTGCCTAACCATAAGCCCTTGTTTGGCAACAAATAGCCTTCTAGCACTCCATGAAGTCCAGTGTTACTCTAATGGATAACCTAGAAGGACATCAGGTACCAAAGGACTAGTAGTGGACTAGAGCAGTGGCTCAGTGGCTAAGAGTATTTTTTTTTATTCTGCTAGAGAACTAAATTCAAATCTCACCACCTATATCATGGGGCTAATAATCACATGGGACTCAAGGTCCAGGGAATATGACCTCTGACCTCTGTGGGCACATACACATACACGTGGTACACACATACACACATAAAAATGACTAGAGAGAAAGAAATTCAAAAGCAAGAGATCTTTGTGATCTGTGCCTTGCTATTGTGAGTTTTCTGGGGCAACCCGATTTGAAATGTTTTATCTTTATCACCAAAACTTACTGAAACATCTTAGAATTTCCCTTATTTTTGGTGTATAAGTTATTTATTCCAAAATATCTTTTTTACTGGTAAAGACAGATTTTTTTTTTCTGTCAGGCTATATGTTCCAATTTTGTGTTCAGAAAATAGGACAATGTACTTTCAACTCAGAGTTACAGAGCAACAAATTTGGCGACAGGGATAAGGTTATAGAGGCTGAAGGCCTGCTTGATGCTGCAAAAGGGGAACATGGAAGAAAAATAGTTTCTATATAAGGTTTATATTTAGTGAATATATACAGATATCCTGGAAAAGGGAATAATCCAGCCCAGTTTTGAAGTTTTAAAAAGTACATTTCTCAACAATATTTTTCTTGAGGATTTTAAAAGATACATTTTTTTAGAAATATAAGAAAAGAAATGTTCACAATGAAAAGAAGTTATGGAGAATTTTTTGACAAATTCTGTTCTTGTCCTCCCCACACCAGTAATTTATTAAACGTTTTAAATTTTGTAAATACCATAATTGTTGCTCTCATGCTCTCAGTCTGTTTGGGCAGACTGTGTGAAAGGCAAGCCCATCAAGCCCCGACCGCCATAACTTAACCATGCCCTAGTCTTTCCTCAGGGGATTTACAGATAATTACCTTTATAAAATCTTCAGGTGAAGCTTCATGCATTTTTCCTTAAAAAAAATAGCTTTCTCTCTCTTTCAGAAGCCATTAATTATCCACAGTTCGCTCAGTTAGTCATTATTGCAGTTCACAGATAGGTAAGACTACGGATGACTACCACCTCACCCTCCCTCCCGGAAACCTACATATCACTTTCCAGTACCATGAAAGCTAGTCAGCAGGAAGGATGCTTCCTGGTTAGTACCAACTTGATTTCTCCACATCCTATGACTAGTGTGTCTCATTTCTTCAGCAATGGAGTCTTACCACCAAGTTCTGGTGGGCAACCAAGAGAAATAACAGTAACTTGTATGTTTTAGAGATCTCTAGCACATTTGATAAATTTCTGAAGTGGTGGTAACAGACACTGGCACTGGGTTCTTTACTTGGAAACCTATGGTCTCAGTGGTATTTTGTGTTTCCGTGGCTGTAGCTTTATTTTTCTTTCTACAGTCTTTTGGGTATTTTAAATCCTCTCTTAAACCCAAAATAGTTAATTTAGTGGAATATAAACTCTAAAAGTATGTCCTTATGATTCTCTGAATTTCCTTAATGTTTGTTGTACTGTCTCCCTCCTCATCTCTAATTTTACTGATTTGGGTATTCTATCTTTCTCTGTATTAATTTGGTTAAAGGTTTGTTAATCATGTCAATCTTTTTAAAGAAGCAACCCTTTGTTTTACTGATTCTTTGTTTGATTTCTTTCATTTCTATTTTATTAATTTCAGCCCTCAATTAATTTCTTTATATCTGCTGTTTTAGGTGTTGTTTGTTCTTATTTTTCTAATGTATTCAGATGCCACATTAAGTTATTAAGTTGAGATATCTCAAACAATTCGATGAAGACCCTTAGTGCTATAAACTTTTATGACTGTTTTCTAAGTGTCTCATGAATTTTGACATGTTGTGTAGTTTTCATATTCATTCAGTTGTAGAACTTTAAATTTTCCTCCTTGATTTCTTCTTTGATCCACTTAATTTGGTAGTATGTTGCCTAATTTCCATGATTTTGTTCACTTGTATAGTTTCTATTGCTGTTGATACCAAGTTCCATTCCACTGTGGTTAGATAGAATGAAGGAGGTCGTTTTAATGTTGCTTTGTGTTCTAATAAGTGATTGATTTTGTGAAAAGTTTCATGGGCTATTGAGAATAATAGTCACTCATTATTGTTTGAGAATAACGTTCTGTTGAAGTCTGTTATGCCTATTTGACTTATGATGTTGCTTAACTCCAATATTTTATTGCTTAGTTTTTTTTTCCAGATGACCTGTCTATTTTTGAGAGTGGGGTATTGAAGACATTCACTATCACTCTGTTAGGTTTAATTTGTGGATTTTAGATCTAATAGCATTTCTGTTACAAAAGTTGGTACCCCCGTGCTTGATGTACATATGTTTAGGATTGTACTGTCTTCTTGACAGATTATTCCTTTAACAAGTTTGAAGTAACCATCTTATCACAGCTGACTAGTTTTGTTTTGAAGTTTATTTTGTCAGCTATTAGACTAACTATACCTGTTTGATTTTGGTTCTATTTATTTGAACTACCTTTTACTCTAAGGAGTGGTCTATCGTTGATAATAAGGTGTATTTACTGGAGGTAGAAAAATGATATAGCTTGTTTTATATTCCAATCTGCTAGTCTATGTCTCTTTATTGAGGAATTGAGTTCATTAGTGTTAAAAGTTATTATTGGAAAATATGTATTAATTTTTGTTTTTTGTTTGTTCTGTTTTGATATATTTTGATTAACCACCTTGGAATTATTTATACCCTTTGACTTATTCAGTGTCTTCAGAATGAAGTATTCTGTTGTTTTTTCTTATTAAGAAATTTTGTATTCATTTGACATACCCATCACAGATCCTCTTCTCCCCTGCATCAAGGCTGAGCAAGGCATCCAGTCAAAGGAAATGGGCTCCAAAAAGCCAGCTCAGGCACCAGGGATAAATCCTGACCCCACTGCCAGGGGCCACTCAAACAGACCAAGCTACACACTGTCTCCTACATGCAGAGGTCCTAATTTGGTCCCATGAGACTTCACAGCTGTCGGCCTAGAGTTCCTGAGTTCTCACAAGCTTGGTTCAGTTGTCTCTGTAGATTTCCTCATCATGATCTTGACTCTCCTTGCTCATAGAATCCCTCTTCTCTCTCTTTGACTGAACTCCTGCATCTCAGCCTGATATTTGGCTGTGGATCTCTGCATCTGCTTCCATCAGTTACTGGATGGAGGCTCTATGATGACAGTTAAGGTATTCACCAATCTGATTAATCGAGTAGGCCAGTTTAGGCACCCTCCCCCACTATTGCTAGTAGTCTAAGATGGGGTTATCCTCGTGGATTCCTGGGAACTTCCCTAGCACCCTTTTCCTCCCTATTCTCATGATGTCTCCCTCTATTGTGGTATCTCTTTCCTTGTTCTCCCACTCTGTCCCTGTTCCAGCTCAACCATCCTGTTCCTTTATGTTCTCCTCTCCCATCCCCTAGCCTCCATTTCCATCCTCACCTCCAGTTTGCTCACAGAGATCTCATCTATTTTCACTTCCCAGGGCAATCTATGTGTCCCTCTTTGGGTCCTCCTTGTTAGCTAGCTTCTCTGGAGCTGTGAGTTGTAGTTTGGTTATCCTTTACTTTACATCTGGTATCCACTTATGAGTGAGTACATACCATGTTTGTCTTTCTGAGTCTGGGTTACCTCCCCCAGGGTCATAAGTAATCTTGAAGTATTCTTTTTAGTATCCTGTGTAGAAAGATTTGACTTAATAGACATAGCATGTTTATGCCATGGGAAGCTTTTATTCTTCCGTTAATTTTCATAGATACTCCTCTAGGTATAAAAGTCTGCCTTAACAATTGTTGTCTTTCAGAATATAGAAGATGTTCTTTTCATATACTTATGGCTTTATTTAGGTGTTAAAAATGAAATAATGAAATTCAGAGGTAAATGGATAGAACCAGAAAAAAATCATCCTGAATGAGGTAACCCATACCCAGAAAAACAAATATGTTATTTATTCACTTATTTGTATATATTAGCTAATAAGTCAATGATAACCAAGTGACAATCTGTAGAACCACAGGAGTTAGGTTTAGAATAAGGGACTAGGGGTACATCTCAGTGGCTCTCAGCCTGTGGATCATGACTCCTAAGGGGGTTGAATGACCCTTTCATCTGGATCACATATCAGAGATCCTGCATATCAGATATTTACATTACAATAATTTACATCATAACAGTAGCAAAATTACAGTTATGAAGTAGCACCAAAAATAACTTTATGGTTGGGGGTCACCACAACATGAAGAACTATATTAAAGAGTCACAGTAAGGGTGAGAACCACTGGAGTAGATAGTTATGGGTGGACAGGGCCAGGGATCTGGAATGGAAAGATCAACTGGGTAGCAGAAGGGAAGAGAGGGATAAGAGAGAAGTACAGGAAGAGACAGCTAAAATCAATGGCCATTTGAGGGGTAGTATAGAAACAATACAGTAGAAGCTTCCTAAAATATATACATATATAAAGGAAATTTAAATTAAATCACCAAATAAAGGGGAGACAGAGCCCCAACTTGACATCTCTTGTCACTAGTTGAAGCTTCCAGTATCAGGAAACGGTTGCATCTAACTGGGCCAAAGAGGTCCCACAGGAACCCCAAAACAAGGCAGGCTGTTGCAAAGACTATAGGTTGCTTTCCACAAACTGATGGCAAGGCCCAATTGCTGAAGACAATACCTACGCAACTCATTGATCATGGAGAAGTCAAGATGCGGCCTACATAGAACCATCATCCCTATGGACTAGTGTTCATGATACTGCAAGGTACTCTGCATGCTAAAGGTAAACACCTACCCAGATATAAATGCTTCATTTTACAATGATTTCCTGCCTACAAGATATGCTAGTGCACGGGTGGCACAAAGCTTGTGAGAATAACCAAGCAATATCTGAATGAACTTAAGGTCCACTCCAGGAGATGGAACCCATACACATTTCTGCTTGGATGACCAAGAACCTGAGACTAGATAGCCTAGGTACCCAGGGTAAAACAAATACTACTATTCTACAGAAAAATGGAGCAATAAAATTAGTCCTAAGAACATTCTGCTACACTCACAGATCAGTCCCTTGCTCAACCATCATCAGATACACTTCCTCCTGTGGCAGATGGGAACAAATACAGAGACACATAACCTGACAATATGCAGAGAGTGAGACCTTGAAACATTCACTCCTAAATGGTATGTCTCCATCAAAATCCTCCTGTCATGGCTCGGGGAACCTTGTGGAAGAGGAGATAGAAGGAAGGTAAGAGCCAGGGTTGAAGGACACCAAAGAAAGGACACCTCTCTAATGTTGTGGGATATTTGTACACTATGTGCAGATATATTGCTGTGATTGATGTAATAAGAAGTTGAATGGCCAATAACTAGGCAGGAGGTATAGGCGGGACTTCTGGGCAGAGAGAGAACTCTGGGAAGAAGAAAGGCAGAGTTGCCAGCCAGATACATGAGAAGCAAGATGGGCAGTATGAGATGAAGTAATGCCATGTGGTAGAACATAGATTAATATAAATGGGTTAATTTAAGTTATAGGAGCTAGTTGAGAATTAATTAATTAACTAATTAATCAACATAATTAATAAGTCTCTGTGTTGTTATTTGGGAGCTGGCTGGCAGGACAGAGCAACACTTGTTATATTCTAAATCAACAGGATTGACACACATATGTACTCACAGAGACTGCTGAGGCAACACACATAGGGCCTGCATGGATCTGCACTGTATGGGGTCCTAGAGCTGAAAGGAGAAGTGGACACATGCCCCTATCCTTAACCCAGAAGCAATATCCAGTTGATAACCACTTGGAAATGAAACTTAACTTTCTCCAAAGGGTCTCACTGGGAAAACAAAGGACTTTTAAAGGTAAACTGCATGTCTAGCAGTGGACAGCCAAAAAAAAAAAAATGAATTTAAAAGCATCTTTTGAGGTTCTTTGTTTCATAATGTCATGTTAGGGTTTTTAAATTTATTTTATTTTATTTCATTTTATTATTTATGATCTCTCTCTCTCTCTCTCTCTCTCTCTCTCTCTCTCTCTCTCTCTCTATCCTACAGGTCCTTTGTTTATATATTATGGCTTCTACTTTTGTATTTTATGGCACACCTGAGTGTAAACGAATGAGTGGGTCTCTGTGTCTATATCTGATTCTTGGGCTCTTTTTCTTTTGTTTGCTTATGTTGTCCTAAACAATGTATTAGATTTTGTTTGTTACTTTATTCTATTTTATTTTACTTCAATTTTATATTTTGTTTTGTTGGCTTATGTTGTCCTAAACAATGTATCAGTTTTCGTTTGTTACTTTATTTTATTTCAGTTTTATCCCTTAGAAGCCTATTTGTTTTCTAATGAGTGACAGAAATGGGGTGGATCTGGATGGTGAGGGATATGGGAAGGAATTAGGAGTAGAAGAAGAGGAAATCATAATCAGGATATGTTATATGAGAAAAAGATCTATTTTCAATGAAAGGGGAAAAAGTTTCTGACAAATAACCAGATGCTTCTTTGGGCCTCCTTTTGCAAGTGATTTGACCTTTGTCTCTTTCAGCTTTCAATACTCTTTCTTTAGTCTGTGTTTGAATGTTTTGACTTTAACATGTCATGGGGAGTTTCTTTTCTGGTCTTGTCTATTTGGAGTTCTGTAGGCCTCTGCACCTGCGTGGGCATCTCTTTCTGTAGGTTTGAGAAAAATTTCTTGCAAGATCTCATTGTAAATATTCTGTGTGCCTTCGGTATGGTGTTCTTCTCCTTGTTTGCTCCTAGACTGAACCATCTTTTCATGGTGTTTCAGAGCTCTCTTACTTTCTGTTCATATTTCCCTTCAAATTCATTATTGATCTTCACTGAGTGACACAATTCCTACACTTACCTTGTCTTCTGTCCCTGATCCCTTATTCTCTACATGACCCATTCTCTAGTGAGGCTTTCCACTGAGTGTTTTTTGAGTTATTGAGATTTTCATTTCCAGCATCATTTCAGTTTGGATTTTCTTTAGCAATTACATCTCTATTTTCATATCTTGGGTTTATTTCTTTATTTCATGCACCTGCTTTTGTTATCTGGGAATGCATCCATGTGCTATTTGAATTGACTATACTTATAAATCATCTTTTGAATTCTTTTTCTAGCAGTTCGTCAGGTCATTTTGATTAGGTACCATTTTATGGGATTAGTGAATTATGGAAGAGACATGCTGTCTTTGTTTTTGGTGTCATTTCTGTTTTTCTGCTGAGACTTGAATACCTAATGTTAGTTCATTCACCAAGTTTTTCCTTTCTTTTTTTTGTGTATTTCTTATCAAAACTTCAAGTCTTTGTTTCTTCTTTCTGTAGTTGATGTTTCAGTGTTGGCTAGTTGGTTTAGCATGTCCTTTCCCTCTGTAGGAAAATATAGGAGTTATATTTAGGATCAGAAGTTCTGTGTTAAGTATTCCTTGAGGGTCAGATGTTCCACTATGTCAACTAGGGTGTCCTCCCTGGGACTGTGTGTTGTAGAACTCTTCACACGTCTGTGGACAATACCCAGAATCTGATGGGATCTCCACACCAAGTCTCTGTGACTTATATTGAAGCCAGTGAAAGACAGAAATTGTAGTGTGCCTGTGGGGCTAAGCTGGAGTTACATCTTGTCCCTACTCTGTATTCATAGCATCTTCTCTTCTATTTGATTGTTTTTTGAGTTCTTTGTCTGGTGTTTTATATAATTTTTTTCAGTGGAGGCCATTATTGTGATTATCAATTTGATATTACCTGGCTTTTCATGTTATTAGTGTTTTTGGGTTAGTATTAGGTCATTGATTATATTTAATTAATTTTAATTAGTTAAGTAATTTTGAATTACTGTTTTTCTCCCTTAAGTTATAATCTTTTTAGAGAGTAAAGGGTCACTGATAAAAGTGTAGGTACTAATATATTAGTTATTTTAGGTATGAATGCCAAGGCAAAGAAAATAAAAAAAGTCAACAAAGGAAAACAATGGACTCAGGGTGAGGTGTGATTACTATTGTATTTGCAGGGAAAAGCAGAGACGAGGCATAATGAAGAGAGAGCAGAAGGGGCAATAACTGAGAGCTTAGTCCTGAAATTCAACTGAGAAGGGAAAGGTAGCGAACTAATGAACTGTAGCCAAATTTCTGTCTTCTCTTCTGTCTGGAAGGCTGAGATAAGAAGATCCTGCAAACTTGGCTACACTGTGTTCTTTGGAATTGGAATATGTAAGAGAGAAAAGAAATAGAAGAAGCCGGATAGGGTGTGAGTGGGAATGAGGATTGGAGGAGTAGAGTGTAAAGTAGTCTAGGCTGTTTTTCCATAGTCTAGACACGTCCCTAGTGACAGAGTTCTGCTATTCCGATTCAGTGTGAGGTCCTGAGTCATTTGCCCAGAGCACTGGCACTCAGAACAATTAACAAATGGGACCTCATGAAACTGAAAAAAACATCTTTATGGCAATGGACATCATCATTTGGAAAAGCAGCAGGCTACAGAATGGGAAAATATTTTTACCAACTACACAACCAATTGAGAGCTAATATCAAAAATATGTAAGGAACTAAAAAACTAGATATCAAAAAAACAGATAGCCCAATTTAAAAATGGGGTATATATATATAAACAGAATTCTCGAGAGATAAATCTCAAATGTCTGAGAAATACTTAAATGCTCCACATCCTTAGCCATCAGGGAAATGAAAAATCAAAACTACTTTGAAATTTCATCTTACTCCTGTCAGATGGCTAAGATCAATAAAACAAATGACTGGGGAAGATGAGGAGTGAGGAAAACACTCTTTCCCTGCTGGGGGGAGTGCACACTTGCACAGATACTATAGAAATAAGTTCTCCCCAGGAAGCTGTGAACAGATCTGCCTCAAGATCTAGCTATACCTCTCTTGGTGTATACCCAAGAGATGTTTCATCCTACCACCCAAAGCACTTGCTCAACCACGTTCATTGCTGCTCTATTTATAATAGCCAGACATTGGAAACAGCCTAGATTTATGTCAACATATGAATGAATGAAGAAAATCTGAAACATTTATACAATGAAAATGTGAAATAAAATAATGAAATTCACAGAAAAAGAGAAAAATGGATAGATCTAGAAAAAATCATCCTAAGTGGGGTTACCCAGACCCAGAAAGACAAACATGGTATTAATCACTTATTTATGGACTTTGGCTGTTAAGTCAAAAATAAGCAAGCTACAATCCATAGAAACACAGAGGTTAGTTAGGAGGGTAAATAGAATAGATGAATAGATGAGGAGTGGCACTGTAAGGAGGGCTGGAAGAGGAGCTGAGGGAGGGAATATGGGGATGGACATTAAAGCTGGGTGTCATTTGTGGGATCATATAGAAACAAAATATAGTAGAAGATTCCTAAAATATATCCATGCATAAAAGTGAAATTTCCAAATAGTAAGTGAGACAGCGCCCCAGCTGGAAATCTCTCATCACCGAATGAAACTTCCAATGATATAAATGGGTTACATCTAATCGAGTTGCTAGCTGAAGGGGTTCCGTGGGACCCCTCAAATACCCAGGCTATTGCCAAGGCAATTTGTTGCTCTCTACAAACTGACAACAAGGCCTTATTATTGAAGACAACACCTACACAACTCACTGAATGTGGAGAAACTGAGTTGGTGCCTAGCTAGAGCCTTCACCCAGATGTGCTAGCATTTTTGATACAGATAGTCTGCACACTACCAAAGGAGAAAGATAAACACCAACCTAGCTACAAAGCCTTAGATCTTCAGTGATAACCTGCCTTCAAGACACTCTGGTGCACATAGTGGCACAAAACTTGGGGGAGTAATTAATCAACATCTGACTGGATTAAGACCAACTTCATGAGATGAAACCCATGCCTGACACTGCTCAAGTGGCCAGAAACCTCTGACCTGACAGACTAGGGACCTGGGGGAAAACCAAATATTACTGTTCTATTAAAGGAATATAGTCATAAAATGACTCCTAAGGACATTTTACTATACTCATATGTCAGTGCCTTACTCAGCCAACATCAAATAAGCTTCCTCTTGCAGTAGATAGGAACAAATTCAGAGACCCACAGTCAACATGCCGAGAGAAATTTTGGAACACTAAGTCATAAATGGTATGTCTCCATCAAACCCTTTCCTCCAGGTCTCAGGGAACCCTGCGACTCTTAAGACTAGACCCCACTCCCAGGTGTAGGTGGCCAACACAAAACAAACTCACTGGCCTCTTGGGAGGTTCTTTGTCTCATAAGGTTTTGTCAGAGAATTTTTTTCTCTTTTTCTTTCTTTTAAAAAATTTTCATTTTTTTACCTTTTTGTATGCCTTTTAAAATGTATTTATTAAATATATATACCTATGCACATACATTATGGCTTCTGGTTTTGTGTTTTTAGGGAATCCCAGTGTGTATGAATGTGTGTGCCTCTGACTCTATATGTGTTTCTTGTGCTTTTTCTTGGCTCCTTTTTCTTCTGTTTGTTTTGTCCTGTTCTGACTTGTTTGTTTTTATCTTATTTTACTTTATTATTATTCTTTAGATGCCTATTTTTTCCATAAGGAGACAGAGAAAGGTTGGTGATTTGGATGGAAGGGAAGGTGGGGAGAATCTTGGAGTTGTGGGTGGGAAACTGTAATCATAATACATTGCATGAAAAAAAATCTATTTTCAGCAAATGAAAAATAGAAAAAAAGAAAATCTTGCCACTAATTTTATAATGTTCTGTTAAATGGGGGCAGATATCATGTACAAGAGTTATCTTTATTTATTATTTAAAAGTAAAAATAATTGTAGCCAAACTTTTTCAAATAAAAATAAAAAGAATCAAGGGATGGAGGAAATGCATACAATAGTATACACAAGCTTTATTTGAATCTTTTGAGCACATTTGTCATTGAGTAAAGAATTTTTTATGTGTTGAGATAGTACTATAAATAATAATTTATACTACAGGGGCTTATAAGAATATTTCTTTTTTTTTTTTTTAACAATGGCTATTTTTCCAACCCAACTACCTTTGTTCAAAGATATTAAAGCTATTGGGACACATTTTCTAAATTAATTTTATTTAATGAATCTGTCCCCTTATTTTATGTTAAAAAATGCTAACGGGCATTTATGTTCCATGCATTGTTAATTTTAAGAAAAGATTGCTAATAATTAATGCCCACATAGCCTTTTAAATTTCAGATTTCATCTCAGTTAACTATACACACTTGGATTTTGCAACAAAGTCAATAAGGTCATTGCACTTGCTTCATTAAAATGATCTATGATTTTAAAGTCCAGGTCATTTGTAGAAAATGGATATTTAAGTTATTTGATAAACTATATAAACAGAGGCAAAAGTACAAGAACAATAGTTCTGGAAAATGTAGGCCAGTGTTTCTGAGTGCTCTTATCAGGGACTAATTTTAGTTGGAGAGATCTATTTTCAAACCACTCAGTTTCCACCCTACCAACTTGAGAGCTACACAGCCGAAAGTGAGTCATGGAGCTTGGAATACCTGTTAGAAGTTTAAAGAGAACCTTTTCCTTTCTTTCATCATTTCATAGCAAGTGTGATGCTAAGTCAGTGGCTGAAGTCCTTGGTTCATCTCCCAGGAAGGGATTCTTTCAAACGTGGCTCCACACTAGCCATTCTTCCTCTGTTGCTCTATCCCCACCACAGTCTTTCTGTGCCTCTTCCACTTCGAATTCCAGGTGTGGAATTAAATGGTCAAAAATATATGTAAAATTAAATTAAATTATAAAATTAAAAAAATGGTCAAATATAAAAAGTTGAGTACCTGAGGAATTACTAATAAAGGGTGTGAATGTTTATAAGATTCATTCTGTTGAAACTATAAACAGAGGACCAAATCTTGGCTACCACACAAGAGGCAGACCTATGAAGTAGAGCAGTGCTAAAAAAAGCAATCCGCTCTCCCTACAGCCTGAAAGCTGCCTTGGGCTGCTCAAGTTCCCAGTATCTCTTTTTAATGCAAATGTGAAAAGGAGCTTACTTTAATTTGTTTCTCTTAGCCATCAATTAATGCTTTCCATTCAGCAACATGAGCTAGGATTTCCTATTTTTAACATCAAGTAATAGTCTACTGAATATACAATTTGTTTTTGTTTATTCAACCATTGCTACATGGACATTTGGAATATTATTGCTTTTTAGCTATCTGAAATAATGCTAATTTGAACCTGTGTGTACAAACATGTATTAAAGTCCTGTAGTCAATCATGGAGTTATTTCCCTGAGAGTGGAACTGTTATATATATTGTAATTCTAAGTTTAATGTTTTGAAAAACTGCTATGTAATTTTTCAATAAATCCTGAACCGTTTTTACATTTTAACCAGCAGTAAACAAACATTCCTCTCAATTTCCTACAGCCATGTGTAGGGATATGTCTTTACATATCTCGCTTCCTTGTAGCAAATACTTCCTTCTGAATGGCCAGTTGGGGTCTACATCAAGATATGACACAATTAAAGATGAATATTAAGGAAGGTGTAATTGTGAGCTTCCATTTGAGAATTCTGTAAGATTAGGGAAATATTTCTAATATGTGCCTTGTGAGGCATAAGGAAAACTCAAATCTTCATTCTTCTGAAGAAGTTTGATCCCTTCTAGACAGAGAAATTTAGTAGGTATTAAGGTGGCTGAGACTTGAGCTTGAGGAATCACAGAATTTTAATACCTCATGTCAACTACCTAACATAAGGATACTTAATGTGGCATGGAGGAGGAAATTGGCAATAAGGACCATCTAAAGGGATTTCTTCCACGGCGGTTCTCAAGTTATACATTAATACACAAATAGGGGCAATGCTTGATGTAGATGAATTTCTAAATGATCTTACTAAATAAAAAACACAGAGCCAGAAATTTGGGTTAAAGCCTTAGAGAGATCAGGGAAATACGGAAAGCCACCAGCTAACCTCACCTCACCAACTCCACAGCTTTCAAGGAGTGTGACTTCCTGTCTACACAGGCTTATATACCTTGCTTTTCTGCCCTCTCATTGGCTCTTAGCCCAGCTACCTCACTTCCTCTTCCTACACAGCTCTGTCACTGTCTGTCTGTCTGTACAGACCTCCAGGTCTCTATGGTTGGTATTGGGACTAAAGGCGTGTGTCATCACGCTTGGCTCTGTTCCCCAGTGTGGCCTTGAACACACAGAGATCCTGCCTGCTAAGTGATAGGATTAAGGGTGTGCGCTACCACTAACTAACCTCCATGTTTAATATAGTGGCTGTTCTGTTCTCTGACCCCCATATAAGTTTATTGGGGCACACAATATATCAAGCACAGCTTGATGTGTCTTTTAGTTCTTATTTTACTCACATGTGTTCTCTAGAAACCCATGGAATCTAAAGCTCATCGGAGGATACGATTGCTCTTGGAGAAGGAAAGTCTTGGCCAGTTCGAGCTACTTAGCTTCACAGACCTTGGCAATGGGGAAAGTGGCTTGAGAAACATTATAGTGGGAATCGTATGTGACAACCTGATTATTGCTACAATAGAACCACACATTTTGGAGATAAAGTTGCCCCTGGTTTTGAAGTGGTCTTATTATCATGAAAACAAGGTATGTAAAGTAGAATGAAATCCATTCTTTCCAGCTTAAACACAAAAGCTACTAAAATGAAGTTTGCTACTGGACAAAAATCTACCAGAACGTGGCTGTTTATGTTTCACTCCAGAAAGGATTAATGTGCTGGCATTAAAAAGCTCCTCCATGGAGTTAGGTCTGCACACCGATCAAGAGAGGTACAGTTAGCTGTCAGCTGTGATCCATCCAAAGACCCTTATACCCTGGACCATGAATATCTCTGCTCTAAGGAGAGAAAGAAATAAGTCTGTGCAATTCTGCAGTAGCATTTTCAAAACTCTAGTATTGTTCTGTGGGTCAGTATGGCTCAGCTGCCTTTAAGGTGCTTGGATGAATTTTTTTTTTTTTTTTTTAACTACATTGAACTGGAATGGTGCAGTGAGCACTCATTGTCCTATTTATTTATTCCGGTTAAATCTTTACCTGTCAAAATCAGTTTTTGTTACTGTATGCATTCTTTATTATGAGTTAATTTTCCTCAGCTTGACTGAGTCATAGACTATTATGTTGCCTCACTATTTTCCTTAATCTTTTGAACACTTATAAAGACGCAGTACTAACTAGTTTGAATGTAAGATGAAATACCCTTGCACATAGGAGACAATTTATGAACCCCTAACATAGCTGTTATTTAATCAGAGAAATTAACTTTTAGAACAAAATGAATTTTTCTCTTCAATCAGTAGGTTCCTGTAGTGTTCCCAAGACACACATGTGCTGTACTTTAAAAGCAGATTAGAACTGACAACAATTAGTCACCTTTGAATTTGTGACATAAAATAAAAATGAGCTCCTGTGCACATGAAGTCCAAAATTCATCTCTCTTTTGCCTAAGGTTTTCTTTCCTCAATATTCACTTTGAGTTTAATATAAGATTGTTGACTTAACAATGATGTATTTCAAGCTGAAGGCGGAAATGAATGTTGTATTAATAAATTGTTTAGAGATGGATTCAAAGAACATTTCATTATATAAACAGGGCAGCTATAAAACATGCTTTGTGGTCGTTCCATCATTCCTACCTGTAGCAGATTTGTGGAAGTGACATCTATCAGAGTGACAGAGAATATTACGCAAGTGATAGACAGTTATGAGCTGAAGTCCTGATATATTTACACCATGGGAAAATGCATTTGGTATTTTCTTTCTGGCAACTGCTCTGCTGTTCATAATTTGATGGAAAATTGATTAATCACACGTTTAACTCAATGCAAGATCTTCTGCACTGTAATAAATTATGGCCATTAATCAATAAGTACAAAGTAATTCCAGGAGTCTGGAGACATGCTGGCTTCTAATAGAAAAGCTTGCACTTGGGTCTTCCTGCCAGTGACCACTTCGTCTGAGGTATTTTGCACCTGCCTCAATCCAATTAGATGACATAATTAATGAACCTCATTGCTCTTGATAATTTGTTATACTGAAGAAGGAATGTTTTGGCACATCCATTAAAACCTGATGCACAATACTTTCAGAAAAGAAAAAAAAATGAACCAAAGCATCAGAGGGGGCTTATGACAGGAATCTTTGAGTTCAAGTAAATGTGGGAAGCAACCGTCTGACTTCATGCTGGAGAAAGATGCAGTTGCATTTGCTCAAAAAATCTGACAAGGTCTTTTCTCCACATTAAAAAGCTGGACTTGGCCTGTATGCAAAGTTCCATGCTATTTTCTTTCTTTTATGACAAATTAAATGGCATGATTAAGATAAGTGTTCAGGAAGTAGTGTTTCTTAGGCAATCTGATAGATGGCTCCTTGGTAAGTATCCATTGCAGTTTCACATATCATAGCCCTTCTGCACCTGTTTTATGGAGCTAACAACAGGCTCTCAATGGACTTTAGTGGGAGAAAGTCTGGGAAGATAAAAGAAAACCAGTTTGCAGCTAATTCTGACACCAGGAAACGCCAGGAATAGATTGTATTTAGAGACTTTGAAAAACAATTAGCTGTGGATTATAGGACTAAAAGGCCTCTCCTAACTGTACCTGGGAAATACTTTGCCCATTTAATGCCTTCTAAGCTGTCACTGAGCTGAACTTCAGTCCTAGTGATTAATGAAAAGCTGCAGGGCACAGCTAGAAGCTAAAGTCTCAATTATGAAAAAGCAGTAACTAGTTTAATGTGCTGATGCTTTTATGCTTAAACTGACAGCTTTGAAAAATGGCAATATTTCCAATCATGCTTTAATAATTTATCACTTCTCTATTGGCATGTCCAGTGTGAACTACTCCCACGACTACTTTCCTTGTTCTCAGGTCCTGGTTTGATGACACCAAAAAGCATGGTCTGGATTTTATTTTTTAAAGCACATCTTCCTATTCAGAAGCCAGAATCCATAAGCATAATGGTATCTATCTGTCATCTATAGTTGTTATCTATCTATCTATCTATCTATCTATCTATCTATCTATCTATCAATCATCTATCTACCTACCTACCTATAATCTCTATCCACCATCTATCAATCATCTTCCCATTATTGTGTTTCTCTGCAGTTTCAAATTAGGACCATTATGTGGCAATGGACTTCGTGTGTGTGGGGGGAAAAGTCCAGTAACCCCTGTCCAGTTTTAGCTGGAAAACTGACATACCCATCCACAACAAATGCCTTTAATTGTGTGCTTTTTATTACAGGAGAAAATAGTCAAAGTTGGATGGAGGCATCAGTTTAAGTCAATGCTTATCAAAGAAAAATCATCTAATTGTTCATACAATGAATGAGTAAATTTCAGAGCAGTAAGTGCAACATGAGATAGTAGCCATTCTTGGTGACAATAGTAAAAGTATCTTGTAAAATCATATAGCTATGTTTTTACATTTTAACTTCAACAATAAACCAACTGATCAATAGCTATAGTCACTCCCTTGGTATGATTTAAAGATCATATTAGAATTTTCTACTGTAGTATGTGCAGAGTTTACCATAGTAGCTAACACAGTTAATATGGTAACTATTATTATCATAATGTGATATATGGATAAGGAAGCAAATTAATAAAGAGAATCCACAAAGCTGGGCATAGTAGTACACACATGCCACTTGAGAAATGGAGGGGGGTGGGTCAGGAGTTCCAATTCATCCTCACCTACTCAAACACACTTGATGCCAGCCTGGGCTACATAAATACCTATGTTAAAACAAAAAAACTTGGGCTGCTATTTAGTTTCAACTAAGATTTCTAAATATTTACTGATTTCCAGAACGTACTTTATGATAACTTTACAAAATGAGTGACAGTACTTGAACAGTACATTTTAATTTTAAAACTGAGGTTGTAGGACCATATTATGGACTGTATGTAGCAGATTCTATAGTGACTGAGGAGCAAAATATTTTTCAAACTCCTTAAATGGAATGAAGGCACAAATAAATGTATTTAGTAGTTCTTACATTGCAACTATTCAGGGTTTTTTAACTATCTATGGCTTTTAAAAATATTATTAGTACTCATAAAATATAAATAGTATGGTTATTTAAGGTATTTATTTTTTCTTTTTGTGATATGTCTTCCAAGTAAAACTTATTACAGGAAATATTTTCATGAGAAACAAGAAGAAAGAATATAGTTTCAAAATCTACTTATTTTCTCATAGAAGGCAGTATATTTTGCTTTCTTTAATTACTGTCATCATGGGGCTAATTACAGTATCTCCATGACAGCACATTGCAACTTTGCATATGAAAAATATCTACGAGTGAAATTATACAATGAGTTTCAAACAGGTGGCAATTTTGCTACTACAATGTTCAAGAAACTATTTTGAATTAAAATGTGCTTCCTACATGTTTCTGCCTGTAAGAAGTAAAATTCGTAACATTGGTACCCCTTGCTAGGCCACAGGCCTCCTGGTTGTTATTAGACATTAAGGTGTTGCAATAATTCAGAATGAGTATTGGCACAGCATATTTTTGTAAGTAAAAATATTTTATCTTATAAAGAAAGTATGTGACTTGCAAAAATAAAAATTCTTTGAAAACTTAGTTAAAAGATAAAATATAAACAGCCATTTGGAATAAAATATAAAATGACATTTGTGAGAATAGGTGTTAAGAACATTCTAGAAAATGAACCAACGTGGAAATATTTGATTAATTGCATGAAATTATGAGGAAAATGATTTTCTTTTTGAGTAATTATAGTCAGCCAAATTAAGGAGTATATGGAATTGATTATTTTTCTACCTCGTTTTTCTCTGTGAAAAGATAGTGAGGAGAGTGTGAGCCCATGCTTGCTCCCCTGACTACACTGTTTCTCCTAAATTGCATGTTAGCAACATATTCTTTTATTTAAATGCCTTTATTGTATTAATAGTATGTTGTCTCATTCAGCTTTTCATATCTAGGCATATTGTGGTAGGTTTTAATTTTGTTAGGGATATAATTTTCTTCTTGTACTATTTAATTAATGTAATAAAGTTTTTTTTTCCAAGAACCAAACTCTCAAGTGTTATATGTAACTTTGAAGCTGATCCCATTCCACCTGTACCCCTTCACTGTGGATTACATCTACTGCTTGTAACGTAATCTGGGTGGGCTCTTTGAAAAGTCATGATTTTCTTTTTCTACAAGAGTGTGTGAGTTTCCTAACACATATTGAAAAGTACCATGTACATTGATTGCCCTGTTCTCATCTGTTGATGTTGAACTACCCAGATTATCTCGGCAGTAATTCTCATACTCCTTATATACACAGGCACATGTTGACACCAGCATATACCCCTGCACTCATACATCTATGCACAAAAAGCTCATGCTTTGCATTGGATGTGCTTAGAACTTTAGACATTTGATTAGGCTATCTGCCCACCCCCTTTTGTCTCATCTCTTCCCATATAGAACTTAAGAGTTATAGCTCCCTAAATTCTTTGTCCTTGAGAGAAGGAAAGCCATTTAAATCTGATTTCTTGAAGCATGGATAACAGACAAATATCCGACATGGCAGAAACAACATCAGTATATTTCGAGAAGGTTTGTATGGTGCCATGACAGAATTTGGGGGAATTCTGAAACTTTCAAATAAACTGCTCCATCTAGGGGTGGTTTCCCCAGTTATGCAAATCAGACAGGGTTGGAGTGTGGGAGTCTCCTGCCAGATGACAGCAGGCTTAGGGTCAGCTGTAGCATCCCATTGTCTGCATCTGTCTTGAGGCGCCGCTCCTCCCCTTGTTTTGCTACAGTTCCCGATACAGCAGATAAATTTCATCGGGCAACTGTCTTAAGCTATCATCATAGTCCTTAATTTTAGGTCATTTTTAGCTAGCATCCTCTTAACATTTTAGGTAGTCTATGCAAATGAGTTTTATGTTTTTCTATAATAATACAGCAGCCATGTAGATAATGGTTGTAATGATTACTGACATTTTCAATATATTTGTATGTATTAACTTCTGAATAGAGCATGAAATGTATTAAATTTTCACAGCATCCCATGAGCTAGTTGTCATTATCCTGTTTATATTCACGGGATACTGATGCACAAGCAGCTTAATTTTGTCACCTAAGTTCGTGAGACTGGTAAATGTATGAGTCAGGGTAGCACATAGATAGCTTTCCTTCAGAGGTTATATATTTTCTATCCAGGATGAAGGACTTTCTATTTTGTAACATAGGCAAAGCTGGGGAGAAATGAGGTCATCTCAGACTAACTGCTGTAATGTTGTCTCTAGAAACTGAAAAGTTTATACAAATTCCTTTTCTACCATAATTCTTATATTTATAACTTATTTTGAATTGATTTTTTTTCAAAATTTCTTCATCATATAGAAGCGAAAACTCATCAAGATTTTCTTGTTTTGTTTTTTTTTTTTTTTTGGAGCTTATTGGCAACTATGTTTTTTTATTTGTATCATCACATTGAATTTGCCTTCTTCATACATTTTCCATCAGCTCAGACTATATCTAAACTGAAAATAACTGTGATTCTCTGGAAATTATCGATTTCAGTACAAAATATTTCTTTTAAGTTGCTCATATCTCAACTTTGTGATCAGATTAATGACCATGATTTAGAAAATTTCCAAGAGTGTGAATTTCATCTTTCAGTTCCTGGTTCTGTTTTTTGAACCCTGAGCAATGCCAAATTCCCTGAACACCCTATACTGATGTGATACATAAATATATGATATAGGACATAAACGTGGCAAGCTTTAGTTATCATAATCTTTTGAATATTTTATAAGGGTGTTTTGTGGTGATGTATTGTGCACTCCAATAAAACTTCTATACTGATGTGATACATAAATATATGATATAGGACATAAACGTGGCAAGCTTTAGTTATCATAATCTTTTGAATATTTTATAAGGGTGTTTTGTGGTGATGTATTGTGCACTCCAATAAAACTTATCTGGGGATCAGAGGACAGAGCCAGCCACTAGATTAGACATAGAGGCCAGACAGTGGCGGCACACACCCTTAATCCTATCACTCGGAGGCAGAGATCTGTCTGGATCTCTGTGAGTTCAAGGCCACACTGGAAACAGAGCCAGGCAGTGGTGGCACACACCTTTAATCCCAGCACTTGAGATCTCATACCTTTGCTTGGAAAGAACACACACCTTTAATCTCAGGAAGTGATGTCTGGGCAGAGAAAGGTATATAAGACATGAGGAAACACGAACTCTCTCTCTTTAGACTGAGGATTTCGTAAAGGTAAGAACTAGTGGCTGGCTGTTCTGTTTCTCTAATCTTTCAGCTTTCACCTCAATATCTGGTTCAAGGTTTTTTATTATAAGACCTTTTAAGATTCATGTTACAATGTTTCTTCATCCTTATAAAAAAAAGAACAGTTTTACCTGTTTTTTGCTTAATTTTCCTCATCTTCATATTATGTCCCCCCTTTTAAAAATTAGTATACTTCAAAAATTTCAGATCCTACCATCTAAGAAAACAGTGTAAAAATTTAGATATTATATTAAAATTTATTACCAAATAACCACATTCACAAGAAATCCATATTTTCAAAAAATTCTGTCATAATCTTCATTTAGTGGAGAGAAAAAGATAAAAAGATCTATAGTAAGAAATTGATATTTTTTTTGCAGGAATTCCAATAGTCAAGTAGCTTTTCTTATTTAAAGGTAATATAATGAGTCATCAAACAAGACCTATAAAACCTGTAATTTGAGCTGCCTAAATTTATTTGGTTTATCTACAAACAAAACCAATTACTTCTCACCTCATAACTGTTGAAGTGGTCCAAAAAGGCCACACTTAGAAGGTACCTAGTACAATAAAAAGACGTTCATTCCTGCACTGGAGCAAGGTATCTTTTAGAAAGCAACAACAACAAAATACTCTTTTAGGAAATGTGTCATGAGCGTGTGACCTCATCCAATAAGGGCTCCAACGTGCAGAAGTGCAGTTTCATTTGAAAGGCGAGAGAGTGAACTAGGAATGCCACTGAAGGGTATTCTGGCTGAGAATCAACTGTCTATAGGAACTTTTTTTTTTTTATGCTTAGCCACCAAGGTACACAGAGGACCTCCCTGCTGCAATAGAAAGATGCCAGACTGTCTCTTCAGCCAGCAGCAGAGATGGCAGCATTGTCCATGTAGTTGCAAAATACAAGAGTGAGGCGTCCTGGAACCTTTCACTAAGGTTCCAGAAAGCAGGTAGGGTCAGGCAATGTGTGACATGGTTAGATCTTATGCAAAGAGGATCTAAGAACCCACAGCATGAATCTGTGTAGGTGAAACTCAAGTTACCATGGAGACTCCAACATATTGGAGATGCCAGAAGGGTGAACTGCCCGTGTGCTATAATAGGTAGAACCAGCGATGTGTTGGTACCAAGGAATTGGCACTCTCATCTGCGGTTTCTTAGTCTCGTTAATAAAAGAATTTAGAAACGGATTCAAAAGGAAGCTCAATGAAAATTTTATTGGAGTTTGAGGGAAAAAGCAAACAAGCAAAACCAACAGGACAAGCAACTTCTAAATCCTGGCAGCGGCCGGGAGTGGGAGGTTGGAGAGAAAGCCATGCCTTGTAAATAAGGCATGGTGGTCAGAGAAACAGAGACAGAGCCAGGGAGTTTCAGGGGAAAAGCAGGCTTTTGGGTGGTGTTTGAAAAACAGATAAAGAGGAAGGAATGAAAAACATGATTACTGTTGGCCACAGATCTGAGTTCAGTGGGCACTTGAGTCTCTTGTGTTCCAGGATGAATTGTCTCTTTTACCAGGGACATATGGTTATAAACTGAAAGAGAGAGAAGATTATTTTAAAAAGGAAAATCATTTCTGAGAATAGGAGTAGGTTAATGAGCTGAGGGGAAAAGTCCAAATGAGTGTTGGGCTACAAAGTATCTAGCCCTTTAAAGGACATTCCCACAAAACTGGCATCTCAGCTTTGTATTTACTGTTTTGTTTCCCACAAATGTTTTGTTTGTTACATGAAGTCCAGGTGAAGAAGACATTCTAGAATTTCTCGGTAAACCGGCCTGAACATGGGCCATTTGTTGTATGAGACTCGGGTGGGGGAGTACAGCCTTTTTCTGCAAACTGGCTTCTCTCATACATTAATCATGTTTCAGCCTCCATTCCCTACTCTCCTTCCACAGAGCTACCGTCCAACCCCATTGAATCCTAGATGATACTATCATTAGCTCCAGAGTGGGACATGAGACTGCAGGATGTGATGTCTGTCTTCTGGGTTGGGCTTTAGCATTTGCCTCAATCTTTCCATCTTTTTGTTTCTCCCTTTCAGAATGGGAATGTCTGTTCTGTGTCATTGTATACTGAAAGTATGTGACTTGTTCTTATTCTTATTTTTTACTTTATAGGGGCTCAATGTTAAGAGATTACCTTTGTTTCAGACTTTGAACTTTTGGTGTTTTTACCTAGGTAGCTATAGCTATCTTGTTGTGGTCTTCACGTTGTCTTCTTTCTTCTCTCTCTCTCTCTCTCTCTCTCTCTCTCTCTCTCTCTCTCTCTCTCTCTCTCTCCCTCCCTCCCTCCCTCCCTTCCTATTTTCTTCCCTTCCTCCCTCTCTCTCCCCCTCTTTCTTTCTTTTTCATATCTGTTGGACTAGATTTGTCTCCAAATCCAGTTTTAACTTCTTCCAGTTCTATTTGGTGGTTTTTCTGTTTTCTGTGTGTCCTCTTAAAGGCATATCTGCCCTTGGAATTTAGAGTGTTGGCCTCCTTTTTTTTTTTTGGCATATCAGGACTTACCTAGACATACTAGATTCTTTTGCATTGTGCTGATTATAGTTTAGAGACAGAGGTATTGGAGTACTGGATAGAGAAGATGTAGTTTTTAGACCTTTTATAGAACAAGGTGCATCAATATTTAAACAGGAAAATGAGAGAGGAATGATGACAAGAAGTAGCTATAGTATGACTAAGATGGAGGAGATAAGAGTTGGAGATATATACTGCAGTAAGGGGACTACTATAGATGCATAAATGTAGAAGAGATGACTTTATTGTAGATATTAAAAAAAACGGGGGAGGCAATTTTGAAGACCTATTCTCAAAAGATAGAAGATAAACGTACAATCTTTTGTAACTAGTTATGTAAAAAGTAAGAGAGAAACTAAGCCATGACAATGCTAGAGAAAAGGACAAAGGAAAAAAGAAAGCCCGAAGAAACATTATGTATAGATGATGATGATGATGGTGCAAACACACAGCAAACAGCCAACCAATCAGCTATCAAGCCAACAAAGCAAGACAAAAAAGCTGGAGAGACAAGAAAGGAATGGAAACAAAACCTCCAATAACCCTATTCTAGTTTGCACCCTTTGTTAGTTTTACAAACATTCGACCTGGGTGCTCAAGATTTCCAGAGCTGAATCTGCAGGAAGTTGAGCTTTGGAGAGTGGTGAAGCTTGATGTTGATGGCTGAGTGCTGTTGCTGGGCCAATCCGTTCTCGCCTACATGGCTACAGAGCCAAAGCTCCTGACCCACAGGCTGGTCTGTGCAATGATGACGGGGTAGGGTAAAAACGATCTCTGAAATGACTCCCTGGCTCTGGGTCAATCAGCTAGAACCAAGGTGTCCAGTACCACACTAGTTTACAAGACTCGGGTGTATCTGTAGTCTTGGGCTGGTCTCTGTAGAAGACATTTTGTAGAGTTCATTCTTCTACCACCTTTTTTTGGGCTTCAACTCTTCATATGTTTGAGTCAAAATACGGATTTTCCCATTTCTAACATGCATGCAGTGAGGTTCGTCAGAGCTGTCATCCACTGCTGGCACATGAACTATCTTCTCACACAGCTGATTCTAATACAGCAATGCTTCCTCTTAATTTGCCCTTCCTTCTCTGTTTCCAGCAATGAGTACCAGCACTAAGATCCAACTGGATCACTGTTTTCCAACCGAAATTTGCAAAGTCTTTTTCATTCACTGCCTGATGCTTTTCAGGCCTGTCCATTCCTGTTCAGATTTTCTTGTACTGTGAAGCATGAACATATTTGCCATGACTCTGAGGTTGATATTTGTTTCCTTCTCATTGTTCTTCAAACCATTCCCAGACATTTAAGTTTAACAGAACCCTGGGCAGCTCTTCCTTCTTCCATAGTCTGTTGTGTCTTTATACTCATCTTTATAGTCAACTGCGGCTAGACAGCCACTTAAGCACTTGCTGGCACCTTTCCTAGTCTTGTGTTAACACCCTCAGTCTATTGCTTGAGTTCCCGTAATTTACCAGTGCATCCACTGCTCCTTTCTCTTCCAAATATGTTCTGTTTTCTTTTTTGCTTCCTTCTGGCACTCTGGGATTTGCTTGATCAACTTCTCTGTGTTTTTTAAGACTTTCTCTATCCTCTTGGCAGAGTCACTCACGTCCTAAGAGATGTCACTATACTTGGAGGGAAAACCTTTTTAAAGCCATTTTTCTCCTGTTGAACAATTTTCTTTTTGGATATTACCTTCTTGGTGATATTCCCTAGGTCCCTTCCATCTAGCAAAGGTCTGAAGATTGGGCCTTGCATTTGGGAAACACACAGTAGGGATGATAGAATGTATACCAAAGTAACAAGATAAAAAAGAAATTTCTGAATTTCATAGTTCCAATATAAAGTTTCTTCCTCTTAATCAGTGCTTACCTGGAAAACAAAAATTGAACAGTTCTGTTTTTCCTGTAGTTAAAAGTTCGGTAATTGAAAAGACAAAATCTATTTCTGGATAAGATTTACCTACCAAATGATGTCAGTGCTCCTGAAGATTTTTAATTTATTGGGCAAACAAGCTCCCACCAATAAAGGGTTTAGATAGTCACTGGAAGCCCATCTGATAAACCTATTTCAAAATAATTTTTAATGCTTTTTTATTATATAAGTTATAATTAAACTACTTCATATATATAACTATGTGGAGAAGTAATGGAGACAGTATATTACTGAACAATGTAAAGCAAGTTATACAGCTTGGTACTTCTTTGGGGCTCTGTTAGTACTTAATCTGCTTTTGGCCACCCACTGAGCTGGCCTGGAAGAAGCTGTCTTTTGATCTCTTTTGTGAAATGACCTTTGAGGGCAAAAATAGATGAGAACAAGCCTTAAAAGGTTTGTTATAAATATTCTGTTTGGATCATGTATCTTTCCAAAATGCCAGAATAAAACACTTAACTAAAAAGGCTAACTTTAATGCCTTATACAAAAAGGCTAAGCTTACTGTTGCCGGCTGGTTAGAATGTGTGTTAGTCAACAAATTTACCACCAAGGTCCCAACAGCTTCCTTGTTCAGGGGCTTAAAGAAAACAAGGAAGAAGAAACTTCCATGTTTATAATCCTGCAGCTGCTATTTTATTATTTCACCATCCCTTTGCCCTGTAATCCTCAGTGTTTGTAGTCTATACAACCACCCAAAGCTCCCATCTGCCACTAGAGTGAACACATGCACTCAAGAAGGAGCAGTCCACTTTAATGACACCAACATCCTCCATCCCTTTCTAATAAAAAATGCTTATTAAGGCCTGGGTAAAGGCTGCAGGTGAATACGTCTCATGAGAATCAGATGTAAAGGGTTCTGAGATGGTTACAAATTTGTTTTTTATTAACATTAAGCAGAAATATGGCTGATAAACCAGTATAAGATTTCTCTTGAAAAAAAATGATGTGTGAAGATTGATTCCTTCTTTTAGCATTTAATCAGCTCATCATTTATTTGCTTGTTCATCAACTATGACACACGACGTGAGAGGTACAGTTGCTAGCAGCAGAATGAGGATCCCAAATTCTCCATACCATCTGACTTACGGTTGTATTAATATTGTTACAAGTAAGATTCCTATGACTATTTCCATGTAAAGCTGCTGGATTTGTTCAGGTGTGTTTTGTCCAACTTTAACTTCTCTTAGAATGGCTTCTGTTTTAGCTTACTAGTATACTAGCTAACTCCTGTTTTTATTATGGAGAGGTGGACAAGATATAGACCCTTTGTGTAGGTAATGTGATCTTAGAAAAATGTCCATGCTTTACAGGAAGGATCAGTTAAGATCTTCAGCCACGATAGTTTAAGCTCTGATGAAATGGAAAGCACCAATAGAATTGTGTTTGAATGCCCATGTTGGCATGAAGAAAGCTTTGTCAGGTGTGAAGTTAATATGATACTAAAGGGAAATCTAGTACCAAATGTAATTGAAATCGTTTAAGTGTCTTTATGTAGAAAGTAAGTTTATAGGCCAAGTTAATCAACACAGAGAAGAAATGGAAAGAGGAATTCTGAATTAAAATGTAGGTTTGTGAATATTTTAAAGAAAATGTTCTCACTCTCTGTCTCTCTGTCTCCCCCTCTCGTGTGTGTGTGTGTGTGTGTGTGTGTGTGTGTGTGTGTGTGTGTGTGTGTGTGTCTTGATACACCATGAGGAAGGCTTAAATTATGGAAACTTTAATAAATAAACAAGTGAGTAGACTGGTGAAGAAATAAAAGTAATGAACAAAAAATGAGGAAAATAATCTTACTAGGAAAGATCAGTCAAATTTGGAGATAATCTATCTAAAATTTATTCTATGACTTTATTTTAATGAATAAGTTATAGCTTGGAAGTTTCAGACATTAAAGTTTCATAACTGCACTAAATTTTAGAGATATCTGAAATGTAAGTTGTATCTAATCTTATGGAAAAATTAATTATTGCATATTAGAAATCAATAAAATGACATTTTAAGCCATTTGTTACATGTGGAGAAGTATCTTTTAAGTGCCAAAAACTTATTTAAATGATTTTTAGCAATAATACAAGATATCACTATTCTGACTTTAATATACATTTTATATATATTGAATAACTTGTACCAGTTTTGAAAGCTAAAAAAAAGAGCCTAAGATTTTAATTTTTGTGGTAGTAAAGGTACATTTTATAGAAGATTAAAGTTAGCCTTTAAGTACTTATTCAATGTATTAAATGGCTAAAAAGAAAGAAGAATAGAATGCAGACAAGTAAAGAGACAAAAAAGCAAAGATTACTACTGACTGCTCTATCGCTTGGCAAAACATGGCCACATGCAGCGTCTTACAGTCCTTCAGAACACACATCCGTATATTTGTACTTCTAAAATAAACCATGCCATACATTATCTTTTATTTGGTAATTTGCTTTCTTTTATTCAGTATGTCATGAACTCTTTTAACACTAAAAATAGCTAGTGAATCGCTTACATTTTAACCTGTATCATAATTAATGAAAGCAGTGATTTAACAGTATTTTCACCATTATAGCCTGTAATCCATATACTCTTTATATGCTTAAATACATCATGAGGAATTTTGGATCTATGTCACATATTAGTTAATTTTTTTAAATAGTGGTAAAATTTGCTAAAAATTACCTTTTATATGAGCTCAAGCATTATAGAAAAGTTTAAACTTCCTTAACTTTATGGTTTTTTCTATTATTTTAATTTTTCCCACTAGAATAATGTTTCCATTTTAATTAGTCAAAGAGAAATTTTTGCATATATTTGTTGTCACATTATACTTCCTCTTTTGCAAACTTTCTTCCATTCTTCACTGGTTTTTCTAGTGGAGTAACTGGCTTTTATTGAACTGCAATAACCGTTATATCTTAGCAATTTCACCTCTGACATACTTTAAATATTACCCTTAAATTTTCCATACAGAGAACATTTGAGGAAACCATTGTTTTTAAGTAAATACAGTAAGCCAAATAATCAATTAATAAGGGAATTCTTACTTTTTAACTTTGTGTCCAGTTGGTAGAAAAATATATCAGGCCAGTTATTTGTGCATTGACTTTATAGCAGAATTCGATGACTATTTCAATTAATTTATCATTTCCAAGATATTTTATCCACTTATTATTGCTAGATGTGCAGTACTGATCATGTATACCATCATTAAATAATAAGCTTTAAGATACAGAACATTTTAAAAATAATCTTCAAAGTATATAATCTGTTAGAAGAACTACTCAAACAAGAAACATCATTAAATGTTTGGGATTTATCCTTTAAAAAATGTAATCTTCAACCTCATGCTATGGTTTTCCTGATGTTTGCAGCCAGAAGGAAAGCTCAGCCCTTATTGGTTTGAGCACAGGTAGCTGGACCAATTGTTCTTTTCCCAAAGCACTCACAATGCTTATCAATCAGATTATTGAAGCCTGGTTGCTTCCTGGGCAAGATTTCACTGTATTTCTCTGAATGAACTGAGTGTTTCCATTCTGTTTTTATTTCCTGACAGTACAAAGTATGTCTAGAGTTCATTCACATAATGAATGGGGTGGGAAATTAATTCCGTCGGGACTACAATTGTTTGCTTTGCCACGAGACACATGAGACATTTATGTCTTTCCCCTTTTGTGCTATTCCAAGGCACTGTTGAAAGATTGCGCCATAAATCTGGAGGCATGTTTTGCAAAGTTCATATCTGTATTCGTTACCTTTAATATTAATAGGGATGTATCTTTAAAGTGAGTAAATTGAGAAAGTGGCTGAAACTATAGTTTATAAAAGAAGATTAGTGGGTTTAATATGCACTGGAGAGTAAAAGAAAAATCTTATTACTGTATGGAGAAATTACCTCATAAAGAAGCCAATACAGCAGGCTAGGGAGCAATTTTTAACAAGGATTTTATGATGTGCAAGTGTAGGCAAGTTAATGAACTTATCTTTCTAGTTATTTTCAGATTGTAATGATGCTTTTCTTTTCTAGTTCTTGTGCTTGAAAAAGTAAAATACATTTAATCACCTACAATAAACCTAATTCATTACTTTAATAAATCAAGTACAATCTTGTACTGTACACTTAAATGTTCTTGCAATAATGCTGGCAGCCAGATCAGGTGCTAAAGTTTAGCATGGATTAGAGCAAAAGGTAGCCATGGAGCTTATTTATTATTTAAATTAAACCATCTCATTTTGATAGTGCAGTCATTTTGGGAAGATTTGACTCCCTCTCCAGCTATTGGACTTACAAAGCAGAGACAAAAGAATGAGGAAATATTTTGTTCTAATGACCACCCAATATGACTATAAATTCTTTGAAATTCTCTATCTCTCTCTGTTGTTGTCTCTCTCTTCTCTCTCTCTCAGACACACACACACACACACACACACACACACACACACACACACACACAGACACAATGTGTGAAGAATAATGCTTTCTACACAAAAATTGTGCAAAGGAACCAAGCATAGCCAGGATGACTCACTCCCAGCATGTTCTTCCAACCAAGTAGAGTTCTATAGGAAGACAATACCTGATATTTTTTTCTGCTGAAAGACAAATAACAAATGTTAAAGCCTCAAATTAATTATTGTGATGCTTTCTATAATGAAAATGTGATGAATTTGTTTACAAAAATGAAAGGAGAAGAAAAGGAAGTAGATAAGGAAAGGATCTGAAGGAAATGATCTGAAAAGTAAATTTCTTTACCTTAAGTAATTTAAACTGAATCTATGATAAGAAGTTCACTTCTCATTATGAATTGTAGGGTATCAACACATGTGAACACCAAAAGCAATACTGTGTGTGTGTGTGTGTGTGTGTGTGTGTGTGTGTGTGTGTGTGTAATCTGAATTAGAATGGGTAGTGTTAAACAATATATGCCTATCATCTTAGATTCTATGTAAATTTAGATAAACTTTTGGGGTAAGACCACACACTCTTCTAATATTAGCACCTTCCATCATACCTAAATTTACTATGATTAAAGAATTCAAGAAATAGATATGTTTACCATCTGTAAAATGTAATCTATTTGCTGGTTATCCCTTGAATGTGAATTACTTAAACGTAATATGCCTTGCATGATTCAGCATAGAAGACATTGTCTATATTATCAATCAGTGTGTTTATTCTGACTGCAAATGACTCTGCCTTTGAGGAAAGAATTGGATAGATTATATTTCCCTTCTATAGTCTTGGCAGACTTGTTGGAAATGGGGAAAATGTCATAATCTCTCAGAAGGAAGTCTAGGGAAAGGGGTAGATGTTTGGATAGAGTGTCACAGCCAATATTGACCCCAGCTCTGTCTATACAGAGCCTTCTTGTGTGCCCAAACCACTCACCATATTTGTGTCTCCCAAAGCCACCCTCTCCAGTTTTTAAGAGTCTTGCCTTCATTGATGTTATTGTTTTTTATGAGAAGGAACACTTTTAGAATATTATTTTTCCTGAGCCAGACCCAGGAATCCTCCCATAAATGTGTGTAAATGAAACAACGGGAAGAAAGTAGATAATATTGCACTGAGTAGTTAAAATATGTGTGTAGACTTGCGTGTCACTGTGCTGGAAGTGTGTTTGATCACTCTGGCTTTGGCAGTAGATTAGTCTGGGACGAATCTCGACTAGAATAGATAACAGCAGAGGATGGTGAAATTTGATAGACAGCTAGCAGGTGCTATCTAAAATCTCTCTAAATCACAGAAGTGACCCCTTGGCAAATGCCCAAATACCTGATGCAATAGAAGGATTAACTCAGTACAAGATTTAATTTCACATAAAATAATGTTTTTGGCTTTTTATTCACAATACAACAGAAACATCTTTCATAGCTACAGATGTTTGGGCTTTTAAATATTTCTCCTGCTCTGTTCCCCACTCTTCTTCCTTCCTTCCTTCCTTCCTTCCTTCCTTCCTTCCTTCCTTCCTTCCTTCTTCCTTTCTTATTTCCTTCTTTCCTTTCTTACTTCCAGTTGTCAATAGTTATATATTTATTGTCTAGGATACATTCTAGAATTAGAATTTTTGTATTAAAATGTAACAAAAAGTCAAAAGTTTTGAAAATATCCTTAAAAAAACCCTACCATCTGTCCTTTCTTTTTCTAATCAGCAATAGTGGGTATTATAATTAAATAGTATCTTTTGTTATTTGAGAAAGATAAAGAAAGAATCGGGAAATGTGCAGATATTATTCATATCAAGACTAGGTAGGACTCGTCAAAACTCAGTATTTCCTAGAAAATGGATCAGAGATCAGTGTAGTTTATAAAAGGCATAATAATTTTTAAGAAATAATTTAAAATAACAGTTTCCCTCTGAACTATTTACTAGAAAGATTGCTTTTATTTTTTGTGTAAAATTTTATTTTGATTGTTAATTTGTGTACATGAATGTGGTACACCAGAAGAGGGTGCTGGATTCCCTGGAGCTGGAGTTGCAGGTCATTGTGAACTGCCTGATGAGTGCTGGGTCTTCTGCAAGAGTAGTATACATTTTTAACCTTTGAGTCATCTGTCTGGCCTAAAAGTTTCAATTGCATTTCACTCATTCATTCATTCATTCATTCATTCATTCATTCATTCATACATGCATGCATTGGATGGGGAGGCACACAATTCTCAGGTGTGCTTCTCTCCTTCCATTTTGCAGGTGCTGGGTACTGAATTCAGATTGTAACTAACACTTGACAGCAAGTGACCTCTTCATACTGAGAAAATGCCTCCATGCACTCCAGCCTTAATTCCTCATTTTTTATTATAATGATACTAAAATAATACTTTTAGCATGGTAATTTACTGTAATTAAAAATTCCTGATCTATAGTTAAATTATGGTCTATAGAAGAGGGGGAAAAACTGTGGCAGGGATGCAAAATAAATAAATAAATGAATTCATTAATTAAAAATCTCTAATAGGTTTGAGAGATTTCTTCTTCTTTTGTTTCTTTTTTTCAAGACGTTAGAGTTATCAGAAGCCTTTCAAATGCTGTTTGACATCACTTTCTTCGTAGTGTCCTACAGGCATTTAATTTTAAAGTTGGTCTCAAATTCAACTGGTTGTAAGTTCAATGGCAGCAGATGCCATTATCAGTGATTTTCTACCACAAGATCACACATCTCAGAATAGTCCTCATAGAATGATAGCATTCATGGCTATGTTATACACATAAGCTATGTATACTTATGTATGTAGTGTACACATGTGCGCTTTTGTGTATGTGGTTCCTGGGACTTAGAAGAAGGGAATAGAAATTTAACGTGAATAAATGATTGTATACATGCAAAATTCAGTTTGAAATTACTTTTTTTTTGATAATTATTACTTTGCTGACAAAAGAATAAATTCTGATAAAAATCCTCATCTGTAATATTTTCCATTAATTGGAAATATGACTTTATCAGATCCTACTGCTTTACCATCTAGTCCTGCTGAACAAATGTTACACCTTTATTAAGGTTCTCCAGTGTTACGAAGCCCATGCTTTCTTGATTCCCTTGTCCACAGCTCAGTTCAGACCCCACTGAGCACATTGGCTCTTAGACGTGTGGTTTATGTTACCTGTCTTGTTTCTGTCAATGTTTGCCAAATGTCCCTGGCCCATCGTTTGAAATGGTTTCCTTTCTCTGTTCTATTTGTCTCTATTTCCCAGTGCTCTGAACACAGACTTTCTCTTTCATGCTGCTTGTCACTGAGAATATTTAACATGAAAATTTTCCCATTCATAAATTTCTACAGATAAATAATGATGCTTCCAACATAATCCAGGACCACAGAGGGCCAATCTTCTGCAATATACATGTTATAAATATTTTAATTTTAAGTATACACTTTAAAGACAGGGGCAGGGATTAAATTGCCAGGAAAATAGTAGATTTAAAAATCTGTGACTCATACAGAGTCAAGCAAGAGCTTATATTCTTGTTTGCTACTAGCTGTTTGTTATGCAAAGCCTTTTGCATAAACAATCACCCATGAAGATTCACAAGGCACTTTTCAAAACCATGTATTAAAACAAATTTGCTGAGTATTTTTAGACAGAAGGCAAATACACAGAGGATGTATTCCTACACAAAAATAGAGACACCAAGTCCTCAACTACAATACAAACTGGAACACATCTGTGTATGGCACGTGGATGAGTTATGGTAATCCAAAGGCTTTTCTGACTCATGGTCTAAGCCACAATATAACATACACTTAAGATATTCAGGGACTGAACATGCTCCTCCATGCCCATTCCGAATCAGGTGTATTTTTAATCAAGGCTACAAATCCCTCAGCCAGAGCTGTCAGCCTCCCAAGCAGCTTTAAATTCAGCTGGCAAATCTATCTGTGGAGACACAAGATTGCACACAGGGCCAAGCTGGCCTTGGCTAGCTCAACAATGTTCATTTGCATGCGTTTCTGCTTCTCAGTTTGGCTCTTGGTCCCGTGGAATAGCTCTTCTTTGTCTATACTTTGGATTGACCACAGCATGACACAGAATATGTTCTGGAGAAGCAGTTTACAGGGAATAAAGGTAGATTACATATGTTATAAACTAAAGGTAACTATTCTTTACTGTGTACAGTACCTAAGAAAGCAATAATCCTGTCTTCACTTACTATTAAGCTAATTTCAGGTAGAAACTTTGATAATGAGCATAAAATACTTTAGAAGTTTTTTTTTTATAGTTCATCATTTATTTTTTAAATCAGTGAAAATGTAGCAGAAACAATACCATTTTTTCATACTTCCTAATAATGGGTTCAAGATGTCTTAACCACATATTACAGAATTGTTACAAGTTCAGGGTTGTCAGTGGGACAGCAGGCATCCACACTCAAAGTATGTTTTCCTTCAAGAACCCTCCAAATGCTGAGATTTTTTTCTCTGCCCTGCACTGGTTTCTCTTCAGACCGTATAAATCTTTCGCCTTTTACTTTAGAAGTTTTAATGTTCTTCAAAATTTGTGCTTTTACTTATTTGCAATTTTCCAGTAAAAACTATATACAAACACACATTTGTGTGTGTACATGTGTCTATGTACGTGTGCACACATGTGTTTTTTGAGACAGAATCTTGTCACATGTCTAGTTAGAGGTTAGAGGTGTGTGCCACTACACAAATATATGACTAAACATATATTTTGAATATAAATGAACCATAATATTTTTTTAAAAATTTTCTCCCTATATGTTATATAAACATATTGTAGAGAACGTTTGCTGGTAAACTGAAGTGTTTATAATTCATAGAAAATGGAAGTGACAACTTGGTTGTAGCTAGTCATAGAGCAGAACCCTAGCATAAGGCAAGTTCATTTGTAGAAGTTTGAGAAAAAATTCAGATTAAATAATTTATCTTCTTCTTCCTCCTCTTCCTCCTCCTCCTTCTCCTCATCTTTCTCCTTCTCTTCCTCCTTCATTTCTTTCAAATTAAGCTACATCACTGAGTCATATTGTCCCATCTTTGTTCCCCTCAACAACTAGTGCAGTCTTCTCTCCCTTGACCTGGGACCTATCAGGACAGGAAACTTCTAACCCCAATCGGGTTCCTCCTGGAGTCATTCTGTCCCCTTCCCTCACCCCCAGCACTGAGGTCCAGGAGATGGTGAGACGAGAAGAATCAGCTACAAACCTCCAATTTCTTCTACTTTCTCCCAGATCTATCCTCGAAGTCCAGAAGGAAGGTGGTTGAACAGAGTAAGCAAGAAATTTGTCCCAATAAGGAAATAGCTGCTGTAAAGGGGATCTCCTAGCCAAATGGCGAAAGGAGTTGGCAGTATATGAGTTTATACACAACCTTTATGATCTATTTCCACAAACCTTGGCTCAGTAAGTGCAGTCATAAAGGAATGTGGAAGGATTAGGTCACATCAGCAGACTGAATCATGTGGTAAGGATCCTGAAATTTGGTGGATGCAGGGAATGACTTTAGTAACTACTCAGCTCTTTTGCTCTCTTTTCTGTTTTGGGAGAGTCTTTGTATTTCAGTAGAAGATGACATTGGCATCCATGCGGTCATGCAGAGGGAAGAGAATGCAAAGACTCCAAAAATCAGGGCGTTCAAGGTTTCTAAATGGAAATGACGATTTACATCAGGAATCTCCCAAACAGTGGAAACACTGAGATGACCCATCTCTGACCTGTGTGTCCAGTGTAGTAGTTGGTGGCTTCCTGGAGTGACTTCTCTAACACAAGAGTTGTCAGATTGGAGGCTTGGGGCAGGATAAAGACTGGAGTGGTCAAGACAGCATCAGCAGGACCTGTGTGTAGTAGGTGAAGAGGGAGATTATGGGACTCAGGAGAAAAAGACCACCATTCATTACTTCGTGCCCTATAATTGCCTCCAGTCTGAGCTCCCATCAATGTTTCCAAGAGCCAGGGCATGCTCTAGAGCAAACACCCCTTTACCACTCACGATCAGTCCTCTGTAGTGTGTAAATAGGAAGTACATGGTGAGTGTCTGACCTTTTGTGACATGGTTTCAACTCAGAATCCAAAAGAGAAGTAAGTGATGTTGTAGACCATGGTCCCAATCAGTGCCACTAGCCCTACCATTACTGCCTGGAAACTCATCCATTTTGAACCCTTGGCCCCCAAGATTTTGAATACCTTGGGCAGTTTTATAAGAAGTGTTCAGCCTGAGGTGTTTGCTGAGGAGAATATTGAGGCAGGGATCATGTTGTAACTCCCTGATGAAGAAAAAGCCGGTTATAACGGAAAGAAATCAGGTGAGACAATTGACAGCAGTACCTACTTGAATGTATAGTCCACCTTGGCCACCATACTGGAAAGCTATCATATACCCATCTGGGTAGTCTGCCATTGTCAAACCAACACACACTTCTTGACTCTTAACTGTACTCTCAAATATAGTAAGTAGTGTTAGTCTATAGTAATAATACCACCTATCTGCCTTCCTTGGTGCTACTTAGGAGTTAATTGGCAGTGAAACAGGACTCTGGGAGCCACAGTGCTTCTCCAAGGTCTGGAATTGATGTGAAAAAGCAAGCAACATGACAGGATTCTGGAACCTCTAAAATTGAAGTGCACCTTGCATTGTACTTGGCTAGGAGTATTTAAAAAAATAGTGAGGAAACACAGAAAGAGAGAGAGTTCTCTCTTCTGAGAACTTCTTTACAGTCCTAAGAATGCTTATTCTCTTTCATCTCCAGCCATCTTCTCACCGTCACAGCAACGTTCCTTTTTTCTTTTAAATATTTATACATGTAAAGTTTTAATCTGTGCATCTTGTCTTCTTTACAGCCCAGATATTCCTTAAACTGCATTGCTATCCATCCAGAAATGACATTCACTTTTTGGCAGAAGTATAGATGTCCAGAAACAATTATTATCTGTATTTTATTACAGAAAGTACAAGAAAATTGTGTCTAGTTGAATGTATTGACAAGGAAAGGAAGAACCTGGCATGCTTTGGCTGAATAACAAATCTATTTTAGTGACTTTTTGGTTACATTTCTAATAATGTACTAATTGGTTTCACACCACTACATAAAAAGGTTAGTAGAAGGCAGTATATGTTGGAGGAAAAGGATTATTTTTATTATTATTATTATTATTATTATTACATTATTGCTTTAATTTAGCATACAAAATAATAGGCTTTATCATGGCATTTCATATATACTTTGTTTTTATTTCTCTGCTACTCCACTGCTTTCTCCTGACCTCCTTCTCTCTTGATGGCCTCCCTGACCATAGATTTCTTTCTGCCTTCATGTCATGTGAATTCTATTACCCTTTGTTCTTCCTCACTCCTTCCCTTAAGGTTCCTGCCTCCCTTTTTCAAGGCCCCTTTCCTACTTTCATACACATATGTACATGCTTAAATTTGGTCCCAAACTAAAGAAAATTAGCAGAATTTATCCTTCTGAGTCTAGCTTATTATGCTTAATACAATGATTTTCAGTTACATCCTTTTTCCTGCAAATGTCATGATATCATTTTACTGCATGAAGTTCCATTTATCAATTAATTCAAATGTCAATTGACTGAAATATTCCATTTGATTAAATAGCCATGTGATGATATAATATGATAATACATTATAGTGCCCACTAACTGTTGACACAGAAGTCTCCATTCTTACATTAAAGGAGATACAAGATAATGTGCTAAATATGAATGACCACGGCCAGAGAACATGGATCTAGATGTCTTCAATTCCAGGTTCTGGTGTTATTGATGTTCCAGTCTGTTTTTATAACAATGGAACAAAGAATGTCATATATAAAGGCACTTTTGTAATACATTGTTGGGTACCTCAGGCAGATGAGTAACAGCAAAGTGGAGAAATCGCTGCCCACAGCCTCAGATTTATCAGAGGACATCCTTAGCCCTCTGGTTGATGGAAGTTGCTTAATCCATTCCAAACAGTTTTACCTGATAGTCATGAGGGGATAATGATAAATGATAGGTTTAATTAGTCTCTAGATTTATTTGTAACACTGCGCAGTTGTGGAAGTGCTCTTCAGCCAGCATTTCAGAAGGTTCATTGACAGTTGCTGCTCTCCCAGGACCTTTTGTTCACATATCATAGAATAAAAGTAACAAAGGTAACCTTAGATCTTCCTGAAAGTGAAAAAAACTGTGATAACTTTTCTTACTCACTGTGAAGAGTATAGCCAACACTCCCATAGCAATACAGGTTTAACAAGGGAAAAGCATCAAAACTTCATACAACACATGAGCTTTCAGAACCAAAGACTGAATCTCAGGGAATATTTCTTATTTTTAAGCTTAGCATCAATGAAGACTAGATGGCCCTGTAGAAAGTAGTTGGACAAGAAGGTGTGAAAAAAATTTATAGCAACTGCAATACTTTCAAATACACTGATACAGTAGCTCATAGATGGAAGCTGTATTCTCAGTAGTTCAGATGGTTGTACATGTAGGAACTTCATGACCAAATTTTGGCAAAATCAATATAATTTTTGTTATTCAATATGTTCATTTATGATAAATATCAACCCAAGTACTTCTACTGAAATTGAAGGAAAACCTGAATAAATCATCTAATTTCATTTATTTTTAAACACTTGCTTTTATTACCAGTTTTATAGATCACAGAGTATCTCAGTTACTTTTATACATTTGTTGGTTATTTATACTTTACAGAGGCAACTTAAGGAAGGAAGAGTTTATTTGTGGTTCATAGTTGTAAGGTATTAGTCCATTGTAGTGGGTAAACTTTGATGGTAACATTAGAGGCTGGTTATATCATCAGTCAGGAACCATTGCCCATAGAATGAGAGAGAGCCACTCAACATTTAGATTGGGTCTTCCCACATCAATGAACCTAATCTAGAAACTTCCTCACAGACATGTCAGGATGTTTGTTTCCATGGCAATTTTCAATCCTATCAAGGTGATAATTGAGATGAACCATCACACACACCCAAATGACATACTCCTGTCAGCTTTGTTGTAAACAGCACCTTGACATACGTGTCTGATAGGAACGAATGACCACATTGCTCTTCAGGAATTTTGAAGCAGGTCAATCTGGTAGAAAACACTGACAGGAATCATAAGATGTTTCAGAAGGCCAAAACTACAACCTGGAAGACTTCGGAGTTTGGATCATGCATATGCAGAACACTGAGGTTTGCACTCTTCATTACCTCTACCTGGCCCCATGCCTTAGACCACCTACACTGAATTCCAAAAGCTCACTTAAGTCTTACCCTCTGGAGACAGATTTAGGGCTAGCTCTTGTTTCCCCGTGATCAGTCACTCTCATTAATAAATTCTTCCTCATTTTCAACTTGTCACTTTTGAAACTTGTCATTTCAGTGACTGACATGTTGTATGGCAGGCAAAGGGGCCTGGTTTTGCAAGTACTAATTAACCAATTGTATTTGGATAGCCAGCAATTCAGCTTCAACGTTTTCACCTTCTCTCTGCGTATTATCTTAACATTGCTATTTTACCACCAACGAGGAAGAGTCCACCGTGAGCATGATTTTGCAGCAGGCACAGCACTTCAGCTTCATTTGTTTGTTTTGTTAATTTAGAGAAATGTCTATTTGGAAGAAGAGAAAAAAAATAAATAGAAAAAAAAACATTGAGATGTTAGGTGAACCTGTATGAAACTTGATATTGGCGATGCTGTTAACCAAAGAGAGAGTCTTTGAAAATTATAAATTATTATTTCTTTTGCTTTTTAAAAATTCTGTGCCTCATTCTAATCAGTATGTGTCTGCCTGGGAGCATGCATGTGTAGAGATTAGACGTTGTGGAAGGTACTCAAATGGAAAGAACAAATGCATAATAGGATTATACATCAAGACAATTGCTTCATAAACCAGGCTATTGCCTTTGAAAAGGACTTTTCCAAATTCCATAACCTCCCTCATTAGCATATCAAAAGCTCAGCGTTGAGCTCCTGGAAATTTTGGTTCAGGAAAGTTTCTCTTTAGATTGTATAGATACTTGGAGACTTCTTGCTGCTGGGCAAAAGAAGGCTATGGTTTGGGAACAATTTAAGAGCTTGTCAATTTTAGGGACAATGAGAAAGAAAAGATAGTTAAAGGTAAAAAGTTGATCATTATGGTCTGGGACCTTAGAAAAGAGGATTATAAACGAAGGAAGGATAACCCCAATGGAGGTAGTGTATTGGGAAGACAGTTTTCAGGGCACCTGTGTATTTAACCTTATGCAAAAGAAAATTATTGTCACCATGATGTTTATATCAATAGAAATGTATATTGCATAGACATTAATGCATACTATAGTTTCTGTATGTGGTGGATGTTCAAAAATAATTATTTCAATAGTATTTAGATAATCTCCCATATAGGCACACAACTCTCCTATATGACTGGCATTTTTGATAATTTGCCAAAGACGAAACTATACTGTATCTTTTTGTCATGTATTATATAAATATTTACCCTTTTTTTTTGGTTTTTTGAGACAGGGTTTCTCTGTGTAGTTTTGGTGCCTGTCCTGGATCTCCCTCTGTAGACCAGGCTGGCCTCGAACTCATAGAGATCCACCTGGCTCTGCCTCTTGAGTGCTGGGATTAAAGGCATGCACCACCACCGCCTGGCTATAATATTTACTCTTAAAAATGAAAAGAAAAAGCTATCTGGATTGACTTAGGTATTCATTCATTCATTCATTCACTCATTTATTTTGTGTGTGTATGCACATGTGGAGACCAAATAAAAATCTGTGGTCTTCAATTTTCTTCTTCCACCATGTGGGTCCTAAGAACTGTTAGCTTTGGCAGCAGGCACTTTTACCTGCTGGATCATTCTGATTCATGATTTACTTATCAAATGATCTTTTCTTTGATCTTCATCTCCTTTTATTCTTTTTTTTCTTTCCTTCTTTCTTCTTTTTTTAAAATTTTTGAAAATGGTGAGTCTTGAGCACAGGGTCTCCTGCACACTAGTGCCCTATTACCAAAATACATTCCCAGTCTACGATGGCTAACAATGGTTGTCAACTTAGCAGAATCAAGATTCAGCGAGGAGACAAACCGCTGAGCATCTCTGAAGGAATTTCTAGATTAAATTAACTGAGGTGGGAAGATCTGCCCTAACTATGCATGACACCATTCCATGGTCTGGGGTTTTGGACTGAATAAAAAGGAGCCTTGGCTTTTTTCACTGTGGCCTTCAGTGGTAGAGACAGTTTTAACATATATGTTCCAAATCAATGCATGAGTCTCCACTTCCCAAGGGTTACATCCTCAGACCATCATTTTGAAGATTATGTTTAGACCTATGAATTTAGGGATAACAGAAGTACCAAGTCAATACTGTGACCAGAAATCACTCGATTCTCTGAACATGGTTAATTAACTAGAGTTTCAGAGAGCAAATTGTTAATTTTTGTAATATATGATTTTTTTTAAAAAAAATAGCTATTATAAGTATATATTTTTCTTTTTTCTAAGTGCTAAATTCCATAGGAAAGTATGCTAAGCTAATAAAATGGGTTGACTTTGTCTTCACACAAACAGTAAATGTAATTCAATTTAGAGCTACATGTGAAGCCAGTTATTTTTAACCTTAGCAGAATGAAGTGTGGATATAATGATATCCTGCCTGTAGATTTTGCTTTTTCAAGGAACCTGTTCATTAAATAAAACTGTGTATTTTCTCTTATAGGGAATATGTAGTGTTTTCAAATTTAAAATAGTGTTTAGCATTCAGGTAATTCATTATAACATTCATATTACAAAATGCAAGTAATACATAGACATATAGAGTTAGCTGTGAGGTCTCTCTCTCCTTGATGGAATTCCTTTCTACCCTAAATCCAGACTAATTTTCTAAAAGGTAGAATTACACTGCCTGAAATGAAGATTCTCTTCTGTTTGACACATGTATTTATGTATCTTTAAATAGATGTTCTTATGTGACTATATCTATATATCCTGTGTGGGTTTTTTTTTTTATTTTTATTTTGCAATACAATTCAGTTCTACATATCAGCCACAGATTCCCTTGTTCTTCCCCCTCCCGACCCCCTCACCTTCCCCCCAGCCCACCCCCCATTCCCACCTCCTCCAGGGCAAAGCCTCCCCCAAGGACTGAGATCAACCTGGTAGACTCAGTCCAGGTGGGTTCAGTCCCCTCCTCCCAAGCCGAGCCAAGCGATCTTGCATAGGCCCCAGGTTTCAAACAGACAACTCATGCAATGAGCACAGGACCCGGTCCCACTGCCTGGATGCCTCCCAAACAGATCAAGCCAATCGACTATCTCATCCATTCAGAGGGCCTGATCCAGTTGGTGACCCCTCAGCCATTGGTTCATAGTTCATGTGTTTCCATTCGTTTGGCTATTTGTCCCTGTGCTTTATCCAACCTTGGTCTCAACAATTCTCGCTCATATAAACCCTCCTCATTCTTGCTAATTGGACTGCCAGAGATCCACCCGGGGCCTAGCCATGGATCTCTGCATCCAGATCCCTCAGTAGTTGGATGAGGTTTCTAGCTTGACAATTAGGGTGTTTGGCCATCCCATCACCAGAGTAGGTCAGTTCGGACTGTATCTCGACCATTGCCAGCAGTCTGTTGTGGGGGTATCTTTGTGGATTTCTGTGGGCCTCTTTAGCACTTTGCTTCTTCCTATTCTCATGTGGTCTTCATTTACCATGGTCTCCTATTCCTTGTTCTCCCTCTCTGTTGTTGATCCAGCTGGGATCTCCCGCTCCCCCAAGCTCTCTTTCCCTCGACCCTCGCCCTTCACTACCCCCACTCATGTCCAGGCTGTTCATATAGATCTCATTCCATTTCTCTGTCATTGGGCGATCCCTGTGTCTTTCTTGGTTTTTTTTTTTAACTCTCAGTAAAATATACAACAGTGATTTGTGGGGTTGCAGTTAGACCACCCTCTGCCATTTTGTGATGAAAAGCAATGCACCTGTGCTTTCTTTTGACCTTGACTGGTATGACCAGACATCATTTGCATCTTTCAGGGCATGGTAGTTGGCTACTGCATAGGTTCTGAACCCATTTGTTCCAGTGAGAAAGGGGTGGCATGATTGACCTTCACAAGAAGTTACACTGTGTGCTTTGCAGACTTAAGAGCCAAGGTCTTTCTCCAGCCAAATCTGATTTTTTTGTAACTTTAAAAAAGATGCAGGAATTTCAGAGCTATTTTTCCAAAAGTCCCCATCCAAAACATTATACAACAATGAAATACTTTAGTTTAGGTTTAAAGTAACACCCAGGGGATTTCTAAATTTTTAGTATTTCTAACCAGGACTGAGAATCTCTCCTCCTTCACACATAGGTTTTTTGTTTTGTTTTGTTTGTTTGTTTGTTTTTCTGGTAAGCAGCTTGGGCTTCTCCTTGAAGAGAGAGAAGTGTTGGGTCTATTTTATAATTATTTCAAGATGAAAATGATAGGCAGGGATGATATCTTACCTAAACCTCATTATCTAATTTGATAGGACTTTACAAAGTCGGGTCCTTTATCACCTTTGTAAGCAATGTTAAGAAGAAAGTTGACACAATTGCTTGCTAGATGAAGATTTCTCAAAGAAACTACAAGTGTGATTCATTTTAAGCTTATTGATTGACTTATTGTTCCAGAGCAATACCCACAGTTCTGAGACACTTTGTTGAGCTACATTCTCTCTTCACCTTCCAAACTACAGAAGGGAAGAAAAACCTGTCCAATGTAGAAAGGAGAGAGGGAACTTCAGATTTATAAATAATATTACTTTTTTTCCAGAAAAGATACCCAGATGAGCCCTTTTGTGAAGCAATCCCACACCAATGAGCACCTCACTTTAAAAACTGTTTTTTACATGAATCACTTGGAGTGAATTATAATCAGAGTTATGACTAATGGTGAGCCTGCAATGTAAAACTAATTTATGGTTCTTTATCCTCAAAGAGTTTATATACAATTGTGGAGAAGGACAATGGAATGGAAAAACCACATAGTGCAGGGCTGGTGGTGCATTCGGCATGGACACATAACGAGTCCACAAAGTCATCACTGATGAGCCTATATTTGAAACTGAATCTCAAATAAAGTTCATAGTATGTGCATTAAGAGTAATGGGGGAGTTCAGGTAGAGAGCAGAATATGGTGATGCATTTGAAATAAGAGAATGGTGAGTTCTTCATTTTACAGACTTTTTTTCATCTAACACACTGGTTCAATGTATATTTTCGTGGAGATAACATGATCAAAAAATAACAATTTGCCCCCAAGAGTCTGATATTGTAGGGGTAGGAGACAGAAAGTAAATAAGCAATGAAACAAATTGAAGATAATCATAGAACTAGGCAAGTTTTTCATTTTTATGAGTACATCGCATGAAACCTTTCTGCTGTGATATTGTGATTGTTACTCATCATCTACCCTTGCTTACCTTTTCTCTTAGTTAGAAGACACTTGAGTTTTAGATAGTCATATAGCCACACAGCTAAGATGACATTCCTGGCCTTTCTTACAACTCGTGATTAAGCTCTGGCTATTGAAACTGTGTATTAATTCCTCTTGTCATTTCTCCTTCCCCAGTGTCTAACAGGCAAACATGGTGGTGTAAATGTCACAGTTGTTCTATACCTCAAGATGGACATTACATCTTGAAGTTGGCTATACAACATGGCTGAAGACAGCTGGCTCTCTGATGACACAGAACAGTAGCAACAGCTTTGGGCTACTAATGTTCAGATTGATACACAACAGGAAAACAAAGTATGTATTTAATTCACTGCTGTTTTGCCCTTTGTTGTTGGAGCCAGCTAGAATTAAGTGGGCAATCATGAGATTTTATGGGTAAAAAACTATTGCTATTAAGGGTCCAGAAGAGAAAGCCCCTCAAATGGGCTGTGCTCAGGAAATTACAGTTACAGCAAGGAAGCAAATGCAAAGGGAGACAATCAATGAGGGGAGTGTGATTTGCTGAGGTTAAGAGATTCACTGGGACTAACTCACTCAAGGTCATGTAGCTCACGGTAAGGACTTCTGATTTTACTTTGAATGACAACAGAAGGTGCTGACAACTGTAGTATAATACTACTATGATCCCGTCTATGTTTTACAACATCAGTGTGTTATAGGAAGCAGAATATTCATAGGGATAAGAAGAAAAGTATGCGATAAACCCAGAGTCTATCCCAACAGTCCAGTGAATGATAGGGCACAGGTGGTGAAAATGGATAATTTGCTAATTGGTTGCCATTAAGAGAGAGGAAGAGATGTGCTAAGGATTTTGACATGCACTTTTTGAAACCGAGATGCCTTTTATGAAGAAAAAGACTCAGTGTGAAGGCAGCTTGTTGAGCTTATACCAAAGAGCTCAATTTTAGACATACTATATGTTTGGTATGTATTAGACAACAAAAGACATTAGTAACATTTGGGAGAAGAAAAAAAAAGAAGCCTGGAATTTGAGAAGTATGTGTAGGTTCCTGACAGCATTTGAGAAATGTGAGTATAGACAGGATTTAAAGGCACAAGGAAAAAGTATATGCACTTGTTTAGGGATGGAGGACAAAGAGGACAGAAATAGATCTGTGTAAAGGAACGGGAGGCACCTATGATGTTCAGAGGCTGGGGAATGAGTAGGGGTTAGTAAAGAATCTGAGAAGTGGACATATTGAGGAGAACTATGAGAGGGCAGTGTCCAAGGAAAAGTTTCACCAGAGTAAGGTGCCAGTTGTGCTAAATATTTAAGTAGGTCAAGCATGTTAAAGATGAACTCCGATGCTGTCTTCAGCATGTGGAGTACATTGAAGAATTGACAAGAAAGCTTTGAGTGCAGCAGGAAAAAAAACTTAAACAAGGCAAGTTGAAGAAGTAAGTTTTTGAGGCATCTTTTCCAGGCATTAAGAATTAGTTTTGATGGCAATTAATGGGTTTTTTATTATTACAATTTGATTTATGCTAATGAAAGTAACCCTATAGGAAATGCAAATGATTTTGGAGAGAAGAGACAACTGTAAGAGTAGAGTAGATAAGTAGGAAAGGGGACATTAGTGTGCATGTCATGGAGCTGGACTTAGAACAAAGATTTCATCTATTGTGACAGGAAGAAGGACAACATACTTAGGGTAGATACAGGTGGGTAGGTTGGTTTGCTAGCAGGAGCTAAATTTAATGTTTCCCCCAAATGGGGCAAAGCAAATAGGGCATGAATGCTAAAATGCAGTAGACTAGAGAAGTTAGTAAAATGACAAAAGCTTTCAACCAAATATGACAAGTCCCCCACCCCCAGGATCCTCAGAAACTAGTGAAAGCCCATTTCCTCAGCAGACATCTGAATTGCTGGAAAAGATACACACACATATAGACCCCATTATTTACAAATTGTTTGCTCTAAAATCAGATGACTTTATGCCAACATTTATTAAGTGTAATATTATGTGGACAATTACATTTTCCCTTCAAGCTTTTATTTCATTTGCAAAAGTCGAGGCAGCAGCATCATATTTATGTGTAAAGTATGAACATAAATCTTTCCAACAAATCACTTGGCTATCTTTCTATTTGATCCTCATGGATATCCCAATACTTAAAATTGAAGTTTTTTGTTTGTTTGTTTTGTTTTTCTAATTTCTCCACTTTATTGAGTAGCCAGCTCATACACAGGTCAAGTTACCTAACTAACCCACCTAAACCTTGGCCAGGAGTAACTGTCTGACTAGCCAAAAATCGCCATCCTGGAGAGTTCAGCTGTACCTCCTTCAGAAGGTCAGACTAGACGGGCTGATTGATGGTTTGCAACCTGATATAGAGGTCTGGCACAAGCTAGCCTGAGGATCTAGCTGATCCCTAAAACCTGAGAGCACTGTACCTGGTCTGGGGGTGTGTCTAGTGTATGCTCTCTGGGAAGACTGGAGCAGTGACTCCATCTCTGCAGTTTCCAGGAGTTCCTCATCCCTATGTGGGGAGTAGTGCCCACATCCCTGTAATTTCTCACCTCAATTCTGTAAGGAAGCCCAATACGTCCATTGTTCCCCAGAGTAAACTTTGGTAAAATTGTGCCTCAGTTTGTTGTTAGAATCTTGGGAGGAGGGATGATGTTGCGACTCTGCCTGGGAAACAACAAACTCTCTCACTCTTTCCTCATTTCAGTTTGGTTAACAGTCCTGAGAATCCCATCTCATTTATATGTCACTTTGCTTTAATTAGTGTTTCCCATACCCTAGTATATGTCTTTGTCAATAAAGTAAAACAAATCCATATAATTTTCCTTGAATTTTTAAAGTTTAGCTATTGTTATCTTCTAAATTACATTTATAAATTGCATTCTATGTTTGCTTATCCCATAAAGTTTTGCTTTTATTTTTTTCCAGACTTAAAACTATGAATTCATTAGTCATTTGGCATTTCTTTCTGGTTAACCTGTTCTATATATTTCTATGTATAGTTATATAACTATTTTTGTAAAATAGGTATCTACTGAATATGCACTTATGCACTAATGCATACTTAATGCCAACCATCTTAGACTTTATTAAAGTTGTAGCACACTGACCTTCAACTTTGAATTTAGGCTTTTGCACCTGGGTTTCCGGCTCCTGTTTTTGAAAAACTGAGTCACATAGCCCTATGAATAATTGGGTCTTTTGTGCAATTAGAACTTTTCCCTGCATTATAATTTAGAATAGGGTTGAATTGAACAAAATATAATGAGTCATTTTACTGAGGCTTTTAGGGAAGTTATTTTTGAAGGTCTGCCTAAAAGGCTCAAATATACCTGAATTAAAAAGAATGACAGGCTGCAATCAGGACTATAAAATAAAGGTTCTCAGTAAGCAGCCATATTACAATCAGAACGTGAATGGAGCAGATCTCTGTCTTGTGTGCAGAGGCAGAGGAAATGATGAATACCTAAGGTAACTCATTCTGTGCAAAATCAATCTTTCAATGTCAATTTTAAATGAACTAATTTGTCCACAAATCTGCTCAGTCAGTTTGGAAGGATATTCTGCTTCTTCCTATTAGCAAATCCTTTAATCTTGACTAGTTCACTGAGCAAGAAATCTGGAAATGTGTTAATATGAATGGACATATGCAGTAGGATCAAATTTGAGTCTTTTAATTAGTGTCTGCTCAAGTTAGAGACCCTTTCTTGGTTGAACTATTGACCCACTAGTAATATAGCAAGAGATTATAACTAACGTTGACTCAAAGTTCAATTTAACTTTTTCTTTTCTCTTTAAAATTAATATATTTTACCATACAAAGTAATAGGCTCTATTATGGATTTTAATACACATATGTAATTATAGTTTGTTCTGATCCATCCCCTCCTCTACTCTCTCTCCTTGTCTATTAACTTCCTCTTCATCTTCTTCCTCCCTTAGAGCAATCTCTCCTGCTTTCATAGTACCTGTATTCCATTAATCAACCCCTTAAGACATTATCCTTCCTTCTCATGAACTCCCTTCTACTTCCCTGAGTATACATACATCTACACATAAGCATGTTAATTTAAATGCAGATTACACACCAGGGAGAAAATACACTGTACTTGTCACCCTGAGTCTGGCTATAGCATTTAACACCGGTTATATCCATTTTCTGGCAAATGTTTTCTTTGGTTTTTCTCTTTGCTGGACTAAATTTCCAGTTTGTATTTGCACCACAGTTTCTTTACCCATCCACCTGCTTGTTCCATTTTGTGGCTCATATACACAGTTCAACAATAAACACGGATGTGCAAGTATCTCTGTAGTATGCTAACTGAAAGCCCTTTGGGTAAACATACAGGATTGACACAGCTAGTCATGGTAGTTCTGTTTTCAGCTGTATTGGTTTCCAAACCCAGCGGGAGTGTGGGAGTCCCTCTTTCCTGAAATCCTCACCAGCATTGGTTGTCATTTGTTTTCTGCATGATAACCACTTGTTCTGACTGGGAGAAGAATGAATCTCAAAGCAATTTTAATTTGCCTTTCCCCAAGGGAAAAGCTTAACACCTTTTCCAATATTTATTGGCCATTTCTATGTCTTCTGAGAGCTGTCTATTCCTTTTATTTGCCCAGTTATTGATAAGACAATTTAATTTTTATGTTAAAATTTTGGTAGTTCTTTTAAAAAAGTTTTTTATTAGTTTTAGAAAATTTCATACAATGTGTCTTATCATATTGCTCACCCCTCAATCCCTCAACTCTCCCCAGATCCATTTCCCTTCCATATTCACCTAATATTGGATCCTACTATTTTTTTTTAGAGCAAGCAAGATGAATTTGTGCTGATCAAATACTCTTGGTTGTGTAGCATTCCACTGGAACTTCCACTAATCAGGGCCTATATTCTTAGAGAAAGCTGACCCTCCCTCTCAGAATAGCTAACAATTCCCAATAGCTCCTTATCTAGGGATGTGTTTGGTCAGGTTCCTCTCTCCATGCTAGAACTGATGTTTCTTTGACTTGCCTAGGTCTTGTTGATGGTACCATAACTCTGTGAGAGCATGTATGCAGCTGCCCCATTGTGTTCAGAAAACAGCTTCCTTAGTCACTTACAGTCCCTGGTTTTTACACTGTTTCTATCCTCCTCTTCTGCAATAATGCCTGAGTCTTGAGTGGGGGTGCCGTATATAGGTTGCATTTAGTGATGAAAGTTCTGCAGTCTCTTATTTTCTGCACTGTGGCCATTTGTGGATCTTTGTTTATCATAATCTACTGCAAATAGAAAGTTCTCAGATGAGGGGTGAGAGATGCATTGATTTATGGGTATAATAGTAAGTCATTAAGAGTCAGTTTGGGGCTGGTGAGATGGCTCAGTGGTTAAGAGCACTGGCTGTTCTTCCAGAGGTTCTGGGTTCAATTCCCAGCACCCACATGGTGGCTCACAGTTGTGTATAACTCCAGTTCCAGAGGACTTGACACCCTCACACAGACATACATGCGGGCAAAACACCATAAAAAAAGAAATAAAAGTTAAAAAAATATAAAAAAGAGTCAGTTTAATATTGTGTCCATTCATTTAATAATAGAAATAGGTTCTCCCCTAGGGCCTATAACCTGTCTTTCCATAGGTTCTTGGCCAATGATGGTGCTACATATGGGTTTTATCTTGTAGAATAAAACTCAAATCAATCAAAAAGTTATTGATTACTCCCTTGGTGTTCTCACCACTCTTGTGCCAGTGGACATGTCTTACAGACCAGTCATTTTTGTAGCTCACAAGATTCAAACATGGGTAAGACTGATAATATCTTTTCACCTCTGGTAGTGTGCATAACAATTTCAAGCACTGTCAAAGGTAGCCAGTAAGGATGACATTTCCAGATCAGTAATCCCTTGATTTCACCATATTCTATACCTTAGGTATGTAATGTCTTCAGCAATAAGGTCCTATTATTGAGATCTGGAAGAAGCCAAGAGCATTGGCCTGTAATGTTGGAGTCTATAGGACCTTACTGGTCAACAACACAAAAAGAAGCAACCTGTCCCTGACATGACTGTGCACTTTTTATTTGTTGGCCTCTGCTGTCTGGTAGACACATTGTTGCCAGTTATAGGCTAACCCTCTATACCTGTGTGCTTGTGGAAGAAGATTCTACAGCAGTAGGCTTCTATAAATCTTTCACAGTCAGTATTAAACCTTCCTCCTTGAGGCTTCAGAAAGCAGTCTCATTTTCTTGTTACAGAAAAACAGCTCCTATGAAAGCCTGGCACAAAGAAAAGAGATCAGTGCTCCTACCACTTACAGGTGGTGTCTTGGTGACCCTATCAGTTCTCTCTACACGTTCTCTGATACTGAAAACTGCCCCAAACCAGATCTTAATCATTGACCAAGCTGTCCCACATCCCTAGTAATAAATCATCACTCTGCTGTCTAAGTATTTCAATTTTTAATCTCTACAGGTTTCAGACTGGATATGAACCACATATCTACAATATCATCTATGTAATAATTAGAATGCAAAAAGGGGATCCATTTTAGGCACATCTCTTATCACTGTTCACATTTTCAAATTGTTTAATAAACCTCTTCAACTGAAAGCTATGTTTCCTTGTTGAGGAACCAAATTGTTATTCCATTGATTATCACATCATGCTGTATTGTCAGAAGCAATGGTGTGTGCTTATTCACAGAGGATATTTCCTCTAGAGAAAGGATCCATCTCCCATGTTCGAATCCTGAAGAGTAGGTTCTAATACCAGCGAAGTGGTGGCTCAGCAGAAGGATGGATGAATTTTCCACTGGGAGTGAGGTCAAACAGACAAAAAGCTTCCTTCTTCCTACTTTTCACCTGGGCTTCCACCAGAAGGTGTGGCCTAGATTTAACATGAGTCTTCTGTCCTAAAAAATCCAAACAAGAAAATCCCCCACAGATGTGTTAGCTGTTTGTGTTTTAGTTAATTCCAGATATAGTCAAGTTGACAGCAAAGATTAGACATCACAATCACATTTAGTTGGAAACCTGAAAAGATATTTTCAGAATTCTTAAATTCAAAATGATTAATCACATTTCCCTAAGAATGTTACCTAAATTATACATAACCTTGGCCATTTTTTTCTCCAAGTTTGAAAGTTGGGATTTCCTCAGATTATTAATTAAGGATCTGGCCTTCTGGAATAAGTCAGCTATCCCAGCTACAGAAGAGGATCCTAAATGAACTCCTACAGGCAATTAATAACCCCCCTCTGCACAGAGTGTGAAAATAAGGATTCTTCAGGGATGAACTCAGCAATAGATTATCTAATCTCAAGAAGTTAGACTTAACACATTAAACATATGAGCTGTTGCTAACTAAAGGAACTCAATAGGATGTTTTTGTAAATGTACATTTAAATATTTGTAACAATAAAATTAATACATCAAATGTGGAACTTTACTAACTTAATTGATTTTTTTAAAGATACTGATTCTGTGTTATGAACATATTAGCAGGTATTTACCTAGTGCTATTAAGCAATTGGTTCAAAGTTGAAAGTCACATGCACTGAGTGACATATCCAATTCTGTGGAAAGGATCTACAATGTAGATATACATAAGCACAGACAGCTAGCTCCCACTCCACAGCAAGTCCTTGTCATTTTACTGAAATCATGCAAATGATAGCAGCCTTGAGCCCTTTTGTCAGGTGAATAGCTTGGCAATGAGACATTTTGCTATGATTTGATTCTTATGGAAAATATGGGCTAATAGTTAAGTCCTGTGGGAAGACTTGAATTTGTAATATGCCCTATTAATAGGTCTTTTTTTTATTGTCAAGTGCCACAGTTGCTCAAACTGGAAAACGTTTAAATGAGTTTTATTATCCAAACTTTCATATTCTTCCTTTGGAATTATCAAGGGCATCTTATTTGTACACAAAAGTTTATCTTTTCTTTGATGATTTTACATGAAAACCAAGAAAATTCTGTTTACATTTTGTCTAGCTATTTGCTGTAGGTCAGTCATGGGTCAAGGAGGATGTCAAAGAGTGAGGTGGTATATAAGAATTCAATAACTGTGTCTAATAATTTAACATCTTAGCACATTTGAATGTGTGAATGTGCTACCTTCTCTCCTTCAATGACAAAACTAATGAACCATTTGTGGCATCATACTGCTGTTCTATACCAGTGTCTAGACTATCTCAATCACTTTTATGCTTAATGTAAGATTTTAATATTAGAGTTGGAGATTATACATTGAAGGAATTAATTATACTGGTTGTTTGAACTTTCCACTATTTTGGCTTTCAGACGTGTTTTCCAATTTATCTAGAAGAGTTTTTCTGAGTTATTCCATAGAGATACTATGGGTCTGGATGCAATAAAGAAAATAAAAAAAATTTTTGACTCCAAGTACATACAAAAATAATGTGTAGGTCTAGGGTGAAGCTTGTTGATAGAACATTGCTAGCATGCCTGAGACCTTGGTTCTTCCTTAGCACTATAAAAAAGTTACATTTACCCTAGACTGTAATGAAGTGGTTCTCAACCTGTTGGTCATGAACCCTCTGAGGGGTTGCATTTCAGATATTTACATTACCATTAATAATGCCAGAAAATTACAGTTATGAAGAAGCAACAAAATTTAAGAGTGGGGGTCAACACAACATGAGGAACTGTATTGAAGGGTCACATTAGGTAGGTTGAGAATCACTCCTGTGATCCTTTAACTGTGGCACATTAGGACAAAAAGACCCCCCATAATCCAGGTTTAATTTTAAATAATTTATTGCTAAAGTTACTAATGATAATCTGATCTTTCAAAAAGTAATTATCCTTTTTTTTTTTTTTTTTTTTTTTTTGGTTTTTCGAGACAGGGTTTCTCTGTGTAGCTTTGCGCCTTTTTCTGGAACTCACTCTGTAGCCCAGGCTGGCCTCAAACTCACAGAGATCCGCCTGGCTCTGCCTCCCGAGTGCTGGGATTAAAGGCGTGCGCCACCACCGCCCGGCTAATTATCCTTTTTTTTTTGGCACTGGAAAATTGTCATCAATGTCCAGTGGCTGCTAACTGATCAGCATAATTTGGTTTGCTGAAGGGCTGAAATTGCTGAGAAATTTCTTTTTTTTTTCATTTTTTAAAATTAATTTTACATACCAACCACAGATCCCTCTCTCATCCCTCCTCCTGCTCCCCTCCCTGCCTTCCACATCCCGGACTCACCTCCTCTCCCCTCCTCCAACAGGGTAAGGCCTCGCATGGGTGGACAGCTAAGCCTGGTACATTCAGTTGAGGCAGGACCAATCCCCTCCCTGCTTTATTAAGGGTGGGTAAGGTGTCCGACCACAGGCAATGGGATGCAGAAAGCCAGCTCATGCACCAGGGATAGATCCTGATCACAATACCAGGGGCCCCTCAAACAGACCCAGCTACACAACTGTCTCCTGTATGCAGTGTCTAGTCTGTCCCATGCAGGTTCCACAGCTGTCGGTCTAAAGTTCATGAGCTCCTTAGAGCTTGGTTCAGTTGTCTCTGTAGATTTCCCCATCATGATCTTGACTCCCCTTGCTCATATAATAGCTCTTCCATCTCTTCAAATGGACTCCTGGAGCTAGGCCTGGTGCTTGCCTGTGGATCTCTGCTTCTGCTTCCATCAGTTACTGGATGAAGGCTCTATGATGACAGTTAGGGCATTTACCAATCTGATTATCAGGGTAGGCCAATTCAGGCACCCTCTCCACTATTGCTAGCAGTATAGTCTGGGGTTGTCTTTGTGGGTTCCTGAGAATTTCCCTAGCACCAGGTTTCTCCCTTACTTCATAATATCTCCCTCTATCAAGATATCTCTTTCATTGCTCTCCTATTCTGTCCCTCCCACAGCATGACCATCCCATTCCCTCATGTTCTCACCCCCCCTCCCCTCTATTGCTCTCCCTCATCCCCAGTTTACTCATGGGTATCTCCTCTGTTTCCCTTTCCCAAGGTGATCCATACATCCCTCTTAGAGTCCTCCTTGTTTCCTAGCTTCTCTGGAGCTGTGGGCTGTATTTTGATTATCCTTTGCTTTACATCTACTATCTACTTACAAGTGAGTACATGCCATGATTGTTCTTCTGAGTCTGGATTACCATTTGCTTGCAAATTTCATGATGTCATTTTTTTTTTTTTTTTTACAGCTGAATAATATTCAATTATATATATGTACATGTAACTGGAGTTTTCCTGTGTCCACCTGGCTCCTGCAGCCACTCAGCCCCAAGTAAACACACAGAGACTTATGTTACTTATAAACTAAGATACAAGAACTAGATAGCAAGAAGTCATGATAGGCTTCTTAAATTAACTCATTTCTATTAAGCTATAAGTTGCCATGTGGCTTGTGGCTTACCGGTACTTTTACATCTTGCTTCCTCTGTGTCTGGCTGGTGACTTCTGACTCAGCCTCCCTGTTCCCCGAATTTTCTTCTCTGCTTGTCCCACCTATACTTCCTGCCTGGCTACTGGCCAATCAGCATTTTATTTATTAACCAATCAGAGCAACACATTCATAGCATACAGAGCGATATCCACAGCATGTACCACATTTTCTTTATCCACTCTTTGGTTGAGGGGCATCTAGGTTGTTTCCAGGTTCTGGCTATTACAAGTAATGGTTCTATGAACATAGTTGAGCAAGTGTTCTTGTGGTATGATTTAGCATGCCTTGGGTACATGCCCAACAGTGGTATTGAGGTAGATTGATTCCTAATTTTCTGAGAAACTGCCATACTGATTTCCAAAGTTGCTGTACAAGTTTGCACTCCCACCAACAGTGGAGAAGTGTTTCCCTTGTTCCACATCCTCTCCAACATAAGCTGTCATCAGTGTTTTTGATTTTAGCCATTCTGACAGGTATAAGATGGTATCTCAGAGTCAGTTTAACTTGCATTTCCCTGATGACTAAGTATGTTGAACAATTCCTTAAATGTCTTTCAGCCATTTGGGATTCTTCTATTGAGAATTCTTTGTTTAGATCTGTATCCCATTTCTTAATTGGATTGTTCGATATTTTGCTGTCTAATTTCTTGAGTTCTTTATAAGTTTTGGAGATCAGCCCTCTGTCAGATGTGGGGTTGGTGAAGATTTTTTATCATTCTGTAGGTTGTCGTTTTGTCTTATTTACTATATCCTTTGTTTTACAGAAGTTTCTCATTTTCTGGAGGCCCCATTTATTAATTGTTGCTCTCAGTGTCTGTGCTACTGGTGTTGTATTTAGGAAGTGGTCTCCTGTGCCAATGCATTCTAGGCTACTTCCTACTTTCTGCCCTATCAGGTTCAGTGTAGCTGGATTTATGTTGAGGTTTTTTGATCCACTTGGATTTGAATTTTGTGCATGGTGATAGATATTGATCTATTTACAATCTTCTACATATTGATATCCAGTTATGTCAGCACCATTTGTTGAAGATGCTTTCTTTTTTCTGTTGTACAGTTTTACCTTCTTTGTCAAAAATCAGGTGTTCATGGGTGTGTGGATTAATGTCAGGGTCTTTAATTCAATTCTATTGGTCCATGTGTCAGTTTTTATACCAATACCAAGCTGTTTTTATTACAACAGCTCTATGATAGAGCTTACAGTCAGGGATGGTGATGCCTCCAGGAGTTGCTTTATTGTAAAGGATTGTTTTAGTTATCCTATGTTTTCTATTTTTCCATATAAAGTTGAGTATTATTCTTTCCAGGTCTGTGAAGAATTGTGTTGGGATTTTTATGGGGATTGCATTGAATCTGTAGATTGCTTTTGGTAAGGTTGCCATTTTTATTATGTTGGTTCTACCTATCCAAGAGCATGGGAGATCTTTCCATTTTCTGATATCTTCTTCAATTTCTTTCTTCAAAGACTTAAAGTTTTTGTCATACAGGTCTTTCACTTGTTTGATTAGAGTTACCCCAAGGTATTTTATATTATTTGTGGCTATTGTAAAGGGCGATGTTTCTCTGATTTCTTTCTCAGCCCATTTATCATTTGTGTATAGGAGGGCTACAGATTTTTTTTGAGTTAATCTTGTATCCTGCCACATTACTGAAGGTGTTTATCAGCTGTAGGAGTTCCCTGATTGAATTTTTGGGGTCACTTATGTAGACTATCATATCAACTGCTAATAGCAAAAGTTTGACTTCATCCTTTCCAATTTATATCCCCTTGATCTCCTTCTGTTGTCTTATTGCTCTAGCTAGAACTTTGAGTACTATATTGAATAAATATGGGGAGAGCAGACAGCCTTGTCTTGTTCCTGATTTTAGTGGAATTGTTTTGAGTTTCTCTCCATTTAATGTGATGTTGATTGTTGGCTTGCTGTAAATTGCCTTTATTATGTTTAGGTGTTCCTTGTATTCCTGATCTCTCCGGGACCTTTATCATGAAGAGGTATTGAATTCTATCAAAGGATTTTTCAGCATCTAATGAGATGAACATGTGTTTTTTTTTTCTTTCAGTTTGTTTACATGTTTCATATGTTGAACCATCCCTGCATCTCTGGAATGAAGCCTATTTGATCACGATGGATGATTTTCTTGATATGTTCGTGGATTCAGTTTGCCAGTATTTTATTGACTATTTTTGCATCAATGTTCATGAGGGAGATTGGTCTATAATTCTCTTTCTTTGTTGCACCTTTGTGTGGTTTGTGTATCAGGGTAACTGTTGCATCATAGAAAGAGTTTGGCAATCTTCCTTCTGTTTCTATTGTGTGGAACAATTTGAGGAGTATTGGTATTAGCTCTTCTTTGAAATTCTGGTAGAATTTTGCACTGAAACCCTCTGACTCTGGGCTTGTTTTGGTTGGGAGATTTATTTTTTTATTTTTTTTTTAAATTTTATTTTATTTTATTTTACAATACAATTCAGTTCTACATATCAGCCATGGATTCCTTTGTTATCTCCCCTCCCGCCCCCCTCCCCTTCCCCCCAGCCTACCCCCTATTCCTACCTCATCTAGGGCAAAACGAGGACTGAGATCAAGCTGGTAGACTCAGTCCAGGCAGGTCCAGTCCCCTCCTCCCAGGCCGAGCCAAGTGACCCTGTATAAGCCCCAGGTTTCAAACAGCCAACTCATGCAATGAGCACAGGACCTGGTCCCACTGCCTGGATGTCTCCCAAACAGATCAAGCCAATCGACTATCTCACCCATTCAGAGGGCCTGATCCAGTTGGGGACTCCTCAGCCATTGGTTCATAGTTCATGTGCTTCCATTTGTTTGGCTATTTGTCCCTGTGCTTTAATGACTACTTCTATTTCCATAGGAGTCATAGGTCTATTTAAATTGTTTATCTGTTTTTGATTTAATTTGGGTATATGGTACCTATCCAGAAAATTGTCCATTTCTTTTAGATTTTCCAATTTTTGTGGAGTACAGATTTTTGAAGTATGACCTGATGATTCTCTGGGTTTCCTCATTTTCTATTGTTATGTCTCCCTTTTCATTTCTAATTTTGTTAATTTGGATATTCTCTCTCTGCCTTTTAGTTAGTTTGGATAAGGGTTTGTCTATCTTTTTTATTTTCTCAAAGAACCAGCTCTTTGTTTCATTGATTCTTTGTTCTCTTTGTTTCTACTTTACTGATTTCAGCCCTCAATTTGATTATTTCCTGGCATTTACACCTTCTGGTTGATTTTGCTTCTTTTTCTTCTAGAGCTTTCAGGTGTGCTGTTAAATCACTAGTGTGAGATTTCTCCAACTTATTTATGTAGGCATTTAGAGCTATGATCTTTCCTCTTAGCACTGCTTTCATAGTGTCCCATAAGTTTGGGTATGTTGTACATTTATTTTCATTGAATTCTAAGAAGTCTTTAATTTCTTTCTTTATTTCTTCTTTGACCCATTGGTGATTCAGTTGAGCATTATTCAGTTTCTATGAGTTTTTAGGCTTTCTGTAATTTGTGTTGTTGAATTCTAACTGTAAGGCATGGTGGTCTGATAAAATATAGGAGGTTATTCCTATTTTCTTGTGTCTGTTGTGATTTGCTCTCTGGCTAGTCTGTTAGAGAAGATTCCATGGGGTGCTGAAAAGAAGGTATATTCTCTTGTGTTTGGGTGGAATGTTTTGTAGATGTCTATTAAGTCCATTTGAGTCATAACATCTGTTAGACGTCTTATTTCCTTGTTAAGTTTCTGTTTGGCAGACCTATTCATTGGTGAAAGTGGGGAGTTGAAATCTCCCACTATTAGTCTATGGATTTTGATGTGGGATCTACTCTTTAGTAATATTTCTTTTACATATGTTGGTGCCCTTGTATTTGGGGCATAATTGTTCAGAATTGAGACTTCATCTTGATGGATTTTTCCTGTGATTAATATGTAATGTCCTTTTTGATCTCTTTTGGCTAATTTTACTTTAAAGTCTATTTTGTTAGATATTAGGATAGCTATACCAGCTTGCTTCTTAAGTCCATTTAACTAGAAAGACTTTTCCCAGCCCTTTACTCTGAGGTAGTGTCTTTCTTTGAAGTTGAGATGTGTTTCTTGTATGCAGCAGAAGGATGGGTCCTGTTTACATATCCATTCTGTTAGCCTGTGTCTTTTTATAGGCAAATTGAGTCCACTGATATTAAGGGATATTAATGATCAGTGATTGTTAATTCCTGCTATTTTTTTGGTGGTAGTATTGTGTGTTTCCATTCTTTAGGATTTGTTGGTGTGAGATTATCTATTGCCTGTGTTTTCATGGGTGCATATGACTTCCTTGGGTTGGATTTTTCCTTCTAGTACTTTCTGTAGGGCTGGATTTGTGGATAGGTATTATTTAAATCTAGTTTTATTGTGGAATATTTTGTTTACTCTGTCTATGGTGATGGAGAGTTTTACTGTGTATAATAATCTGGGCTGGAATCAATGGTCTCTTAGTGTCTGCATAATGTCTGTCCAGTACCTTCTGGCTTTCAGAGTCTCCATTGAGAAGTCAGGTGTTATTTTGATGGATCTGCCTTTACTTGGCCTTTTTCCTTTGCAGCTCTTAATATTTTTTCTTTATTCTGTATGTTTAGTGGTTTGATTATTATGTGGCAAGGGGACTTCTTTTTTGGGTCCAGTTTATTTGGTGTTCTGTAAGCTTCTTGTATCCTCGTAGGCATTTCCTTCTTTAGGTTGGGAAAGTTTTCTTCTACAATTTTGTTGAATGTATTCTCTATGCCTTTGAGCTGGTATTCTTCTCCTTCTTCTATCCCTATTATATTTAGGTTTGATTTTTTCATGGTGTCCCAGATTTCCTGGATGTTTTGTGCTATGACTTTATGATGTTTTTTGGCTTTAATGTTTTCTTTGACTGACGAATCTATCTCCTCTATCATATCTTCAATGTCAGAGATTCTCCCTTCCGTCTCTTGCATTCTGTTGGTTATACTTACATCTGTAGTTCCTGTTCATTTACTCAGATTTTCTATTTCCAGCATTCCCTCATTTTGTGACTTCTTTATTGCCGCTATTTCAGTTTTTAACTCTTGAACTGTTTCTTGAACTTGTTTGATTAATTTTTCATAGTTTTCTTGACTTTCTTTAAGGAATTTATTGATTTCTTCCAATGTTTTGTTTGTCTTTTCCTCAATTTCTTTAAGGGAATTTTTCATTTCCTCTTTAAAGGCCTCTATCATCTTTTTGAAGTCATATTTAAGGTTATTTTCTTTTGCTTCTACGTTGGGATGTTCAGGTCTTCCTCATGTAGGACCACTAGGCTCTGGTGGTGCCATATTGCTCTTTATTTTGTTGAATGTACTCTTGCACTGGCATCTACTCCTTTCTTCCTCCAATCTCTACAAACAGTGTCTATGTCTCAGGGAGCCACTCTTGGTCCAATCAGCAATCTTGGTCCAATCAGAGCTTTTGGTCCAATCAGAGCTCTGGGTCCAATGAGAGCTGGTAGAGTCTATGTCTCAGGGAGCAGTTGTGGTTTCAGAGGATGGGTGGGTTTGGGGGGTAGAGTGGGGCTTGTGGGTTACAGGGAGCAATGGGGGATGGTGGTAGTCAGGCCTGCCAGCAAGAGTCCTGCCTGCTGGCCTGCAACTGGGGCTGTAATGGGTGGTGTTATGTGAGCATTGGATGTGCTCCTGGGCCTAAAGCTTAGAGACAGGGTGATTGACTAGGAGAACAGACTCACCTCTGGGTCCAGTTGGAGCTGGTAGAATCTGTGTCTCAGGGAGCAGTTGTGGTCTTGGAGCATGGGTGGATTTGGGGGGTGGAGTGGGAATTGTAGGTTACAGGGTCTGGTGAAGTGGTGGTCAGGCCTGCCTGCCGGGGTCCTGCCTGCTGGACTGTAACTGGGGCTGCAATGGGTGGGGTATGGGGGCACTAGGTGTGCCCCGGGCCCAAAGCCTAGAGGCTGGGGTGATGGACTAGGAGAACAAAGACTCACCTCTGGGTCCAGTCAGAGCTGACAGAGTTCATGTCAAGAAATTTCTTAAAGTGAGATATGAAAAGCCTTTCAATTGACTCTTCCTTTCATAAAGGAGTTCTCTGTAGTACGTGGTGCATTTGCCAGTCTTATTCCACACTAGTCATATTTTTATCAGCCCTCTCCAATCCTGACACTGCGTTATCAACAAAATGTAGACAATATTGGAAATCAAAATCCTTTGTTGTTATTTAAATAATGTTCTAGAGTGTCTTCACGAGGAACACAGCCTAGATTTTACATTTTTATCTTCTAAAATTCTGCCATGAGATGCCAACAATCCAGTGTCCTCTTCAGACTCCATTTTTAATTATAGTTCTCTTGTCATTTTTAACCACATATGCAGTTACCTTTTCTCTGTAATCCTGAAGTCTCCAATCTCACCCAGAATAGTTAAAATAAGCTTTTTCCAACCCCCTGTCTGCATTGATATTTTAAAGTCTTCTTATGAAGTACTCTTATAAAAAATTGAAGCTTTTCTTTATGTGTATTCATATGTCTGTATTAGTGTATGCCATAGTGTGGTGGTGACCCAGGGAGGCCAGAAGATGGTGTTGGATCTCTTTGGAGCTGGAATTATGATTGTTTGTGAGCTGTCCAATGTGAGTTCTGGAAACCAAACTGGGATCCTTTAGCAAAGCAGCAAATACTCTTACCTGCTGAACCCTTTCTCCTGCCTTAGAAATGTTCTTAATGATATCCAGAATAGCAAATCATTTCCAATAAAGTTCAATTTTACTAGCCCAAAGCCCTCAGGAGAATCACTCTTCCTGTTCTTGCAGGTATATCATTAAGCAAAGGAAATGCAATTCTAAATTACCTCTATGGGCTGCAGGATGGATATCTGGTCTGTTATTAGGCGTAAAGTCAATGTCACTTTCACAGTATCTCCAGCTTGAGTGACCAGTGCATTATTAGCAATCAGTGATATTTTGAAAGGTGAGATACCATTTTTCTTAAAAGTGGCTCTTAAATATTCAATGAACCATAGTAGCAACAGGTGTCTTGTATTCTAGGCTTTGTTATTCTGATTATAGAGCACTGGCAAGTACCTTCAGTATGCTTTCTAAGCGTCCTCGGGTTTTCAGAATAGTAAATGAACATGAGCTTCTAAAAACATCCAGCTTGCCCTTTGATGTTTTGAAACTAAGAATTGAAACCATTAACTTCTGCTACTTAGAACCATGAAAGCTCTTGATCAGTGGTTCTCAACCTTCCTAGTGTGGCGACCCTTTAATACAGTTCATCATGTTGTGGTGACCCCAATCGTAAAGTTATTTTTGTTGCTACTTCTAATTTTTCTACTGTTATGAATCATATTGTAATTTGTTTTGGAAATAAAGGTTTGCCAAGGGGGTCTTGATGCACAAGTTGAGAATCGCTACTCTAGTTGTCAATCTCTTCATTAGTAAGCTGCTACCCAGACACAGGAAATTTTGTTGTTTGTTTTCATCACTTCATGAGTTCCTTTGGCCAAGTCTTCTGGCTTGTCTCTGGTGTTCTTTCCATGAAAATTTGCTACATAATTTTCCTGGTCAGTTTTTATTAACTCGCCACAAACTAGTTATATGGGAAGCTGAAACTCAATTGAGAAAATGTCCTTACCAGATTGGTCTGTGGGAAAACCTGTGGGGGCATTTTCTTGATTAATGATTGATGTGAGAAGTTTCAGTCCATTTGAGTGGTGGTACTACCATGGGTAGGTGGTCCTGGGCTGCATAATAAAACAAAATAAGCAAGCCAGTAAGCAGCATTCTATGCCTCTGCTTCAGTTCCTGCCTCCAGGTTCTTGCCCTGACTTCCCCCAGTGATGGATTGTTATCTGGAAGTGTAACATGAACTGTATTACCTTTCCTCCCCAAGTTGCTTTTGGTTATAGTGTTTTATAATAGGGACAGAAACTCTGATTAAGAGAGTTATCCTACTTTTCAAGTCACTTTGTTACTTATATTACTTTCTCTAAATCTCGGGATCCACTAACTTCTCTTATCCTCAAACTTTTCTCCTATAGCTTCCATAGGTTTGGGCATTCTTAGAATCAAGGACAATTAGGGTCTTCTTTATATTGCATATTTGATAGAGGTAGTGTTTGATTATTTTGATCATGTGTATAAACCACTAAAACTTTCCACATCAATAATAAAGCATTTTTGCTTTGTTATTACTCATGAGTTAACTGGACCAAGTCTTAATTTACTCCAAGAATTTCACTTTGCCTTCATAACTTGGCTGACTGGCACAGTAAGCCTACTTTTCAGCAGGTCTTAGCTTTTGACATGCCTTTCCAGTAAGCTTAATTACTTCAAGCTTTTGAAGCAAGAGGCATGTGACTCTTATGTTCACTTGACCTTTAGAGGCTGCTGGGAGGTTAATATGCTCCTCTGAGAGTACTGGGCCATAGAAGAACAAGAGATATGGGAATGACTGGCTAAGAACATATAATTCTTGTCAGTGACTCCTACCATCTTCCATAGGCATACGTCAAGGACCATCAAAGCAATTAGAGTATTGACAATAAAATTTACCAATCACACATATTAAAGACAGAATGACTAAGGTAGTGGAGGCATTACCAAACCGTGGTACGGATACAAAGACCCGAAATAAAGCATCTATTATTGGGAAGATGCAATGATAGACTTGCTGAAGTTATCAGTTTGTAAGGCAAGCACCATCTGTGAAGTGAAACAGAGTGAAAAGAAGTAAATCAAGTTGTTTCTGTACTCGGGAAGCAAAGACTTCCAAATACTGACTTTACGTGTGTTCATTTAAGTTGTCCACCTGCTACCTGCAATCCTCTGCAAATTTTACATGGCTTTACAGCATGGGGCACATTAAATCCAGACACCACTGAAAATGCTGGACATTTCTATAGAAATGTTAAGTCCATTTGTATATAGTTTTTAAACCCCTGCAAAGGCAAATTAAATTGTTGAAAGGCATATCCATAAAATGTCAAAAATACAAAAGCCATGGAAATAATAATGATACTTCATGAATTTCAATAAAATTTTACTTTTATTTCCAACTAACATGTGAGTTTCCTGGTAACTTTATAGCTACACTTTTAAAAGGTTAATGCATACTGATAGGTTTAGCAGTAAAGTATACAGAGTACCAAATTTGAATTTGAGCTAACAGTGGGATGTTAAATTTTTTTTGAGAAATCCTTTCTAATACATTATTAATTGCTTACCTGAATTCAAATTTCACTTTATATTTTATCTGGCAACATAGTTGTGATCTTGATGAATCTATGTTAAAATCTGATGGTTAGAGATATTATTAAAAATGAGAAAGCAACCACAATAGAATCTTCTTACCTGATGAGTTACTACAATATGAAAATCATTAAAGTCAGATAATGTGCACCAAGAAAAGGCTTATTATCTACCCCATTGTCATCGAAGTATGTTAATTCGATGACCATCTGTTCCATTTCAAAAACTATACACATCAATTCCAGTGTAGCCATTCAGCAAAACTCTCCTTGAAACTGAGTGGGGAAGCTTTGCCATTCAAAAGAGACATGCTTTGGAAGTGATTAGTGATCAGAGAGGATGCCTAGCGTAAGATCTCAAGAACAATGTTTTAACATTTAAAGGCTAACAGGAGACTAGTGTGTAAAGATCCCCCCACAAAAAAGGGGGAAAGGGCATCAAAGAAAGAGGTAACATTGCACCCTAAGCATTCCCTGAAAAAATAAACCACAGTACTGGAGGAAAGTGGCTGATTTCAATAAAAGGAGGAAAAGCATCTATGACATTAGAAAAGAATACTGAGGAAATGATGTGGAATTGTTCCTAAGATATAAGAGTCAAATTCGAGAGATCCTCGTAGGCTTGTACAGTAGTAACACGTTATAAATCATTAAGTAAAATTGGACTTCATGAGTCACTTTTAAAAATAACAGTTTGAGATATCTAGACATATGTATAAATATATATATTAAATAGATGGATAATAGATGATAAACAGATGATAGACCATGATATAGATAGCAGGTAGATAGATAATAGATAGATAGATAGATAGATAGATAGATAGATAGATAGATAGAGATGGTATATGATAGATGGGTATATGATAGATGGGTATATGATAGATAGATAGATAGATAGATAGATAGATAGATAGATAGATAGATAGATAGCAATTATTTCATGCCAAAGAACCTGAAGAGGAGATAGACAGTCTAAAGAAAAATACATATGCAGTCTGGGTCCCAGGATCCCTTCTCTCCAGGAAAAGACTAATTCCCTGAATTATAGCAAAACGCTCATATGATCTAGATTTTTTTTTGTCTTATAACTTCTTATAAATTGCAAGATAGTCACAGGCAAAGGGTGGGGATTAAGGAGAAATTAGAAAATTAGACTTCTTTCTTCCTCCCCAGGTTTTGTTAAACTATAAACAAATCTATTTTTCTTTAACAATTTATTTCTGAATCAATGTCATTACCCCTCAAGGAAACATCTCCTTGCAATAGAAAGAGATTGTTATAGAAAAGTATAAGCAATCAAAATGCAGAGTTGTGGAGCCCAGTCCCAAAGGAACCCACTCCCAAATGATACCTCTACAATACAACACCTGCACCTAAGGCTCAGGGATCATTGTGAAAGAGGGATGCCCAAAGATTTCAGGAGCAAGAGGATGAGAGGATTTTTGTGAGACTGTGTACACTAGGAATGTCAGAAGCTACACCAATAGTCTCACCAGCATGACTACTTAAACACGAGCTGAACAAGGATGATGCCAAATACACAAGCTAACAAGGAAAAGCTAACATGCAAGGGTGGAGAACTGGGAAGCCGTCAGCCTTAGACAAAGAACTATAGGCAAGTAAGGAAGGTCAAAAGTGGGAGGAATAGTTTTTCCCAGAGAAGAGAAAAAATAATTAGTTATCCAGTACCAAATCCAGTACCAAATAGTTAGCATGGTTGTATTTATGTAGTTAGGAACACACACACACACACACACACACACACACACACACACACACACACACACACACGAGTAATAACAATGGTAAGAGGCCATGACATAGAGAGCAAGGATGGGTATATGGGATGGTTGAAAGAGGACAAGGAGGGAGGAAATGGTGTCATTATATTATGATCTCAAATAATAAAATAAATTTAAAAAATAGATTGTAAATCTTGGATAAAGAGAGAGATTTTAATTTAATTTAATAGAAATTCAAATTGCATACAATAATGTTAAGAATATAAACAGTAGAGCTCTTAGAGGGGAGTTAATATGTTACATAATATATTACATGTGATATATAATATATAATAATATAATATAATTGACACATATAATGTGAAAGTAAAGGAGAGTAATAATAAGTGTGGTGGTTTGAATGAGAATGGCCCCCATAGGGTCATACCTTTGAATGTTTGGTTTCCAGTTGGTAGACTAAGAAGAGCTGGGAGGAATGACCTTGCTAGAGGAGGTGTGTCACCGAAAGAGAGCTTTGAGGTTTCAAAAGCCCATGAAGGCCCCATCTAACTCTTTTTCTACCTGCTGCCTGCAGATTAGGACATAAGCTTTTAGGCACTGCTCCAGCACCATGCTCCCTGCCATGATTATAGAATAACTTTCTGAAATTGTAAGCAACCCCCCCCAGTTAAATATTTTCCTCTGTAAGTAGCCTTGGTCATGGTGTTTGAGCACAACAATGGTGACCCCAACTAAGACACTAGGGAAGGACAATTTTAAAGATGATAGGGTAGGGACATTTGAAAGGTAAAGATGGATAAAGGGTCAACCCAAACTGAACATCCATGAAAATGCCATATGAAAATCTACTAGAAACATGTGACTTTTAAAGAGGTACTCCAGTAGTTAAGAGAACTTGCTGTTTTCACAAAGGACCCCAGTTCAGTTCCCAGCACCCATATCTGGCATTTCACAAATATTTATAACTCTACCTTGTAGATTTAACCAACGGTCTTATAAAATAAGAAACACAGAGCCAATTCAGAGAAGAAAGCCAAGAGGTCAGAGCTAAGAGCCTCACCCTTCCTGATTCAGGGATCCTCTCCAGCCAAGAGAGCTCTCCGAAAGAGACCTACTTCCTGTGTGTCTGTCTTTAAAGTCTTCCTGTTCTGCCTTCTCATTGGTTGTAAACCCAAACATGTGACTGCCTCGTCACTGCCTGAATGTACCGCCCTCCAGTCCTTAAAGGCGTGCGCCACCGCCGCCATGCACTTGCTATGACTCTAATAGCTCTGACCCCCAGACAACTTTATTTATTAACATACAATTAAAATCACATTTCAGTACAAGTAAAATACCACCACATTTCCCCTTTTCTATTTTAATAAAAAGGAAAAAAAAGAAAAAGATTATAACTAACAAAAGAAAAACTATATACAAAAGTACAATGACTATATACAATATATACAAGTAATAAATGTCTAAACAATGTCTAGTCCATTTGTATTTGACAAATTCAGAGAAAATAATTTCATTATCTATCCTATTTTGTTAAGTCCAAAATGTATCTAATTCACTTTCTATCCTAATTAATCTTCAACTATAACTAACTAACCTTCAACTATAACTACCTAATCTTCAACTCCCTCAGAGACCCAAGAAGGAAATAATATTAGCTAACAAAAATAAAAACAGAAAGTGCATGCAAGCAACTTCCAAAAAATTTGTGAGTTGACAGAAACAGCCAGCTGCCTGGACAGTCACTTGAGGTTTCTCCACAGTGTTGGGGCATCATCTTCAGCCTATAGGCTTAGCATATCTGACAGACTCATCTGTGAAGTAGGATGTACACAAGGTCAACAGTTCAACCTCACATTGGGTGAGAGCAGTCCATGTACCAGAAACACCTGAATTCCACTAGTGTCATGTCATGATTCAGGATTTTAAATTCTGGAAATTGTTGTTGATTTTTTAATTCAGCTGTCCATTCTTCTTGGCTGTGTATATATGGCTTCATCTTAGCATCCCGTTCTTCTCCACATCCCTCTGTCAAATGCCAGTTTACTATTGCGAGGTGTGAGCTTAGTTACTCTTCAAGAATAACTGTTTCAGCTGCTGTTCCATTGCACATCAGAAGCCATCGGCCCACTGCCTATTCAGCTGCCTTCGAAGAAAAGGGCACTGTACCTTTTCCAAATTGTGAAGGCCACTTCAGGGATGGTGCCATATTGTCCTGGCCTCAGAAGATGCCTTTTGATAAAGCCATAACCACACTTGTTTTGGCAAGAATCAGTAGTCCTTTGTTTCATGTCCTGTCTGTCCATTTTGTCAGCAGTTGACTCAAGGATACTTTGTTGTCCAGTGGCTAACTTTTGCCACAATGAAAGTTAACTCCATACACAGTTTCTTCAATGCCCATAATTTCCCTGAAGTAGATTGGTACTGCCAGGAGCCGACATGTCTCATAATCATAACAAAAAAGAAAAATTTTCTAAGTTATTAAAACATTTTAAATGCCATATTCTGTAGATCTCTGAAGGGTTTGAAGATGACCTGTCTAAAATATATCTGCTCAATTTTTAAAACATATCTAATATGACTACAAGTTCTATTGTAATGTCTAACTACTAACTTTCATTTCTTTATATCCTAATAGTTGGTAATAATAACATTCAAGGATCAGAAAATTGCATTGTTAAATGAACGGTATAAGTACAATTAGAGATATACATATAGCATTTTCTAACAATATCAATTTCAATATATATAATTTGTATACAATATAAAACAATCCAATCCAATGTAAAGTATTTAAAACTAGTAATTGTCTTTTTCTTCTTCTTTCTTTCTCTCTTTTTTTTTTAAACAAGAACCTTAAATCTAATCTCTTTTGCTTAGCCTTTTTCCTAACCCTTGACAACAACTTGTAACCAACTCCCCTAAACAATGAAAATTATCCCAGACCCAAAACCCATTAAAAAGACCAAAAAACCACCCGCCCCACACCACCTCTTTGGGAATGTGGGCGTCGTATTCTTAAAATTGCTTCCTGCTGGGTATGGGCGAAGTTATCTTTATCCTGAAAGAAAAATTTTAGGTTAATTGTCAAATTCTAGGAAAGGTAACCATATCCTTCATTATCCAGTCTGTGTATAATGCCAAAGTTCAGGGTTTATCTCAAGTCCTTATTCAAGTAGTCTTTGAGACTGGATCATCTCAGCTAGTCATCTCAAAATTGCTCTGAGCACCTTGTAGTTCAAAGCTGATCTGTAGATGATGTTTGTCAGCTTAGTGATATTATTATTGTCCACGTGGAATTGTTGTTGTTGTGGGGCCCCAACTTCTTCCTGGAGACTTCAGTTGATGTTAGGCATGGCCGTGATTTCCTGCAGAAAACTGATAAGAGACTCGAACACAAAGACATATATATGCAGCTAATTGAAGCCTTTTTTCTAGAATTAATTAATACTCTATATGACCATTCATATCTTAACAAAGGTTAAAATGTATATATATCTATATATCTATATATATTAATCTTGTAAATTTTGATATAAAATTTATACTTTAAGAAAAGTTTTAAAGAATCAGAATAGAATCAAAGAGTTGAGATTAGTAATAGAATAGTCCCTTAGTTAATTTGGCTTTTCTCCTGTCCCATAGCAGAAGATGGCTCTTTTATTCTGGCATGATACAGGGGGTTTGCATTTTCCTTTTAACAACATGCTTGAGTTTAAAGAAGGAGAGAGCCATTCTCCAACTCTAAAGTCAGCTTTAAATTTTAATTGAACTGGGACTATTAGAAGACCAATAGTGTTAAATTTTTAGAGAAAAGCAGAAACAAACATTTAGGAAGACATAAAATTTTTTAGATAATATATACCCATACGCCGTTTCACTCTGTTTCCTGGGATAGATGATTTGTCCCTTTTCTCAGTTGTCTCATTTGTCCAGTGTTCTTCAGATTCCTTAACCTTCATTCTCCTAAAAGACAAAAACAAAAACCTTTCCCCAAGACTAATTTTGGGGATGTTCCTTTTTGGCAAGTTATTATCTGATTAAATGAAAAGACATGTGTTACTGGTATAAGTTAGTTTAAATTGGATGTTCATGCTGGTTGAAGAACTATCACCTCCTCTAATTAAGAGGTTTCGCTTGTTCAAATCGAACCTTTATCAATTTTGATGGTACCCACAACTTATCTTCTCCTGTAGAAACAAAAGCAAAACCTCGTCCCCAACGTAACACATACCCTGGTTTCCATTCTGAGGTCAGCACATCCTTAAAGTATATAGGCTGATTTAATTCTGTAGTTTTTTCTATTATCCAATGTCTCTCTGCAGCTGTTGTTCCTTTCTCATTGGCATTAAGAAAATTCAAAGTTAATAAAGCATTATGCAGTCTGTTTCTGGGAGTTTTTGTTACCTCTTTTTGTTTATTTAGCATATCCTTTAGAGTTCTGTTTGATCTTTCTACAATTGCTTGACCTGTAGGATTATGTGGTATGCCTGTAATATGCTTTATATTGTAATAAGCAAAAAACTGTTTCATTTTAACAGAGACATATGATGGAGCATTATCAGTTTTGATTTGTGCAGGTATATCCATGATGGCCATAACTTCGAGCAAATGAGTGATTACAGAATCAGCTTTTTCAGAACTCAAAGCAGTTGCCCACTGAAATCCTGAATAAGTATTGATAGTGTGGTGTACATATTTCAGTTTTCCAAATTCTGCAAAGTGAAACACGTCCATCTGCCAGATTTCATTCCTTTGAGTACCCTTTGGGTTACATCCAGCTGGTAATGGCGTTTGATTGTAGAAGGAACAAGTAGGACATTTCTTTACTATTTCTTTGGCTTGTTGCCAGGTTATGGAAAAATCCTTTTTTAAACCTTTACTATTGACATGATGTTTTTTATGAAATTCTGAGGCCTCCAGCACATTTCCTATCAATAATTTATCAATCTCATCATTGCCTTGTGCTAGAGGGCCTGGCAGACCAGTATGGGATCGAATGTGAGTTATATATAAAGGATGACTCCTTTTCCTGATTGTATCTTGTAATTGAATAAATAGTGAAGTTAATTCTGAAGCATCAGGGATAAATTCTGCAGTTTCAATATGTAATACTACTCTTTCAGCATACTGAGAGTCGGTTACTATGTTGAGAGGTTCTGAAAAATCCATTAATACCAACAGAATAGCATACAATTCTGATTTTTGAACTGAATTATAAGGACTTTGAACCACTTTACTTAAATTTTCTGATTTGTAACCTGCCTTTCCTTGTTTGTTGGCATCTGTATAAAATGTACGAACTCCAGATATGGGTTTTTCCCGTACAATTCGAGGCAAGATCCAATCAGCTCTCTTTATAAGATCAATTCTATTGCTTTTGGGATATTTGCTGTTAATTTCTCCCAAAAAATTACTGCAAGCTCTTTGCCAAGGTTCACTTTCTGTCCATAATTTTTCAATATCCTCCTTAGTTAAAGGTATGACAATTTCTGCTGGGTCTATTCCTGCTAATTGACGAAGTCTCAATTTTCCTTTCCAAATCAAGTCAGGGATTTTTTCCACATAAGTTTTTAATTTTTTATTTGGTTTATTTGGTAAAAATATCCATTCTAATATAATATCTTCCCTCTGCATTAATATTCCTGTTGGAGAATGCCTAGAAGGTAAAATAACCAAAATGCAATCCAGCTTTGGATCAATACGATCCACGTGCCCTTCATGTACTTTCTTTTCTACCAAGGCCAATTCTTTCTCAGCTTCAGGTGATAATTCTCTTGGACTATTTAAGTCCTTGTCACCTTCTAAGGTTTTGAACAAATTATGCAGTTCATCATTTTTTACCCCAACAATAGTTCTTAGATGAGAAATATCTCCAAATAATCTTTGAAAGTCATTAAGAGTCTGTAGTCTATCTCTCCTAATTTGCACCTTTTGGGGTCTAATTTTTTGTAGCTCTATTTTATATCCTAAATAATTAATAGAATCTCCTCTTTGTATCTTTTCAGGAGCAATTTGTAATCCCCAGCAAGGCAAAATTTTCTTTACTTCTTCAAACATTCTTTCTAAAGTATCTGCATTTGAGTCAGCTAGTAAAATATCATCCATATAATGATAAATTATAGATTTAGGAAATTTTTTACGTATCACTTCCAATGGCTGTTGTACAAAATATTGGCACAGAGTTGGGCTATTCAACATTCCCTGTGGGAGGACTCTCCATTGAAATCTTTTAACTGGTTGAGAATTATTGTAAGTAGGCACTGTGAAAGCAAATCTTTCTCTGTCTTTTTCTTGTAAGGGTATTGAAAAGAAACAGTGTTTTAAATCAATAACTATGAGAGGCCATCCTTTTGGTAACAGAGTAGGCAAAGGAATTTCAGATTGTAGAGAGCCCATTGGCTGAATTACTTTGTTAATTGCTCTAAGGTCTGTTACCATTCTCCATTTACCAGATTTCTTCTTAATAACAAATACAGGAGAATTCCAAGGGCTGGTTGATTCTTCAATATGCTGAGCATTTAACTGTTCTTCTACCAGCTCTTCTAAAGCCTGGAGTTTCTCTGTTGTTAAAGGCCATTGCTGGACCCATACAGGCTTGTCTGTTAACCATTTTAAAGGCAGAGCTGTTGATGTCTTTGGAAGATCATCAGTTGTTGTGCCCTGTTCTTGTATAATATGGATGGCTGGTGACCACTCAGAATAATGCCTTCTAATATTTCTCTCAGAAACATGTGCTAGTTTATGATTTGTTTCTGAGATTGGAGGGATGTTAATCTGAGTATTCCATTGTTGTAACAAGTCTCGACCCCACAGGTTCATAGCTATGTTAGCCACATATGGTTTTAATTTTGCTCTCTGTCCTTCTGGACCTATACATTCGAGCCATCTTGCACTCTGTTTCACCTGAGATAATGTCCCAATTCCTAACAGTTGAATGTTTACCTCCTGAAGAGGCCAAGTTGGATGCCAAAATTCTGGTGCAATTATGGTAACGTCCGCACCTGTGTCTACCAGACCAGACAACAAAACACCAGTTATTTTTATCGATAATTTTGGTCTTTGTTCATTAATAGAAGTTTGCCAAAAAATTTTCTTTATGTTTTCTCCTGAATTTTCTATTCTCTCTGTTTCATCATCCTGACCAGCATGACTTATTCCAATAGGCATTTGGTTATTTAATTGCTCTGAGTTGGGGTTTCCTCTACGATTGCAGGAAAGGTTTGAACTGGATTTGCTATTGGGGCCTGCATGAGGCCCCTCTGGGAGTTTCCCGAAGACTGAGGCAAAGGATTACCCTGTCTGTCCCTTGTTGATCTACACTCGTTGGTCCAGTGTTTTCTCTTACCACACCTTCTGCATACTCCAGAAGGAAGGGGCAGTCTGTTGCCATTGTTCCTTGAAGAAACATTGTTTCTAGGAATGACCTGTTTACAGTCCCTTTTCAAATGTCCTTGCTTTCCACATCCAAAACATCTAACATTCCTCAAACCTCTTGAAATTGCTTTTCCTACCCACGTATCATCATGCTCATGAGCTTCAACATTAACCGTGTCTCTAATCCAATCTTCCAAAGGTGCAGATCTTGCCTTTAACGGCCTGATTATTGTTTTGCATGCTGCATTCGCATTCTCAAAGGCCAAAGATTCAATTATTATCTTACTAGCTTCTGAATCCGGGACCATTCTCTTTACTGCTGAAGCCAGTCTTTGTAAAAAATCTGTGAAAGATTCTTTTGGGCCTTGTACAACCTTTGTAAATGACTCAGTTTTTTTCCTGGTTCCTCAACTCTGTCCCATGCATTCAAGGCTGCTGTTCGACATAAAATTAGGGTTTGGACATCATATAAACATTGTGCTTGTGCTGAAGCATATTGACCTTCTCCAATAAGCTGATCCTGGCAGACTTGTATTCCTTTATCCCTCCACTGTTTTTCTATGTTTTTAGCTTCATCCTTGAACCAAGTTAGCCACTGAAGCCTTTGACTGGGTTCAAGAACAGCTTGTGCCAGCTCCCGCCAATCCTGTGGTACAGTCCTATTATATGTTGACCAAGAGTTTAACATTTGCTTTACATATGGGGAATGCATGCCATAAGATACTATTGCCTCCTTAAACCTTTGTAAATCTAACATTTCAATTGGAGCCCAAATATTTTGTGTAGTCATTTGATCAGGCAACTGCTGTACGGTTACTGGACAAACTAAGGGTGACTGTGTGAACACAGGCTTTCTTTCTGTAACCCTATGATCCAATCTTGAAGCAACTTCACTGTTCGTTTCTTCTGTCTGAGTTTTTACAGGTTTATCAAGTTTTTCTAAAGCTGTCATCCTGGCACTTAAATTGACTATCTTTTTAAATAGTAAAATGAGAATAAGCATAGTAATAAAATGCATAATTCGGTCAACATTAATCTTCTCATATAGCTGTTCCATTGTCAGACTGTCTAAAATTGCAAACAAAGCCCAATTTTCTTCCAATGGACACAGAAAACCCATTTTTTTTAAATGTGGAAAAAATTTCTCTTTTAAATAGTTTCCTTTAAAATATTCGATATGTTAAGTGACTTACCAAGTCCTCGTAGAACAGTACCAATCCGAGGGAATTTCAAAACAGCCTTCTAGTGTCCGAGGTGTGAATCCAGAGAGAGAGAGAGAGAGAGAGAGAGAGAGAGAGAGAGAGAGAGAGAGAGAGAGAACACGCAAGAACCGTAGCCACAAGTTCTGCCTAAGAGCTTGAATCCAGCCACGTGTTCCCACTTGAGCCTAGTCAAGCCTTGGCTCTGGCTACCTTAAGCTCCAACCACGTGCATTGGCTTTACAGGCAGGGGCCCTGTTCAGCAGGGCAGGCCTGAATTGTCTGTAGCACCGGCTTTAAGCAAGTAGCTCAAAGTTAGTCCAGCCTGAGGCCAAGCCGACCTGGGCCCGGGCTAGGGAGCCGGCCGCCCTGGTGGAAAACGGGACCTGCCGGCCGCCCTGGCGGGAGACCGGACCTGCCGGCCGCCCTGGCGGGAAACCGGACCTGCTGCCAAGCCAAGGTAAGCATTTTTTAATGGATTCTTGTCACGTTGGGCGCCAAATGTAGATGTAACCAACGGTCTTATAAAATAAGAAACACAGAGCCAATTCAGAGAAGAAAGCCAAGAGGTCAGAGCTAAGAGCCTCACCCTTCCTGATTCAGGGATCCTCTCCAGCCAAGAGAGCTCTCCGAAAGAGACCTACTTCCTGTGTGTGTCTTTATATAGTCTAGCTGTTCTGCCTTCTCATTGGTTGTAAACCCAAACATGTGACTGCCTCGTCACTGCCTGAATGTACCGCCCTCCAGGTCCTTAAAGGCGTGCGCCACCACCGCCATGCACTTGCTATGACTCTAATAGCTCTGACCCCCAGACAACTTTATTTATTAACATACAATTAAAATCACATTTCAGTACAAGTAAAATACCACCACACTACCTCCAGGGGACCTGATGCTCTCTCTGGTCTCCACAGAAACTGCACACACACACACACACACACACACACACACACACACACACACACGCACACACAGGCACACACACACACACACGTGAGTGTGTACACACACATACATTAGAAAATAATAACTTGAAAAGGGAGCTTTAGCAGAGTTTCACATAAGATATGTTTTTAAATTCAAATCGCAGGACTCAGGGTAGGATGCCACCTTATGAATTGTTTTCCAGAGAGACTCTAATATTGAAGATATTCCATGTTTTGGGATGAACAGAGAGAAATCAAGCTGGATCTGATTTGGAAGCTTCTTCCCTGTTCGCAACCATTCAGTGCTGAAAAAGGACATGCAAGGTAGGAGAAAAGTCATCAATAGTCTCACTCAGCTGTGGATCTTTCCTGCTACAACACAAAACAGACAGTCACAGCATAACCACTGATGCAATAGTCGTACAAATGTTCAAGGAGTAACAAACCGACTCCCAGTTAGATCCCAGTCCTGCTCCATGGAGGGGAAAACAAGCCTGGTATTATAGACTTGGTCAAAAGCCTATGACTAGGGAGGTCACAGGCCCTGTGGGACAATCTACTACTAACATTTTGCTAAATGATATATAGTTAAACCGCTGACTATATATTTGTGTTTATAGCCAGAGCCTCTCTTAGTTTTGGTCAGGGAAGCTTTTGACGGCAGTGGATGATGGCTAAAGCAGGGACTCATAACTGGCCAAAGTGTTGAAATAAGGGACTAACTGAGTGATTGGCTCCAAAGGAGACGTCCATTTCACATCTAAGACCCAGGGAGCATCACTGAAGATGCAGAGGAAGAACTGTGTGAGTCAGAGGATGGGGAAGAGTGCTGTAGCACCATCTTCTGGATATGACCCAGCCACTGAGACCAGGAGCACATAGCAGCTGTGACGACTTGCATAAGACTTGCACCCAAATAAATATAACATAAACACAACATAAAATACTACATTATATATATATGTATATATATATATATATATATACATATATATATATATATGAAACACAACATAATATACTATAAACACAGAAACAGGACAGGAGTCTCAGAAAGGAGTTAGCTAGGAAGAGTGATTTAGTGGGACTGGGAAGGTTATGGGAGAGGGAACTTAAGAATGAATGTGATCACAGTGCCCTATATGCAAGTATGAAATTGTTAAAAATAAAAATAAACAACGAACCCCCTAAAGCCCACAAAGGCACATTTAAAAATCCAATATGAGATCAAAGTCTGAAAAGTTATGTAGAAGTCATATTTAGTTACAGGAGAAATTGCTGTCTATTAAACAGATTATCAATGTTTAATAAAATATGATTGAATTAGTACAAAAAAAAGGAACCTCTCCACAAATTGCTTATGAGAGTTGATCTTTACAATTTGTAGATTTTACACTTTGGAATCCTCTTACCTTTTAAAATTTGTTTGTGGCCTGCAAATCAGTGTCTGTGGCTATTGAACTATTTCATGGATATATACAAAGCTGAGAGAAGACTTAGTTACCTGATAGATATGTTCTCAGCTGATGCAGAACAAAATGATGTTTGGCTTTCTTATTTCAGCTCTGCTACATTAAGCACATGTTCCTTTATGATTTTAATAACTAGTTTCTGTATTTTGTGAGTTTTGCTTATGTTTTATTGTTTGAAATGTGCCTAAAACAACACTAATGAAACCCTTTGTAAAGTTTCTAAGCATAAGAAGGCTGTAAGTATACATGCTAGATAAGCACCCCACAGGCTTGAATTTCAATGTCATTAGCTCTAAATTAATGCTAGTGAATTGGTAGAGCATGCTAGATAAGAACTCCTTAAACAAACAAAGACAATCATAAAACCAAGTTCTGAATTTATTGATCATCTGAGATGTTGTAATCAATTTAAATTGTATTAAGGATAGAGGTCATGTTTACAACTAAAGGTATTGTAGTGTGTTTTCATATCAGGTAGGATCTTTGACACCAACCAGGGAATCAGATCAGTGTCTTGCTCAGCCATTATCAGAGGAACTTCCTCCTGCAGTAGAAGGGAACAAACACAGAGACCCACAATGGGACAATGTGTAGAGAGTGAGACACCTTAGAACACTCAGTCCTAAATGGGATGTCTTTTTAAATCCCTCCCCTCAGGGCTCAAGGAACCCTCCATAAAAGAGGAGGTAGAAAGAGTGTAAGAACTAGAGGGGATGGAAGACACCGAGGAAACAAGGCCTTCTAAACACAGCACAACCAACACGCATATGATCTCACAGAAACTGTGGCTGCTTGTAATGGCCTCTATAGGTTTGGGCCAGATGTAGTCCCAGTGCTGAGAGGGGAAATGGACATAAGCTCCCATCCCTTGCCCAGAAGCTGTCTTCAGTTGGTAACTTCTAGTAAATGAAAAGTTAGTTTTTTCCAAGGGAGTATCATTGGGTTTACAAAACACTCTTAAGGGCACGCCCCATGCCCAGCAGTAGATGGCCAACACAAAACAAACTAAATGAGATATCAGGGCATTTTTTTAAATTACCTTTCAAGTCTTTTGTACGTATATTATGGTTTCTGGTTTGTGTTTTTATAGGATTTCTGCATGTGTTAACATGTGTGTCTCTGTGTCTATATGTATTTCTTGTGTTTTTTCTTTGACTCTTTCATTTGTTTGTTATGTCTTATTCCAGTTTGCTTGGTTTTGTTTTATATTGTTTTATTTTATTATTATTCTTTAGATACCGTTTTTTTTCTAACAAGGAGGTAGAGGTTTGAATGGAGAGGAGGGGAGGTGGGGATAATCTTTGATGAGTTGTGAGAGGAAAAATAATAATCAGAACATACTGCATGAAAAAAATGTATTTAAAAAAGAAAGAGAATTTTCATTAATGTTGTACATGAAAATACAGTCATTATGATTATATCGCATTTTCTTTTTAATTTCCCCCTCCAAGATGGATTTCCTGTGAACATGTCTTTTCTCCTCTTTTTGGCTCCTATCTTGGCAGGGATGGAGGGCACCCTGGGTCTTTCTCTACCTGGGTTACGTATTCTAAGTGCCTTTGGGAACTCTACATTTGGCTGTTTCATCTTCATCCCATAATTCCCCCCATCTATAATTTCCCCTTAACAGTTTGAGAAGAAAACTAGTATGGCATATTTTAAGATGTTTGGATATACACTTTCCCCCCATGAATTAGAAATTATATAACTAAGCCTTCTACTCTTCCAAGAAGTTGATACAAGAGTCACAAATATTCTGATATTCTGAGCTACAGAAAGAAATGGGGTACAAGCAAGTGGAAAATCTGAGTATTTTTCTGTTACTATACATTAACAAGTTACTTGACTATTATATCTGTTAATTCTTTGACTTTCTGGAGCCTGAGCCCTGTGCCTCACAAGTCACAGCTTCCTCCTGTGTATACTCGGGGGCGGGGAAGGGGTATAACAAATACCCCCCTTTGGACAAATGCCCATGACAATTTAGAACCTCAGAATCAATCCGATAGAAAGAGAATGAATTTACTTTAGATTACCTTAGAGTGATATCTATCATTAGAAGAAGCACTTTTAAATTTTTACTATAGGACTGTATTTAACATGCAGTTCTACAAGAAGTTGTCATATGTATATATATTTATATATGTATATATATATATATTACATCTCCAGAATTGTTAAAATCACAACAAAATATAGACATGATAGGACATCCTTTATTATCATCCTTTTGCGATATGTGACTACTAACACTTGAGAAATCACTTAAAAAACTTCACATACGAGGGACAAAACAGATACTTAAAAAATATTCAAATAGACCCCCCACCCCCCAAAAAAGTCACAAAATAATGACACTTAGATCTGTTTGCTATGGAAATTGGAGCAGTGTCTTAGTGCTGGGGTCACTTTGGAGAGTGATCTGAAAAAATATGGTGTACATTGTAATTCTTTCTAATTAAAAATGAGGAAAACCCTTAGGTGGGAGCCACAGTAAGCAGCCTGGAGATTTTTTCCCAAGCCTAACAAAAGAGAGAAGGACTTGCACTGCTTGTGCCTGCCAACCTTGCATTGTTCAAAGGATCAAAATAAAGAGGCTGGAGGGTCAAGGGTGAGGGGCTCATATTTCCTCTCTACATGGCCCTGTCTCAGGCTGGGGTGTTCCTGTCGCCTGTTTCTGAAAGTCTCTCAATACAAGACTCCTCTATCCCTTTTGGGAGAGTCTCATGTAGACGGTGCTGGTGATTAATGTAAAGGACTTGCAGGAGACCTTCCTTCTTCAAATGTTTTGGACAAAAGGGTCTCTGGCAGGAACAGTTCAGACAAATACCTGCAGACTTAACTGTTTAGAGAATATAGTGGGGGAAAAAAACCGTGTTTTCTGCCCACTCCACCTTTCCTCTAACACATCGGACTTGAAAAATGGGAGTCTGTCTTCCATTCTTGTTACAGGGTAGCACCAGAATACACACTGAATGCTCACTTTTTTTTTTTTTTTGATGTACAGTAGTTGATGTCTGTCTTATTTTAGAATTTCAAAGTAGACTGACCCTAGAATTGAAGTTTGAAGTTTTATTTCATCACAAAAGAAAAAGAATGATGATCACATTCTTGCACATAACATTTAAACATACAAAATAAGTTTGATCTAAATGTTACCAATTACAATACAAATTATCATTTTTTTCTTGAAACACTAGAAATGACTGAGTAAAAAGCACCCAAATACATATTTCCAAGTTTACCATCATCGTGTTTTCACTGACTGCCTTGCTAGAATTCTCAGGAGATTATTAAAGATATTAATGAAAATCCAAAAGTGCTATAAAAAGATTCTTTTCTGAGTACATACATCTCAGTGAAATTAAGTAGGCTGTGGTTGTTATTTCTTCCAGTGATTTGGGGCAGTGAAATAAGACCTAGGCCCCAGTTTTAAGCACTATCAGGGGTCCAATTTCTGGAAACCCTAATGCCTAATGCCTAACCCATAGCTGTACTGATTAAGGCAGTGGCTCGCCGATTCCACACTGCTTCCACTAATGAGCCTACAGAAAACTAGGAATTATCAGTTAAGGCTGCTCCTAAGCTGCCCCCCGCCCACCCCCCACAGTAGATCAGCTACAGGACTTTTCTCTCCAGCCTGTAGTTCAGTGCAGCATCCCTCTAAACAGCCGGCTTCTAGTTAACAGACATTTGTTGTAGAGAAAAAAGAGAAATGAAAAGAGGTCATTTTAAATGGTACACTCTGTCAAATGTCATCTCTTCACTGTGTGTACACAGAAATTTCTACAAATAATACTTCAAATAATTGATTTTTTTCATGTCCTTTCATTTTCTGTGTTTCTTGGCTTTCCAAAGTAGAACAGTTCAAGTGCCCTCACCCTTGAAATGCAAACCACAACTATGAAACGAGGCTACCAATGCTGATCAAACTGAAGAAAATTCGAGAAAAAAACAGAATTCTAATGAAATTCATGAAGGGAAGTAGTAGCAAATCAGTCACACACATTATCAAATAGAAATACATCAAAAATATAAAAAAAATGATAGATATATTTGGGGAACTACAATAGCAAGTCCTTTTGATTATTTTCAAGGATCGTTACCTAATTTAAAGTTCCAACACATGATTCTTTTTCTCTTCCAAAACAGTTCTTGGGGTACATCTGGGCAAGTGCTCCTCTGCCCTTCAAACTTCTCTACCACTCACTCCTTTTGGTTTTCATTTTTCCCAACTTCTGCCTCTCTTTCTATTTGAGGCTGAGTGTTGGTTGTCAGGTGGCATGGTGGGTAGACACCCGGAAGTTCCTGAAGCCTGGAAGCAAACTTCCAGGGCATTGATGTGAAACATGCTCCCTTTTATCAGCTGTGCGCATTCGGGCAGCTGTGGACCTCCTGTGCACTGCATTCATCACGCACAGCATAGAGATCACAATAGTACACACACTGTAGGCTTAATTAGAGTGTTGCCTTACTAATTTAGGTGGAGTGCTTAGTTACTAATTTAGGTGGAGTGCTTAGGACATTATAGCCAGAGCCCTGTGTATGCATGCACTCGCCTTACAGGCTCCTTGAAGACAGACAAGATATCTTCTTTTCTTTTTAAAACATCCTTGAGCCAGGAGGTGGTGGCATATGCCTTTAATCCCAGTACTTGGGAGGGAGAGGCAAGCTGATTTCTGTGAGTTCAAGGCCAGCCTGGTCTACAGAGTGAATTCCAGGACAGGCTCCAAAGCTACACAAAGAAACCCTGTCGGGAAAAACCAAAACCAAAATAAAACAAAAAAAAATCCTTGATTTCTTTATTCGGTGTACAGCACCAATAGCCCTGAGTGGATACTGAAAGAAGGAAATGATTTAATATATTGTTGTGATTAGAGATTTTGCTGTTTGATACTAGTTGAGCATATTTTTGCTCTACTCCATTTTTACTTTAAGTTTCTCTGTGACTGTCATTTAGAGAGAGTTCAGCAATGGGTCTGCATCTGGAACTCTAGCAGCAGAAGGATTTTTTTTTAAGTTAGTGAGTTTATTTGTTAATGTGCATCCTCTCCCTTCACGGATATCACATTACATTTTTTGGGGGGCAGGAAACACTATTTTTTCACAAATATTTATTTAAAAATAAGTAAGTTCAGTGCCTGTGTTGTAAATCAGTATGCCATTGTTCAGAAGCAAGCTATCTTAGCTACCAAGCCTGAGTTGAATTATGCAGCTCCTTGAAACCGTTGAGTTTTGTTTGTTTGTTTGTTTTGTTTTTTCCTGAATGTTGGATGAAATGGAAGAAAACCTGAGAGGCAAAAACGACCATTATCATGTTCTTGGCAACTAAGACGGTATGGGAATGAATATGGGACAGAAAAGGGAAGAAATTGTCTTTAAAATAGTATTCCACTTCCCAAAATCTTGTACTTATTACACACACACAAACACACACACACACACACACACACACACACACACACACACACACACACACACACACGTGCGCTAACATAGGCACATGCACAGAACAAGGAAAGGAATAACAAGGAATTTACCCAGTCAATGTATCCCACTTTTAGCTTGCATTTGGAGCTCGGGGAACTCCTTGCAATAGGGGGAAGAGAGATTGTAGGAGTAAGAGGGGATGCGGACATCAGGAGAATATGTCCCACTGTATCAACCAAGCAGGGCTCACGTAGACTCCGAGGCTGAAGATGCAAGCACGGGGCCTTCTTTTCATTGCACAAGATTGGCTATCAGCAACTGGCCACTGGAGCTGATGAGTGAGTACATATCTTCTCCTCTAAGGTGTGTATCAGTAAAATTCCTAATTTCATTTATTAATGACCATGTCAAGAATTAGAGAAAACTATTTTATCTATTTGTATAAAATTTGACTTATTTAGGGTGTAAACAATATGCGTTTTCTAAACTCTTAGACTGGCTTTTCAGCTTTGCAAATATTTTAGCCTGCTTACTCCTTTCCTGGTCTGTCATTAGCATTGCTGTGTCTTATTAGAAAGAGGGGCTTTGTCCTCAGGAATCACAAGGTAATATCATCTGGCACTATGGTGTCCTTACCATACGTAGAGGAGATAAAAATATGTTAGTTAAACTTTGTAGAATTTTTAAATTAAATTGATTTATTTATTTTACATCCTGACCAGAATTTCCCCTCCCTCCTCTCCCATTTCTTTCCCCAACTGCCCCTCTATACTCCCCCCGCCCAATCCACTCCTCCTCTGTTTCTGTTCAGAAAGGGACAGCCTTCCCATGTATCAACGAAGCATGTTATACCAAGCTGTGGTAAGACTAAGCACCCCCCCCCCCCCACTCCTGCACCGCCTTGTATTAATGCTGGGCAAGGCAATCCACTGTGAGAAATCGGTTCCCAAGAGCCAGGCAAAGCATTAGGGACAGCCCCTGCTCCCATTGTTAGGAGTCCCACAAGCAGACCAAGCTACACAACTGTCACATATATGTAGAGTTCGTAGATCAGACCCGTGTAGCCTCGCTGATTGTTACTTCAAACTCTGTGAGATCCTATGAGCCAGGTTAGTTGTTTCTGTGGATTTTCTTATGATGTTTTAACCCTTTGGCTCCTACAAACCTTCTTCCCTCTCTTCAGCAGGATTTCCCGAGCTTGGCCTAATGTTTGGCTATGGGTCTCTGAATCTGTTTCCACCAGTTAGTTACTGGATGAAAGCTGTCTGATGACAATTGGGGTAGTCACCAATCTGATCATAGGAGATGACCAGTTAATGCTACATATCCATTATTGTTAGGAGTATGGAATTTTAAATTCAGCCTTCTTTTCCCTCCTGCCTGTCTCAAATCTTATACATTGATTTTCAGGTTAAGTTAGCATATTTTTTATCTTTGTTGGATTAATTAAAGTAGTATGTTTTTCAGATCAAGCTGAGAGGTTATTTATGATGGTTTTATCTTTTTCCCATAAAGTATGCCGTATTTTATTTCCTATCATTTAATATGACCAAAACCAGCATACGTTCCAAGCAGACAATAGGTTATGTAACACATTTCAACTGTCTTTTGTTTATAGGCACAAAAAATTAGTAACTTTGGTCTATGCCATAGGACTTAGAGAGCATTGTCAAAAGTTTTAGGGAGTTAATAAGACCAAAATTAAGGAAGTCTTACCAAATCAACTGGTCCCTGAATCCTTATTTCAGTATTTAAAAAATAACAACATTGAAACAGATGCAGCTACTAACCCTCCACAATGAAGTAGCAAGGGGCTCTTCTTGAGACCTGAGCTCCCTTGACTTCCTTGAAACTCTGTAATTGAAACTGAAGGAAAGATGGACTTGTGACTGAAGTACTTTATGTGACATAAAGCACCATGCATAAAGGACCCCAGCTATGAAATAAACCTGAAAACCACAGTTTTGATGAAGACTCCAATAATATGTCTGTTTGTTAAACTGTAGTCTGTAGGCTGATGTCTCCAATGAGACCTCATGTAGTGCAGTCATAAATCAACATGCTTCTGGAAACATTTTTAAGGTTCAGGTATGTTAAAATCACTGCCATGTCCTTCAACTTCACTGAAATTAGAAACAAAACCTATTTTATACCTTCTTGACATAGTTGAAAAGTACTCAGAAATTCAGTGATTTTTGAAAATAATAAAATTTTGTAGTCTAAGTGCCATCTAGTTCTTTAGTCAGTATTTGATTGGTTACTTAACTATTTCCTCTCATGCTAACTGAAATTATTTTCTTAATTCAACCAAGTCACCTTAATGCAGTTGTCTGGTTTTTGAGTCTTTCAGTCAGGTGTGGAGCTAAGTTTCTTGGTTGTCAGAATGAGCACCATATTGTCGCCATAAATAACAATGCACTGGGAAGCATGCATGTTACAAACATAAAAGTATGATACAAAAGACAGTTTCAAACATATGTTGTTTCATTTCTGTTCAAATAGTCTGGATATCCTGTTAAGATGCTCCAACTTCCTGTGATAGAGATTGAAATCATTTTTCTAAAAAAATGTGTCCCTCTTGGTTATTTAATGTAGCAGAACAATAGCAAAACAAAATACCAGTGGAATATTTGATAATTTTTTATTGAGGAAACAGGGAAGTTAGGATGAAATATAGTACTCTTCAAGTTAACAGGAAAATACACTTTCAGCTTTCAAACCCGCCTAAAGATCTTCTACCATTTATCAAAAAAAAAAAAAATCTTCAATTTTCAAAAGCCTTCTAAAGACCTCCTGGGACTGTAAACAAAGGCTATATTGTATCCTTGGCTGAAGCTTGTTAAGTGGCTCATGAATAACACTAAATGCATCCTTCCCATAAATCTCATTGATGTAGGACTCCTGTTACCAGCCACAGACTTCACTGGCATCCATCATAAACTAGGAGATGGGAGATTTGCAACCTGCATCTCAATAACCAATCCCAACATAGTCTCCATGTGATTCTCTAACACTGCAAGTCAGGGATGGAGAAACGCTGGCACTTTTTTTTTATTTTTATTGCAATGAGTTGGACACACATTTAATGTACTTTGGGAAGTAACCAGGACTTACATTTGCAGCACTTCATTCAAATAAACTGAAAAGAATGAGACCATGGAAGTTATTGCAGAGATTATATTCTCTAGTTCTCTCTAAAAAAATTTTCTCTAATTTTTAACAATAATTTTTATTTTTTGAAGTTACAATACAATTACATGGATTCTCCCTTTCCTTTCTCCAGCCCCTCCAGGCACCCTCTTATCTCTCACAGATTCATAGCTTCTTTTACTTTGTGTGTGTGTGTGTGTGTGTGTGTGTGTGTGTTCCAAAATATATGCAATAGGCCCATTCCAGATAATGTTTGTTACCTCTGTGCATATGATCTCAGATCTGACTACTTGGTATTGTAACCTCTTCCCTGGAGAAGACCATTTTCCCCCACTCTCAGTATTCCCCAGTTGTCCGTAGTTATTTGACTAGGAAATCACAAATGATGTCCTTAAATGTCTACTTCAACAGACAACAATTTGAAGGTGTCCCTTCTAATGAATTTTTAGATCTTAAATTATTAATGCTTTATATGTGCTAAACAGATCAGGCCCTCTGGATAAGTGAGACAGTTGATTAGCTTGATCTGTTTGGGAGGCATCCAGGCAGTGGGACCGGGACCTGTCCTCAGTGCATGTGCTAGCTGTTTGGAACCTGGGGCTTATACAGGGACACTTGGCTCAGCCTGGGAGGAGGGGATTGGACCTGCCTGGACTGAGTCTACCAAGTTGAACTCAATTCTCAGGGGAGTCTTTGCCATAGAGGAGGTGGGAATGGGGGGTGGGTTGGGGGGTAGGTGGGGGAGGGGGGCGGGAGGGGGGAGAACAAGGGAATCCGTGGCTGATATGTAAAATTAAATTAAATTATAAAATAAAATTTAAAAAAAGAGATGAATGGCAAACAATACTGAAATCTCTCAATGATATTTTCAGAGAGAGGAAAATGGAGACATTACTTACAAAAGCCCCTCTGTGATTATCAAACCTATGTGATAGGTTCACTGACACTTGCATGAAATATTGCTCATGTCTCCTTGAAACAGTTTATCATGTAATCTACAGTTGTATGAAGGAAATTTGTTAATATCTCAAACTTTTAATTTTCAAACTAAGATTGAGCAACATATGAAGTCAGAGGAAGGAATAAAAGACCATCACTGCTTTTCATCCACTGTCCTGTGATTTAGATCTAGTGTGGAAACTTTTTCACAAGAAAGTAGTACTTCAATTCCATCCTTACTTTTTCCAAGAACTGTGGATAAAGCTGAAACTACTTTGAAGTATGTTAATGTTTGTATACACAATGGGGCTCACTGAATGAATCTTCCCCGGTGGTTTCCCTTCTCCCCCAGATCCTCTCTTCCTCCTTTCCCTTCAGAAAAGGGCAGGCCTCCCAGAGATATCAACCAAACATGGCCTATCAGGTTACAATAAGACTAGGGTCAAGTGTCCACAGCAGTAATGGGTGGAGTTGGCTGGGCTAGGCAGATTTTTGTGTGGCAGTTTAGGTTCTCTGCCTGAGCATGGGAGGTAAGGGATCTCAGAGGTACTGAACGGGATTTCACTACCTGAAAACAGGATGATGGATAGAGTTGGGTGGTGGGTTGCTAGTGTTAGTCTTGTGCCTAGGAGAAGAGTGGTTTATGTGGAGGGGATATGTGGAGTTGTTATTGGTGGGTAGACTTGGTATTGGGAATCTCAGCTCCCTGCTTGGAAATGTGGGGCCAAGTGTGCTCCATGGGGTAGATGGGGTTGGTGGCCCTAATTGAGCCTTTTTATCTGAAAAAGAAGTGCTGTAAGGGCACATGTGGAACACGTGGTAAATAGACTGGCTTTCTTTTTTCTTTTGAGACAGCTGGAGTTGTATATGCATATAATTTTTATAATTTTTTGAGATTATATTATAGTTACGTCATTTCCCCTTTCTTCTCCCCTCATTTAAATGCTCCCATGTACCCCCTCTCCTTTCTCTCTTTTAAATTCATGGCCTATTTTTCTTTAATTGTAGTTATATATGTATACACACACACACACACACACACACACACACACACATATACAGTATAAGGTTTCTTGTAGATACATGTGATATATGTTCTCAGGGCTGACCATATAGTATTGGATAACCAATTGGTGTGCTCTTCCCTAGGGAGGACTATTTCCTCTACTCTCTGCATTACTTAGTTGCCTGTAATTCTTTGTCAAGAGTTGAGGCCCCAAGAGCTTTCCCTAGTCCATCTTAGCATGTCTATTGGTCTTGTCCTTGTTTAGCTCATTTTAGGCAGCCATGTTGGTGAGACTTCATGCCTGTAGCTTCTGACATCTAGGGGTCATAACCTCACAATAAACTTCTTGTTCTGGCTCTTACAATCTTTCCTCCCACTCTTCTTCAATGATCCCTGATCCTTAGGTGCAGGAGTTGTATTATAGATGTATCAGTTGGGACTAGGATACACAATTCCACATTCTGACTGGTTGTGGTTTTCTGTAATGACCTCTGTCAGTTGTAAAGATTAGTTTCCTTAATGGAGGGTAAGGACTGTCTTATTTGTGGGTATTAAGATAATCTTTTAGAATGCAGTTAGAGATTATGCTGGTTTAGCAAAGTGGCAGTTGTAGGTTCTCTACCAAGATCCATGACTTCACTAGCCTTGGGTAGTTGGCTAGGTCCCCAGTACCCAGCATGATTTCCCACTTGTTGAGCAAGCCTTAAGTCCTATTAGAGAACTATTAGTTACTGCCAAAGTATGCCTACCACTATTGTACCCTTATGCATAGAATCATAAGTGCCTTATGCACGTTAATTTTATTTAATTCTTCTATAACTTAAAAAATATGTGTTTTCTTCTTGTTTCTATCTTATACAATAATTGTGATATTTTTGATTAAAAGAAACCATCAAAGTTTAGAATGTTCTTATCAAATTAACTTAAAATGATAATTAAAGTACTTGCTGGGATAGACCAAGAATATTATGATCATTGAAGATTATTTTTATTAGCACTTAGAAAATCAGGTTCAGAAGGAATTATGTATGAACACATTTGTAATATGATAATGTTTTTGTTTATTCACTAAGATACTTTCTGAATGCTAGAGAATGATATAATATTTATTTTAATAACTTACTATAAAGAAGTACGTTCTTTGTTTAACAGGAGACAGCCCGCCAGTATTTTTTTCTTATACTGATCATGGCTAATTTAGTATTTATTTTGAGTTCCAAATCTTTTCTACTTATATAAATACATACATACATGGAAGGAAATTACATTTAGAAAACTGAACACACTTCTATGTGTTCAAATATTCTATAGAATCATAAGTTAGGGAAACATAATTATACTTTTAGCTCAGAGGGATATTTTCAAGTTATGCTCATGTATGTTGGAGGTCATATAGTGCAACATTAACCGAGTATGTCAAACTTGATATGCAATGTCAGCTGCATTCCAAAATAAAAGAAGATTTTGTTGGTACAGCTGTGGAAGGATATGATTTTCTTTATACAGAAGCAATTGCTTCTTTATTGAACAAAATCAAACCGTGAGGGATAATGTAATCTATATGCACAAATTTACCACATCTCCAGAATACATCTAGATGCGAGCAAAATATGCACTAAACTATTTTCTTCCTGCATTTTAAAAAAAATGTGAGAATGAATACAAATTTGTTTGTGAGTATGTGGCAAAGGTAGCTATTTACCTAAAACCTGAGGTGATAATACTGACAGTGTTATTCATAGGACAGTGTTTATTTTCCACTAATGATACCTATTAATTGACACTTAGAAAGTTTCCCTTGTAAAGCAGTAGATGGGAAGTTTTCCCTCAAGAGGTCTAGAGAGCAAATGTTGTAGTCTTTGACAGTCATTTAGTTTCCTTGCAACTGTAGCTCTGGTATTGAAACAGAAAACATTATTAGACTACTACACAAATGGGAGAGTGTGGGCTTGTCTTAGTTAGGGTTACTGTTGCTATGATGAAACACCATGGGTAAAAGCAAGTTGGGGAGGAAAGGGTTTATTTGGCCTATACTTCCACATCACTGTTCATCATCAAAGGAAGTCAGAACAGGAATTCAAGCAGGGCAGGAATCTGGGGGCAGTGACTAATGCAGAGGCCATGGAGGAATGCTGATTGCTGGCTTGTTCCTCATGGCTTACTCAGCCAGCTCTTTTATAGAACCCAGGACTGCCAGCCCAGGGGTAGCACCACCCACAATGTGTTGGACCCTCCAAATCAATCACTAATTAAGAAAATTCCCTACAGGCTTGCATACAGCCAGATCTAATAAAGACTTTTTTTTTTTTTTCATTTGAGGCTCCCTCCTCTCTGATTGCTGATGCTTGTGTCAAGCTGACATAAAATTAACCAGCACAGGGCTCAATTTCAACAAAATTTTATCAACTTTGAAAAGAGTTTGCACAGAATATTATCTCTTTCAACCATTTGAAAACTATTCTTAGTTTGTGGGACTTACAAAAGTATGCTTGGTGGGATTTGGCCAGCAGACAGTGGTTTGCCAGCTCTTGTCCTAGGGCAGTGTATGATTTTCCTAAGATTTCCTTTTGTTCTGTTAGTGAAGAGTGTGATATTTCTTAATTGATTCAAAAAAGAAAACTAAGCTAATGTGTTTGATTCAGTTATCACAGATTTTATTTTTTATTTTTACTTTTTTTTTTCCCGAGACAGGGTTTCTCTGTGTAGTTTTGGTGCCTGTCCTGGATCTCACTCTGTAGGCCAGGCTGGCCTCGAACTCACAGAGATCCACTTGGCTCTGCCTCCCGAGTCCTGAGATTAAAGGCGTGCACCACCATCGCCCAGCTCCACAGATTTTTTTTTTTCAATGCAGGGTGTCTTAGATTTCTTTTGTTGTAATAAAATACCATGACCTTGAATTGGGGACTAAAGAGTTTCATTGGACAGCTTGAAACCCATCATCCAAGGGAAGTCAGGGAAGGAACTCAAGGCAGGAACCTGAAGTTTAATATGGAAAAGCGATGCTTACTGGCTTGTTTGCAACTGCCTAGGGGTCGGACCACTCACACCAATCATTAATCAAAAAACTGCCCTAAAGACTTGCCTACAGGATGATCCTATGGAGACGTTTTCTAGATTAAGATTCCTTCTTCCTAGATGAGTCTAGCCTGTGAAGTTGACGTAAAAACTAGCCAGCACACCGTGTCTTGTTGTTAGCCCAGGCTAGTCTTGAACTCACTGTTCTGCCTCAGCTCTTCTTGAAAGATGTTAAGGTTACAGGCATGTGCATCATTTTTCCTGGCACACAGAGTTATATAACAGCTACAGGGAAGTTAAATGACAAACATTTTATTTGTACATTGAATTGATTGATATATACTGTATTTAAAGACTTATAAATTATTATTTTTCTTCAGTGGAGTTTGTCAAAGTGATTAAGAGTTTGGGCTTGAGGCTTGGGGTTAGATATTTCTATCTCTTTTCAGTTCCATAATTAGTGGCTTTGATGAAAACAGCTTGACAATCCTATTCACAAGGCACACCCACAGCTCTCACAAGCCTCAAATCTCCTGGCAGGTTTTGATTATATAGTGACTCCTCTAGCAGATGGGTCAGTATTGGATAGGAATTTCAGTTCACTTTTTAATAATATATAACTTGGAGGACAAGAACTGGGTACCATCTCAAGAGAGTACTTATTGTTTAAATGTGAGCTACTCAGAGGACCTGAGAATTGGGAATAGCTACAAGTCAGGGAGTCCAAATTGGAATGGTTATACAGCCTGTAAGAGACACCCTAGGGGCACAGTTGTGCAAATCAGATAGGCAAGATGCTGACAAGTCCCAAAGTACAAGAATTAAGAGGCTCAATGCAGAAAATGAAGTACGCAAGGACCTTTAGCTCCACCCTTGGTGGCTGGGAGCAGATCTCATGAACTGAGAATAATTCTGGAGTCTTATAACCTCAAGTTGAGTCTGAGGTTAACGTGTGTGAAGATCTCGATCCCTGGAGCCACCCACTGCTGTTCACTGCTGTAGAATCTGAAAGTTCTGAAGTGCCAGCTGTCTACCTGGCATCTACAGCTGCATCCCTCTAGCATGGTCTTTAATACTTAGGAGGTTTTCAAAGTCCAAAGACAGATCCTTCAGCTTTATCTCAGTTGTTTGGGTACTGAGCACATTCCCAGGGCACTTAGGAGATATTGCCTCAGTTATACAATTACCCAACTTAGGGAGTATTATCTGTGGAGTCTCAGAAGGGTGAGAGAACTATCCCAGGCCACAGACTGCAAAGCTAAATGTGGCCAGAAGAGGTTCACAGGTGTACAAAGAAGGGAAACGATTAAAGTAAAGACATCTTTGGTAAACAATAGATACATGTTCAGTACAGACCCAGCAACAGCCTAAACCATAGGAAAGAACAGATGTTTGTAAGTTTAACTAACCTATTCTGCCCCCTATAAACATAATCGGTAGTTTCCAGTTTTCAAAGACCCAGAAAGACGCCATTTCCACTTCCATTTGTTCTACCGAATACTCTTAAGCAGTACTTTACCTTACCATACATTAAAAAATGCTCGAATTTTTTATTCCCATTTAGACATTCAAGCAATTAGTTTAAATCATGTTCATCTCCTAGCACAGCCCCTCCCAGGAGACCCACCCCTTCCTCCCTACCCTCCTCCATTTCCTGCTTTCTACACTATCTCTCAACAGGTCCTCTGTCTACTACAATCTTTCCAACTCCTCTTCCATGATGTTCCCCTAGTCTTAGGTGTAGGGATTGTGTAATAAGTCTATCAGACATACATCCCATGGTCCCTCGTTCCCTGTATTTTGTTCAGTTGTGGCTTTCTGTAACGGTCTCTGTCTGCTGCAAAAAGAAGCTTCTTTGACGAGAAAGTGAACTCTGCACTTATCTTTTAGAAAATCTTGCCACTTGGCAGTTGGTCATTGTTGTGGTTCATAGGTATTAGGTATATAGGACTGGTGATTGTTGTTCCCACAAGGAAGCTTGCATAGCTCCTTCCTATACTATGAGAGGAGGAGGCTTCCAGGTCACAACAGCTTCTTCAAGTCCTGGATGCAAACTGTGAGGTATCTTCAGCAATCAGCTCTTACCTTCCCTTTCTGAGAGGCAGTCAAGGACGATAGCAATAGCCTTCAGTGTTTGGAGTCTCTTGGACTCCCCTAACCAACAATTCTGGAGGAAATCTCTCATGCCTGGAGTTTCTGCCAGATAGTCTATGGCTCTTGACTAGATCGTTATGTTCCCATGTGGCACAACTTCACTGAAATGTACGTATAAATATTTTTATGCATTGATCCACATACACATAAAATATATAATATACATTTTTAAGTAAACATAAAATGTATGACCCTAAGGGAGTTTTCAGACATTTTTAGTGTCATTTATTCCATCACCCTTCCTGCCCTTCTGTATTGACTTACTAGCCCTGTCCTCCACTAAAACCACCACCACGTTTTTGCCGTTTCTCCTTTCATGTCACGTTTTCCTCTAGTCTAGCACTCTCACCTCTCCTCCACACCATCCATACTTCCCTTGTTTCTGAAGTTACTTCAGGATATATACTCACATCTGAAGATTTGGAGTTAGGAGTTAAGAAAGAGAATGTGTGGCATTTGTCTTTCTGGGTCTGAGTTTTATCATTCATTATAATATTTTCTAGTTCCATCTGTTGTGCTGAAAATGTAATGGTTTCATTTGCCTTAGGAGCTGAATAGTATTCCATTGTGTATATGTAAGACACAGTCATTATTCATTTATAAGTTGAAGGACATTGAGGCTTTGTCTATTTTCTAGTTATTGTGAATGAAACGGGAATAAACATGGTTGAGATAGTATCTGTAGAGTAGGATGTTGAGTTCTTTGAACATGTGTCAAACAAAAGAATAGCTGAGCAATAAGGTAGACTTTTTAGTTTTTAGAATTCTCCACACTGATTTCCACAGAGAGTGTACCAGTTTGTAATCCCACCAACAGTAAATGGGGGTGGGTGGTTCTTATTTTATCACATCCTCACCAGCATTTATTGTCAGTTGTTTTCTTGATCTTAGACATTCTGACTTGTATAAAATGAAATATCAAGGTTTTTAGAGTTTGCATTTCCCTAATTGCTAAGGATGACGAATACTTTTTGAGATAGTTCTTAGCCATTTGTATTTATTCTTTTGAGAATTATTTTTAGACCCATAGCCCTTTTTAAAAGTTGAGTCATTTGCTTTCTTGAGTATTTTTTAATTCTTCATATATTCTGGAGATTGATCTTCTGTTATATGGAAAAAAATTCTCTTCTACTCTATGGGTTTCTTATTCACTTGGCTATTTTCCTGGGTGTGCAAGTCTTGTAGTTTTATGGCGTCCCACTTGTCAATTGTTGGCCTTAATTCCTGAGCAAATGAATTCTATTCAGAAAGTTGATTTCTACACCTATATCTTGTAGAGTACTGCCTTTGTTTTCTTCTAGAAGTTTCAGTGTTTTTAGATTTCCCATTTAGATCTTTGATTTATTTGTAGTTAATTTTTGTTCAAGGTGATAGACACAGTTCTGATTTCATTCTTCTACATATGGACATCCAGTTTTTGAAGCACAGTTTTCAAAGATGCTGTCTTTCTTCATTGTAGGCTTTTAACATCTTTGTCAAATGACTGGAGGTACTTGTACTCATGTTTGGGTCTTCCATTTTGTTCCATTAGTCTGCATATTTGTATCTGTCACAGTACCATATTGTTTTTATTTATATAATTCTGTTACATTTATTCATGTCTGGGATGGTAATCCCTCCCACATTACTATTATTACTATTATTATTATTATTATTAGTAGTAGTAGTAGTAATAGTAGTAGTAGTCAAGACTGCTTTAGCAATCTGGAATCTTTTGGGATTCCACATGATTTTAGAATGATGTACCTCTCTTTGTTGTGGAATATTAGTTGAAGATGTGTTATATTTATTTATGCTGTGAAACATTTGTTTAATGATGCAAAGATGTGTTGCATTCTTTTTTTTTTTTTTTTTTTTTTGGTTTTTCGAGACAGGGTTTCTCTGTGTAGCTTTGCGCCTTTCCTGGAACTCACTTGGTAGTCCAGGCTGGCCTCGAACTCACAGAGATCCGCCTGGCTCTGCCTCCCGAGTGCTGGGATTAAAGGCGTGCGCCACCACCGCCCGGCTGCATTCTTTTAGGTTGCATTTGTTTAACTCTGTGAAAATGTGTAACTTTACCTGTCTAAAACACCTGATTGGTCTAATAAAGAGCTGAACATCCAATAGCTAAGCAGGAGAGGGATAGGTGGGGCTGCGACTCAGAGAGAATAAATAGAAGGAGAAAAAGAGAAGAAGGAAGAGCATGAAAGGGAGAAGGAGAGGAGGATGCCAGGGACCAGCCACACAGCCAGACATGGAAAGAAAAGATATACAGAAATAGAGAAAAAATAAAAGCTCCAAAGGCAAAAGGTAGATGGGATAATTTAAGGTAAATTTTAGAAAAGCTGGCTAGACACAAGCCATGCTAAGGCCAGGCATTAATAAGTAAGAATAAGTCTCCTTGAATTTTTTGGGAGCTGGGTGGCAGGCTCCCCAAAGAGCCAAGGAGTAAAAGCAACCAACAACATTTGGTGTACCAACTTGGGGCATGAATATCCCTAGGGCCTGAGAAAGCTTTAAAAAAAAGGATAAATCTCCTTAAAAAAAAAAAAAAAAACTCTGCTTTATAGCAGAGCACTTAAACAGCCCTTTTTACATTAAATAGAAACAAAAAACTAAGTAAAAAAAAACACACACACACACAAAAAAAAAACCTCTCGCCAGAGTGCAGGGCACTGGCATTCCAGAGCTGGGAGGAATGTGGTTCCAGGTCAAACAAACCTCCAACCAGGCTGTGCAAACTTAAAGCTTAAGGCCTTGACTGATGACTGTGCTGTATAAACTGGACTTGTAGGACCCACAGGAAAGCGACTGTTGAACTGTGCCAAAACAAGGCAGGACAATCCTTTGAGATTCTTGCTTCACATAAGAGTCTGCCAGACATTCTACAGGACATAGTGGAAAGTGACTGATGAACTTTGCAATACAAGGCAGGACAGTCCTTTAAATTTCCTGCTTCACTGAAAAGGCTGCCAGATACTCTAGGCCTGTTTGCCAAAGATGGGTGTCCCAACATTGTAGAGGAACTTTGGATAACTGTTTAGGCAGCCAAATGTCTCTGTTGTTATGTAATATTACATCTTTCTGGGTCTTTGATGAAGTAGAAGACTAGATAGTTATAACTATAGTTTTCCTTAGTTATGACAGAAAGTAAATTAGGAATAAAACTTGGACTCACTATGATAGGCTAGATAGTGGAGTATTTTCTTTACATTTGCCAGACACAAATGGACTGAAGATTATGAATGTAATCCTTACTTGATAATTTTTCTTACTGTGTATAGTTTTACTAAGTTAAAGTTAAAACCTTTCATTTTTATTTAGAAAAATGGAGCAATGTTGAGGAATATTAGTTGTAGATGTGTTACATTTGTTTATGTTGTGGAACATTTGTTTAATGATGCAAAGATGTGTTGCATTCTTTTTTTGTTGCATTTGCTTAACTCTGTGAAGCTATGTTACTTCTGATTGGTCTAATAAAGAGCTGAACATCCAATAGCTAGGTATGAAATAGATAAGTGGGACTAGTAGGACCATAGAATGGAAAAAAAATTGTAATTTCCAAAGAATATTGAGCAGGAAAGGGGAATTTGAGAGTTCTGTTACTTTAAGTAGGATGTCCATTATAGATCATATTGAATGTGTTATGCTTGAGTTTGTACATTCTTGGCAGAAATAACACAATTATTATTCTGCTCTTTGGAAGAGAGCTGTTGTAGGTAGAGATGAAGTCCATGAGAAGACCTTGAGGAGGACAGTTAGCTGTGTTGCAGAGATAGCAAAGGAGACAGGGATAAAGTAGAGTGAGCAAAGGGAGGAGAATTTGCTGGAGAAGTCTGAGAGACCATGTTGTGTGAGACCTCATGAAGTATAAAAAGCTTGGGTTTTTCTATAACTAAACTATTATAGGACTTTGAGGATAGAAAAGCAAAATCTGACATATAATGTAAAGCATCACCCTTGACTCAATGTGCTGTGTAGATGGTACAAGAAAAAGGACAGAGAGCCTGGAGAGAGGAAAACTTAGTTAACTGCGATGCAAGGAGGTGTTTTGTTGACTTTAAATGAAAAACTATGATTGCCTCCAATAGAATCTATCTTAACTAGCAGAGGATTATTGTTGGTTGTATTGACATGGAATTGAATAATTCTTGTTGATTAATGCTTGGGGTCAGTGAATGAACCTATATCAAGAAAAAGGATAAGCAAGCAGGGGAGTGATTCAGTTTGCAGCTGTCCACTGTCCTGGAGTCCATTAATGTTCTTCTGTCAGAGGTGCCAGAGAGTTTGTAAGAAAAACAACACAACAGCTCCTTCAGCCCAAACTGAGCTAATTAAGTCAGAGTTCTGTGGTTGAGGCTTTGTCATATTTTAGAAGCTCTCCAAGCAAAAACCGTAAATCTGAAAAAGCAGAGAAATGGAAACATTTGAATTGTGGAAGACTTTCCTTTTTCACTCTCTCTATATCAAAATAGCATTTGGAGAGATCTTAGTTAACTATGATAACAAAACAAAATCAATAGAATTCTTACCTCTATGTCCTGCTAAAGTTATAATCTTGGCTTGTTAAATAGACAATCTTGTTATCTGCCACTTTCCTCTACTAGAGACCCACTGCTACCTTCTGTTATCCCCCTTAGTTTCTCTCTGAACTCCTTCTTTCTAAATAGTCCTCAAATGGCTACAGCATTACAGAAAATCTCCCCCCAACCTCTCTCTCACACATATACATGCACATGCATGTATGTACACACACACACACACACACACACACACACACAATATAGAAACCATTAATAGTCAAGAGCTTCTCTGAAATGGGTAGATCCTCAGTGGGCACTTCCTCTAGCCACCATGGGATGTTAAAGTACCCAATCTTGTGCAGATATCTATTGCTGTTATGTGCTCATAATTTCTGCATGGCAGCATTTCATGGTAATCTTGGATGAGTGGTTGGTATAAATATCCTGTTTAGTTCTGAGTGCTCATCAATCACTTGTTCTTAGCACTTTGGGTAGATGTGAGTCTCTGAATAATATCACCCTGTTCAAAACGAACTTCTCTGCCCTAGACTGAGAACAGCATTAATCTATGCTATAAACATAAGTACCGAGAAAGAAGATTAACAACAGATCTATTTACAGAGACAATGATAGTATGTTCTTCTCTGGGTCCATGACCTCGCGTCATAGGCTTTTGACCGGATTCATAGTTCAACATGAATATCCTTTCACATGACATGCGCTCCAATCCAATCACAAAATAATTGGTTACCCTCAATATAGACATACCACTATTACATCAGTGGACACATCTTGTCTGACAGTTGTTCTTATAACAAACATGGTCTGCAACTGCATGAGACTGTTGATGAGCTTTTCTTTCCTAACAACCTGCATAATACATAGTGTCCCTATGAACTCTAGTGAACAGAAAGGGAGTTTTCAGTTCGGTTTTAACTTCACTTTTCTGTGTTCTGTAACTAAAATCTGTGATGTCATGAAAAACAGTTTCTTACCATGTAGTTCTGGTGGATATCCATGTAGGATGGAAATAGTCTGTACTCTTTTGGGAGGGTATCTGATAACTTTCTGATCAGTAACTTACAGGAAAGTATCCCACTGGCACTGAGCTCTTATCTAGAGGTCTATTACTCTTGGAAGCAACAGTAGCCACACATTATGGGTAACTCCATTCCAAGATGTTATTGCTTTGTTATAGGTTGTAGTTATAAATCAGTAGGTTTCTAATCCTTTTCCCAACATTCCCCCATCCCTCCAGTCTAACCCAGCTTAAACCTTATCATGTCTCTTCCTACTTTTCTATCTGCCATGTTTTATTGTATCTCCCTCATTGTCTCCCTACCTACCCATGATTCCTTTTTGACTTCCTGGTCTCTATAGACACTCTCATTTAACATAGATGTCTATAAATTTGAAGCTAGGATCTGCCTATAATTTGAAAGAGAACATATATGATTTGTATTTCTGAGTCTTAGCTACTCAGTCAACACAATATTTGCCATGTCTATCTGCTTTCCTGCAAATTTCATTTTCGTGGTTGGATAAATGTAATTGTCTGTGTCACATTTTTCATTGTCCATTCATCAGTTGATGAGTATATTAGTTGGGGTTCTCTGGAGGATTTTCTGGAGGAACAGAACGTTTAGAATGAATCTTTCTGTGTGTGACACACACAGAGATAAAGAGAGAGAGAGAGAGAAAGATGGGGGATTTATTAAAATGGCTTGCAGGCTGTGGTCCAGCTATTCCAACAATGGCTGTTTGACAATGAAAGGTTCAAAAATACAGTGGTTGTTTAGTCCATGAGGCTGGAAGTGTCAGCTAGTCTTGAGTATATGCCAGAATCTATATTAAATAGGTTCTAATGCCAGTGAAGGAATGGAATTTTCAAGGAGAGCAAAAGTAAGCAGGAAAATAAGAGAACAAACTTCCTTCTTCCCTGTCCTTTATATTGGCTGCCAGCAGAAGGTGTATCCCAGGTTAAAGTTGGATCTTCCCACCTCAAAAGATGTGGATTAAAAAATGTATCTTTCAACCTCAAAAGATCCAGATTAAAAGAGATCTTCCCACTTCAAAATATTTAATTAAGAAAAAAAATCGCCGGGCAGTGGTGGCACACAACTTTAATCCCAGCGTTTGGGAGGCAGAGGCAGGTGGATCTCTGTGAGTTAGAGGTCAGCCTGGTCTACAAATTGAGTTCCAGGACAGTCAGTACTGTTACACTGAGAAACCCTGTCTTGAAAAACAAATGAACAAACAAAAATGCCTCACAGATGTGCCCAGCTTCTTGAGTGTTAGTTAATTCCAGATGCAGTACAGTTGACAACTAAGAATAGGTATCACAATGAGCATGTGGATTATATTTTTCTAACTTCTTTGAATGAAGCCACATTGAACATTATGCACAGGTATCTCTGACATAAGGTATAAAGTACTTTGGATATTTGCTCAAGAATGACATAGTATGAAAGTTCTGTCTTTTGCTTTTTGGGAGTAGTTTCATTATACTTCCCCAAAATTGAATAAGGATTCCTCTTCCCCTTACAACCTCATAATACCTGTTGTCATTCATTTTTTTTGATAAATCATTCTTACTGGAGTGAGATGGAATGTCAAAGCAATTTTAATTTGCATTTGTCTGATGGATAATATCTTACTTTTCTGTTGCTGTGATAAGACACCATGACCATGGCAACTTATAAAAGAAAATCTTTATTGGGGATTACAGGTTGAGGAGGTTAGAGTCCATGGTATCAGAGCAAAGGCATAGTAACAGGAATGGCTAAGAGTTTACATCTTCATCTGCAAGTAGAGAGCAGCCACTGCTGATTCAAATGTTGTGGGTCTTAAAACCTCAAAACCCATCCTGAGTGATATCCCTTCTCTAACAAGTCCACACCTTCTATTCCTTTCCAAACAATTCCAAATGTGAACCAAAATTTCAAATATATAAGCCTGTGATCTCCATTCTCATTCAAGCTATTATAGCTAAAAAATACCTTTCCAAGTTCTTATTAGCCTTTTGTATCTATTTCTTTTAATGCTCTGTCAAGTTGCACAGCCCCCTTTATGACAGAGTTGTTTGCTTTCTTGATGTTCAGATTTTTAGCTAATTGTATAGACTAGATATTAATCCTTGAAGACTGAGCAGGAGAAGACACAAAGACTGAGCAGGAAAAGAAGACCCACATGCCCTTCCTGGACTCTCTGGCCTGGGTTGGGAAGAGAAAACACAAGCCTGCTCAGACCATTAAGACTGACTGGGAGAAAAATATCCACAAGCCCGACCGGGGGCTCCCCACCTTGCGTAGTGGGGAGAAAACATGGGCCCAGGCCTTGTGACTCAGAGCAGCCAGCCAGTATTATGGTGAGCAAATACATGGTGGGGTATGGAAGAGAGAGATAGAATGATTCATATCCTGTGGAGAGAGGCAGCTCTGAAGAGGTGAATGTGGTGAGGAGTGGGATGAGGTGGGTGATTTGTTTGCCAACCGGGGAGTCATGGGTGTCATGGTGACTTCCAGGCCTGGGCTGCTGCTAAGGACCATGTCTGGGCCCATGGCCCTGCCTCAGCCACAGTATGTGTCAATGTCCCTGGTTCCTTTTATCACCTAAGACCAAGAGGATAGAGCTGAACAGAGTTGGCCTTATCCCTCACTGGCTACAGGACTAGAATTAGCCCTGACCCTCATCCACTGCAGCGCTCAAGAAAGCAGGTCCTGCACCTCACCTGGACAACACAACAGAGCAAACCCTGTTGGTAGAGGCACAGGCAAGCTGGCCTTGAGGGCTTGAGAGTGGGAGAACTGGTCCTGCCCCCTTCACCTGCCATGTGGTGGCAGGAGTGAGGGAAAAATGGCCCCCCCTCTACTGCTCCTTGCCACCTGCAGCAGGTGAGAGAACTGACACAGGCCACTACCAGCTATAGCATGAGGGAGAGCAAGCCCTGCATCTTGCCTGAGCAGCACAGTGAAGCTGATCCTGTTGACAGGGGCACTGGTGAGCAGGCTGGAGAAAGTGAGCATGGGAGATCTGGCCCACCCCTTATTTGCCATATGGTGCCATGAGCAAGAGAGAGATGCCTTCACCTTATCCCTCACTGCTTGTGACAGGTGAGAGAGCTAGATCTGAGGTTATGAGAATGAGAAAGCTGGTCCAACACCTCATTGGTTGCAGCACTCGGGAGAACAGGCCCTGCACCTCAGCACAGTAGAGCTGACCCTGTTAGCAGGGGTGATGTCGAGCCAACTCCGAGACTGTCATGTGGCAGTGTGGATGGGGTAGAGATGCCTCCCTCTTGCCCCTGCCACCTGTGGCAGATGAGAGAGCTGGCTTTGAGGTCACAGAGAGAGAAAAAGTTGGCCCTGCCTCTCACCAGCTGCAGAACTTGGGAGAGTGGCCCTTGCACCTTACCTGGGTACACAATAAAGCTGGCCCTGATGGTGTAGGTATGGGTGAGCTGCCCAGAGTGGGGATGTGTGGCAAGAGCAGAAGAACTAGACCCGTCCCTTGCTGCTTACTGTATGCCATGAGCTGGCATGGGCAGTGCTGGAGAACTCACTTTGGTGGTGAGGATGAGGGAGAGCTGTTGGGATGACCAACCAAGCAACCACCCAAGCACAGAACCCAGGCCCATCCCAACATCCACCCCATCTATGATCTGCTGGAGCACATGAAGGGGCTAGTTCTGCAGACCCAAAGCTGCAGCATCTTCATGACACAGGACAACAATAAGATATCCAAGAGGAGTCCTGGTGAGGGCCCAATATCAATAGTGTGCAGAAACTAAAGGCCTCAATCCAGATCCATGACTCATTGTAATGAACACTTGTAAGTAAAGATGTATGTGCTAAATGGCACACTGTGTGACTCACTGTGTCACACTACAGCTTCCACAATGAGATTTTTTTCTTTCTTTCTTCTTTAAAATTTTATTTTGTTTTGTCTTGGGAGAGTTGCAAAGACAGAGGGTAGATGCTAAGGGATGGGGAGATGAATTGGATCCAGATGAATGATGTGAGATTCACAAAGAATCAATAAAAAGTTTAATTAGAAAAACAAACAAATAAATAATCAATAAAAATATATTAATTCTCTGTTACATTGTGACTGGAAAAAATTTCTCTCATTCTGTCCACTGCCTCTTCACTTGATTTAGTTTTCTTGGCTGCACAGAAACTCTTTAATTTCATGCCTGCTTGTTGACTGTTGGTTTTATTTCCCAAATGACTTGAGTTCTATTTGAAATGTCTTCATCTATCCTATACTGTGCAATGTACTCTCTAGTCTTTTTTTTCCTCTATCAGGTTCAGAAAATTTAAGGTTTTATGTTGAGGTCCTTATCCATTTGGAATTGATATTTCTTTCAGGGTGAGAGATTAAAAGCTTCATTCACATGTGAATATCAGGGTTTCTTTCACCATCTGTTGAAGATGCTGTCTCTCTTCAAGGGTCTATATCTATCTATCTATCTATCTATCTATCTATCTATCTATCTATCTATCTATTTTCTTCTTTGTAAAAATCAGGTACAAAGCTGAGCATAGCAGCACATACATTCAATCCTGGCATTTGGGAGACAGACAAAGGTGGATCTCTTGAGTTCAAAGCCAGCCTGATCTACAGAGTGAATTCCAGGCCAGTAACTGCTACATGATGAGTACCCCCAGCCCCACTGTATCTGCAGGGGCTTATATCCAGGTTCTCTATTCTCTTTCTTTGATGTCTATGCTTGTTTTGTGCCAATACCATGCTGTTTTCTTTGTTGTTGTTGCTCGGTGTTGTTTTTAAACTATGATTCTATAGTATCGGACACAATAATACCTATAGCTGTATTCTTTTTGCTAGGATTATATGGCTACATACAAAGAATATCATGTGGATTTTGATTGAGATTGCATTGAATATACATATTGCTTTTGGTAAGTTTTTTTTTTTTTATTTTACTTAAGGTTTCAATTGCTGTGAAGAGACACCATGACAATGTCAAGGCAACTTTTATAAAGAAAAACATTTAATTGAAACTGACCTAGTAGTTTTATTGGTTTAGTTCATTATTGTCATGTTGGAAAGCATGGCAGCATGCAGGCAGACATGGTACTGGAGAAGGAGCTGAGAATTCTACGTTTTGATCCACAGGCAAAAAGTAAACTGTCACATTGGGCATGACTTCAGCATATATGAGACCTCAAAGCCTGCTTCCACAGTGTCACATTTCCTCCAACAAGGCCACACCTACTCCAACAAGGCCACACCTCCTAATAGTGCCATTCCTTATGGGCCAAGCATTCAAACACATGAGTCTATGGGGGCCATACCTGTTCAAATCACCACCGGCAGCTATTTTCACCATACTAATTCTTTTAATGCTAGGTAGGTGTTCCTGTCTTCTACTGCATTCCACAATTTCTTTTAGTGTTTTAAATTTTTCATTGTAGAAATCTTTTGCTTCCTTGGTTAGTTATATTCTCTCTCTCTCTTTTTTCTCTTACTTCTTTCTTAGTATGTTTGTCATTGTTATATTTAGGAAGACTATTTTATTTTGTATGTTCATTTTGTATCTGCCACTTTGCTGAAACAGTTTATTTGCTCTAGGGGGTTTCTGATTGGATCTTTAATGAATTGAAACATATTACTGAAATAGAGTAATAAGGTATTTTGACTTCTCCCTTTTATTTCTACTTCTTATTATTCTAGCTAAGACTTTAAGTACTCTATTGAAGAAAAGTGCAAAGAATGAATGTCCTTAACTTGTCCCTGATTTTGATGAGATGCTCTGAGCTTTTCTGCACAAACTCAAGCCAGAAAAATCCCAACACAGAGGAAAGGAAGTAGGAACAAAATCACACTCCTAGCCAAGAAACTATCAATAACTTATAACTGCTGGGAGAAGGAAAATCAGTGTTCTTTGATGAAATGACCCTGGGTACTGAGTATATCAACCACACTATAGGGAAGACACCATGATTAGGAGTAGTCAGTCACTACAAACTAAACTCCATGTTGTTTATTTGTTTGAGCAAGAAAGGATATGAAATTGGATGGATAGGAAAGTGAAGGAGGGTTTGGGAGAAATTTGGGGAGGGAAAAGAATATGTTCAAAATATATTGTGTGAAGTTCTCAAAGAATAAATAAAAACACGGTTTTAAAAATTCCTAGTATTCTTAATGAATAGCATTTCAAATTTCAGGAACAAGCAAGAACTATTTCCCCATGAGTAATCAGGTTGTCTACCTTGGGTTACTTCAGCAAATGTTTTTCCATTTATTCAGAACTCCTTAAATTGGCTTCTCTTGTCTTCAGATGGGTGAGAAATTGGCTTGATTAGAGCTAAATGGGTATAATTTTCCTAATGTAGCTGTTATAACATCTGCTGTCATTTATTTTTTTTGAATAAATTGTAACTGGTGAGCCAGACTGGAAGCTTAATGATAGCATTACTGCAAAAAGCCCGTTCAATTTCCCATCTAAATGCCAAACTAACTACATAGGAGTAGAAAGGCTAGGTTAAACTTCAAGATCCCCAACTGGCAAAATGGTGGTCTATGACACTGATCTTCTCAAGCAATTGTGAATCAGAACTGTGGTGTTTAAGATAATTTCCATACTTTAATTTATAAAATTTTATGGAAGCTATTATATTCTTAAATTGATTAAAAGCATATTAAAAGGGAAAAATAGGTGATAATGGGAAAGAGGATTTTTGCTCATCTATTTTTTTTCACATTGATAAACCATTAATATATTTCAAGAAGAATATGGGGTCTAGAGAGATGGCTCAACCTTCTGACAGAGGACACAGATTTGGTTTTCACCATTCACATGGCAGCTCACTGACATCTGTACATCCAGTTCCAGAGGATTTGAGCCCTCTTCTGATCTCCCAGGGCTTCTGCACACACGTGGTGCACATACATACACTCGGGGACACACATATACTGTAAGATAAAATAAACAATATTTTAGAAAAGAAAATGTTAAGAAATAAAAGATTATCTTAAAGAAGGTAAGGCCATTGTGGTATTTTAGAAACAAGAAGAGTGTTCTGCTAAATCAAAGGTTTTGTTTAAAAAGGTTTCTTTATTTTTTTTTTTACTTTCATACAACGAATTTTGATCATGTTTTCTCCTCCTCAAACTCCTCCCTGCACTCCGCATTGATTTTACTGTTAAAGAGATTTTTACCATTTTTATTAAGTATAGCAGGGGTACTAGTGGCCATGTAGGAAATCCCTAAGTTTGTTTTGTGTAAAAAAGAATTGAGCACTTGAGAAAGATGTAAGACCCCCACCACAGAGAAGGTGGAGCTGGCAGCTTTATTGCACACAACTCCCTTTGAGATAGGAAAATCCCCAGAGCTGAGAGTATTTATCAGGTTCTAGGTTGAATGTTTCATAGGGGCCCTGGGTTCTCAATTTCCCCTATTGGTCTGGTTTCGATACCAGTCTCCCTAGCTCCCTAGTGCCTTCCCATAGCCTCTCTTTACAATGTTCTTTGGGAACAAGAAATGGCCATCTTTTGGGACCCACTCTCCTTTCCCCTGTCTACTAATGTTCCTCTCTCTCTCATTAGTATGTGTACTTTAAAAGAAGAAACAAGTAATTCCATTCCTACAGAAGGGAAGCATTTGAACTGTATCTTCTTGTCTCCTTGAAAAAGAAGTCATAACTCACTCACCGACCCAGTGAGATAATTATGCTATCCATAATTTAAAAATATGTCTCTCTTCAACAAATGATCTTTTAAAAAAAATTGAGAGGTAATGTTTCATAAAACATTGAAGATGCAAAGCTAAAGTGCTAAATGGCTCTTTAAGCATCATTGCTTCCAGGTCAGGGGTCCCCTCATCCTGCAGCTACCATCTTATGGAGATACAAATCAGAAGCCTTAGGTATTCCCCTAGACATCTGTTAGAAGTATTTGATTTTTAAAATATAGTCACACATTACATATAAAGCTAATTTACTATATTGAAGTTTTAAACTCCTTTCAGAGATCAGGTACTTTACTTTAAGAAACAAAGTATGTTAAAATCAATTGTATTTGAGAAGTGTGGGTCCTATCTATTAGTATAGGTTTAGTTACTAAGGGACGTCTTTGCTAACGCTAATCCAAATGCATCTTGTATCAACCATAAAACTATGTGTGGGATTTGGCTCAGATGTAATATGGTATCCTTAAGCTTTGAAGATATTGGAATTAGAGGTTTGTAAACTTTTAAATTTGTATAACTTTTATTCTATGAAGGTTTAAGTATGTATTTCCAGCATATCTATTCTTTAAAAAAATAACACATAGTTTATATTTAGTATCTCAACTATTTCTAGGGCATAAACACAATTAAAAATGAAGAAGAGCTTCTTTTATTTATATTTTTACCTAGACAACTAGTTTGTTAGATGCTGAACCCCATGAACTCTGTTATGGAAACTCCCAATCTAAAGATGATCATATTTGTACTAGTTGTGGTGACATGTGGCAGTATGCCTGCAGACTCGGGTGGCTGAGAAAATTATAAACACTTGAGACCTGAAATTTGAAGCCCATGTGGGTAGCACAGCAAGACCTCATCTCAAAAAAGATTATCCTACTCACGACAGTATATTCATCTGAACAATCAAAGAAAGAATCGGTAGCTAGAGTGAAAAGCGAGCAATTAGCTGTATCCTTACAGAATATTAAATGCAATAATGAAGAATATTGGTAGCATGGCTCCAGACAAATGCAGATGTTACAAGTTGTCTAGTTATTAGTATTTCATCAGTCTCAGAAATATTGTCAGTATTTTATCCTACTGCATCAAAATAATAACCCTATCACATAAGTTTATGTATGTGTTTATAGTTGCAGAATGAACAAAGGAGTATAGTATTAAATTTTTAGAGGTCATCTAGTGGAGATTTAGATTGCAAAGGGAGGCCAAATTTGTGTAGTAAAGAGTGATCCTCTTCCAAAATTACTACAAGAAATTACTGTAAATGATATCGGCTTCATTTAGTCTCTTTTCTAGTTTTAGTTCATGCTGTATCATTACACTAATTCGAACACAGCCACAGTTGAGAATTTATTCATTTATTTTTTTCAAAAATAATTACATAAAAACATTTTAGAAAAATTATAAATCACATATTACTGTACTGAGACAATTTCCCAGATCCAGAGGAGTACTCACTTTTTAGGTATTAACTCTGCCTTATTTAAATATGTTTTCCAAATTAGGACTATAAATTATTTTTGCCAGTAGTCTCTTGATACACACATAAGTCAGTTCAAGAATGATATTAGAAATGACTATAACTAAATAGTAAACATTATAAAATGAGATTTTAACAAATAAGTCTCATGAATTTCTCTTTAGCTTTTGACATCAACATCTTTAGTATAATGTCAAATACAAAGTAATCTTCTATAAACATGGAGAAACGAGGTCACTGTTTTTCAAGAAAATGGAATGCCTTTATTTTTCTAAGATTAGCAAGTGGATTCCCTTATACTTATAAACAGACAAATTCTTATTTAGAAAGAGGCTCCCCAAACAAATATTAGTGACTCTTTAAATGTCTCACATTGAATTATCGTCAGGAGTCTCTTGTCATTATTGCCCTTGAGAAGAGAATTCTGGAACAGGTCAATCCCCAGCAGGCACCTGGGTATGGTGGGGGTACCAGAGTGTTGCTCTGTCTCTGAAAAATAGTCTCAGGGACACATGAACACACCAGGGGAGAGGAGGTTTAAATGTGACTTTAGAAATTCCCCTTCTTAAGCTTCCTGATCCTCCTATATCATCATCTCAATGACACGAACAGTTTACTTTCTGTCTACGTAACCTCGTGCACAGCTAGGAAGTAATGATTTAAGACTTGAAATTTGAAACATAATGGTATTTTCCCCTCGTTCCTCATTTTACTCAACACCCCTGCAGAGCTGATGCAAGTCCTGACTTCCTTTGAAGTCAGCTGGCTTCATCTTTGATGGAGTATAAAGCAATGGGAGATACTGACTGTAGTTTTGAGGCATCTCAATTCTCATCTCAAATGCTTCCATGTATCTGTCATTAAATACATGGTGGGAGTGAATCCTTGGGAGAACTACCAAGCAGTTAAAATGGGCAGCCATCGCCTGTGCATAGGTGCTGTACAAGACTAGGAAAGAACACATTAGCCTGTTTTTAAGGCAATGTGTCCCACATTCAGCTTCAGTTATTCTCATCTGCAAGAGATTCTATGACAAATTTTTATGACTTGATTCAGAAAAAAAAAAATACATTAAAGATATACTAGACACCAAATAATTTTAGGACCATGAAGAATGGTGCTCTTCTTTGTTTATGTAATGGAACAGACAGTAACTGTGGGTGAACATTATTAGTGTTGGCTTTTCAGTATACTTTGCTCTGGTCACTAGTTATGTCCTACCTGGTGAAAAACAGAGTAAGTCACAGATAGAGGAAAAAGAGTGGAGAATTTGACTGTGGAAATTCTATACACGCTTGTGGCATTTCCTCTAGACATTACGTTCTACGAAGCACATGGAAAAGTTGTACTTCTCTGGCCCCTCTTTTAAGCATGTGAATTGTTTGTTGTGCATTTGTGTGCACGTGTGTGGCATGTGCTCATAGTGGAGACCAGAGGTTGATATCAAATATCTCCATGTTTCTGTACACCATATTTGGAGATAAGGTCTCTCACTGAGTCTGAGGCTCACTTATTTGGCAATACAAGCTGTTAAGCACACCTCAGTAATTCTCTTGTCCCTCTCACCCAAAAGTCATTTGAAGACCACTTTGTCATGTATGTTGCTGGGGATCCAAACTCGAGACTTTATGCTGAACCAGCAGGCACTTTATCAACTGAACCATTGCTCCAGACCCCGTGGTGCATTTTAGCCAATACTATTTTGAGCAGAGGGACTGTGTGAAGTCTTTTTTTTTTTTCTGGGTTTTCGAGACAGTTTCTCTGTGTAGCTTTGCGCCTTTCCTGGAACTCACTTGGTAGCCCAGGCTGGCCTCGAACTCACAGAGATCCGCCTGGCTCTGCCTCCCGAGTGCTGGGATTAAAGGCGTGCGCCACCACCGCCCGGCTGTGTGAAGTCTTTTAATTACTTGAACTCTCTTCCTGTTCTTGTTGGGAAGCATCATGGAAACATACGCACTACTTAGAAAGTGAGTTGGAATGCAGAATGAACATGTGGCACACAGCCGTGGTAGGGAGAGCTCAAGGATGCTGCAGGGGACTTGTTTGATTAAAACTTTAACTTTTGAGTAGTAAGATGACAGAGTGGAACAGAAAACATTCGCCCACACCCCCCATACAACTGAAAGAAAACTTTAATCCATGGCTTCAAAATGAGGAGGAAGCATGGAAAGACAATAGTCACAGTAAACAATAGATGGTAAAAGATCAGATTAAAGCACAGAAATATTGGACCTCACATTTCAAAAAGAAACTGAAAACCTCTAAGCTAGAGATGCATGAATAAAGCAGTAGAGAATAGGGAAAAAATCCCTCAATCATTGGGTCCAAAATGATTAGAAATGCAAAATTGCAGAAGATGAGAAAATGAAATGAAATTATGGACAGCAAAGTGGCAAGCTCTGTGAAGCAGGGGCCAGAAAACCTCCACCCAGCATCAATAGGTAGTATGCTTGGGTAAGGCAGAACAGATCCTCAAAGAAAGAACCTTGCTGGGAAGAGTGGAAAACTCATTACAACCATGTCTTCAAACTCCATATCACCTCTCTTACTTCCACTAAGAAGAGCTACAGACCCAGTGAACCAGAACCATGTGAACACCCCACAGGGGCTGAATTCACTGAAACTCAATGAAGCAAATGTTCTCAAACTAAACCCACAAACACTGGTAGAAAAAGGGGCTTGAGTCCTGGTAAGATGGAACTATTCAATTGCAAAGTAAATACAAACTTGAATGGGACCACATCAACTACTTCGATATTGAAATCTAGCCATTATAACCTGGGACATACATGCAGAAGGCATAACGGGCCAGGTGGGAACTGTGCTGAGACAACACATCACGCTGAGGACTGAGAAAGTCTTAAGGGAGGGATGACCCCTGCTGACACCCAAGCAGAAATTCCACAGGTAACTGAAATGCTGCATATCTAGTATTAACAAATCTTATCAAACAGGTTTTAACTGGACATACAAGCAGTAGCCTCCCAAGAAGCTCTGAGGCAACTCAAGAAGGCAGGATGTAATATTCACTGAAGAAAGTAAGGGAAACTGATTGAAACTTTAGTCTCTTTATTTTTATTATATTTTGCCTTTTTTGCTTAATTTTTCAACTTTGGCCTTGTGAAGTTTGATTTTTATTTTATTTATTCTAATTTAATTTTTGTATTTCTTGATTGTCATGATTGTTATTTTTTTTACCAGTTCTATCGAGTTTCCTCTATTATTACTCTAACCTACAAATGACACATTTTTCCCCATTTCCTTCTCTTTTTATGTCTTAACTCTAATTTTCTATGTTTTCAAAAGTTTGCAAACTCCATTTACCCTCCATATCCATAGTTTTCTGTTACTCTAATCCAAACCATAGTCTATCTGAGTTTATTTTCTTTCCATTCCTACATTTAGTAATTAGTGTTTTGTAAACACTGGGTGATACTTATTTTTTTACTCCATCTCAAATTTATTTGACTTTAAAGAGAAATTATTTTAATGATCAGTATGGTATCTCATAGTGAGCCTATAAAAATATGCATCACATTATAATTCAAACACTAAGGACACAAACCAGCCTGGTGGTGGTGGCTACCGAACCAAAGAATATTGAAAGCTGCAAGAGAGAAGCAGAGAGCCACATACCAGCAACTGCATAATAGCATATAAATGCCGGGAGGGCATGAACAATGTACTCCAAGCTCTGAAAGATGAGAGCTGCCACCCCATATTACTACAGCTAGTAAAGCCATTCCTCTTAAATGAAGGGGGAAAAGGGAGTTTCACAATAAACATCAATAAAAGGAATTCCTAACTAAACTGGCATTACAGAAGGATTCTGACACACTGAAGTGAAGGATAAATGCATCTACAAGGTTTCAAGAAAGGAGAAATGACCTATAGCAGTAGTAAAGATAAGAAATATTGAGAAAACATAAGAAGTTTCACAACAAAATGAAAGAGTTTCATACACATCCTCAGCAACAACTCTGAGTGTCAATTACCTTTGTATCCTCATCAAAATACACAGATGAATGGCTTGGGAGGGAAGGCTGGGGGAGTAGGAAGAGGGAAGAGGTGGGATCTGTGGTTGGTATGTAAAGTGAATAGAAAATTTCTTAAGAAAAAAAAGAAAATAAAAACTACACAGATGATCAGATGGTATAAAAATATGATCCATCTACTAGTTGCCTACCAGAAATGCACCTCATGACCAAAGACAAACATATCTAAGCAAATGAAACTAAAATAAGTAAAACTAGAATTATAGGATCAAATTATGTCACTTCCAGCTATACACACCCCAAAGTCTCTAAGTCAACATATCATGTCAACAATTGCATGAGTTTATTGTAGCTCTATTCATGATAGTTAAGTCAGAATCAACCTAGGTGTCCATCAACAGATGAGTAAATAAAGAAAATGTGGAATGCCCATGCAATGGAGTTTCATTCACCATAAAGAATGAAATTCTATTTGCAGGAAAGATGGATACTATTGAAGATCATCACACAGTGAAATAAGACAGATGTCAATAAAGAAAAATCACAATTTTCTTATATATTTCTTTTTACTAAACCATGTTGATTTTAGGGTGGTTCATTATCTTGATAGAACTTGGTCTATTTTGAGTATTATGTGGGGGCTCTGTGTGTGTTTGGGGCTATCTCTCTGTGTGTGTATGTTAAAAATAAATTAAAACAGCACATTTTTTTTAGATAACTGATAAATGTTTGTAAGTAGTCCATAACACTATTATGATTCTTGTAGGCCCCAGTGGAATTGTATTATTGCTGTTTAGTAAATGTCTCTGGGCTTTCTCTAAGTATTCATATTTTGTTTTCACTAGGACTATCCTATTAATTTTTATTGACTTACACTCTTCTATAATTAGAATCCTTAAAAATCATATCTCTGTAACTATGTGAATAAATTGTATTCTTTGGGTGAAAGAATATCAAAGGACAGAAAAGCGGTTACATCTTCATAGGAGCTATAGGGAGATTTTGTTTTAAGGGATTTCTTTTGAGAATGTCTAGCTGCTTGGGACAGTTGGTTCATAATATAAGAAGATCTGAAGTAGAGAAGAGAATTGTAGCAGAAAATGTGTATACAATCACTTTCCTGTGTTACTTCACACCTATATATCATAACAAGAGACTGCCTAAGAGGAAAATGCTGGATACCAGAGTTATGAAACTCTCAGAGGGCTTGGCAGATTCCTGCTAACTGCAGACAGACATCATAGTTCCCTTTGAATAGGTAAATTTGGTCTTTCTCCTTATTTTTCCTTCTAATTTCTAGCTGTTCATTCTTAAGTAAAAATTTAATTTTATGTGGTTGAAGTGGAAAAGTCAAACTTACATGTCACACTGGAGGGGGAGGAATTTTAACCTACTTTTAATAGCCCCTTTGAAAGATACCTTGAAGACATGGCTTACTCTCATAGCATGTTGACTATCTGAAGAATGAATTATTATATCCTTGTCAAATTTTAAATATCATGCTGTTAAAAATATTAGTCACAGAGGGGGCTGTTTGACAGTAGTGTCACAGAAAAACTCTGGTCTCTACTAACAGGCAGACTCTGTAACTTAATACCATGGAGTTCCATGCAGCTCTGCCTTCCACTGACAGTCTCTGGCTCAGTGCCGGGGATCGCTTCAAGTTTCCTTGGAATGTTGGCAGGACTCCGCCAGCCTCATTCTGCTTGCTGTTTTAGCCAGCTGAGGAGGCCTTGTGTCTTTCTCCCTGCCATAATCTCCCAGCAAAGGTTTAGAAGAGAGTCTAAAAGAAATGAAAAAAGCTATCATTTCAAGCAAGGAAGAGTTTTATATTTCTTAAAAAAAAAATCCAAGAATTGAGAGTTGAGATCTAGACTAGAGGTTGAAAAAAAATAAAAATGATCCAAAGAATTTCTTTTAAAAGGCGTTTGCTTTTTCAAGCCTTAAAAATAAGATTAGAGACTGGCTTAGACGAGCCCAACTGTGATTAAAAAATAAACCTTTTATAGTTGTCAAGATTTACCCCCCTTTTTTGTTCTTTGACTTTTTCCGGCAGGGAAAGGGGCAATCTTTACCTAATCAGAGAAAAGCAAGACTCACTGAGGCAGCAGAAGCTTCATGTGGGTGAAGGTCAGGCCAATTTCCACCCAAGCAACGCTGTTTCATCACTCCTCTGACAAAGATCGGGATCTTTCTTTTCTTGATCCTTTTGTGCTTCCCTATTACTTTTACAGATCTGAAAAAAAAAAAAAAACAGAGATTTTTTTTTTCATCCAAAAGTTCTATTTATTTTAAATCCTTCAAATTTCATGTCTCAATGGTGTAGCAACTTAAGGAAGACTCAAAACCCACAGGTTTAGGCTAGACAGCAAAGGTAACTAAAAACCAACACAGAACGCAGTGGATTTTTTTTTTTTATTAGGACTGAGCCATTTCTTTAGCTCTGGACTTTATGTAGTTCTACTGCTACAGCCACCTTTTAGTTCCAAGGTTTCTGTCTTCTGTATCTACAAAACATTCCCCCTGTTGATGAAACATTGGTTACAAACTGGATGATATTACACTTGGCAGCTTGGAAAGAGGACGGGCTGAGAAGCCAAGACCATAAAAGAGATACTCATCCTAGCGATGTGTGGTGCCCAAAATAGATGTATCTTATATGATTTTATTTTTAAACATCAGCAGTTTTTTTTTTAAATTTAGAAGATGCACCATTTCCTAGACATGACAGTTTGACTCTGTGTTGCTTTCCTGTCTGAGTAACACTAAATTATCATTGTGTGCTTGCTCCTTTTCTTTCTCTTCCTCGTGAGTCTTATTTTCTCATGTCTTTACTTGCCAGTTATTTCTTTTTCTGTTGTTGCTCTTATATCTCACAAAGCCCAGCGTTGGAGTCAACAGTTCTCCGATTGAGGAATCCATCTGGACACTTTACCCCCTAAACAGACTTGTATTCTTAAAGCTAAAAATTACATAGTTAACACTAAAGATGTTAAGGAATTTGTAAGGATTCCCTAAACACCAACAGCCTAATTTAGTAATTATGAAGATATTAGCATCTCTACCTTGGTTATTTCTGAAAATGTACCCAGTTGACCTAGTTTTTTACTTTGAGGTTTATTATTATTATTTTTAATTATGTGTTTGTGTGTGACTGTGTACATATGAGTACAGTATCATTAGAGGCCAAAGGCATCAGATCCTCCAGAGCCATCCATTGTGGGAGCTGGGAACTGATCCTGGGTCCTCTGCAAGAGCAACATGTACTCTTTTTTTTTTTTAAAGATTTATTTATTGATTATGTATACAGTGTTCTGCCTTACATGTATCTCTGCAGTTCAGAAGAGGGCACTAGATCTCATTACAGATGGTTGTGAGCCACATGTGGTTGCTGGGAATTGAATTTAGGACCACTGGAAGAACAGCCAGGGCTCTTAACCTCTGAGCCATCTCTCCAGGCCTGCAACATGTACTCTTAACCACTGAGCCATCTCTCCTACCTCGAACATTGTATAAATCAATGATTTTTTACTATTTGAACTAATGGCAAAAATATGGGAAGCTGCCTCCCCCAGCATTTGCCATCTCATCTCTGGTAATACAACGGATTACCGTGTATTCTAACACACAAGAAGAAGATTATGAATGAGGGAACACATAAATCCCTAGACAGGAGAAAGGTGACATTGCCTGTTCAAAGGAGCTTTGTACACTCCATCAGTTAGGCCTTCCTGATGGTGTCTCTCTGGGCTTCCTTCCCCTGTGCTTCAGATCAGCTAGCATTCACTCTCACAAGCTCAAGGCCGCTTGACATTGTTATTCATCCACCACGGCATATATGGTGGCCCCCTTGCCTCTGTTCTCCTTCTATACTGTCTCTTTCACCCAACCTGGAATAAAGCCACCATTACCACCCTGCAGTTTAGCTTTGGATATAGGAAAGTCCATCCCCACTCATTTAAGAGTCAAGACCCAGCAGAACCAGCAGAAAGTTTTTCTTCCCCTCAGCTGTTTAGATTGTTTTTCCTAATTTTCCTTCTTCTGTGCCCTTTGACACTGCATATTTGTCTTCTAAAAATGAAAAAAAAGCAAACTAAAGGTACAAATTAGATAACAGGCCAGAGGAGTGCAATCAGAAATGATCAGTAGAGAGGGCTGTATACTTACACAGTTACTCACTCTTCGGGCTGGAACTCATGACCAGCTATTTTATGATCCAAAATGATTGACATTCATATTAAATTATGAACATGTTGTATTTACTATAAAACTCTAGAATTAGTTGTTGCCATTTTACCTGTAAGCTGGTTCCTATTATTTTCTTTCTTTAAAAAAAAAGGAAGGGGTTAAAATACCCATTTCTCCTTCATCTTGAGATTCAATTTCTAGCCCCTCTTTCCAATCAGAGAACACCCACTCTGCATGCTTCTCACTCTCTAGGTGCTCAGATATTAAATGTGTAACAATTTAAAACCATGGCATTTATTATTATTGTTGTTTAGAAGTTCAGCAGCTTCCCATTTCATGAAAAACATGGCTTATGTAAAAAATATTACAAAGTCAGCATATTTGGCTGAGTCTTCGCACGACTTTCAAAAAACAGTTGCATGCAATTTCATATCAGCTACACTGAGCAACAGAGTTCTTTAATATGCTTAGCTGGTGTTTGTCTGCTGGGCTCACCAGCCCTTGCATGGTCTGTCTCTTCTAAGGATTGTAGAGAGTTAAAAGCAGCAAACGTGCTATGACAGTGCTGTTGCTATTGAAGACATTCATTTTCTTGAGTAGATCAGTTCACAATTACTTCAGGGCAGTCATATAGGCCATTTTACTTGGTCATTAATTAAGCAATAAGACATGACAGGCAATATATTTCTGGGCCATTTAACATATCTCTTGAGGGATTTTTAAAGCTAGAGGCTAAAGGTCAAGTGACTTTAACCACTTGAGAAGTTCACTGCCAGGATTTTTTTAATACTACAAAAACTTGTATATAAATGATTGAAAATAAGACAATTATAGGGATTTTTTTCAATGCATCACATCAAAAAATTAGCATATAAAGTCAAAATAATTTTAAATAAGTATATAAAATATTACACACTTGTACTCTGTTTTATTGTTAAGTCAACTAATTTTCCTATTAATTTTGTGGAATGCTTATTATCTCCATTATACAGTATAAGCATGCAGGGCTCAGGGAAGTTCTACAGCTATGTTTTTGGACTATGATTGAAGATTACAAGTTATTGACTTAAAACATTGTTCTCAACCGATTTCTATATTCTTTTGATGAAGACAAATAACATTTCAGAAAGTACGCTTATCTCAGAAAACAATTATTTCTCTTGATCGAATTATTCTTTTTAGTGAATTATGAAAAGTTAAAAACATGGTTTATTAAGTCAATAGTTAATAACATATATAAAATAATTGTAATAGCTGAAGGATGTAGTTCAATGGCAGAGTACTTGACCAGCATGTATGAGTCATAAATTTAATCCCTGGAAATGGCAAAGTTATTTAAATTATATGCATAAATAAATAAATTATAGATAAACTTGACAAACTACTTACAGAAACTTTTGTGCTTTCCTAGAAGATGCATAAGATTCTTCCAGAATCTGAACCAGCATGCTGAGGTTCTTTCTTCTGTCTCCTTTGACCCACATACCAGGTGCCCATTTTGCCTCCTGAATTCCCTGCTCCTGTTCTTTCTCTCCATTCTCTGTATTAATATTTTATTATGAAAAAAATTCTTGAGCCAGTGAGATGGTTCAATGGTTAAAGACACTTGCCACCAAACTTGATCACGTTTGTCAATACCTGGGAACCACAAAGTGGAAGGGCACAACTAACTTTTGGTATGACACCCAGCTCCTACCTTGGCACGTGTATGCACCAACATACTAAATAAATTAATTAATTTTTAATGAAAAAATAAAGGAACATTCTCAGTGCTCTTATAGCCAGTTGGACAATTTCCCCTAAATTATTCTACTCTGGGTGCTTTCTACTTGATCCCTAACTTTACTGAGGTTTTCCACTCTATGTATTCTCACCTTTCTCTTCTTATTGTTGTTACTGGAAATACTATGACAATCAGATAACTAATTTAATTTCATAACATATATTCATATCACAACACACGTGTGACCAATAAACAATTGTTCAGTGTATATATTGATATACGAATTTCATAAAAATCAATAATTGCAAAAATCTCACACTATATCCAAATATTCTCCACTATATATCTTTATAATAATAAATAAACAATTCTTTATGTTATGTATGATATCTTATAAGTGGATGTTCTCTGATTGGAAAGGGGGGCTAGAAATTGAATCTCAAGATGAAGGAGAAATGGGTATTTTAACCCCTTCCTTTTTTTTTTAAAGAAAGAAAATAATAGGAACCAGCTTACAGGTAAAATGGCAGCAACTAATTCTAGAGTTTTATAGTGAATACAACATGTTCATCATTTAATATGAATGTTGATCATCTTGGATCATACATATCCACCTACCTTATAAGATAGCAGATTTCCATATGGCTTTTTCAAACAGTCTTAGTATTAGCTGCCCCTACCTCTCCTCCTCTTTACCCTCCCATCTGACTCCCTGCTTAAACCTCCTCCCCCATCACTCCTCCCTTTCCCCTTCTTGCCACCTGTGTTCTACTCTCACTTCTTCCTAGGACCTTCCTTTTCCCTCTCCATCAATGGTTCCTTTATAGTTTTCTGAATTCTACAGCTACTCCAAAAGTAAACATGCAAAGACTGCTTGCTACTATAGAAACATGTTCATATCTGCTCTATTCACAAATAGCTGGAACATGAAGGAAGGCTAGTTATCCATCAACTGATGACTAGATAATGAAAATATGGCACCGGCATACAATGGAATTTTATTCTGATGCAATGAAAAATGAAATTATGAAATTTCATGTAAATGGATAGGGCTGGAAAAAATGTGCTGACTGTCCTCACTCAGACCCAAATCCAGAATAACCAACATTATATGTTCTCACCCACCCAGCTTTAATTGGAACATTCTGAACTTTACTTCACTTTAGATATACATGGACTATTAACTAGATTTTATTTTTTGTTTTTACAGAAACAGTTTCTGTCAGCTTGTAGTACTTATTTTTATGATGTCTAATTACTATAATCATTAATTTATTTAATATTTATCAAAGATTGAGTCTCCTTTTTTTTCTTACTCTGAGGATTGGAGTTTTGGCATGTCTAATCTACCTTGAGTGGCTTTATAATATTGTGATATCCCCTCCTATATTATTTCTCAGTCTTAGTTCCCCAAAATTATAGAGTTTTAATATGTGTATATGAGTGTGCATCATGTACACATATATAAGTGTGTTTGTGCTGTGGATGTGTCTACATGCTTGCATTTATGGATATGTTACTAATAAGAGTTGGTTGAGAAATAGTTTTCATGAAGATGAGGTCATCTTTTTGAATAAACTCTTAGGAAAACATCAAGCATGGTTTCTGGTCTAAGAATAACATCTATGGCCATTGCCTAACATTAAGAACCTGGTAAAGTCCTCAGGACTCTTACCTGACAACATTGGCACAGGAGACTTCTTCCTGAATATAACACAAGTAGCACAGACACTGAGAGAAACAACTAGTAAATTGGACCTTCTGAAACTGAAAAGCTTCTGCAAGGCAAAGGACATGGTCAATAAGAAAAAGCAGCAGTATACAGAATGGAAAAAGATGTTCACCAACCCCACATCTGACAGAGGGCTGTTCTCCAAAATATATAAAGAACTCAAGAAACTAGACACCAAAATACCAAACAATCCAATTTAAAAATGGGCTACAGAGCTAACCAGAGAATTATCAACAGAAGAATCTCAAATGGACAAAAGACGTTTAAGGAATTGCTCAATATCCTTGGTCATCAGGGAAATACAAATCAAAATGACCTCTGAGATACCATATTACACCTGTCAGAATGGCTAAGATAAAAAACAATGATGACAGCTTATGTTGGAGAAGATGTGGAGCAAGGAGAACATTTCTCCACTGTTGGTGGAAGTACAAACTTGTACAGCCACTTTGGAAATCAGTATGTCAGTTTCTTAGAAAATTGGGAATCAATCTATCTCAAGACCCAGCAATACCACTCTTGGGCATATACCCAAGGAATGCTCAATTATACCACAAGGATACCAGTTTAACTATGTTCATATCAGCATTATTCATAATAGCCAAAACCTGGAAACAACCTAGATGCCCCTCAACTGAAGAATGGATAAAGAAAGTGTGGTACATTTATGCAATGGAGTATCACTCAGCATCACAAAGTTTGCAGGCAAATGGATGGAACTAGAAAATATCATCCTGAGTGAGGTAACCCAGACCCAGAAAGACAAACATGGTATGTACTCACTCATAAGTGGATAGTAGATGTAAAGCAAAGGATAACCAGACTACAGTCCATAGCCTTAGAGAAACTAAGTAACAAGGTGGGCCTTAAGAGGGATGCATGCATTGCCCTGGGAAGGGAAAATAGATGAGATCTCCTGGGTAAACTGTGGATGTGGGGAGTAGACAGGAATGGATGGGGGATGGGAACATGAGGGATTGAAATGGTCAAGTAGGGGAAGGGACCTACTCCCTATGGTGGAATGCCTCCCTCAGCCTTGATGCAGGGGGAGGAGCTTGGTCCTGTCTCAACTTGATACACCCCGCTTTGCTGACTCTCATGGGAGTAGTCCTTATCCTGTCTGAGGAGTGGATGAGGAGGGTAGAAAGTAAGTGGGAGGAGGGAATGGCAGGATAGGAGGGAGGGGAAACTGTGGTTGGTATGTAAAATAAATAAATAAACAAATAAATAGCCTGGTAATGCCCATTTTACCCTTTAAACCTGTGTTGATTTTACTAAAACAATTAATCAGGGATCTCTTTCATTTTTAAATATTATTTTATATTTGCTAATTTCACATTGGAGGTGATAGTTGTTTGCACTTGCTCCACGGCATATATGTGGAGATCAAAGGACAACTTTTGGGGGTTGGTTCTTTCCTTCTACCATGTGCTTCCCAGGGATTAAACTCAGGGTTTCAGTTTTGTTGACAGGTACCTTTCCCCAGTGAGCAATCTCGCTGATCCCTCTTTTGAGTTTTTGAGAGAATATTTAGATTTGAAATGCTATATAAGGAGCAGCCATTTCTTCAAGACATGCAGAGGGGAGGTATTCACTGCTGGAACTGCTGGCAGAACTTCCCGGGGCTGATTGGTGGCTTCTGAGAGAGATTAACCTAAGGAAGAGAGCTGAGGCTGGAACCTAGGAGAAGACCTGAGAGGTTGAACTAGGACACCACCTTCTTTGGTCATTTGTTGGACTTGGAGATCCACTTTGCTCCCAACGCAGGTATTATTATTACTCATCAACTAACATTGATTCCATGTAAAATTTTTCTTTAAACCAGCTTGAATTTTAACGTATTATTTCATTTGTATCACTTGTGACTAATATATTAGTGATAAGAAATCTGTAGGAGCTTTTGAAATCACCATAAGTCACAGGTCTCAAATTACCCTCTCAAAAAGCTGGTACATGAAAAATTGACTCAGTATATTTATATTCTGCTTGAAATAAATTTCAAAACTGAAAGCTCTATATAGTTATTGATGATTTTTAGTCTTTGCCCATATTTACAACCATTTAAATCCTGGATTAGGTCCTAAAGATATATATATTTAAGATGGTAGATGAGAAGGTATTTCCAAAATTCATTACTTTTCTATTCTTAGCTATATTTCCAGTGAGTAAAATACAGACTACCATAAGTATGTTGAGCCTAGATCAAGTACAGCTCTTTAAATATAAATTTATAAAATAACCTGTCTCTTTTAAAATCCAATCCTTTTAAACTTCAAAATTGCTCAACTGTGGGCTCCTGTTAAATCAGAAGTATATTAAATACTTTCTCACTTTAATAGGGAAGAACCAAAGCACAGTCACAAACTGAACAAAGCAAATTCAAACTCCAGAAGTGTGAATCACACAATGTCCAATTATTTGGAATTTACTCACCGATCTTCTGAATTCCTCCGAAAAGCTTGAAATCTGCCTATAATTTTAATGATATGCAAACATAAAACATTTTATATGTATGTATGTATGTGTGTATGTCTTTACAAAAATAAAGTAAAATTTGAAAACATAAGGTATACTCCTATGATTGGATATGTCAAAGCCACAGAAGTCTTGGTATATCTATGAATTTATTATAAGATTGTATATAGAATTAAATAGTCATATACAATTTTTTATTCATGGCTAAGTGTATGCAGCTTGATTAAAAAAATTTGGATTCAAGCATAGTACTTAACAGAGGGGACAAAAATTCTAAGGAAGTGGTTAGAAACCTAAAATCTCATATTTTTCTAATGGTGTCAGTACTATCAAGTATTACAGTTTTAAAATATTTTAAAAATGAACAATATATCAAGTATGTGAAAATTAAATAAATAAATTTCAAAAGTCTGTGAAAAAAATAAATTTATAAAGAAGTAGGTATCTAGTAGTTTCCACAGAATCATTTTGTCAATATGGATTAAGCTAAATGTTTATCACACACCCCCTTTTGCTGTTGAAGAAGACTCTTAACTATACAATTATAGTATCACACAAAAATTCACTTAATAAAATCTTCTTGTGAAAAATTCAGGAAAAATAGTGTCCTGGTGATGAACTGTGAGTGTTTCTTCCTGTTTGAATGGAGATTCATGAAGACTATGCATTTTAAGGTCCAATATTGAGACCAAACTTCAAGGGCCGTTTTGTTAATACTTTTATGGTCATTTGAGGTCTGCAAAAAATTAAGCTTTTATCTTTAGAATGCTTTTTTAGACCATTGCCAAGAAGGTCTGATCCACTCTATTACTGCAGATGGATCTCTCTAATATACCAACAGTTATTAAAGGCTCAAATCATGGGTTCTTAGACTTTCCCCCTCCGTTTTCCTTTTTTTATTTATAAAAGGCTTCTATATAAATTACTGTACATGCACAAAAAGACCCCATTTAGAAAATAGTTTGTGAATCCCATTCTGTACAGTAATGGTCCATGCAACTGTATTAAGTCAGTTCCTTTAATGGGGAGAGTGCCTTTTTAGTTGGTGAGAAATCTGCTCCTGCTGAGATTTGAACCAGGAACCCTTAGATCTAAGAGCATTTGCCTTACTCTTTAGATAAAGTGAAATCTTCTTAGAAGGGGTGGGGGTGGGGTGGGGGTTTTCTTTGACTTTGGAGCTCTATCTTTGACAATTTTATTCTTTCTGAATTTTTTCCCCTCAGTCTCTTTCCTTCACCATGTGTTTTGTCTGTTCTCATTTTTCTGGTTTCATCATTTGACTGACATAGGCTTTTAAAAAACTGTGAATATGAACTTCTGCATCTGAGACCAGCACTTAATATCTATTGTTGTAACACTGTTTTAAAAAGCTGTAAATATTCAAGCCTCAGGATTGAACTGGAGATTCTCTAACATTCTTCTAACCTATAAGAGTCCGTGGGTCTAAGTTACTTGTCTCAGATCTAATACTTGATTTTCTCTCCATGGGACAAATATATATATATATATATATATATATATATATATATATATATATATATATATATATATATATATATATCATGCGGTCCCTTGAATGGCATATTCTCTGTACATTGCCTGATGATGTTCATTCCTTCAATAAGGCTTCTAGAATAATCTAAAAAACACATGTTATTGGAGTCTCATATGCTTACTGGGTGAATCCCAGTGAACTTCTGATACAACATTCTATCACTGTTTACAAACCTCATCATATTCCCTAAGGTTTAGCACACATATAGTTAATTATGAGATAAACCTGTTTTACTTTTGTTTTGTTTGGGACAGGATCTTGTACAGCCCAAGTTTGCTTTGAAATCTTTATGCACCTGAGGATGACTTTGAACTTCTGATCATCTTACCTCAACCTCCTGTGTGCTGGGTTTAGCAGTGTGCCATCACACTTGGTTTTATTTTCAAAACTAGATTTGTTCCAAGTGTTTCCTAAGGAAAGCTGAGTGTGATCCTCTAAAGCACAGGGCAAAAAAGGCAGCAGCATGTGATGCTACAAGCACCAAAGCGACTTTCTTCTTTCCTCTGTCCCATGAGCTGCTACTGTTTCATCATCAAACACTTTCCAAAACTCAGGATGTCAGGTGCTTTATGGAGCATATAAAGATTCCCTTGCACAGAAGAAAATGTTTGTTTAATGGTGATTTTAGACATATTTAAATACTCCACCTGGAAATCTATGTATAGAAAAAGGGGAACTTAGTAGCCTGTGTTCTCTCATTTTTGCAGTGTTAGCCCCAATTGTTCACTGATAGCTCTCATTGAATTGAAGTCAAATTTTAAGACATGGTACTTTATGTAAGATCAGAATATTATGATCTCTAACTTAAAAGGGTCTTTAAAAAAAGCAACAGGAAACTTAAGTTTTTTTTTCTTACACAGGCAACAACAATTCACAACTAAATTGTTAAGTCACTTAATTGTCCTAGAATTATGTCATCAATAGCTAGGTCCTGGAAGATGAAGGATGACGTAAAAATGAATTGGAGAATCATGTCCAAAAGCATTGCAATTTTTGTACTACAATAGGAAACAATTTTGAAAAGAAATACTCTTTTTATTTTTTCCCCCGTGGTCTGTTTAATGTCAGATCCGTTGCAGGGGTGTATATCCATTAAAATGCTTGCAGGATAGCAATCATTCAGAAACTCTCTGTGTGATAAAGGGAGTGCCAGTGATTGTCATAAGAAAACATAAAGCATGATGCCTGGCCATAAGACAGTGAAATGAACATATGCAAACCAATTTATAATTGAGACATGTGCAGTCCAAATTTCTGGTTTCTGATTAGCTTTTACACACTATAAAATGTCAAAGACACTTTTTTTTCTTCATGGAATGAATGATTTTTTTTTCAGTTATAAGGACAGTAAGAAAATTTGGGTGAGCTTCCATCAAATGATTTACCCATTTTAAACTGTTTCTATCAGGGTTAGACTTTCCTCACCAACCCAAACAAGCAAGGTAAGAATACATGGATGCTTTTGTGTGTCCCTGGGACTGAGTCTTGGGGCAATGGATTCATAAAGGAGTTAAAATAAATATCAATGAAATGATGCAAGATTGCACAAAGGGAGCATTCCCTGCTTCCCGGAAAAAAAAAAAGTATGCAGCTATTTGAAACAACCCCAAAGCAATGCAGTTGAATTTGGTTGTTTTTGTGTGATTCTGCTCTCCTGTTAGGTAGTGTAAACACCAGTACAACTCTCTCCAGGTAGTGATTATTGTTTCCCTAAATATGATTCTCTGAATCAAGACCTTTTCTTTTCTCCTTAAATTCTTCATTAAAGAAGTGTAATGATTAGCAAACGTGTTCTAGAGAACAGTAAGAAGACAGATTACAGTTTAAAGGGATGGGAAGGAGTGTCCTCTTCTGTGTAATTGCACTGTCATCTCCAGAAATATAACTGACACCATGAAGAGGAAAAGCCAACAGGGGGCCGGGAGCACGGGCTGTGTCTCCATCATTCCACCTCCACCTCCACGTTTGCTTTGCTCTGTTTGCTGAAAGAAATCTGAAGCAAGTACTATAACTTTCTCAATTCATTTTCTGATACACATTCTGCACTTAATTTGGTAGCAATAAGTTCTCATAAGTAGTATACAATTGCCCTGTCCACGGTGAAATTAAACCTAACTTGAATTTCACCCCAGATCCGAGTTTTTCTCTTTTTTCCACATACACTAATTTAGGCTTGAGACAGGGAGAAGGGCATGGCAGCTCTGTGCCTTTTGCTAGGGAGATGTGAAGGAACATATATTCACCCCTGATAGGGTAGCAGTGACAGGTCAAATGTACAGTTCCATCCAAGCCTAGCATAGTGAGCCTTTATTAGGGTCATTACCAGTAGTATGAGTGAGGGATCACTTACAGGAGTATGAATGACTTAAAAGCAGCTTCCTCATAAGAAAGAAAAAAGAAAACCTACCCCAGATGACTAATGACTCAGTAAAGCTGCTCCAGGGAGCTCTCTGAAAAGCTCACAGGCTTTCTTGTACTGAAGTCTCTCTTCTACCCAGCAATGTGTTCATTGCTTTTATAGCCTTGAAGAGAGGCCTGAAGAATCATCTATCTATCTTTCTTTTCTTTTTCTTTTTTTTTTTTTTTTTTTTTTTTTTTTTGGTTTTTGGTTTTTCGAGACAGGGTTCCTCTGTGAAGCTTTGCACCTGTCGTGGAACTCATTCTGTAGCCCAGGCTGTCCTTGAACTCACAGAGATCTACCCGGCTCTGCCTCCCGAGTCCTGGGATTAAATGTGTACGTCACCATCGCCCGGCAATCATCTATCTTTCTTAATTTCGTAAGTTTCATGAACCTTCTGAGCCTTGAAAGTTTCCATTAGCTTCTTTGGTTTTGTGAGCCTCCCTCCCCCTTCCAGGAAGGGTGTTTCAGTTTTAAGGAAACAGCTGGCTCCCATTTTCTTTCTCATCGATCCCCTACCTCCACCACCTCCATCTACTTCCATGTTCTAATCTTTTCACAGACAAAGTGAGAATAATGAGAAGTTAGAAAAGCCAATTATCTACTGAGTCATCAATTTGTTCCAGTAAGGTTCTTAGGAAACACATTCAAAATTCTTGAATTAGTTATTTTTCTAATGTGCTAAAATATGCTATTATACCATTGCTGAGGCAGTTTACAGAAGGAAGAGTATATTTCGACTTACTCTTCTTGGAGACAAAAGGCCATCGTGGCAGGGAGACATGGTAGCAGCGGGCAGGCATGGTGGCAAGAGCAGGAAGCTCAGAGTTCACATCTTCAAGTGCAAGCGTGAAGCAGAAAGAGCGAAATCAATGAGGAGTGGGGCTTTAAACTCTCAAATCTCACCTCCAGTGATGCACTTCCTCCATCAAAGCCTTGCCTCCTAAACTTCCCCCAAACAGTATCACCAACTGGGAAACCAGATATTCAAAGAGCCAAAGGAGTGCTCTACATAGCATTCAAACTACCACAATTTCTATTCCGATTTTGCCAGATGTGTTTCCTGGATTATTTGGAGAAGTGCCTGCTGAACCTTCCAAATGTGGTGATCTCATGTGTTGAATATGGCTTCTTGAAACCTCGGTCCTCAACGAATGGGACTGCTCCTCACAGAGACCTCCCATATGAGACTCTTAAACATTCCGAGAATCTCTTTTGCTGGAGTCCTTTGCTGGCTGACTTGACTGTTGCTTTTCCCACGTGGCCCACACTTGTTCTATAGTTGTTACATTGCGCCTCATCTTTCTTCCCTCCTGCTAGTCACACACCTCTTATCACAGCTTTTGATTTCTTTAAAAAATTTAAGGATGTACTAAATTTTAAAACAAGTTTTTATATGTATAATTGTTTTGCTTTAATGAACCTATGTGCACCACATGAATGTTTGGTGTCTGTAAAAGCCAGAAGAGTGTGTCACACACCCTGGAATTGAAGGTGCAGACCGTGGTGAACTGCCATGTGGGTGCTGGGTATTGAACTTGAGTCCTCTACTAGAAACAAGTGCTCTTAACTGCTGAGACATTTTCTTCAGCATCTAACCTCTGTTTTCTAAGATGCAAGTTAAAACTCATATTCTGGAAGATGTAGATAAAGTAACTGAGCGGTTTCTTTACATTCCCTCTAGCCATACCATCCCTGTGGGAATAACAGGCCCTATATGTGGGTATACAACATCAGGTGATATCTCTTCCATATATTCTTGTTTTATTTTATCTTATTTTCTTCTTCTCTCTCTCTCCCTCTCCCTTTCCCTTTCACTCTATTTTTTTCTTTCTTTGTTTTGAAACAGCCTCATGTAGCCACTGTTGGCCTAGAATTCACCCATGTAGCCAAGAATAACAACTTTGAATTCCTGATACTCCAGTCTCTATCCCTAAATTCTAGTATTATAGACATATGCCACCCTGTGAGGCTTTTTTTTTAAATGAGACTAGATCTTGCTATCATCTATAATACTTTTGCAGTCACAATCCTTATTCCACAGCCTCTTTAAAGTATTCTTATTAATTAAATTTGTTGTTTCACAATTCCACACATGTGCAAAATGTATTCTGACCAGTTTCACCCTCTACCCTTCCTCACTTGTCTCAGTTCTTAAGTTCTGGGATTACAGGCAGGCATCACCAAGCCTGTTTATATATTCTCGGTTTTGACCAAGACGTTTTCTGCAATGCCCTTCCTCTCTTGTGTTGGTTCTTGCCAATTCATTCCACTTTCCACATTATTTTGTAAATTTTTCTTTTTCTTTCTTTCTTTCTTCCTCCCTTTCTTTCTTTCTTTCTTTCTTTCTTTCTTTCTTTCTTTCTTTCTTTCTTTCTTTCTTTCTTCCTTCCTTCCTTCCTTCCTTCCTTCCTTCCTTTCTTTTTATTTTTTTTAAAAAGAAAGGGTTTCTCTGTGTAGCCTTGGCTATCCTGGAACTCACTCTGTAGACCAGGCTAGCCTCAAACTCAGAGATCCCTCTGTCTCTGCCATTCCCCTGCTGGGATCATCAAGGCATCTTCAAACATGTGTATCTCTCTACTTTGTTCAAATCCAAATATCTCCCTCACTATCCTCTTCTGTGTTGCCCCCTTCTTCCTTCCTACACACCCATCTCTCTCTCTCTCTCTCTCTCTCTCTCTCTCTCTCTCTCTCTCTCTCTCTCTCTCTCTCTCTCTCCCACTCTCTCTCTCCCTCCCTTCTTCCCTCCAGCACCCATCACTTGCTGCTAAGGGGCACATTTGTGCCTCCTTGCTTCTTGCTGGGATTTTAGCTTCCACAGGTCTTATTCATGTGTGCATTCATGTGTATAACTGCTCTGTTTTATCTGGAAAAACTTTCACTGTAGGCATTCATAGCTTCTGGGACCTATAATCTTTCCACTGCCTCTTCTGCACTGATCCCTAAGCCTAAGGGGAGAGATATGAAATAGATATTCTATTTGGGATGGAGGACTCTGAAGTTTCTTTCTCTATATACATTGACCAGTTTTGATTCTCTATGTTAATCATCATCTTCTGCAAGGAAAAGCTTCTCTGATGGAGGTTGAGAAATGTTCTAATCTGTGATTAGAATGAAAAGTCACTAGAAATCAGATTAATAATGTTCATTTAGGAAAATAACAAGAAGGAGGCTCTCACCTATGGCCTTACAGTTAACTAGATGTGGGTTCTTACATCTTAAAACAGTGTCAGGTATGCGTTCCATCTTGAGGAGTGGGTCTGATTATATTTACTCAGAAAGTGTTTGGTCACTCCCATGATATTCTTTCTTGTATTACTCCAGCAGCCATATCTTTGTCACGCCAGCTATTGTCCCTTGCAGGGTTTGGGCCTTGGTGAGACTGGGGATTACTTTTTTCTCGGGTGGTATGCATAGTAACTTCCAGAACAATCAAAGCTGTAGAGTAGGGCTAAAGCTTCTAGGCAAATACCATCGTGATTTCTCACATTCTATGACTCAAGTATATGATACCTTCAGCAATAGAGTATTTGTGGACAGAGTAGCAGTAAACACAGATGAGCATGTATCTCTGTATAAAAACATAGAGAACTTTGGGAATATGGCCAAGAGTGACGAAGCTAGTTCATGTGGTAAATCTATTTCTAATTTATTGAGGAACCTCCACAGTGATTTCCATAGTGGCTGTACCAGTTTGCACTCTCGCCAGCAGTCAATAAGTTTTCCCTTTTCTGAGTGTGAGATACATTGTTACAGTAGCATGAGACTTGGTTTAGACCTGGGGAACAAAGAGTGAGATTATTTTCTATGGCTTCAAGATTTATGTCATTAAAGTGCAATTAGGCAAAGTAGGAGAGGAGAGGCCACAGTTCAAAAGTAGCTGATGACATGGAACCAAGTATGACTTGGAGTTTAGAAGGTTTGACCTTTCGAGATCTAAGCAGAGGAGTCAATTGAGTCTGCCCTTTTTGATATATAAAAGTCTGAGCTAATAAATGGATGTCATTTTAAGCTTTTAAGTGCATGAATGTCTGTTATATAACAGTAGACATTTAATGTAGTTAGGTAAATGGAATCAAAGAACACACAATAATTTGATACAGGCTTCTTTTAATCAACAAAATTTTAAAGACTGAATATACAACAGTTTGCCTTTCCAAGCACTTAAAGTACATTTGGGTTGTCTCCAGCTTTTGGAGGTTATGTAAAACTTACCCTTATCATTAGTGGATATGTTTTGTGTAAGATATAATTTAATTTCTCTTATATAACTATCTAAGAGTAGGTATTCTACATCACATTAGTATATGTCTCCATTTATAAGCAACAGCTCATCTGTTTTCTCAAGGGTTCATTTGTATTTTCACTAGCAATATCCCAGTGAGTAATGTCTGCTTAATTCATGTTAACTATTCTAATAGACATAAAGCATACACTCTTGTTGACTATAATTTCAAATACAGTTACTCCAAACTCTGGAAGTTCTTCACAAATTGTCATTTTCAAAAAACACGAGAGTATGTTTTAACTTGTTCATTTAAAAGGCACCCTTTTAATATATGTGTGATTTACTATCATAGTTTTAGATATTGACAGTTCTCTAAGGCTATATTGATATTTGGGCTAAAGATCATTGATTATCTTATTGATATTAGTTACAAACTATGTACTAAGAGTGGTGCTAAGGATGGCAAAAGAGATGAGTTATACAATATGGCCCCATCCTTCAGAAGTTCCTGTCCACAGGAAAAGCAACTACATGATTTATAACTGCAATGTAGCATGTAGTTGTCATAACACAGGTACATAAACAATGCTATTATGTCACAATCAAGGGAACACAAGATTGGATTGTGCTTGACAGAGCAGGAAGTGATATGATGAAATATGACTCTAGGCACACAATGACTGAGACTGAAGGCTGAACTGAGCGGAGTATTTACACAAACTAAACTTCTGGTGTAGGGTTGCTGATGGCAGGGCTGTTTTCTCTTGACACTTTTTATGTTTTTGGACTTTTCCCCAAATAACTGTATTGTACACATCGTTAAGAACAATATGTAACAGGATTTTGTGGATTCTCAGAGGAAAGTGTCCTATTCTTACAGGTGTGTTTCCACAGAAGTAAGATGTTGGGTACTGACCAACACAGGTGCTTTGGAGTTCTGTTTGAGAGGTCCTAATTAACCCATGCTTCTTGGCAAATTATTTGAACTTCAGTGTCTTGTATTTGTAACTTTTTTGCTATTGTTCCTAGGTTATGTTCTTGCTATAAAGTCTAGCATGTTCTCAAACTTGTGGGCCTCCAAAGTACTAACAATATGTCTATACCATCATAAGCTCTCCCCGCCTCCTGTGTGTGCGTGCGCATGTGTGCATGCCTCACACTTATATGCCATGCTGGGTGGCTTCTGTAAAAGATATAATCTAGCTATCTTATAGAGAAACAATTTATTCACACTGAATTTAGTAATGCAGTGTGTTTTAAACATAATAAATGGGTTATGTTGTTTATATCTTCAGTGCTTCTTATATCAAAGGGCAGAGCATATGTGGTTTAATATACACATGTGGAGCAGCTGAGAGGAGATAAATGCTGCCAAAAATAATGGGCTGCTCATAGAATGAATCTGCCAAAAATTAGAAAAATATTTTTTTTTTTAGAAATGCATCCTCATACGCAATGTCTGAGTCTTAAAGAAAACATTTGAGTATTTTTAGTTGTATTTGATTTAACTTTCAGAAGAGTTTTCACTGGGGTAACAATTTACTTTTGAGGTGTGTAATCAGAGTTCAGCAGGTTGTAATGAAATAGCCTTTGATGTTCTCCAAGGCTGTTTATAAACTGTGCAAGAGATGGCAACCCAATGTCTTCAAGGAAAATTCAGAAACACGGGATACCTTTTTGTCCTGTTCATGATAATGTCTTTGCTGCTTGAATGTAACCAAGTACCTGTTAGAAATGTAAACAAGACTGTTGATGGATGAGGATGTTATTATTATGCAGGTATTGAAAGCCATCATATTTTAGGTGAAGCTTTTCTAAATCTGCCTGAAGCAGGAAAGAAACATCAATTTGACAGAATTATGAAAGATTTGTGTCTACCAACACCTCCAAAATATTAAATATATTTTGTTTTGATTCTAGCATTTATTTATTTTTATATTATTTTTGCAGCCCAACAGTTTAAGCTAGGTTTTTGAGAACTAGAGAGACACCATATTGTAATTTTTTTAGAACTCTGCCTTTGATAGCATGCAATAAACCACATAGGGTATTCCCACAGAGGGAAAAGAAGTTATAAACTGTCTTGAATATTGCAATTTACATGATTTGGAGCTTAGGGATCTCTTGTTTAGACTTTTTCTCCAGATAATCACATTTTTTTTTCTGTTTTAAAGACAATGACTTGAATGCAAACCAACTTCAAATGACACAATAAAGCAATTTCCACAAACTAATTAATTTCCACAAAGAGAGGCTTTCACATGCTCTGAATTTGTTTCTTAGGGTTGTTCAAGAATATAGACTTCATTTGCACAATCCGTCAAATCCAGCTTCACTGGTGAGCAGAATAGAGCTCAATGGCTTGCATATCAAGATGACATCTTTGAAGGTAATACTGTGAAAGTATGCTCGCACTCACTGAAAAGAGGGAATTAGGAAGTGTCAGATGAAAACACTTCATTTAAAGAAAACTAAGATAAGAAAAAGGTTTTGCTTTTTATAAAACTATTGATTTAGGATTTTAAATAATAGAGTTACCTGGATTTCAGGCTCATTTTCATTTTACATTTTCAGTTTTTAACTTATTGTTTGATGCAGTATATTTTTATGCAGTATATCTTTGCATATTCTTCCCTTTCCTCCAATACCTCTCAGACCCCCCCTCCCCAACCTATTTCATGTTTTTTTTCCTATCTCATGCAGAAAGGGAAAAAAAGCCACTATACAACATGAAATCTGATTTGTATTGGCTGACTACTCTTCAGCATGGGGCCTGCCCTGGAGTGTGGCTCATATGCCAATGTCATTTCATTAAATAAAGCTGATAACTGCTCTCCTAGCAGCTATCATTCATGAATACCTTCTTGGCTAGGACTTTGTACCCACTTCCATTCCTTCACGCTGGGATTTTGTCTCACTTGAGCTTGTCCAGGCCTTGTGTGTGCTGTCACAATCTTGGTGAGTTCATATTTTTTTCTGCCCTGTTGTGTCTGGAAAGTGCTGTTTCCTTAATTGCCCACCGCCTCTGGTTCTTATAATCCGTTCTGGTCTGTCTTCTGCATAATTCCAGAGCCTTTGGGGATGATTCTGATGAAGGTATCCAATTCAAGACTGAGCACTCTAAAGTCTCTCCCTTTCTGCACATTATCCAGTTGTAGGTCCCTCTGTTAATTAACATCAACTTCAAGACGAATTTTCTCTGTTTAGAGTTGAGTGATGCAATGGTTGATGAGTTTAGGAATATGCTCATTAGGAGTATTAGGAGTCATTTTATTGATGTGTTAATTTAGCAGAATAGTATGTTCTTTGTGTGTTCTCTGTGGCCCATGAACTAAGTGATTAAGAGTTTAGGGATCTATCTCGTTTCAGATTCTTGACTTCAATAATGATATCAGTATGGTTTCCATCTCATGAAGTAGACTTAAATTATGATTGGTTATTCCTCAAACATTAATGCCACTATTGCACTTGTGGGCATATATGATAGATGGGTCATGATAATAGGTTGCAGGGTTTGTAGCTGAGTGAGATAGATGATTATGTTTCTCCTCTGGTAGCAAATACAGCACCTTCTAGCACTATGAATGTTATTTAGTAGGGATTTAGTGTCCAGTTGAGAACCAGCTTGATACTTTTTCTGTGCTCCATGCTATAAATACGTGGTGTCTTAAGCAACAGGATACAATCAAGTTGTGGAGGGTACTCGATAGCATTAACAATAGCCTATATATAGTGTTTGGTGGGACTATGGGGTCACTTTGGCCACTGACTAGTAAAGATATAACCAATTTCTGGCACTGTTGGTTTTATCTGGTGGAATATGACGCCTAATTGGGGTTTGTCTCCCCAGTTACATAGTGACTCCATTTAAATTGCTTGTGCATGTGGTTTAGGAAGCTTCTACAGTAGTAGATTTTCATATGACTTTTCAAAAGGCCATTAAATTGGTTATTCCTCTCATTTTCCCTCCTCTGGCCTGCCTTTCAATTTCCTTCCTCATTTAGTCCCCCTATTCTAGTTTCTCATTTATTCTTTTATAATACTGTATTTTGTGTCCCCTTCACAGGAGGATCCCTCCTTCCTCCTGTTCCCTCACTAGCTGCCTAACATCTGTGGGTAGTATAAATAAAACACATATTTAAAACATAAAAGCTAACACCCACCTATAAGAGAAGCATGCAATATTGGTCTTTTAGAGTTTGATTTACCTCCCTTGGGATGATTGGTTCCAGCACCATCCATTTACCTGCAAATTTCATAATTCGGTTTTTCTTTACAACTGAATAACATCCCATTATGTCAGTGTTCCAATTTGCATTATGCATCCATCGATGGACATTTAGGTTGTTTCTGTTTCCTGTGTATTGTGGACAGAGTAGCAGTAAACACAGATGAGCATGTACCTCTGTATAAAAATGTAGAGCACTTAGGGTTTGTGGCCAAGAGTGATGTAGCTGTTTCATGCGGTAAATCTATTTCTAACTTTTTGAGGAAACTCCACAGTGATTTCCATAGTGGCTGCACCAGTTTGCAATTTTCACCAGCAGTCAATAAGCTTTTCCTTTTCTGAATGTAAGATATATTTTTACAGTAGCTTGAGAGTTGGCTTAGATCCAGGGACTGGAGAGTGAGAATATTCACTATGGCTTCAAGATTTATGCAGCTGAAAGATAAAGACCCAAATAACAGAAAACAAAACTCTTACAAGTAATACTAAGAAGCTGAGGAGTCTCTGAGAGGAGCTAAAGGCAGAATCCTGTGAAAGCTAGTGGAAATACCAAGAAGGTGAGGAAAAGTAGAGAAGCTGAAATAAGAGTCTGTAAAAAGGCAAAGAAAGACCTCAGAGTACTACTACAAGGGGAGCAAGTCTGGGTCACTGGATGAGTTTGAGAGAGCCACCAAAGGTTAACAAGCTGAGAGTACTTTCATACAGAATTTAAGAGTTGAGGCTCTGGCCAATGGGCAGGCTTTAAACCCTGGGCAAGAAACCTTGACTTTTATGATAAGCTTGGAGCTATACACTCTAGTTTCGGGATTTAGAGTTAAAAGCTTCAGGACTAGAATTCTAGCTGTGAGCCCCTGGAACTCAAGGCCATGCCATTAAGAAACTGTTCCTTGCCTATATTTGATTTCTGTCTGGACAGAACTAAAGAACCATGAGTCAGTTATTTCAACAAAATAGGGTCTATCAGCCCGAATGGTCAGAAAAGACACTTTTAAGAAGTAATAACTGAAAGGAAGCCTAAAGGACAAAATTCAGGACAAAGAAAAATATATCAAAGGGGAAATTAGAGGATAGAATCACATATGCAGCTACATTTATTATTAAAAAATAAAGTTTTAGCCGGGCGGTGGTGGCGCACGCCTTTAATCCCAGCACTCGGGAGGCAGAGCCAGGCGGATCTCTGTGAGTTCGAGGCCAGCCTGGACTACCAAGTGAGTTCCAGGAAAGGCGCAAAGCTACACAGAGAAACCCTGTCTCGAAAAACCAAAAAAAAAAAAAAAAAAAAAAAAAATAAAGTTTTATTTCCTATTTATGACTAGATGATATGCATGTTTCTATAGTTCAAAAGAAATATTGTTTACCAAAAGAGCACTAATTATACATCCAATGACACAGTACTCACTGATATGAAGCAACAAGCAATAAATGGTGGCATTTCAATAGGAAGACTCAAGACATGAATGAGGCTTAAATGATTGTGGCTAGAACCTGCAGAAAAGCAAACACTGGAAACCTGAGGAGAGAGAAAGAAATAGTAGTGACTCTTGTGCATAGATAGAATGGCAGACTCAAGGCCCACTCCAAGAAAAGGAACCTATACCCAACACTGCTTGAGTAACCAAGAACCAGGGACTAGATAGCCCAGAGACCTAGGGTAAAACCAAACACTAATGGTCTAAAAAAAAAGCAATAAAATGATTCTCAATGATATTCTGCTATACTCATAGATCAGGGCCTTATCCAGGCATAATCAGAAAGGCTTCTTCTGGCAGCAGATGGAAACAGATGCAGAGTCCCATAGCCAGACACTATGAAGAGAGAGTCTAAGTTGGAGGTCTTCATCAAATTTCTCTGCTCAGAGCTCAGGAAATCCTGTGGAAGAGGAGGTGGAAAGATTTTAAGAGTCAGAAAGGATGGAGAATACCAGGAGAACAAGGACCTCTGAATCAGCTAAGCAAGGCACATATGCATTCACAGAGACTAAGGCAGCAAGCACAGGACTGACTTGGGTCTATACCAGGTCGTCTGGGTATATATTATAGCTATTAGCTTAGTATTTTCATGGGACTCCTAACTAAGAGAAAGAGTGGGTTTCTGACTTTTGCTGAACCTGGGATACTTTTTTCTTTATTAAGAATTTTTTTTTAATTCATTTTGCACACCAACTACAGATTACTCTCTCTTCCCTTCTCCTGCCTCCCCAGCTTTCTGCCTCCAACTACCCCCATTCCCTCCTTCAAAAAGGTAAGGCCTCCCATCCCTATAGATGCCAGCAAAGCATGGTACATTCAGTTGAGACAGGTCTGTAGCTGGAGACTTTCTCTCCAGCTCCCGCCAAGCCCTGGCAGTCCTGCAGCACACTTATAAAATAAACACACAGACTCTTATATTATTTAAACTGTTTGGCCTAATGGCTCAGGCTTTTAGCTAGCTGTTCTTATATCTTAAATTAACCCATTTCTATAAATCTATACCTTACCACATGGCTCATGGCTTACCAGTATCTTACATGTTGGTACTCATGGCAGCGGCTGGCAGCGGCTACTGACTCAGCCTTCCTGTTCCCAGAATTCTCTTCTCTGCTTGTCCCGCCTATACTTCCTATCTGGCTACTGGCCAATCAGCATTTTATGTATTAACCACTCAGAGCAACACATTCACAGCACAGAGAACATCCCACCACACAGGTCCAAACCCCTCCCCCTGCATCAAGGCTGTGCAAGGTGTCCCACCATAGGTAATGGGCTCCAAAAAGCCAGCTCATGCACCAAGGATGGATCTTGATACTACTGCCAGGGGACCCCTTAAGCAGACCAAGCTACACAACTGTCTCATTTATACAGAGGACCTAGCAGTCCTATGGAGGCTCCATAACTGTTTTTCTAAAGTTCATGAGTTTCCACTAACTTGTGGTTCAGTGGTCTCTGTAGGATTCCTCATCATGATCTTGATGCCCCTTGCTCATAGAACCTTCTCTTCAACTGGAGGCCTGGAGCTCTGCCTGGTAATTGGCTGTGGATCTCTGCATCTGCTTCTATCAGTTACTGGATGAAGGCTCTGTGATGACAGAGTATTCACCAATCTGATTACTGGAGTAAACCAGTTCTGGCACCCTCTCCACTATTTCTAGTAGTCTAAGCTGGGGTCATCCTTGTGGATTCCTGGGAACTTCCCTACCACCAGGTTTCTCCTTATATCCATGATGTCTCCCTCTATCAAGGTATCTCTTTCATTGCTCTCATTTTCATTTCATCCCACTCCATCCCTGTTCCACCTCTACCATCCCATTTCTTTATGTTCTCATCCACCATCCCCTATGCTCTGTTTCTCCCCTCACCCCCATTTTACTCATGGAGAACTCATCTATTTCCCATTCTCAGGGCGATTCATGTGTCCCTCTTAGGGTCCTCATTGTTAGCTAGCTTCTCTGGAATTGTGGGTTGTAGTCTCATTATCCTTTGCTTTACATCTAGTATCCACTTATGAGTGAGGACATACCATGTTTGTCTTTCTGAGTCTGGGTTACCTCACTCTGGATGATATTTTCTAGTTCCATCCATTTGCCTGCAAACTTTGTGATGTCATTGTTTTTTACAGCTGAATAATACTCCATTATGTATATGCACCACATTTTCTTTATCCATTTTTCAGTTGAGGGCCATCTAGGTTGTTTCCAGGTTCTAGCTTTTATGAATAATGCTGCTATGAACATAGTTGAGCAGGTGTCCTTGTGGTATAATTGAGCATTCCTTGGGTATATGCCCAAGAGTGGTTTTGCAGGGTCTTGAGGTAGATTGATTCCCAATTTTCTGAGAAACTGAGATACTGATTTCCAAAGTGGCTGTACAAGTTTTCACTCTCACCAACAGTGGAGGAGTGTTCCCCTTGCTTCACATCTGCTCCAACATAAGCTGTCATCATTGTTTTTAATCTTAGCCATTCTGACAAGTGTAAGATGGTATCTCAGAGTCAATTTGATTTGCATTTCCCTGATGACTAAGGATATTGAGCAATTCCTTAAATGTCTTTTGTTCATTTGAGATTCTTCTGTTGAGAATTCTGTGCTTAGCACTGCAGCAAATTTTTTAAATGGATTGTTTGGTGTTTTGATGTCTAGTTTCTCAAGTTCTTTATATATTTTGGAGATCAGCCCTCTGTCAGATATGAGGTTGATAAAGATCTTTTCCCATTCTGTAGTCTGTAGTTTTGTCTTAATGACCATATCCTTTGCCTTACAGAAACTTCTCAGTTTCAGGAGGTCCCATTTATTAATTGTTGGTCTCAGTGTCTATGCTACTGATGGTATATTTAGGAAGTGGTCTCCTGTGCCAGTGCATTCAAGGCTACTTCCTACTTTCTCTTCTATCAGGTTCAGTGTAATTGGATTTATGTTGAGGTCTTTGATCCACTTGGACTTGATTTTTGTGCATGATGATAGATATGGATCTATTTGCAGTCTTCTACATGTTGACATCCAGTTATGCCAGCACCGTTTGTTGAAGATGCTTTCTTTTTTCCATTTTACAGTTTTGGTTTCTTTGTCAAAAATCAGGTGCTCATGGGTGTATAGATTAATGTCAGGGTCTCTAATTGGATTCCAGTGGTCCACATATTGGTTTTTATGCCAATACCAAGCTGTTTTTATTACTATATATAGCTATATAGTAGAGCTTGAGGTCAGGGATGGTGATGCCCCCTGAAGTTGCTTTATTGTAAAGGATTGTTTTAGCTATCCTGAGTTTTTTGATTTTCTGTAAGAAGTTGAATATTGTTCTTTCCAGTTCTGTAAAGAACTGTGTTAGGATTTTGATGGGAATTGCATTGAATCTATAGATTGCTTTGGTAAGATTGCCATTTTTACTATGTTAATCCTATCTAGCCATGAGCATGGGAGAGCTTTCCATTTTCTGATATTTTCTTCAATTTCTTTCTTCAAGGACTTAAAGTTCTTGTCATACAGGTCTTTCACTTGCTTAGTTAGTGTTACGACAAGGCATTTTATATTATTTGTGACTATTGTAAAGGGTAATGTTTCTTTGATTTCTTTTTCAGCCCCATTAATATTTGTATATAGGAGATTGATTTTTTTTGAGTTAATCTTTTATCCTGCCAAATTACTGAAGGTGTTTATCAGCTGTAGGAGTTCCCTGATGGAATTTTTGGGGTCACTTATATAGACTATCATATCATCTGCTAAAAATTTTGACTTCTTCCTTTCCAATATGTATCCTCTTGATCTTCTTTTGTTGTCTTATTGCTCTAGCTAGAACTTTGAATACTATATTGAATTGATATGGAGAGAGTTGACAGCCTTGTCTTGTTCCTGATTTTAGTGGAATCACTTTGAGTTTCTCTCCATTTAATTTGATGTTGGCTGTCAACTTGCTTTAAATTGCCTTTATTATGTTTAGGTATGTTCCTTGTATTCCTGATCTCCAGGACCTTTATCATGAAGGGGTGTTGGATTTTGTTGAAGGCTTTTTCAGCATCTAATGAGATGATCATGTGTTTTTTTTTTCTTTTAGTTTGTTTACATGTTTCATAAATTGAATCATCCCTGCATCTCTGGGATGAGGCCTACTTGATCACGATGGATGATTTTTTTTTTGATGTGTTCTTGGATTCGGTTTGCCAGTATTTTATTGAATATTTTCGCATCAATATTCATGAAGGAGATTGGTTTATAATTCTCTTTCTTTGTTGCATCTTTGTGTGGTTTGTTTATTAGGGTAACTGTAGCCTCATATAAAGAGTTTGGTAATGTTCCTTCTGTTTCTATTGTGTGAAATAATTTGAAGTGTGTTTGTGTTAACTCTTCTTTGAAATTTTGGTAGAATTCTGCACTGAAACCATCTGGTCTTGGATTTTTTTATTTGGTTGGGAGACTTTTAATGACTATTTCCTTAGGGATTATAGGTTTATTTAAATTGTTTATCTGGTCTTGATTTAATTTTGGTGTGTGGAACCTATCCAGAAAATTGTCCATTTCTTTAGATTTTCCAATTTTGTGGAGTACAGGTTTTTTGAAGTATGACCTGATGATTCTCTCAATTTCCTCATTGTCCTTTGTTATGTTTCCCTTTTCATCTCTAATTTTGTTAATTTAGATGTTCTCTCTCTGGCTTTTGGTTAGTTTGGATATGGGTTTGTCTATCTTGTTGATTTGCTCAAAGAACCAACTCTTTGTTTCATTGATTCTTTGTATTGTTATCTTTGTTTCTATTTTATTGATTTCACCCCTCAATTTGATTATTTCCTGGTGTCTATTATTCCTGGCTGAGTTTGCTTCTTTTTGTTCTAGAGCTTTCAGGTGTTCTGTTAAGTTGCTAGTGTGAGATTTCTCCAATTTCTTTATATGGGCCTTTAGTGCTACGAATTTTCCTTTAACACTGCTTTCATAGTAACCCATAAGTTTGGGTATGTTGTACATTCATTTTCATTGAATTCTACTAAGTATGTAATTTCTTTCTTTATTTATTCCTTGACCCATTGGTGATTCATTTGAGCATTGTTCAGTTTCCATGAATTTGTAGGCTTTCTGTAATTTGTGTTGTTGAATTCTAACTTTAAGCCATTGTGGTCCAATAACATACAAGGAGTTATTCTATTTTTTTTTAATCTGTTGATATTTGCTTTGTGATCAAGTATGTGGTCAATTTTAGAAAAGGTTCCATGGGGTGCTGAGAAGAAGGTATTAGGATGTTAGGGTGGAATGTTCTGAAATATCTTTTAAGTTCATTTGAGTCATAACATCTGTTAGACCTCTTATTTTTCTGTTAAGTTTCTGTCTAGCAGACCTGTCCATTGGTGAGAGTAGGGTGTGGAAGTCTCCCATTATTAGTGTGTGGGGTTTGATTGCAATTTTAGCTTTAGTATTGTTTCTTTTACATGTGTGGGTGCCCTAGTATTTGAGGCATAATTGTTCAGAATTGAGGCTTTATCTTGGTGGATTTTTCCTGTGATGAATATTTAATGTCCTTCCCGATCTCTTTTGATAGATTTTTATTGAAATCTATTTTGTTAGATTTTGTTAGATATTAGGATAGCTACACCAGCTTGCCTCTTAAGTCTATTTGTTGGAAAGTCTTTTCCCAACCTTTTACTCTGAGGTAGTGTCTGTCTTTGAAGTTGGGTTTTTTTTTTTTTTATGCAGCAGAAGGTTGGATCTTGTTTTCATATCCATTCTGTTAGTCTGTGTCTTTTTATAGGCGAATTGAGTCCATTGATATTAAGGGATATTAATGACCAGTGATTGTTAATTCTTGCTATCTTTTGACAGTAGTGTATGTGTATTTCCCCTTCTTTGAGATATGCTGATGTGGGGTTATCTATTGCCTGTGTTTTCATGGTTGTGTCTAACTTCCTTAGGTTGGAATTTTCCTTCTAGTGCTTTCTGTAGGGCTGGATTTGTGGATAGATATTGTTTAACTCTGATTTTGTCTTGGAATATCTTGTGCACTCTGTCTATGGTGATTGAAAGTTTTGCTGGGTATAGTGGTCTGGGCTGGCATCCATGGTCTCTTAGTGTCTTGCTGTTGTAGAACCATTAGATTTTGGTGGGGTGCCATATTGCTCTTTATGTTTTCATATGTATTTTTGCACTGGCATCTACCCATCTCTTCCTCCAGTTGGTGCAAGAGGTGTATGTGTCTGAGGAAGCTACTCTTGGTCCAGTCTGTGCTTGTGTCTGTGTCTCAGGGGGCCACTCTTAGTCCAATCGGAGCTCTTTGTCTAATTGGAATTGGTGGATTCTGTGTCTCAGGGAGCAGCTGAGGTTGTACTGAGATGGGTAGGTTTGGGGTAGGGAGTGGGTCTTGTAGCTTGCAGGGTCTGGTAAGGGTGCTGGTGGCTAGGCCTGCCTGCAAGAGACTTCCCTGCTGGCCCACCACTGGGACAGCAATGGGTAGGGGTGGGGGTGCACAAGTTGTGTCCCAGGGCCTAGGTCCTAGAGGCAGGACTCTCTGAGTGGGTGAAGAGTCACTCATCTTGCACCTGGGACTCTCTTCCTCCTATTGGGTTGCTGTGTTCAACTTCAACATGAAAGTTTTTGCTTCATCTTATTATGTTTTATTTTGTCATGTCTGGTTGTTATTTCTTAGAAGCCTATTCTTTTCTAATGAGAGGTGAAAGGAAGTGGAGAGGAACTGGGAAGAGCAGAGGGAGGGAAAACTATAATCAGGATATAATGTATGAGAAAAGGATCTATTTTCAACTAAAAAAATTAAAGAAAGAAAGAAAAGTTGGTTCATTGTAATACAGGTGTTGTGGTGAAGAGGAAAACTTGGAGAAACACTCACCTTGAAAACCAAACAATCAGGTTCATGATACATTTGTTCAAAATCTTGGAGCTATGCTTAATTTCTTCATCTAGTTCAGTAGTGAGACATGCAGGGGCTGCCTGTGATGTGCTTTCTAATTTATCCAGCTTTCTATCTACTAAGTTAACCTTCCTACCATCTTTTCTTGCCTGAACTAAGCCATGTTCTCTTTCCCCACTCTTGTCTGACTAAACTACATCCTCTACATAATGCCTGGAATCGTGTTTTTTTTTTTTTTGTTTTGTTTTGTTTTGTTTTGTTTTCTGTGAAGCCTTAGCTGTCTTGAAACTTGCTCTGTAAACCTGCCTCTGCCTCTGAAGTACTGGGACTAAAGGTGTGAGCCACCACTGCCTGACTGCCTGGGATAGTTTTCTAAACACAAATAAGATATGGCATATATATCTTTGCTGAAAAGTTTTTGCTAATGTTCTTTTAAATTTAGAAGAAAATTCAATTTTTTTTATCCTATCCCAAAAGTTTTTCACAAGCAACCTGCCCTTTTCTTCCTCTGAGCCTTTTACAAGGACCCATGTCAGTACATTCTAGCTACTCCCGTATATTTCTAACTGTCTGGGATTTATGGGGGTTATGGAGGTAGCTCTGGATTCTATTTGATTTAAATATGTCTCACCATCTTCACATAGCTTTCTCCTTTTTTTCTACACTGGACTTTGAATATATAATGGAGGCTGTTCTTGACCATCATATTCAAAATTCCAGTCCAGCCACACAATATTTATTACCCAATTGTCTTGTTTGCTTAGTTTTAATTATCATGTGAGATCACTGTGTTTAGGAATGTATGTTTTGATTTGCCGTCTTCCTCTGTCAGGCTTCTAAGCACCATAAGAGCAGAGGTTTATCTGTTTATCTTGTTCCTTACCATGCCGTGAGAACCTGAAACCCACTCCAATTGACATACATGTTAGTTAAATGAGTGAAAACAAGGGATGCTTAAAACGTGTAACTTGTTTATGAGAAACCAGGAAAGTGTATTTTCAAGTAGTTTCTCGGGGAGAACCTAGAGTAGCTCTGCCTTGAAAATGAAGAAGTAACAACTAGAATAACTTAATTTATTAACAACTTATTAATCAAATAAACCAAAGGGACTCACTGACATAAGACAGAGAATTATAATGAAAACAAAGGAGAATACATCCAAGATGATTCTAATCATCAGTCAAAATTAACTCAGACAGATTCCAGATTTTACACTAAGTAGTTTTCTACAGGGTGTTAGTAATTAGCAAAGCTTGCTCTATGGCTTGGGATAATTCTGTGCACAAATTTGTTTGTCATTTATTTGCTGCTCTTCTGGCATTTTCCCCAATATTATTTTGATCTCATTACAGTGCATTTATTTTCAATGTGGGCCAACAACGAAGTGTGAACTGCTCCCCTGGAGTAAATTAAGCACTTTTGGAATTTTATAGTCTGTATTTGGAAGCACTGGTGTATCACTTATGGAGTAAGCAACCTTAGCCTCCCTTTACACACACAGGCTTCTCCATGGTCCTCGAGCCCTGAAGACTCTTCCAGCTGCATCCTTGTGCACCAGCTGGTGTGTGTCACAACACCTCCTGCTCTGAGAGCCTGAAAAACCTACCGGAAGAAATGAGTTATTGTGTACCACGGAGTCATCTTACACTGCCAAACACTTCATTGGTTTGTTTTTGCGACAGTCTCTCTGAAGTCCAGGCTGAGTTGGAACTCACAGCGTCTATAGTTCAGATTGGCTTCAGATCCACAGTGTTCTTACTGCCTCAGCTTCCCGGGTGCTGGGATTATATCCTGAAAATTAGCAAGGACCTCAAGAAAGGCTTGTTTTGTGACTTTTGTTTGAAGGTACTAATCATAGAATAAATGGAAACAGTATTCTTGCAAGAGAATAGAGAATTAAATGACATTGCTAGTGCATAGTATTGCTTAAAATGTGGTTTTCTGATTTTTCTGGTTTCTGCAGGTAATCTAAGTTAAACTAGAAGTTTGAAATTAAGATCCACATATGAGAAAGAACATACAGCATTTATTTGGGTTACTTTTTTCATCTATATACCTGTAAGTTTTCATCTATATACCTGTAAGTTTCATTTCTTTTTTCTTTACAGTTGAATAAAATGCTATTGTGTAAATGTATCGTATTTACATTATCCATTCATCTACTGGTAGACATTTGGACTAATTATATTACCTAGCTATTTTGAATATAGCAGCATTGAACACAGATAATCAAGTGTCTTCTTAATAGGATAGAGAGTCTTTGGGTGTATATGACCAGGACTGCTATAGCAGGGTTGTATGATAATTCTATGTATTTTTTTTTATTTCAGAAAATTCCATGATGATATTTATAGTGTCTGCAGCAGCTTACACTCTCATCAAAGGTGAATAAGAGTTTCCTTTTCTCACATCCTTGCCAATGTTTGTTCTCATTTGTTGTCCTGACAGTGGCCAATTCAACTGTGGTGATAATCTCAAGTGCATTTTAATTTGCATTTCTCTGCTGATTAATTACACTGAATACTTCAAAAACAATTAAAAAATATTTCATTTCATTTATTTTGTGTGTTTATGTGAGTATATTCCATGTGTGGGTACCATTAGAGGCCAGAAAAGTGCATCAGATTCCCTGGAGCAGAAGTAACATGTGATTGTTTGCTGTTCAATCTGAATACTGGGAACCAAATCAGACCCTCAGGAAGAACAGCAAGTGCTTTTATCCACTGAGAATCTCTCCAACTCTTTGAAAATGCTTTCTTTCTTTTCATTTTTTTTCATTTATTGAAAATATTTTTTTCTCATACAATATATCCTGATTATAGTTTCCCCTCCCTCTACTCCTCCCAGTTCATCCCATCTGGATCCACTACTTTTCTTTCTCTCATTAGAAAAGAACAGGATTCTAGGAGACGACAACCTAACATAACAAAATAGGACATAATAAGATAAAACGAAAACCATCACATCCAGGCTGGGCAAAACAAGTAAACAGGAGGACAAGGGCCTCGGGGCAAGCACAAGAATCAGAGACCCACTCATTCACACACTTAGGAGTCCCATAAAGGCACTGAGCTGAAAGCTGTGGTGTACAGAGAGGACCCGGTGCAGATTTGTTTAGGCCCTGAACTTGCTGCTTCAGTCTCTGTGAGTTCGTATGAGCCTTGCTCAGCTGATTCAGAGGGCCTCTTTTTCTTGGTGTCCTCCATCACTTCTGACTCCTAAAATATTTCTGCATTCTTTCCTGCCGAGTGCCTTGAATCCTGAATGGAGAGATTTGATGGAGACATCCCTTTTAGATGAGTGTTTCAAGACATATCTCTCTGGACAATATCTGGTGGTGGGTCTTTGTATTTGTTCCCATCTGCTACAGGAGGAAGCCTCTCTCATGATAGTTGAATAAGGTACCAATCTATGAGAAGAATATCATTAGGAGTCATTTTATTGTTGTTGTTGTTGTTTTTTTTTAGACCAGTAGAATTTTGTTTTACTGTAGGTTTCTAGTTTCATTCTTCTATATGTGGATACCCAGAATTCCCACCACTATGTATTGAAAATAATTCCTTTCCTCCAGTATATAATTTTGGGATCTATGTAGAAAACTGAGTATGTTAGAATTCTAATGTGAATTCATCTGGACCTGGGGTTCTTTTAACAGGACTTTTTAAAATTACTGCTTCAAACTTCTTGCTTGTTTTATGTCTGTTTCTTTCTCTCATCTTGGTTTAACTTTGATGGCTCAGAAGTATCCACTTCTTTCAGGTTTTTGAGACTTGGTGGAACATACATTTTTAAAGTATTCCTTCATGGTTTTCTGAACGATTTTGGTATCTGTTGTGATGTCTCCCTGATCATCTCTAATTATATTAGTTTGAGTCTTCTTGTTTTCTTTTACTTTACTTGGCTAAGGAATTGTCAGTCTTGTTTCTCCCTACAAGACAACCAGTTCTTTATCTCACTAGCTATATTGCTTTAAAATAACATCAGATTTACTTATTTCTTTACATTACTATTCAAACATAATTCAGAACATGAGTACAAAAAGAATGTGTCATATGACATGACTGCAAAGTTAAATAAAGTTAAATGCCCCTGAACCACATCGGCTCCATATGTATATGTAACAAATACAATCTTCACATTCATTCTTGAGGGGAAAGTTATCACTGTGTGAAGTCGTCAGGAATGCAGCCCTTTCAGCATTTCAGAAAACTTCTCATCTTAATGTTCAAGTCCTATTTCAGTCCCTGTGTGCTAGCTAGTCCAGTGTTGAAACAATTGGGAAAACAAATATTTCTTATACAGCTTTCATTTATACAACTATGACTTATTTTAAGAAGATAATCTCTAATGTGCTTTTCTAAAGGAACAGATGGTCTTGGGCTCTGTCTTGTTTTTGATCAGATAACACTTTAGGGTTCCCAGCATCATGGAATATGTTTGACTTCTTTTCTCTTTACAGGCATGGGAGCTCTTGGATGGAACTCAGCTGGAAGCCATCTACCAGAAACCCTAAAAATTGTTGGAGTTGGGACACAGTAAATTAATTCTTCATTCTTTAATGAGGAACTTGCTCTGCCTCAAATTGCTTTTTGTTAAAAATTTTTAAAACAGCACAATAAAAACAACAAATGAAATGTTAAGACCCCCCCCCCAAAAAAAAAAACCCCACACAGTTTGGACCATAATTTATCCTCACTTTAAAAAGGACTACTACAATTGAAAACTTGGAAACTATTACTATTCCAAATGAAAGCTGTTTCTGTCAAACACTAGGGATGCAATGTGTTAAGACAGGTTTTCTCAAATTGCTTAGTATATATACTCAGCATGGACTTCCTATTCACAATGCTGCCAATTTAAACATTTAAATAAATACAGCTTGGAAAGCTTGTGTGAATAAGAGCCTTATTATCTAAGCTGTTTATTTTATGATGTCCATCTCTTTCCTAATTCATAGTTTAAATATACACTTTCCCCCTGTTTCTCCAACTTCATCCACCAGGACTGTTGCTTATATTTATAGATATTAAAATGTCACTCAAGTTCTGTTATGCTTGTTTTCACATTTCTGTTATCACATCCATTGAAATAAAAACTATAAAAATGTGAAAAAGCATTTCTTTATTTGATTCATGTGTATACTTAGAATTATATGCATATTTTTTGTACCCAGGAAAAAGATATTTTCCCATAACAATGCACCCAACAGTTTTTTGATTTAATTTCAAAAAATCATAATTGATTTTCAATATAAAATTTTCTAAACAGGATCTGATTATGACAACAGCAATGTAATGTTCTTGTCATAAGTGTTGTTAATTGTCCAATGAATATTAAAGGTATGGGTATTAACCACAATAAACATTAAGGGTATGAGTACCAACCAGAAGAAAAAGGTATTGACTCCTTGGAACTGTCCTTTATAAATAAATATAATAGCAACTTTAGTGCAACCCCATTGGATAATTATTTTGTGATTCAAAGGAAAGATACAGAAAGAAAATATAATTTTGATATTCATGAATTGGGTTCTGTAAGGTAACTTTGGAGACTAAATACCCAGAAAATGCTTTTAAAATCTAAGATATGCAAAATTCCCCTCTATTTCCTGACATATTGTTGATAGTCACTTTTTTCCCTCTAAGGAAATAAAATGGCCAATTCACATAGGTAGTGGATCCTGAGTTAGTCTGTCTTTCTGGAATAATCTAAATTCAGAACATGTAAGTCATCAGTGCATTTTCATGCTAGACCACATATGCCACTGAATTCTCAGTAGCAAAACAGCTTATAAATTATATCTCAAAAATGGGAAGAATGCAATTAGATCTATGCATTCAGCCAAGATTTCTAAATCTATTTAAAACTAATATTCCTTTAGAATTTCTTCTAGCTTCATTGCAAGCTGAGAATTAAAACCTGAACTTTGCACCTATGAAACAAGTACTTTCACTGAGCTGCACCGGAAGCTCAAGTGTGTGACTCATCATATATAATTGTGTGTCGTTGCACTTTCCTGTGTTGCCAATATTTGCAACAACAGTAAGATAATCACTCCCCCTTAAGTGGTTAGAGGCAAACAAAGCACAACAAAATATCCTACAGCTAGGAGAGGTTAAAAAGTCCACAGAATGCACAGCTATCAGGGCTAAATTTGAGGGGACCTGCCTTCAGGAGGTCACATTCCCGGTGCCCAAAACTCCTTGAGCTATTGGCCTGGTACCACAGTGATCACAGAAGCTTCACAGAGGCCCTTCCCAAACCACAAAAGCCTCATCTTCAGACATTTAAAAGCTCTGTGTTTAAGTGAAAACAGTGCTTAGGCACCTGGGAAGAGATAGGATTCTACGTCTGCCTATAGATTTGGAATGTGAGAAAGGAAATCCTGGATCACAGGTAGTCAGGCTGAGAGAAATTATAAATTTAAGATAGAAATGGAATAATGAAAATCCTAGTTCTGACAATTCTACTATTGTCAAGATTAATGGCAATTGGGGTGAATGATAGGAAACGCAATTCTCTGAGTGAAAAATGTTGATTGTAAGCAAGTTCAAAGGTGGCTAAATTTATCATCATGGATTTTATCATAAAAATAAGTCTTTAAATTGATGTGTTTCCTGTCTACTTTTAAAAATATACTCATCTAGTAAAACTTCATCAAATTAATATTGGTTTTTATTATTGTTGTTCACTCCTTTTTCTTCACAGTACATCACGTATCAGAATCGAGGGTCACCTCAACCATTTAAATAATTGTCTGCCCTTTTTTTCACCCCCAGTAGAAATTTACTTTTTTCACACAGGAAATTACCTAGAACATTGGAAGAGCGCAACAAATATTCACTGAATAAAATCATCTTGATGAATTTAAAATATGTAACTCAAATATTGACTTATTAGATTTGTTTTCTATTTTGACTGTTACTATAAATGTACATTTCCAATTCTCCAATGTCCCCTTGAAAGAGATAAATTAATTCATTTCATTAGTGATATTGTTGCCTGTGGCATGACATGTCATAGTAGCTACAATAGACTAATGACTGGATCAGGAGAGTTTATTTATCATGAAACCAATTTTTCCCACTGAACTGAAGGATAAATAATGATATACCAGCATTAACACTAAATACTCTTTTAGAGCTTGTTAGTTGATCATAAATATCCTTTCTAAGCTGAGACAGCTGGTTGGTAAATATGTTCATCACACATAATATGATAAAATAAAAGGTTAGTGGTTCTGTCTTAATCAAAAACTAAACATTGACATACTTGATTTTCATGACAGTGATTTTCATATGGCATATTTGAGGACCTTGATAGGTTCTTTTCATAAATTTTTATTTCTTAAATCAAATTATAAAGGATTAGGTGTAAGTTCTCCTACATCTGCCCTTCAATTTCCACTATTTTCCCATCCTGCTTTGCTCTGTTGTCTCCCCGTTCCTGCTTCTCTTAAAGCCTCCAGTTTTCACAGTTTTATGGACTCCTTTTTCGGTCCTGGTCTTTATCCGTTTACTCTCACCTGAATACACACATTTAACAATTAGAAGGTAAGATATTCATATTGTGTGGAATATTTGCTACTTGTTTCTCTGAGTCTGATTTACCTTGCTGAAAATAATGTTTTTGAGTTCCATATGTTTTCCTACAAATTCCATTTTTATAGCTAAATAAAATTCCACAGCATAGATGTGCCACATTTTCATTCAAGTGTTGATGGACATCCAGGCTACTCTGTTTCTCTGCTATGTGAAAAAAGTTTCAAGGAGCGTGGGTGTGCAGTAGGATGTAAAATACTTTACGTATATGCCCAGTAGTGCTATACCACAGTCATGTGGTAATTTCCATTTTAGCTTTTTTGAGAAAATTTCACACTAATGTCCATATGGACTTTGAAACAGGCCTGGAAGAAATGAAAATATTCTAAAGAGATACTTGTGTTTTTTTAATCTATCAGGCTAGTGAAACAATGATTCCCCAACGAAGTGAGAATTTCCCCAGGAATCTCATGCTAGGAGATGGAAAATGCAGCAGTCAGGGGGGCGGGAATATGTCTCCAGGAAAGAGATTTCACACACTCCTAACAGTTCTATAGACCACCTTACAGGATGAGACTGAAGCCCAGGCAATGATAGGCCAATGGTGAGTGGAGCCACACTGTCCAGGACTGCTTTGATGTTCATATCCTTGGCTCTCTATGTAAACTTTAATTTCATGTCAGGGCCCACTGGATCTCTTTGTTCCTCTTCCCAATATAGCCACATAGAGTAACTTCCCCCCTTGGCTGCTTTAATTGATTTCTTGATGACAGGTGACTGAACTTGACTGTGTGGCAACAGACTGTGACCCCAAGTTTGATAATAACTACTCTAGTTTATATACCTGTGAATAGAGTCATTAGTTCACTTGATGGAGGCTATTATAACTGAGCAGCTTTAATTGGAATTTCTTTGATGACCAGAGGTGTTGAAAACTTTTGAAATACACATTGGTCAGTTGTATTTTTTTTCTTGTAAGTATTTGTCTTTTCAGATCACCGGCCCATTTATTGACTGGTTTGTGCTTAATTTTTGCAGTTCTTTATACATTCTTATTATTAGCCCCTTGCCTGGGGTATAGCTTGCAAAGACTTTATCCTATTATACAGGCTGTCCATTTATTCCATTGATAGTTTATTTTGCTGTGCAGATGCCTTTTAATTTCAATATTATTTGTCATTTCTAAGGGCTATTTCTTATGCTGTTTGAGTTCTATTTGGGAAATGTGTTGCCTATACCTGTGGCTTGATGTGTTTTCCTTAAGTATTTCTCATTTTAAACTCAGGTCTTTGATCCAGTTTGAATTGATTTTTGTGAAAGCTGAGAGATATGGATCTAATTTCATTCTTCTGTTGGTGCATTTGATTACTTCTTTCTATCATTTATATTTTTGACAATATTTGGAAATGATAACAAGATGAGAATAAACTAGAAGAGATAAAGTTCACATTAATCAAAATAGATATTATATTCTAAAGAGAAATTTTAATCTTTTTGACAAAATAAGTAGAGATCAAGAAAACACTGACTCCTATTACTGCAACATTCTTTAAAAATATTTTATTACATTTATTCATTTATTTACTTTCTCTCTATCTCTGTGTATATGTGCATATCATGGTGTGCATGTGGAGACCAGAAGACTGCTTGCTGGAGTCCATTCTCTTCTACCATGTGGATCCCAGGGATCAAACCACAGTCATCAGTTTTGGTGACCATTTCCATTATGCACTGAGCCATCCCCAAAGCTCTTAATGTAACATTCTTGATTTTGAAGTGTAATGTGAGCTCTCCCAAATATGAGAAATTGGTTTTTATAAACCTTCTGTACATCATTTACTTTTGATTAAAAAAAATTTGACTATATAATATATGTAATTACAACATTTATTTTGTAAAATAGCATTTCACATGGCTGATACTACTTTAATAGTGTTGAATATTTTCTTAGTCTACAAAATCACAGAGACTGGGTATATTTTAAAAATAACAAATGTATTAATATAAATCACTTAATACCTAGATAAAAAGCTTGATTGAATCTGTTTCTTAGGCTGTGGTCCTCAAAGCAGAGTTCCAAGTTCCAGTTTCTAAACATATTCTATCTCTGCAATTTATAATACATATTCTGAATACATCTGACCAATCAGGCCCAGATATGGCCCTCTCTTTCCAATATCAGTATTTAACATTGACCTATTATAACTACATGCATTGAATTTCACTTAGCTGTATAATTCTTTCTATTTAACTGTCTCCTCATTGTAGGAAATTTATTTTCATAGAAACCACCCTCTTTTCAAAGATGTTCACTAAACAAGAGGAAAAATAACCACATCTGATAGAAAACATAATTTTTAAAAATTTAAGTTTAATTTATTTAGAATTTCATGCATAAGAATTGTATATACAACATTTATACACCTTTCTCTCCTTGCTCCAACTCTTCTTGTATCCCCTGTACTCCTCCTGAAATTCATAACCTCTTCTTTATTATATATATATATATATATATGTATTTATGTGCATATTTGTATATATGCACACATATATACATGCATATATCTGCATTTTAAAATACAGTCTGCTGAGTTCACTTACTTTTGCACCAATGTGGGAAATTCAGGATTGGGGAACCTATCAGGAAGACATCTCTGAAGAAGGCTTATTCTCCCTCTCTCCGTAGCCATTAATTGCCTGTAGCTTACATCCAAGAGTAGGGAGAATTAGGATCCTGCACAATCCCATCTACATCAGCATGTCAACTGGTATTTTCACTTTGCAAGTCTTCTTTAGGCAGTCGTATTTTTGAAACTTTAGTGTGACATTTCCCTGTTATATAGAGACAATACTATCTCACAGCAGACATACTGGTCATGTGGCTCTTACAGACTTTCCACACCCTCTTCTGCAAGGTTCCCTTAGATGTAGGAGTTGCATTGTGGAAATATCAGCTGGGGTTGCATACCACATGGCCAGTTGTTCTCTGCATATTGATCAGTTTTGGATTTCAGTAATGGTCTCTGTCTGCAAGACAAAGAAGTTTCTGTGATTCTAGTAAATCTCTGAAAGGAAGTTAGAAATTATGTTGGTTTAGGAAAGTGGCAGTAGTAGACTTTCGTTTATAGTCCATGACCTCACCAGTCACAGGGAGTTGTCTAATTTCCTTCCTATTGGTCCGGTTTTAAGTCCAAATGGACAACTGTTAATTACCCTTAAGATATGTGTCACTACTGCAACACTGAAGATATCTTATCATTTGGTTATTGTTGTGGTTAATAGGCTTTACAACTTTGAAGGTCTATTATTTGTTTTTCTTCCTTAGAAGCTCCTATGAAATCTTTCTTTGGATACTACAGAAGCTGGTCCTCAGGCTAGTTGTGTGTTTCCTGGCTATTGTGAATGAACATGGCTTAACAAGTATCTGTGGAGTATACTGTTAAGTTCTTTGAGCATATGCCAAGGCATATAGCTGTGTCATATGGTAGATTTATTTTTAGCTTTCTGAAAATTTTCCACACTGGCTTCCAGAGAAGACCCACCAGTTTGTGATCCCACCAATAGTGAACAGTTTCCTTTCTCCCATATCTTCACCAGTGTTGGTTGTCTGTTTTTTTCTTTTTTTTGATCTGAGTCATTCTTACTAGAGCAAGAGGGAATCTTAAAGCATTTTTAATTTTCATTTCTTGAATTTCTAAGAATGATGAACATTTTTGAGATATTTCCTAGTCCTTTTTATTTCTTCTGAGAACTGTCTATTCAGATATGTAGATCATTTTTTTTTAAAAAAAATGATGGTTTGTCTCTTGATTATTTTGTTTTGTTTTTGTTGTTATTGTTATTTTATATTCTGTATATTTATATATTAGCCCTTTATCAGATGCATAGAGGGCAAAGATTCTCTCCTATTCTGTGAACTTCCTCTTTCTTTACTCATTTGTTCCCTTTGCTAAACAAAATATCTTCTGTTTTATAAGTTTCTACTTGTCAATTGTAGGCTTTTAATTCCTGGGTCTATTAAGTCTCACTCAGAAAGTCCTCCTGTACTGTATCTTCTAGGGCGCTGCCTATGATTACATTAAATTCAGGGTTGAAAGAGGGTTATTCAATATCTCCACTTCTTTCTAATATGGTACTATGGTACTTCACACACTAACTATCTAGACTTTAGAGTCTAGAGAATTAAGACATTAAAAAGATACAAATGGGGGGGCAAATATCCCTATTTGTAGATGATATGACACTATGCATTGCAGATCAAAGAAATTCCATCAGAGAAGCTGTAGAAGTAATCAAACACTTTCACCAAAATGGCTAATGAAATAAACATATAAAAATCAGTAGATTTCTATATATCAATTGCAAACAAGCTGAGAAAGAGATCATAGAACTCTCATTCACAATAGAGTCTTAAAAATAAAATATCTAGGAATACATAAAACCAGGGAGGTGAAAGGTTTCTACAATGAAAACTTGAAATATCTGAACCAAGAGGCTGAGAAAGACATTGGTGGATGGAAAAAGTCTCATGCTCATGGATAGTAGAAATCATATTGCAAAAATGGGTATTATACCGAAAACAACTTGCAGATTCAATGCACTCCTGATGAAAAGCTCCAAACATTTTCCATAGAGATAGAAAAAATACTATTCTAAAATTCATATAAACCACAAAGGTCCCCAGATAATCAAAGAAAAGTAATTTGGAGCAAAATGTCATTGCTGGGATGATTACCATACAAGATTTAAGGCTATAATACAAAATTATAATAATAAAATAATCATGGCACTGGCACAAAAACAGATGTGTAAATCACTGAAAACCACAAAATACCCAAACAGGAGTGAAGGTAGTAACAACCATCTGATATTGGCAAAGATGCCAAAAATACACATTGGAAAAGACAGTATCTTTAGCAGTGATACTGGCACAACTCAATGTCCAAATTTTGAAAAATAATATCAAGCCCTTATCTACCACCCTACCCAAATATAAACTCCAAATGGATCAAAGACCTCAATATGAACCACAAAATACATTTTCTAAGCAATGATCTTCATTTGACTGTTCTAGATGAAGGGTGGATTCGATCTGGTCACTTCTCTTGACAATACAATAACTTCAAAATGCTCACACCTTATGGACTCCTCAAAAGTGCATTGGAGTGGAGACATTTATAGTTGCATAAAGCATCCTTACTGTGGGATGGTCTGTATGTCAAATGTGTTGCTGATTGGTCAATGAATAAATCACTGATTGGCCCGTGGCCAGGCAGGAAGTATAGGCGGGACAAGGAGGAGAATAGAGCTGGGAAGTAGAAGGCTGAGTCAGAGAGACACTGCCAGCCGCCATCAGGACAAGGAAGATGTAAAGTACCGGTAAGCCATGAGCCACGTGGCAAGGTATAGATTAATAAAAATGGATTAATTTAAGCTGTAAGAACAGTTAACAAGAAGCCTGCCACGGCCATACAGTTTGAAACCAATATAAATGTCTGTGTTTACTTGATCGGGTTTGAGCGGCTTGGGACTGGCGGGTGAGAGAGATTTGTCCTGACTGTGGGCCAGGCAAAAAAACTCTAACAACACATCCTGTTGTGGAAATTAGTATCATTACTATTTACCTCTGTTTAAGAAACCTGTTGGTATGATCCCAGATAGATTTGATCTCACACTTTTAAGAGTTTTATTTTTTCATACTTTCTCACAACTAGTAAAATTACCCAATTTTTTTTTTAGAAGACAGTAAGAAGAGCTTTGAGAACAACTTTATTCCTAGTAGAACAGAGAGATTAGATTGTGGCATTAGGTGAACACCATGTCCAGTGGCCTCTAGAGCAGCTTGTGTATGTGTATAGCATCTCTCATACTCAGAACGCAGTCTTCATATGTAATGTGATGTGATTCACTCATTCTCTAAAAGTTCATTATTCATAACTCTATTTCACTACTTAGTAAATAGGATTCCAGGGAACTGAAGTTACTGTCCAAAATTCACAGAGTAAGTTGAAAAAAATAACAGGTCCAGAGACCACGAACCTTCACATGTGATGTTTTAGTCATGTACAGAATCTCTGGGCATGGAATATATTTGTCTGCACCAGGCCAGGGTTTTATTTAGCCTTATATCTACACTGTCAAGGGCTATTGCACTTGGCTTGTCATTGAAGATACACACACACATACACACACACACACACACACACACACACACACACACACACACACACACACACATATATATAAATATGTATATTCATTTCTTGATTTGAATTTTTTGGCAAAAATTTTATGTATGTTTCTACATATATGTATATATATATATATACATATATATATGTGTGTGTGTGTGTGTGTGTGTGTGTGTGTGTGTGTATTTTTCTTATTTTCAAAAGTCCAGAAGGAAACAAAGAAATACCAAGAGAACAAAAAAAATTTTCTGAAAGTTTTTTTTTAATATTTAAAAGAACAGTAAAATAGAACCAGCGTTTCCTCTGTTGATGACATTTAAGCTTCCATTACACTTCTAGCTTCCTTGCAAGTGGCCATGTCTGCCTCAGGCCTCTTGCTGATGGAGAGCACATTTTGAGTCCTCCCCATTATTCCTAGTAACCCTGTTCTTGTGAACCAAGCAGGATATTCAACTTGACAAGCCTCTTTCTTTCTGGATGAGGTAAGGAGCAAGACTGTTGTCAGCTTGAATCATGAGTCTACACTGGGCAGAGCTAAGAAGACAGGCACAGTGGGGGTAGGTGCCATGTGCATGCCATCCTGCCTTCACATGTGGGTTTCTTTCACTGCCTCCTAAGTAACCCAGCTGGCTTCAGGCTTCCTGCCCTGAAAGGCTGTTTGATTGTTTGGCTGGTTAACTTACTTCTAACACCAAATCTCCTCTTTATTCAACTTCTGAAAATTTACTTTTAAGCTCTATTTCTGTATAGACATTTTTAAAGAGCTGCAACAAGATTATCAAATTCCAATTTCTCAAGATTTTAATATTTTAAAACACATTCCTAGGGCTGAAATTACATTTTGTGGAGTCCAAACCAAATTCATCAAAGAAAAGTGAAAATCTAGTATATACTGTTCTAATAGGTTTCCTTTATTATTTTTTCACACTAAGCTTTAAAAGAAAAAAAAAACAAACAGAATTAATGAAAGATGAAGTTTGGAAATTCTGATTATGTAATGAAGGAAAAATGCATCTTAGCATTTTATATCTTAACATCCTCTTTTGAGGTGTTTTATGGTTCGAAAGGACAAATCTTCACTGTTTAAGGAGTCTAACAAATGCATGAGAAGTCTGGCTCCATTTTATTTTGACCCTGACAAGGAGTGTTACATTTTTAACCTCTGCTGTTTTCTTCTTAATCACGAGAGATCAGCAAAGAATTTTGTGAATGAGCACAAATACTTCTTTAGAATATTTTAACGGCAACAAATACTATCACTAGAATTTGTGATTTAATTATAGGGTTTTGTGATGTTGACTCTTAACTTGCCAGCTGTATCCAGAATAAAGACAACGAAGAGGGGAAATGAAAGACAATGGCTAATAATTTTAAATTCAGTCAAAACAGTTATTTTAGGTTGTCAATAATTCTTTTCAGTAATGTTTTAGCTCAATTTTAAAATAATGCATGTATTGCTTCACATAAAACTCGATCTTCTGTCTGGTTATCTGATTATTAGATGAAACTACCACACCTTTGAATGTACTTACAAATTTTAGAATTTTAGATTGCATTATGAATTCCTACCAGGTAACGTGTACAAAAATATTGTTCATTAGAGCTGTGGGTCAGACTATTGTTCATTTTTCAGTCTCTCTATCATAATTGCATCTTTCTGGCTCTCTTAACCAGAAGTTGATATGGCAATGTTATCATTATTCTGTAACTAGTATAGTTCTAATTTAGAATTAACTCTTATCTCCTGGGATACATTAATGAATTGCTCAAGTGTGTTAAATCATCATTGTAATTATTCACTGATACATTTTTGAATATTCACTAGCCTGAATAGTACATGATAGGACCCAGTACTGTTATGTATATAATTTTTCATTACAGTCACAGTTTCTGCTCTAAAAGATCGTGCAATGTAATACTAGTAATGGAGACCATGCCTGAGGATGGTGGCTATTAATAAAATTTGGAAGTGAACTGAAATGTGTGTGTGCACACAATTTACCATTTAAAACTAGAACATCATAGTATTTGGTATAAAGGTAGCATTTCATGACTAGATGAGAGCAAGAAAAATCAAGTATAAATTAAACTCCAAAGAAAAATATAGAGAGTGGGAATTTGTGTTTCTCAGGGTAGTGTAGATCTATCCAGCTGTAAAAATTAATGTGAATATAGACTATTATGAAGAATTTAGAGTTGAGGATGTAAGTATAAGTGATGATATATTCATAACGCTCATGTGAAGAAGGTAGTTCTGTGTTGGTTACTAAGTCAAGAATCTGTAGTTTTAAGGCTTAATTCTGCCTTCTGAGTTTGATTCTCCCTCTCAGTATTTAAAAAGGCATCTATAGATAAATTGTGTTGTATCCATTATCTCATATCAGTAGTCACATACAGCACACGCTGGGTGGCAAGAACTTCCCCCTCACTAGGATCTTAAGGATACCCCACATCATCAAGTGTTGATCAAAAATTAGTGTGTGGCAGATAGAATTGAAGAAATTAGAAAAACTCACTGAAATCTTATTTCCCAATTCAATGAATAGATTTTTTTTTTTTTTTTGGTTTTTCAAGACAGGGTTTCTCTGTGTAGCTTTGCGCCTTTCCTGGAACTCTCTTTAGAGACCAGGCTGGCCTTGAACTCACAGAGATCTGCCTGCCTCTGCCTCCCGAGTGCTGGGATTAAAGGTGTGTGCCACCACCACCCGGATCAATGAATAGATTTTTTTAAAGTGAGTAATATTGTTCTGATGTCAAGTACAGGTTGCTTAATTGTAAAATTTTATCCATTTTAGTTTATTTAAATATAACATAGCTATGCATTAGCATAAAATTGAATAATATGAAAATAGTTCAGATGATATGTGAATCATTTGCAATAGAGGCTAAAACATTTCTTTTTTCAAAAAGAAATTCAAGTCACCCATGGAACGCTAACCTTTGAATTAACTGGACATATTACTGCACAGTATATGTTAGTGGTCTTGAGATTTTTTTTTTAATGATGCCATTGTACACAATAGAATATTGTTTGATAGATTTCACTAAGTGTCCTGGCAATAAACCAAACCTGTCATGGAGAAGAGGCAGGCAGTTGCAATGTCATGTAAATAAACTCATATGAAACCAGGGAAAACACAGATGACACCGCTGGATGGCTTTGCCAACTTACAAATAAATGCTTCACACATTGTATGTGTGTAACAGAATATGGCTCATTAAAAGGATGATCTAACATGGGAAAGATGACAAGATTTCTTTGATGGAAGTGGATAATAAATATTGTAGGTTGAGCATTTATGATTTGAGAAATTTATATAATCACAATTCCATAGTATTGATTTACTAGACACTAAGAAAAACTACACAGTGTGGTCACTCTGCTTGCATAGTGCGTGTGATACATGTGCAACTGACTAGGATATTCAATCATACTTTATGGGCTTTATTGCATATATTTGATATTTTATATAAAAATCCTCATATTTTTTTCTAAAGAATTGTCTCATGTTTTCATTAATACAAGTCACATTGTGGTCAATACCACATAGTGTTTCTTAGATGAAGAAAAGAATAAAACTGAGTTAAAAATATAATAAATGGCTAAGTTCTGAGATTAATGAAGAAACAACACTGTCTATTATATAAGTAAGGGATTTTTCCCTTAGGGAAAAGAAAGTGCAACATAACTCTATTGATGTCTTTGAAGCTAAAAAAAATTCTCTGCTAAAGGGACTGGAGAAAATTTCATTGTAAATGCACCAGTAATTAGTACATTGAGGGATTGGTAGTATGAAGGAAACTACCCTAACCTTACACAGTGTAAGCAAAACGAAGATTATTGTGATATTTTGTATCCACAGTCAAAAAACAAAGAGATTAATGCTAATGCTCAGCTGGATTTCTCCCTTTTCCATTTTCCCTTTTTATTCATCTTTTTACCAAGTCTCTGGGGTGGTGCCCTCCACATCCAGGATGTGTCTTCCCTACCCAGTTAAACCTCTGTTAGAACCCCCTCACAGGCATATATATATATATATATATATATATATATATATATATATATATATATATATATATATATACACCCTTGCATCCCCTCGGTGATTCCAACTATGGCCAAGTTAGCATGAAGATAGAACTCACATATCTCTAGACAAAACCTTAATTGTAAGCTTTGAAAAACTCTTATCAAAGGACCCATTAGACTGCACTAAAAATTCTGACACACAGAAGCTGTAAAATAATAAATGTGTATTTTCAAACTACTCAGTTTGTACTAAAACCTTTTTCACAGTCAATATCCCTATCTTACCCTTTTCTTCCTTCAGATTTAATTGCTATTATCGATAGCAAAGTGCTAAAACTGAATTAAGGCCCATTCCCTTCAATTCATGTTTTGCAGAAATAAAACACATGCGTTCACGTACACACACACACACACACACACACACACACACACACACACGCACGCACACATCCCCTTTTGGTAATAATTTGGTAAAATTTCCCTCAGCTCTCCTAATTTTTCCTATAAACTTAAGACTCTCTTATTATGGGGGTCTTGGCTAAGGGGTAGTCATCTAGGGATACCATCAAGTTCATTTTGTGAATGGACAAAGAATTGTATGTCCCAGAGAAAAGACCCACTGAAACAGGAAATTGAAGTGACAGTTGGAGAGAGAGGGTTCACTGACAGACTGACAGGTAGAGATCTGAGGCAGGGGACATGAAAGGAGGCAGCTACCATAGAGTGGAAATAGCAGAGATCATCAGGGTCTCAGACAGACTATAGCAGTTACAGATCTGAGGTGAAATTGTATTGTTCTGGGCATTTCATTTTGGGTAAATTTGGATTACTAATCAAGCTACTTTATAGGCACAAATCTGTTCAGATTTCCCATTTTCTCTATAATCCAGTCTTAGTAGGTTGTGTTTCAATGTCTTCTATATGTCTTGTAGGTTATAACATTTGGTAATGATTGTTGTATTCTCTTCTAAGCATTTTTATTTCCATAAGACCATTTCTAATGCCTTCTTCATTTCTGACTTGCTTATACTTCCTCTCCTATTTTCTTAATCTTTATAACAGATGTGATTTTAAAAAATTTTTTCAAAGAAATCTCTCAAATTTGTGATTTTTCCCTCTCCTGCTCTTCTATTAGTTTTATCTCTAAGCTTTTATTGGTGAAATTATTAAGGCCACTCCACATAGTTAAAAGGAGATTTATTTAATGGCGTAACTTACAAAGTAAGGGATAGGTAGGTCACGGGGTCTGGGGAAGGTGTATCGCAGTCCAACGGTGTTCTCTGGAGCTCTGTTTGGTACACCTCTCCAGTCCAGGGTCCCGGAGAGAGAGCGCGACCACAGATCCAGATCTCGGGTCCCCAGGCGCCTCCTTTCGCCCCGCCTTGTAGGCGTGACAGTTGCCGAAGTCTCAATGGGGGTCGGAACTTCCAGATCAAAGCTGGAATGGCTACCCACTACAAGCTTTAATATTTATTCTTATAGCTTTTAGTTTAGTTTCTTATATACTTTTTCTTTTCTTCGTTAGTTTTTTAACGTAAAAAATTAAAACTGCCAGCTCATAATCATTGTTCTGTGTAAATGCATATACATTAATAGGAATAATTTTCCTCTTAGCAGAAATATTATTGACCCTCATAAGTTTTGATATGTTTCATTTTCATTTGTCCCAAGACAGTTAATACATTCTATAATGATTTCCTCTTTGATCCACTGGTTGTTTAAGACTGTGTTGTTCAATTTCCACACATTTGCAGATTTTCCAATTTCCCTTATTTTGTCACTTCTTCATCTCAATGACAATTAGAAAAATATTTTGTAGCCGGGCAATGGTGGCGCACACCTTTAATCCCAGCACTTGGGAGGCAGAGGCAGGTGGCTTTCTGTGAGTTCGAGGCCAGCTTGGTCTCCAAAGCGAGTTCCAGGAAAGACGCAAAGCTACACAGAGACATCCTGTCTCAAAAAAGCAAAAAAAAAAAAATTGTAATATTTAAGTGTTACTACACTTATCAGGAAGTTAAGTCTGTATTATACAGTCTATTCTAGAAAAATGTTGCATGTATACTTGAGAGGAATGTGTATTCTGCTATTGTTGGGTAAAGTTTCTTGTAAATTTCTTCAAAATCTAATATATCTATAAGGCTATTAAAGGCCTCTGTTTCCTTGGATCAGGTGCTTTTGTTGCTGGTAGTAAATCATTATCATACTCATTTATGTAATAGTTGTTTGATTTTCTTCCCACAATTCTTTATTTGTTTATGAGTATATTGTTTATTGTGTGGAAGGGGATGCTATTAAGTAGACCGTGACAGAAACAAGAAAATTATTTAGCTCTAGGATGTCAATTCAGTGTCTTCCTTTCAAAGTTTTATGAATAATTCACTATAAATTTCATCACTTTAGCTCTCTGAAATAGTTGAGACCTCTGAGATTCTCACCATGAGTCCTGATGCCAGATGAATGATGAAAGGACGAGGGAGAGAGAGAGAGAGAGAGAGAGAGAGAGAGAGAGAGAGAGAGAGAGAGAGAGAGAGAGAGAGAGAGAGAGAGAGCGCACAGCACTGTGAAGGGGGAAAATGGCCCTGGATCTTAGTAGGCCAACAATCTTGCCACCCAAGAACAAAGTTGGCCTGCCCTACTATGGTCTCTCTTCCTGTTCTGTGCAGCCACACTTCAGCAGGCAGATCGCCAGCACTGGACACCGTGTTTCTCTAAGTGGTAGGCTCATGCATTAAGGTCATTATTACATCATTCTACATTTTACCTATAAATATGAAGGAGAAAAAGAAAATGAATACCACATTACAACAAGGGGAAACTAACTAAATGAAAGAAAGTTAGTGTTAGAAACAGAAGAAAGTAGAAAAATAAGCATAACTGTGAGTTTCACAAAGATAAAAATCCATTAAACCAAAGGTTCTCAACCCATGCGTCACGAGCCCGACTCCTCTTACAGTTGTCTCCTAAGACCATTGGAAAACACAGATATTTCTGCTACGATTCATTACAGTGGCTAAAATATAGTTATGAAGTAGCAAAGGGAAATCATTTCATGGTTGGGGGTCACCACAACATGGGGAGCTATATTAAAGGGTTGCAGTATTAGGAAGGTTCAGAACCATGGCATAAAAGCAATTCAACAATACCTAAAATGGGCAAAACTGGAAGAAAATGAAAACCTAGAAATTAAACTAAATTCCTTTTTATTGTTCTATCTCAACTGTCAGTGGATGGTCCTATAGCAGGGGTTCTCTTGCTGTGGTTCCCTGGATCTGGGGCATGGGTACTTTCCAGGACTTATCAGAAATGAAGATTCTTTTATGACATTGCAACTTATTATAACAATCCCTATGGTGTAGTTGATTCTAGACTGATAATATCTTACTTCCTTTTAAAACCAAAGGGCAAGTGGAAATCATGTCTATGTACTTTGTCTTTCCAGTAATGTGTACACGATGTGTGAGCATGGGCATGTGTGTGCCATACATAGTGCCTATGTGGAGATCAAAGTACAACATGGGAGCACCAGCTTCTTTCTTGTACCATGGCTTATGGATATCTAAGTCAGGCTCTCAAGTCTGTACAGGAAGTAGCTTTGCCTCCAAGCCATTTCACTGGCTCAATTTTGTCTTATGTATAAGCTGACATTATTTTAGGTACCACTAGGAAAGAATAAAATATTGTGCAATTAGTTTTATTACTTTAAACTTATTTTGTTCTTCCTTATTTGTTAAAAATGCACAATCTTGAGGCCCAACATAGACTTATTGTACAAGGAACTTTGGTAAAGAACCCAGCAATTTCTTTTTTTTTTTATTGAGCCGTATAGTTGAATCTGACAGGAGCCAATCTTTGTTACAAAGGGAAATCCATTGTGAAATTTTCAGAACCATCAGTGCCTAGCTCCTATTCCAAGCAATATTTCTTTAATGTACTTGGGAAAAGATTTAGGCTTAAGAGTTCACAAAGCAAGAAGGAAGCTCTAGTGTGCATCTAATTGAGAACTAATCATCTATACCTCTTAGGCATTTTGAGCCCTCTCATGATCTAGATAAAGCAGTGGTTTCTAAATATTTCTGCTTGATGGAATTATCTGGAGGGGGCATCATGAGCAACCAATAAGTACAACATTTTCAGAGGTTATATTTTAACAGTTCTGGACTATATCTCATCTTCAAAAGATTTAGCAAGGTCAGGTGACTCTAATATACAGAGAACAGTTTGGAAAATGTTGGGTTGAAGACGATATTCCTAGTTCTAAAGATCAATTCCTAGACATAAATCAGATACAAAATTTATGAGATTTCTAAATGATAATTAGAGATATGTATATAACTAAAGGAAGATTTAGCTGCTTTCTAACACCCCTAAAATAGAGATTTTGAAACATATGTCTCCATAGCTCAAGGAATAGTAAAGAAAACAGGACATATTGACCTTGGTGCCACGGGAGAGCCTTTGGGAGCTCATTACATTTTTGTGCTAGGTTTCACTACAACAAATTTAAATAAAAATGTCTAGGAGTAATAAAAGTATCAATATTTCTTAAATTAAATCAAAACATTGCAGAACAACCAAAGGTTGAGCATTATTTGAGACTCTTCAGAAGTTTCAAAATGGGACACAAGGTTGAGAACCACTGGCAGGAATGTGTTATTACTCCAGATGACACAGACGTTTTTCTCATTACAGCTTTCTCATAAATCTGGGAGAGCTGACCAGCCCTATGTGCTCAGTAGGGAATGATACCCTCATCTGCAGCACTAATGACACTGGGCACCAGTTAATATCACAGGCTACGTTGCAGAGACACATAGGGCTTGGTATTTGGTTACTGAATGCCATTGTACAAGTTGCACAACCACCTTTTAATATTATATAATTGTTAAAAAAATAAAGAAATTGAGCATAATCCATAATGCCACAGTAAACCTATTGCAATAACATAAGATAGTGTGTTATCATGGGTTAGTTACCAATATCTAAAGATATTTTAGTTTCATAACTGCAACATGGCTGAAATCTTCCACTACCTTCTAGGAAGTAAGGACCAAAAGTGAGTAAAAATGTTCTAAAATGCACAGGACACCTAAAAATCAGTTAGTTAAAAATCTATTGATGATACATTAAGCAATCATTTTGACTCATGTAAGAAAGCTAAGTGTATCATACCAAACTGCTTTTGAAGCCAAATCAATCACTCACTACCATGTTTATAGTTTAACTGATTTATAGGTATTACTTCTTGCCTTTCTAGTAATTTATTATTACTATTATTAACATTGTTGTTATTATTATTGGTGTATGTGGTTCAGGCTCACTATTTTTATAATGACTCTAAGAAATTGTAGAAATTGTACTTGATTGCATAAAAATATTTAGCTTGAACCTCTGTCATTCTGACAATATGGTTTTCAGCTTCTCCTAGTTGTGCCTGTCAATGTTCAAGTCTAGGTACTTGTAAGTCTTTTAAACATTATTTGTGCCTATTCATCTTGAGGGGAAAAATTGGAGGTTCAAAACAAAGTGAGAACTTCCAGAAAGAGCTACCATTTTTTTCCTACAGCTAAATGTAGTCATCAACTTGATGTGGAGATTAAATTGTTCTCAGATTTTCATACGATTGCTTCATCACCTTTGCTTTTTGAATAAAAATATATGTGCAGACTCTGACATTCTATATTGTTTCTATGGAAAGACTAATAATACCGTTAGAGAAAACAAATATACTTAGGTAAAATATGTTCGTGAACATTTGTGAGACTATTCACCGAGACTATTTTCCATTCCACAAGGAGAAGACAGCTGCAGATCCCACTAGGCCATTTAAGGCACAGCAGAAACAGCAGCTAGTCAACAAGCCTGTAATAAAACCTTCTCTCTCCTCGGTTAAATATAGCAAAAATAGAAAAGCTATTGAAAAAGACTAAAGAAAATTCAAGACTGTGAACTTCAAGTTTGACTCCTATGGTTTTCAGTCTTCCTGATGTTGGACCTTTTATTCTTGTACTTCTTCTGTGTATTCATGAGAGTTTTCTTCCTGTTCTGTCAAGATAATTTTGTGCTGAGGAGGAGGAAGAAATAGAGTTTTGTGTTTGGGAGCTGAAAGCCTGGATTCTTATATATGTACCTTAACATTGGTGCTGACTGTGCTATAGAATTAACATGTACACAGGCTTCTATCATCTGTATTCCCCCAGAAAACATCTCCAAATACAGAAAAATTCTAAATGTAGCTCTTATGTCTTATTTTACACCCATCACAACTGTATTTTCTTTGCTCAAATGCACATATCTATGTCTATTGCCAAGAGATAAAGGTTAATCATTCTAGAAACCACTATTTGTAATAAGATAAAAATCATAATAGGGAAATTGAAAGTTACATTTTCAAATGGTGGCATAAACACTCATATTTATGTATGTTCAGTAGATACAGACAAATGGGAGAGATATGGGCATAGATGGAGAAGTCATGTGTGCATATGCATTTTATGGATGATAAAGACACACAGCAAGAGAGAAACATAACAGTATGTACTTTTACTATCTCCCCACCACATATGAATCTGTTACCTATCATTTAGGGTAGATTATGCAGATATTTTTTCTATGAAAATTCAGGCTTTTATGTATTCCTTTTTAAAAGTAGTATATATTCACATCTGTCTCTATCTTTGTCTCTGTCTCTCTGTCTCTGTCTCTCTGTCTCTCTGTGTGTGTGTGTGTGTGTGTGTGTACACCAATCAGTTTAATTAAGGTTTCTTATAGTACCATTGACCAGGGGCTATTTACTGGAGCATTAGTAACTTACCTGAGTCTACATCCTTAAATTAATTGTCTCTCTTCCCTCCAACAAGCATTAAATTCTCAGAAGTCCTCAGAGAAAGGTAGGGCCTTTTGATTAGTTCCTACTTCCATTACAGAATGTAATGTGGAGGTATTATAAAGGTAATCACAGATGCTGGAAGTTAAGCGTGGAATGGCCAAATCGTGGCCAGAAGACAGTATTCCAGGGCATTCCACCCCTTCTTACAGTCTTCCAGTCCTCCTTTCCACAGGGTTATCTGAGCTATGGAGGGGACAGTGTTCGTGTTTCATTAAGGATTAATCATTCAATGTTCTTATCTCGCCACTTTGACCAGTTATGATTCTCTGTAGTAGTTTCTACCCTCTGAGGGGTTAAAAAAAAAAAAAAAAAAAAAAAAAAAAAAAAAAAAAAAAAAAAGAGCGTCTCTGGCCAAAGCTGACAGCATCAGCATTGATCTAAAAACATAACAGAAATATTTAGAGGACAATTTGTTACACATCCTCATGTCCACTTAACAAATAACATCAATAGCTTCTCCACTAAGGGTGCACAACTTTCACAGCCGCTGGCTTTTGATTAGATCTATAATATCAGATGTAGATTGCTTCTTGTGCAGCTTCCCTCAGGTCAAATCAGAAGGTAACCATGCCACTGCTAACACTGGATACACCTTGCCTGGTACATTGATACTATAGCACATAAGGCTCATACCAAGGAAATTCACATTAAAAACAAAGCATTTTTATTGTTTTCTAGATAGGGCCTAGTTATGTAGACCAGGCTAAATTTACTCATGATCCTTCTATGTTATCTCCTGAGTTTTTGAATTTCAGCAATATGCCTTTATATGCAGGTCTGAGTTCATAGTTTTTAAAAATGAAAATCAACACACTGATCTTTTATCTCATTCCTTGGCAGCTCTCTTTCTCAATTTCTATTTTATTATTGAAAATGATTTTTAAATCTAAATATATTTTGATCATATTCTCCCCCCTCCACCAAGTCCTTCCAGAACCTCTCTTCCTCCCTACCCACCCAACTTTAAGCTCTTTCTCAAAAAAAACCCACAGCAACAGAACCAAGAAAACAAATAAAACCAACAACAACAACAATGCTCATGCAATAAAAAATACCACATCATCACCAAATGAAAGCATGAATAAAAAAACAACTGTGGAGTCTGTGTTTTGGTCAAGTACTTCTGAAAATGAGATCTGTCCTGGAGTGGTTGATATACTCAGTGTCACTCTAAGGGAGAAAACTGACTTTCCCAATCCCAGCAAGTATTAAGGGAGGAAAGAGGCAAAGGGAGGGGAAGGGAGGAAAGGGGAGGGAAGAGGAGGAGAAAGGAGGGGAGTGGAGAGGAGGGGAGGGGAGGGGAGGGAGCATTTGAGGTTGGTAGAGTGGGGGGATGGGGAATCTGGGAGGAGTTGAGGAGTGAAATGAATGTGATAAAAATACGGTGTATGAAATTTTCAGAGTTAATAAAAACATTAAAATGATATTTATTCTCTACATCTTACATCTAAAAATCTCAAATAATCTTAGAATAAAATAATTGTATAAAATATCATGATTTAAATATCAGAACAGCTTTTTAGAGAAAATATTAAGCTATTTGTTTACATAAACTTTTATAAGGAATGATAAAAGCATAGAAATTATAGTGTAAAGTAAGACTATGTATAAAGAGTATTTAAATGTCAAAACATACTTCAAGCTATTTAGGGATATAACATTTGGTTATGAAATTGGGTAGGACATAAAAAATTAACATTTACTATCAGTATGGATAAAGACTATATATTATTGATATTTTCATGTTCAAGTGGTGATATTACTTGAGTATACTAACATTGGTGGCTATTCTTAGCAAGTAAGTAGATGAATATGTGAAGTTCTATTTACATATTTTTAAATGGCAATGACTTAATAAATAATAGGAAGGCATTTAAAACTTTGTGAAATACCTGATATTAAGAAGTATGCACACAACGTTATAGATACAAAAACAGTAGCTTACACTAGAGTCTCCAGGCAGGTGACCCCTCAGGCCATATTTTATGGATACACAGCTAATGTTATGATAATGACTGTATCTGAATAAAATGAAGAAAAAATTGATCACTCTTCTTCCTTACAATGTTCAGGAAAGAGTATGAATTTTTCTTAGATCGACTTACTATATTAAAATAGTCTTTAAACAAAGAATAAAGTAATTCTTCTATGTATTGACTTATATATACTATTATGCCTCTTCTCATAAAAAATTAAATTTTAGTAATGAACATATTATGTCCTGTAACTCTCCAAAAATTATCTTACTAGTACTTTGAGACAATCTTATTTCAAAGCATTTCTAAATTTACCAAGTAATTTCAAAGTATACTACATTTACACTCTTTGGAACTTATTAAAATAATTAAATTATTAAAACTTGAAAGCAATAAACATTTGTCATAATTTCTTCATATAAAATTTCTCCTTTCTACCCTTAATGAATATTTTGCTTTGTTTTTCTTCCATTATTTTACAAACACACAGTTATCACCTACAGCCCAAGAATAATGAAATTCATTTCCCTCCCAGAGCTAAGTAAAATACACATGCCTTTAGCAGTTTCAAAGTAACAGGTCTCATATTAAGGTTTTTGATCTATTTTGAATTGATTTTTGTGCACTGTGAGAGATATGGATCTAATTTGATTCTTTTATGTGTGAATACCCAGTTTCCCCAGCACCACTGGTTGAAGAGGCTGTCTTTTTTCCAATGTATGCTTTTAACACCTTTGTCAAGCATTAGGTAGCTATAGCTCCATGGGTTTATTCCTGGGTCATCTATTCTACTCCATTGATCTATGTTTGTTTTTTTGTTCCAGAACCATGCTGTTTTCCTTACTGTGGCTGTATGGCTGTGTTGTATAATTGAGATGAGATGTTTTAATGCCTCCTGCTTTGCTCTTTCAGATTAGGATTATTTTAGCTATTCATGATCTTTTGTGCTGTCATATGAATTTTAGATTTTTTTCCCCATTTCTGTAAAGAATGCCATTGGAATTTTGATGGGAATCACATTGAATCTATAAATAGCTTCCAACAATATAGCCATGTTTTTCAATATTAATGTTGCCAGGAAGCTAAATAAGCCTGACTCAGAAAGATGAATATTGTGTTTTCTCTCATTTACAGAAAATCCACCCCCCTCTCTCTCCCTGTGTGTGTGTGTGTGTGTGTGTGTGTGTGTGTGTGTGTGTGTGTGTGTCTGCCTGTGTGCGTGTGCCTGTGTGTTGCACATGAAAGTAATAAGGGGCCATGGAAGGGGAGGAAGAAATTGCAAAGCAGGTAGGAGGAGAAGAAAGGAGAAGGTAGTGGCATAGATGTGACGTTGAAAAAGAAGAAGGGATTATGAGAGGACAGCAGAGGAGGGGAAAGGCAGATGAGTCGGGAAAAGGATGAAAGCAAAATATGATGGGAAATAACTATGGGAATGATAGATCATACCAATTTTTTCTGATTAAGAGTAAAATAAAACAGCAAGAAAAGAGGTTAGCAAAGAAGTGATTTTTAAAGCACATATTCATTTGATCCTCCTTGTACTGCAATTTGGTAAGCTTTCACACGGTGTTATTCTCCCTTTAGGGTTTTGATAGCTCATCAGGCATATATATTATTATGTGCTTGTTCTTGTTTTATATCCAAACCACTATTTAACATAATTGTATTAATTTCTTACCTATTGTTAAGTTTTGTAATATCATCAAACCAAACAAAAAAGTCTCAGCAGCAAGTTGCCTCTACATCCAGCTTTAGTACCTAGTGCACTAGGAGAAGCCATGTAGGTTCCACTCCCTCATTGCTGTTTATTTTTTATTTTTTTTTAATTTATTATTTTATTTTATAATACAATTCAGTTCTACATATCAGCCACGGAATCCTTTGTTTGCCCCCCTCCCGCCCCCCTCCCCTTCCCCCCAGCCTACTCAATGCCAGATTCAAACGACTGGAATGGTTGTCAAACACGGTTCAGAAAACAACCCGTTTCGCCACTGAGTCTTTCCAAAGCACGTCTGAGTTTGCAAAGTTGTAGTCATAAGGCTCGAGCTCAACACTGCTGATCTTGCCTTGGTCTTGGCAGGTGGTGGTCTTGGGATGCAAGAGCCGTTTAATTCAATTTCTTGTCAGCAGCTAGAGGAGATTCATTTATTGATTGCTAATAGTTCCATTGTTCTCCCTGCCAGTGCTGCTCTGGATTCATATCTATTTCTTTACTATTCAGATGGGACACCAGTTTAGTCTGCAGTATTTCCTCGGTTACACACAGCAGAGGAGACAGGTGCCACTGCTGTGAGCACCCAGACAAAGGATGACGACTTCTAGGTCCTCATCTTCTTTCTGTGGCATCCCCTCCCGCATTCCCCTGCAGTAGTTTGAAAGAAAATGGCCCCAAAAGGGAGTGGAACTCTTAGGAGGTACAACCTTGATAGAGGAGATGTGTCACTGTGGGGGTGGACTTTGAGTTCTCTTTTTCTTAAGCTTCCCTCAGTGTGACAGTGAGAGGACTTCCTGTTGCCTCCGAGTCAAGATCTAGGACTCTCAGCTCTAGCCCCACGTCTGCATGCACACTGCCATGCTCCCCATGCTGATGACAATGGACTCTTCAGAAACTGTAAGTCACCACCTCAATTAAATGTTTTCTTTATAAGAGTGGCCATGGTCATGCTGTCTCTTCATAGCAATAAAAATCCTAAGATACCCCTTATCTATCTAAAATCTATCTCTGTTTAACCTTATAAACATACCTAACATGACTGCAAGCTTATCTGTTATAGATGACTAACTACTAACTCACATTTCTTAATTATTCTAAACAGTTTGTAATAATAGCTTTCAAGGACTAGAAATTTTTATTACATTTTAAATGAGATGCATAAGTATAATACTTTAAACAAGAGTAGAAGTATATATATATATAAAATAACAAAAATAATTTTAAATTTGTATCAATGTACAAAAATCCATACCAATGTAAAATATTTGAAATTAATAGTTGCTTTTTTATTTAAAAATAAACTCAATAATCTACCCTTTTACCGTTGATTCCTATATCATCCACCACATTTTTTTTTAAGAACAAGATCCTAGAATCTAGTTTCCTTTTCTAAGTTTACTCTCTGACCATGACCAAAAGCCATTTTTAACCAAACCCCCAAAACATGATAAATATCCATAATCCACCAAACGAACAGAAACACTTACCCCACCTTTTGGGAATTTGGGCATTGTGTTCTTAAAATTACTTCCTCCCCTTTGGGGATAATGGTATCTTTGGGGAACACTGAGAAAATTGAGATAATGGTCAAATCCTGAGAGAACTAGTTGCTGTCCATTCTCAGTGTGATGGAGGAAGTGCAGGGCTTATCTGAAGTCCTTGCTGGAGTAGTCTATGAGACTGGACCATAGTAGCTAATCTCCTTGAAATTGTCCTGAGCAGTTTGTAGTCCAAAGCTAATCTTTGGGTGGTGTTTGCCAGCTGAGTGGCATTACCATAATCCAGGTGGAATCCTCACTGTGGAGCACCATCATCCTTTTGGAGACTCTAAGGTCACTTGTAGGAATGGTCGTGGTATGCTGCAGAAATATTACATATTTTAAATGCCATATGCATCAGATCTTGGAAAGGTTAAAGGACAATGATCTATTAAATACATTCAGGCTAACAAACTTAGTTCCTATTTACCTGCTTCAAACTCAAACCTCAAATCACATACAGGAAGCTAGATGAAGCCTATTTCTAGAATTAGTTAGTACTCTATATGACCATTAATATCATGGAAGAAAGTTTAAATATATATATATATATATATATATATATATTAATCTTATAGATTTTGAGATAATGTTTCTACCTTAAGAAAAGTTTTAAAGAGTCAAAATAAAATTGAAGGATTATGAGATTAGTGGTGATAGAATAGTCCCTTAATTTTGGTTTTGCTTCTGTCCCTTCCAAGGTGGTTCTTCTGACTTGAAACAGAGATTTTTGATTTTCCTTTAAGAAGCATGCTTGGGTTTAGAGGAGAGAGCCATACTCCAACTCCAAAGAGAGTTTTAAAATTTAATTGAATTGATACTACAAAAAGACCATTTGCCTTATATGTTTGTAGAGAACAGCAGAAATAAACATTTGGAAAGATTTATGAGATTTTTATCTTATTGAAAATGTACTATGCCATTAGGCCAATTTACTCTTTTTCTTGGGATATTTTCTCTCTTCTTCTTCTCTGAAAGAGTCTTCGAATTCCTTAGTTGGATGATTTTATTCTCCTGGAAAACAAAACCAAAACCTGCCCTAACCCTAACTTTGGGGACTTTCCTCTTTTGGGCAGATTATATCAGATCAAATGAAAATCATTTGTTAATTTTATAAGGTAGTTTAGATTGAATGGCCATGCTGTTTGATGAACTATCGCTTTTCCTAATCAAGAGATCTTTCCTGTTCGAATCTAATCTTTATCACTTTCGATGGTATCCATAGCTTTTCTCCTCTGTGAAAACAAAAACACAGCCTCTGTGTAACACATATCCAGGTTTCCATTCTGAGGTCAACACACCCTTAAAGTATACAGGATGATTTAATTCATCAGGTTTTTCTACTATCCAGTATCTCTCTGCAGTTGCCATTTTTTCTCATCAACAATTTAAAAATTTAAAGTTTTTTAAAAAAGCATTGTATAATCTATCTCTAGGAGTCTTTATTAACCCTTTCTGTTTATTAAGCACATCTTCCAACTGCTTGTCCTGTAGGAGTGTGTGGTATACCTGTAATATGCTTTATGTTGTAATACACAAAAACACTGTTTCATTTTACTAGAGACATATGCTGGAGCATTGTCAGTCTTAATTTGTATAGGTATCCCCATAATGGCCATAACTTCTAATAAACATGTAATTACAGAATCAGCCTTTTCAGAACTCAAAGCATTTGACCATTGAAATGCTGAATGTGTACCTGTGGTATGGTGCACATACTTTAATTTTCCAAACTCCACAAAATGAAACAGATCCCTTTGCCAAATTTCATTTCTTTGAGTACCCTTTGGCTTACTTCCTGCACGTAATGAAGTTTGGTTATACAAAGGGTAAGTAAGTAGGGCAGTTCCTTATAATTTCCTTAGCTTGTTGCCAAATAATAGACAAATCTTTCTTCAAACCTTTACTATTAACCTGGCATTTCTCATGAAATTCTGAGGCTTCTAGCATATAAATAGCTGATTTATTTGATCATTACCTTGTGCTAGAGGGCCTGGTAGATCTGAATGAGATCTAATACGTGTTATATACAAGGGATGACTTCTATGTAGTGGGTAGCCATTCCAGCTTTGATCTGGAAGTTCCAACCTCCATTGAGGCTTCGGTAACTGTCACGCCTACAAGGTGGAGTCAAGAGAGGGCCCTGAAGACCCGAGATGCGGATGTGCCGCTCTCTCTCTTGGTTCCTGGACCCTGGACGCTAGAGGTAGACTGAGCAGAGTTCTCCAGAGAACACCGCCGGACTTCACTACGTCTTCCCCAGACCCTGTAACCTACCTATCCTTTCATTTGTAAGTTATGCCACTAAATAAACCTCCATTTTAACTATGTGGAGTGGACTTAATAATTTCACCAATACTTCTATTTCTGACTATTTGTTGTATTTGAAAAAATAATAAGGTTATTTCTAATCATCCAGAATAAGTTCAGTGGTTTCAATAAGTAAAACAACTCTTTCTGCATACTGAGAGTCAGTAACTATATTAAAAGGTTTAGGAAAATCTAATAATACCATGAGAATAGCATATAATTCTGACTTTTGAACAGAATCATAGGACTTTGAGACACTTTACTTAAATTTCATGATTTATAACCTGCCTTTCCTGATTTATTTGCATTAGAATAAAATGTAGTGGGGGGTGTTCTCTGTACAATGTGAGGAATGATCCAATTTGTTCTCTTTAGTGTTCTCTTGTTTGGGGGATATTTGTTGCTAATCTATTTCAAAACATTACTGCAAGTTCTTTGCCAGTGCTCATTTTCTGTTCATAATGAGGCAGTTTCAACATTAGTAAAAGGCACCATAATTTCTGTTGGATCTATTCCTGCTAATTGATGAAGTCCTATTTTTCCTTTCAGAATCAATTCAAAACCCTTTCTACACAGTTCTTTTGAATGCATAAAAGGCAAAATAACCAGAATACAATCAAGCTCTGTATCCAAATGATCCACATGTGCATCCTGTAATTTCTTCACTACCAAATCCAATCTCTTGCAACCTCAGCTGATAATTTTTTTGTAGTATTTAATTCCTTATCACTTTGTAAGGTTTAAAATAAATTACTTAGTTCTTGGGTTGTCAATCTAATTGTGGACCATAGACAGTTAATATCTCCTGGCATATTTTGAAAATCATTAAGATTTTGTAATTGGTCTCTCTTAATTTGTACTTTCTGTGGTTGAATTTTTTGTAAACATCGTATCTGTAAGATGAATTGCTAGACAGCCTTATTAATAAAAAACCCAAAGTCAGATATTGGGGTTAAAACTAAAAGATCAGAAAAGCAGAAAGAAGCCATCCATGTTCTTACCACATGGAGATCCTCAGCCAAAGAGACCTAATTCCTGTCTACCCATGACTATAAGCATTTCTGTTCTGCCATCTCATTTCCTCTCTCCATCCAGCTACATTAATTCCTCCTCCTGCCCAGCTCTGTTACTTCTTGACTGTCTGTACAGACCTCCAGACCTTTACGGTTAGTGCTGGGATAAAGGTATGTACCACCATGCCTGGTTTTGTTCCCAGTGTGGCCTTGAACTCACAGAGATCCAGACAGATCTCTGCTTTCTGAGTGATAGGATTAACGGCATGTGCTCCCATTGCCTGACCTCTATGTTTACTATAGTGGAGGCTTTTTCCTCTGATCCTCAGATAAACTTTATTGGGGTACACAGATAAAATATCACCACATATATCCTAGGTAATTAACACAATATTCCTTCTGTTTTTTCAGAAGCAATTTTTAATGCCAGCAATGCATTTTTTTTTTTACCTCTTCAAACATTTTCCTAAGGTAGCTGAGTCTGAATCAGTAAGATATCATCCATATGATGGTAAATTATTGATTGAGGAAACTGTTTACAAATTATTTCCAATGACTGTTTCACAAAATATTGCCCAAGGTGGGGCTGTTTAACACCTCTTGTGAAAGAACTTACCACTGATACCTTTTAGCAGGCTGGAAATTATTATACATAGGTACTATGAAGGCATACTTTTCTTGTTCTTGTAAAAGTATAGTTAAAAAAAAAGCAGTATTTTAAATTAATCACTATAATAGACAATCCTTTAGGTAATATAGATGGCAAGGGAATTCCAAGCTGTAAAGAGCACATTGGCTAAATCGTCTTATTTATGGCTCTTAAATATGTTAGCATTCTTCATTTTCCAGATTTATTTTTAATGACAAATATAGGAGAATTCCAAGGGCTAGTTGATTCTTCAATATGTTGAGCATTTAGCTGCTCCTCTATCAGCTGTTTTAGTGCCTGTAATTTTTCTGATGTCAAAGGCCATTGTTCCACCTACACAAATTTGTCAAATAAACATTTTAAAGGTACGGCTGTTGGTACCTTTGAAAGATCAGTATCTGCTGTACCCTGCTTATGTATAACCTGAACAATAGGTAACCATTCTTGATAATACCTTTCCATATTTTTCTCAGAAGCATACTTCAATTTATGGTTTGTTTCTGAGATTGGAGGAATGCTAATCTGGGCTTTCTATTGTTGTAACAAATCATATCCCCATAAATTCATTGCTCTGTTAGCCACACATGGCTTTAACTGCCCTACCCGTCCTTCTGGCCCTATACATTCAACCCACCTTGTACTTTGTTTTACCTGATGCTGTGGGATGTCTTTCTGTATGCTGTGAATATGTGTTGCTCAGACTGGTTGATAAATAAAGCTGTTTGGCATATGGCAGGGCAGGATTTAGCCAGGTGGCAAAATCCAAGGGAGATAGTGAAAGGAGAAAGGAGAGGCAGGAGATACAGCATCCTGCCATCCAGGGAACAGCATGTAATGGCACACAGGTAAAGCCATAGAACACGTGGTGACACATAGATTAATAGAAATGGGCTGAGTTTAGTTATAAGAGCTAGCTAGCAAGAAAATTGAGTCATAGGCCATGACCATACAGTTCATAATTAATATAAGTCTCTACATGTTTATTTGGGTCTGAGCAGGACTGGGTGGGACACAGGATAACTTTCAGCTATAACCTGAGATAAAGTTCCAATTCCTAGAAGATGTCTATTTACCTCCTGAAGAGGCCAGTCTGGATGCCAAATTTTTGTTGAAATTATTGTTAAATCCATGCTTGTGTCTAATTAACCTTAAATCACACTGTGATTTCTTTGTATGTTCAGCTTTGGTCTTTGATCATTTATAGAAGTTTGCCAAAATATTTGTCTTATATTCTCTCATGAAGATTTTGTTTTATCTAATGAAGCTGTGATGTCACTCAGAGCAGTATGGTTTTTAACAACAGACATTAAGTCTTTTAATTGCTCTGTGGAGGGGTTTCCCCAATGCTGACAGGAAATGATTGAACCAAATTTGACATTGGAGCCTGTGAGAGGCCACCTAAGTCATTTCTCAATGGCAAAGGGTTACCTTGTCTGTCCCTTGTTGATCTGCATTCATTACTCTTCATCATATCTTCCTTCATCATATCTTCTGTGTATCCAGAAGGCTGGAGCCTTCTGTTTGGATTATCTCTAGAAAAAAACATTTCCAGGAATGCCTTACCTATGATTCCTTTTCATATGACCTTGCTTGCCACAATTAAAACACCTGACCTTTTGATTTTTCTTAAAATTTTTAGAAATCACTTTTTATATTTAAGTATCATCATAAATGTGAGATCCAATATCAGCTGTATTTCATATCCATTCATTTATGGGTGCTGATCTTACCTTTAAAGGCCTAAATACCCTTTTGCATTTTGAATTAGCATTTTCAAAAGCCAAAGTTTCAATTAACATTTGTTTAGCTACTGGGTCTGATATCATTCTACTTACAGCTGAAGTCAATTTTTATTTAAAAAAATCAGTGAAGGCTTCTTTGGGGCTTGTATAATTTTTATAAATGACTCAGTTCCCTTTCCTGATTTTTCAACTCTGCCCCAAGCATTCAAATCTGCTACAAGACATAGGGCCAAGGTGTGATTATCAAATCCAAACTGTCTTTGCAAATCATTATTCTGGCCTTCATTGAGAAGCTGATTTTGGGAAATCTCTATATCTCTAGTGCTACTTTGTTGTTCTATGACCATAGCTTCTTCTCTCCACCATGTTTTCCATTGTAACAGAGAACGAGCTTCCAATATTGCTGTAGCCAAATATCCAGTATTGTGGAATAATTCTGTTCTGAGTTGCCCACTAATTTAATATCTGTTTCATAAAGGGTGAATGCATACCATCTGAAATGACTGCTTCCTGAAATCTCTTCAAATCTGTCAATCAAAGCCTTGGTTGGGCATGTTAGTCAAGCACTCTACCAAATAAGTTACATATCCTAACCAATTACTTGTTTCTATAGGGCAAAACTATTTCTGATTCTTTAGAATCTAAAGGTCTTTCGAATTTAAAGATCTAAATGGGGCTTTTCCCATTGCGATCTTCCCACAACAGCACCCAGGCATATAAATGCACAGTCACAACCTCCTTCTAGCTCTACAGCCACCTGAGTCAACCAAGGCTTGGAAACGATCCCCAATAAAAATTGGGTATGACAGTGTATACATGTGATCTCAATGCCTGGAAGATGGAGACAGGAGGATAAGGAGAACAAGGTCATCCTCGGCTACACAGAAGTCTAAGGCCATTTAGGCCTATCTCCTGTCTTTCATATAATTTTATCTGTCTTAAACTATCCTTGTGCATGCTGTCACAATCACTGTGAGTTCATATGTGCATCTGTCCATTGCTTCTGAAAAACAATCTGCCACCTTTAGCTCTTACAATCTTTCTGCCCCATTTCAGTACAGACCTCTGGTCTTGAGGGGAGAGGTATGGTATAAATGTCCCTTTGTGGGCTTAGTACTCTGTCTTATTTACTTTTCAATTGCTGTGACAAAGCACCATGACCAAGGTAACTTATGGAAGAATGAGTTTACTTGGGAATTACAATTTCCATGGTAAGACTGTGACAACCAATGGCAAGGAACATGGCAGCAGGCAAGCATGACACTGGAGAAGTAGCTGAGAGCTTATGTCTAAAGACACAACTACCATGCAGAGAGAGAGCGAGAGAAAGCTGAAATTGGTCCTGGCTTTTTAAACATCAAGTCCAAACCCAGTGACATACCTCCTCCAACAAGACCACACCTCTTAATCCCTCTCAAACAGTTTTATCAACTGGGGCCAAGTATTAAAACAAGTATTATCAGCCGGGCGGTGGTGGCGCACGCCTTTAATCCCAGCACTCGGGAGGCAGAGCCAGGCGGATCTCTGTGAGTTCAAGGCCAGCCTGGGCTACCAAGTGAGTTCCAGGAAAGGCGCAAAGCTACACAGAGAAACCCTGTCTTGAAAAACCAAAAAAAAAAAAAAAAACAAGTATTATCTATGAGGGTCATTTGTATTCAAAGTACCACACACTCTGAATTCACTTATTCTCTGCACATTGACCAATTGTAGGTCTCTGTGTTAATTACCATATACCGATCCTCTGATAAGGGCTGAGAGATTTGCTGATCTATGGGAACAACAATAAGTCATCAGAAGTTATTTTAATGCTATGTTTATTTATGAACTAATAGCAGTATGTTTTTGTAGACAGCAGATGAAATCCTGAGTGAATATATATTGTTGACATGATCATGGCCATGTCAAAGACCCCAATGCTTCAACCCATGGAAATGGCTTCCCCCAGATCTAAGTACAGATGATAGTGAACAGTTGACCTTTAGCTAAATCCAGTGTGTGCAGGAGATATTATCTGCAGCTTCCTGGTCCTGGATATTAACTTTATATACAGAAATATCAACTTGAGCTTCTACTTCTAGATGACTGCAGCCTGAGACTGCTCCCCTACAGAGATTTCCTACTGAGGTTAGCTAACCTGCCTCCTTCTTATTCTTGCTGTACATAATAAATGAACTGAGTTTCTGAGTCTCTACTGCTGTGTCTCCATCAGAGCACACAGCCCACCAAATGGCAACTTTTTGGCATGTGTGTCTTCTGTTTCCTTGTAGCCCATTGCCACAGTTAGATCAATCCCTAAGCTGTGCAGGTTGAGGTTGCACGAATCCCAAACAATCTTATAATAAAAACCTGGAGCCAGATATTGGGATAAATGCTGAAAGATCAGAGAGACAAAGGAATAGGCCACTAGAGAAACTTCTCACCACTACTGAGTCCTCAGGCTGAATGGAAGGCAAGATCCTATCTTCATGAATCCTCTGACTGAAAGCTTCTGAGTCCTCAGCTGAAAAAGCTCTAGTTCCTGTCTCCTCACACCTTATATGCCTTTGTAGTTGGAAGTTTCTCCAGTCCCGCCAGGCCCAGTTGTTTCACAGCCCTTTATAAAATAATCACATAGAGGCTTAATTTGATTATAACCTCTCGGCCATTAGCTCAGCTTATTGCTGACTAGCTCTTATACTTAAATTAACCAATAATTCTTATCTGTATCTAGCCACGTTGCTTGGTACCTTTTCTCAGTTCTGCCTTGACATCTTGCTTCCTCTGTGTCTGGCCAGTGACTCCTGACTCAGCCTTCCTCTTCCCAGAATTTTTCTTGTCTGCTTATCCCACCTGTACTTCCTCCCTGGCTACTGGCCAATCAGCATTTTATTTATCAATCAATCAAAAAAACACACATTTACGGCATACAGAACAATATCCTACAGCATGCCTTTCTCCACCCAGCCATTTCACTTCCTTCCTAGTGCTGGGATTAATGGCATGTGTGCTTCTCAAATACTGGCAGCAAAGACATGAGATCTTAAGTGCTGGAATTAAAGGCCTATGGCTCCCAAGTACTAGGATTAAAAGTGTGTGCCACCACTGCCTGGCTCTGTTTCTCTCCAAGACTGAATCAATCTCATGTAGTCCAGGGTGGATTTGAACTCACAGAGATCCGGACAGCTCTCTGCCTCCCAAGTGCTAGAATTAAAGGTGTGGGCCACCACTGCCTGGCCTCTATGTTTAATCTAGTGGCTGGCTCTGTCCTTTGATCCTTGGGCAAGCTTTACTTGATACACAATATATCACTACAGGTTGCAGTAGATGTTCTAAGGTTCATGACCACAGGATCTTAGTGACAGGCTCTTATTCTCTGCGAGTGTCAGATATAGGTTTCAGCTCATGAAATAGGGCTTAGATCCAATTTTTTTAAAGTGGTTGATAACTCTCATAACATTCCATGCCACTATTGAATCAGCAGGTATATCTCCCTGGGCAGGTTATAAATATAGTTTACAGGGTTCACAATTTGGTGAGCTTGATGATTACTTTTCTCTCCTGTTAATATCTACAACACCTTTCATCACTATAAAACTAGTCAGTAGGGATGAAGCTTCCAATTGAAAACCAGCTAGATCTCTCCATGTTCTATGATTCAAGTATGTGATATCTTAAGCAATGGGATCTGGCTATCAAATTCTAGAAGGCACTCAGCACTAGCAATAGTCTGTGATTTGGGGAAAGTCTTTGGGACTCCATTGACCAGAAACTCAAAAACAGATATGGTACTGGGGTTTTTATTTTATAGTGTATAATGTCTACTTGGGGTATTGTTACCCCATTATAGAGTAACTCAATTTACATTTTTAAAGTATGAATTTGTATATATTTTAGGAAGCTTCTGTGGTAGGCTACCATATAGCTTTTTGAAAGGCTTTTGTCATTAGCCATCACTCCCCAAATTTGCTTCTCTACACTGGCCTGCTATCCCTCACCCCATTTAATCCTTACTCTCCATTCTTTTCAGTGTCTTTGTAATAGTATATCCTACTTCTGCTTCCTTGAAATACTACCTCCTTTCACAAGTTGCTTAACTGCTAGGGGTATTCCAAATGACCTACCCATATTTAAAGCTTCCAAAGCTAACATCTATATACGAAAGAAAATATTTGACACTTATCTTTCTGATTCTTGGTTCTTTCATTCAGGACAATTATTTCCAATTCTTTCCCTTTACCTGAAAAATTTCATAATTTCATTTTGTAACAGCTGAATAATAATTCATTGTGTAAATGTACCACATTTTCATTATCTGTTCCTCTATTAATAGACATCTAGGCTATTTTTGTTTACTGGCTATTATGTATAGTATATCAATGATCACAAAAGAGAAAGTATCTCTGTAGTAAGATAATAATCTTTTGATGTGTATCCAAGAGTGATATAGTTGGACCTTGTGGTAGATCTAGTTTTAGCTTTTTGATGAAATTCCACACTGGTTTCCATTGTGTCTATACCAGTTTACATCCCCACCAGCACTGAGTGAGTGTTGCTCATTCCTGAAATCCTCTCCAGCACCTACTATCATTTACTTTTTTTAATCATGGCCACTCTGACCTGGATAAGATGAAAACTCAAAGTAGTTTTAATTTCACTTCCCTGATGACTAAGGATATTTAACCTTTTAAACTATTTCTCAGTCATTTTTGTTCATCTTTTCAGAACTCGGTTTAGTTCCATTGGGTTGTTTCTTGATTTTTTTTGTCTCTGTGCGTGTATTCTAGATACTATACTTTTTTAGATATGTATTTTCCCCACTCTACAAATTGTATCTTGACTCTAATAATGCTGTATTTTATTGTATAGAAATTTTGTATTTCATAAAGTACTTTTTATTCATTGTTGGTCTTAATCCCTGAGAGTATCTGGGTCCTGTTCAAAAGGTCCTTTACCATGTCATTGGGTTCAAGGGTATGGTGTCTTTTGTCTGCTACCAGTTCAGGGTATCAGCTTTCATGCTGAAGTTCTCAATCCATTTGTAGTTGAGTTTTGTGCAGGGTAAGAGATACAGATCTAGTTTCATCATTCTACATGTAACCATGCAATTTGAGCAGTACTATTTGTTGAAAATGCTGTCATTTTTCTATTGTGTATTTTTGGCCTCTTGGATAGTAATCAGGTTTTTTTAGTTGGCTGAACTTAAATATGGATCTTCAGTTCCATTATATTGGTTAACCAAATTGTGTTTTTATGCTAGCTCTCTGAGATCTATTGTTGTAGCTCTTTGATGGATGGTGAAAGCTATACTTGTCAGGAGGTATAAGGATAAATATTTAAAATTTAGTTTAGGATTATGTTAGTTCAGTCAAGAAGCAATTGTAGGTTCTTTTCAAAGATCCATGATTTCTGAGTTTTCAGATTGGATTAGTGAGTTTTTCAACTTTATCTTGAATTCTTCTGAATACTTCTAGCTCTTCATTAAGTACAGACTTCAAATCCTGAATTATCTTCATCATTTCATTCAGCCATGTATTTGTGCTTGTTTTGACATCACTAAGTCATTTATTGTTATACTGTTTAAATTTATTGAGTTTTTTTCTTTACAATATTCTTTATACTCCTTGAATTTCTTGATAAAGTTTATTACTGCTTTTTCAAATTCTGTGTCCTTGGGTTCATTTAAGTAATTCTCATTTAGGAGCATTTCTGTAAGCCTAGAAGCTTTGAGAGCAGACACACTGTCTTGGACTTCCATATTTGTGTTTTTGAGAGGTGACCTGGACATGTCGACTTCTTTCATCAGTTGTCTAATTTAGGAGTCTAGCCTGGCTTAGATCAGGCTAACATAGGGGCAGTGTAACTATAACTAGGCCTGGAACTTTCGGTGAATGAGCTGCTCATTTGGAACTAGTTCCAAAAGTATGGAGATGGCATGGGTTGAGTGATGCTCAGAGCAGGCCATGATGGTACGTGCATCATGAGTCTGGAGTGCAGAGATGGTGAGGAATAGGTGTCCATCAGAAACTCACCAGTTAAAGGTAGTGTGTAAGCTGCTCTTCTGTAGCAAGGACTGCAAGGCAAGGTTCACTTATATTTTCAATATTGCTTCAGAAGGCTTGTCTAATGGTAAAATGATAAATATGAAGTGTAAGTGCTTTTTATAGGCTTTCTGATCTTCATGTCTATTTCCTGAAAATTTCTGGAAGTCTTAGAGACATATTTATTTAAATAATTTTGACAAAGTATTTCAAATACTTCCTTTGATTTTCTTTCATGTGAACAATATATCTCCCTTCCTGCTTCTGACTCAGATATTGTGTATCCCAGCATGCACTTGTGCTTGTATAAGTGGTCCCTCACTGAACTCTTCCTAGCAGATTACCATGAGACCACCAGCTGGAAGGGTGACTGCAAGTAATTTGTCCAGTCATTTTGCTAGTACATGTACTGATGGAGCAGGAGCTGGAAATAGAACATCTTGAGTAGAGCAGCAACAAAAGTTTTTGTTTTCACCAAATACTCTTCTCTCCCAGCTGTGACATTCCATCCTCCCCCACTCCAGGGTAGCAATTCCCTTAGTTCAGTGACTTTCAGCTTTCCCACAATAGTGCTTTTTGTTTATAGCTTAGTCTATTTCGGTATAAATCATTTATTTTCCTAATAAATACCCTACATGAAATCAGACATCACTTCATATAAGATTTCTTATAAAAAAAAACTTTTTTAAATGAAGTGTAGTTTCAGTTATCTGGTTTTAACTAGGAAAATTATGCAAACTTGTCTGTGAGGAAAAACTCTAACTCTGAAATGAAAATAATCAATGCTAGAAAGACCTCACATGCAGCTTCAGTGCTTAATTCCTGGAAATGTGAGAAATGTAATATTGCTATAAATATACCCCTTAATGCTCACAAAAGAAAAATTAAAACAATTCTAGGGAAAATGAAGAAAGGGCTACAGTAAATAGTTTCCTTTGGAAATGAGAACAATAAACCTATAGGGTGGAAAGGATTAAAAAAGTTAATGGATAGTAGTGGAGTCTCTAGACATTTCCCATTGGTAGTATTAAATGGACTAAATTTTTCTGTCAAAAAATAAATTTTAAAAACTCAGCCTTGAATTTATAAAAATAAATGAGTAAGTATCCACTTACATGTCAGTAGAGAGGATAGTCTCGGAACGTGAATGAATCAAAATTAACTCTAGGATAATTACACTGGTGGTGGTGTGAGGAAGGCTGAAAACTGAGGCTCCACAAGTTAAGATTTAAAAAAATACTTTAGCATCGGTATCTGTCTAGAGTTTCTAAATTTGATACAGTGAGTAATCATACTGAAAATTTAAAGCAGATATTTGACTAGTTTTATACATATCAAATTGATTAGAATTTTTTGGATAATCTCACTTGAGAGAGGAATAAAATGGCTTTGCTGAGGATTTTCCCTGAATTATCTGCTTTTGTACGATTATTTTTTTGTTGTTATATTCTATTTGTATTATAGTTATTCCTAATTATCTTAGCTATTCATAATTATCTCACTTGCTACCGGCTAGAACTTTTTAAAAAGCCACATATTAAAATTCTATACCATCTAATAGGATTGCTTCAAACTTTGTTTTGTATGACACACATTCTTTAGTGTGTGTGTGTGTGTGTGTGTGTGTGTGTGTGTGTGTGTGTGTGTAAGAGAGAGAGAGAGAGAGAGAGAGAGAGAGAGAACCACCAACTTACATTTTTATTAAAGATGGGATAATGGAACATATTCTATTTTTAGTTCTTTTATTCATTTTGTCAGGCTTTTAAGAGCAGAGAAAGAAAAACATGCATTTTCCTCTGTCGATTTAAGCATTGCTGATTGCCTTTTAAAGCTAGAAATATTTATGGCCGAATTTATAAGACTCAGTGTATTCAGCCCAAAAGGCAGATTCATGTACCTTACCTGAATCATAAACATTATATAATAAAGAACGTAAAATTATTTGGACTTTTAAGGTAACAAGAATTAGTGGGGGCTTTGTTATTTGTTGTTTAGATAATGTTCTGAATCATTTAAATAATTATAAAACTTGTGTGTGTGTGTGTGTGTGTGTGTGTGTGTGTGTGTGTGTGTGTAGGACTGGAAGAGCTTGCTGGAAATGAATGTGCAATACCTTTTGTCTTTCAGTGGGAAATCCTACTCAGAAGCATCCACAACCATCAATGGCTTTTTCTGACAGATACAAAACACCACCATGTGCAGGATATTTAGGATATTTCTTTAGGTTGGGGTGTGATAGTGTGCAAGTGACATTAACAAAGACAAACTTGCTTCAATTAGATAGTGTTAATTAGTTCTTCTAACATAATTATCAACATCTGGTCTGCTTTTCACCTGCTTTTCTTTTGCTGATTTCAATCTCCTTTTAGGTGAAGTCAGCAAGTAAGCTTCAACGTAGGAAAAACAAGTCAGATAACATATCTGGTGCTTAAGTTTAATATCAAAATTAACTGATAATTAATGAGCAGAGTCCAAGAAAGGAGAATAAGTAGTATCAGGAAACATGACACATACATAATTATATCTAGCAGGCCCAGCAATCGAGGAGTTTGAACAGAGGTCTGAACTTTGTACCTACAGAATCCATCCCTTCAATGCAGAGATTATTATAATTTATCTGATTGGATACAAATATATAACAGTTCTGAGAAAAGCACATACATTGATGTAATTATCTGTTTAGTTAAAAATTCAGGGATGCAGCCCCTAAGGTGTTACCCACATTCCAATAGATTGTCCTACACTCACACACATATCAACAGCACCATAATGACCCAGTTGGTTTTTAAAAATAACACATGACTTTGGGAGGGGAAACTGGTGAGGGGATAGAGGATGATTCTGAGGAGAAATACAGGGAATTTATTTCATCAAAACACATTATATACATGTATGAAATTATCAAGTAATAAAATACCTTTAAAATTATAAGATTCTATTTGTGGAGAAGAATTAATTTGAAATAGATTCTTGCTTAAATGCTTATTGGTTAGAAAGTGTTCTGAGATGTATGATCACTTCTACCCCAGATAGTGGAAGATAAGTGTGTTCTAGACATTGATGAACAATCATTGCCTCTGAGTCATTCTATACAGTATTTTGGAGCCATCCAAACATATGGTAGTGATGGAAAGTTACCTAGAAGGACAATTGTACTAATTTCACCAACTCCAATAATTCTTCCCCTGTATTCTACACTCTGGGCAGATGTTTGCATAAGATTCGTATATGAATGAAATTGTCCTTCAATTTGAAGAATGCTCATCTGTTTGATAATCAGGAAACAAAATTTACAATCTGTCATGATACCTAATACATTACAGTCATGAGGAAAATCTAACCCCAGTTTCTTTATTTGAAAATTTGGTTGGATGATATTCTATAGATAAGAATTAATTCTAAAATGAAAACATTTATGGTTTCTTGAGTTAATAATGTGAAAGAACTACAGGATAGAGATAGGGATGGCTATGTCAGCAGAAGGACCTAAACCAAGCAGTAGTGCATGGGAGGAGAAGCTGAGAAACAACACTTCAAATCAAGGGTGAAAGAGCACTAACTGAACATTTCCAAGGGCCAAAGATGTTTCTACTGAATAGATATTACTCAGTAGAGCTGAAAGCACCAGGCAATTCTTGGCAGACTCCTCATGGACTCCAAAGTGAAGATGAGTACACACACACACACAAAACACACAAAAAAAAATCAGTAGAGCTGGGGAAATCAGATCATATGAAATCTCAACCTTAGGCCTGGTGCAATTCCCAGTAACTCCTACTTCCACATCTTACCCTGCAAATGACAGATATTTATTCCTTACACACTTATAAAAAATATATACACTTAAAAACAGAAATAAAATTGAGTAGGCCAGAAATGTTAGGCTTTTCTGTAGGGCTTATGACCTATCTAAGTCATGGTCCTTAACTCTAATAATAGTGCCAGATATGGGTTTCATCTTGTTGAGTGGTTCTTAAGTCCATTTAGCAAATGATTGGTTATTCCTATAACATTCATGTCACTACTGCACTAGTGGACATGTCTTCTCAGAGTGGTTGTTATTGTAACTCTCTGGATTCCCAGTTGGGTCAGATTTATGAGTCCTTGTGTGTGCTGGCAGCATGCATAGCACCTCCAAGTCTGTGAAAACTAGCCAGTAGGGATAAAGTTTCTAGATCAGTATGAGCTTGATATCCCCATATTCCATGACTCAAGTATGTGGTATCTTCAGAAATATGGTCTTACTAGCAAGTTCTTGAAGGCAACCAGGAGTTTCTCTTCTTTTTCTTACCTGTACTTGGAGAATTTTGTGCTTCATTCCGTGGAAGTTAGTTTCGTTTTTCAGACTGTAAAATAGTTACATAATTTTTCCCTTTTCTCCCTCAAAGCCCTCTCATTAACTTCCATTCCTGCTCTCTTTTAAATTTATGGCCTCTTTTTAATGTATAACATATTAGTATTATATATTATTAAAGATTATAATATATATATATATACACATAACCTCCTGTTAAGTCTGTAAAATATTACTTGCATGTGTATGTTTTCATAGCTGACCACGTATCATTGTATAGCCAACTGGTGTGCTCTTCCTTGAGGAAAACTAATTTTCCTGATTTCAGCATTCCTTAGCTGCCTGCAGTTCTTTGGTTAGGGTTGAAGCCTCGTGAGCTTTCCCCTTTCCATGTTAGGAGGTCTATTGTTGTCACTTGTGTTAATAAGGTCTTGGTTAGGTCGCCATGTTGGTGAGACTTCATGGGTGTAGCTTCTGACATTTTTTTCCAGCCCATTTCCTCCACATCAGCAGCTCCATTCATTAGCCATTGGACTGAATGGCAGAATTCCCACAGCATTCTGTCATCTTTGTTGATACAAGGCATTATTTTTCTCTCTTGGCAGGGGGCTATAAAATTATATGCTCTTGTCTGTATACATTTTCTCTTTCTGTACACACTTTGGTGCCTGGTTGCAATAGCTTGCTTATTTTAAGGACTACATTTCTTAAGTCTCTTGTTCTACCTGTATGTACTTCTGTCTCCTGCCACAGCCATTCTTATCTCAGATGCTGTACATCAAAATGGGTGGCTACATTCATTGTTGTTCCCTGCTTGTCCCTGCTGTCATGTGATATGGTCCATGCATTTTCTAAAGCAGAACTATATTACTAGCTCCTCTATTCTTGATACATTATTTTACCTAATATAACAACTGGGTACTAAAGGAATATAGATATTCCCCCTCAATCATAAAGCTCTGACATATTGTGGCCAGAATAAATGTCTCTTTTTTATGTGTCTTCTCTCAATTATTTCTGATCCTTAGAGGAAGAAAACTAATGCTGTACATAAAAGAGCCAACTATACTTTTTTCTACGTTAAAAGGAGTGGGGGGTGATAATGATCTATACCCATCAGGGCAACTTGTGTGTCTCAACCATTGGTCACGAAGCAGTCTTTGCTGACTAAAGTAACTAGAATTGTGGGTAACATGCTACCCTAATTCAAGGTTATCTTTTGGGCTTTGATTTTTTGTTTGTTGTTTTTTTAACAACCAAAGTATACACAGTAGCAAATTCACAGACAATGTATTGAGTTTGAAAATTAGTCCCCAGCATAATAGTGCTCCTATCTCACTGGCTTTAGATTTTATTTCTTTTTTTTTTTTTAACTCTCATTGACTTGCCTTTCTGCTTTATTCTACACATTTGAGATAATTGTGACCCTCAAAATCTTATAAAGAAATTAACTTAGCATTATACAACGCCACCAGGCAATTTAATCACTTGTTTAAAAGAATGGCAAATAACTGGCAGTTTGAGCTTTAACACACTCTCCAGCTAGATCGGTTTTGTAAAAAGTAAAAAGCAATCACAAGGCTGATGTGGTGTGCCCAGTTCACTAGGGACAGTACTACCCTTTGGCAGGTAGTCCAGAACGGTATAAGAAAGCATGTTGGCTGGGCATAGTGGCACAGGTCTCTAAAATCAAAAAAGAGGCAAGTGGATCTCTATGGTGGTATTTTATTTGTACTGAAATGTGATTTTAATTGTATGTTAATAAAGTTGCCCAGGGGTCAGAGCTATTAGAGCCATAGCAAGAGCATGGCGGTGGTGGTGCACACCTTTAATCCCAGCACTTGGTAGACAGAGCTAGGTAGATTTCTGTGTGTAAAAAGATATAGCCAGCATTGGAGACACACGCCTTTAATCTCAATCCCAACCATAGAAGACCTGGAAGTCTCTATAGAGGCAGTCATGTGTTTGGGTTTACAACCAATGAGAAGGCAGAACAGAAAGGCTATAAAGACAAACACACAGGAAGTAGCTCCCTTTCGGAGAGCTCTCTTGGCTGAAGAGGATCGCTGAAGCAGGAAGGGTGAGGATCTTAGCTTTGACCTCTTGGCTTTCTTCTCTGAATCGGCTCTGTGTTTCTTATTTAATAAGACATCTTATTTAATAATTTACATCTACAGATCTCTGTGAGCTAGAGATCACCCTGATGTACATAGAGAAGTCAGGCAGTGCTGCATGGCTACACAGAGATACCTTGCCTTAAACAAACAAGGAAAGTAGCCATGGGGAGCAAGCCATTAAGAAGTACCTCTCCATAGTCTCTGCTTCAATTTCTGCCTCTAGGTCCTGCCTTGAGTGCCTGCTCTGATTTCCCTCAGTGATGGACTGTGCCCTGGGAGATGTAAGGTGAAATAAACCCTTTCTTCCCTAAGTTGTTTTGGTCATGGTGTTTTATCACAACAATAGAAACCCTAGGACATGCCCCATAAGAGTTAGTGGAATTGGCGTTATGAATCACCTGGACAGAAGAGCAAGCCTCAGGAAAGGAGATGTACCTGAGAGACGTGCTAATGAGAAGGAAGTTATCTACAAATCCTTACTGCTAAGCTTTCCTGGTTTTTTTTTTTTTTGTGTGTGTGAATTTTTACTCAAAAGCACAGCTTTTTTCTATTCCCCATTTCTATGCCAGTTTTGGATACATGTCTATGTCTTATACATGCTTACCTTTACACTAGACACTTTGCTCGGAAAGGAAGAACTTGTAGCTTGAGTTTTCCTGCCTGGCCTACAATCAGGATAAATCTCTGCCACCCGCCAGTCCCACAACTGCTCAGACCCGACCAAGTAAACACAGAGACTTATATTGGTTTCAAACTGTATGGCCGTGGCAGGCTTCTTGCTAACTGTTCTTACAGCTGAAATTAATCCATTTCTATTAATCTATACCTTGCCACGTGGCTTGTGGCTTACCGGTACTTTACATCTTCCCTGTCCTGATGGCGGCTGGCAGTGTCTCCTCACCCAGCTTCCTGTTCTCTCAATTCTCCTCTCTCTTAGTCCTGCCTATACTTCCTGCCTGGCCACTGACCAATCAGTGATTTATTCATTGACCAATCAGCAACACATTTGACATACAGACCATCCCACAGCACTTCCCCTTTTCTTTTCTTAAAAAGGAAGGTTTTAACCTTTACACATCTCCAAAGTCAGCTTGGTATATTTGGGAATTTGGGCGTAGCTTCTCTTACTACTTCCTGCTGGAGGGGGGCGCTGTATCTTATGTGGAAACAAAGAAAGTTTTAGAATCATGGAGTAGTCCATGAGGCTGTATCGTCTGAGCCAGTTGCCTTGAAACCATTCTGGATGTTGGATCATCTGGGCCTTGGTGTCACCTTTCAGGTGGTCTTGGCTGGTCAAACCTGATGTATCTTAATCTGGAACAAATCCATAGCCTCTGGCTTTCTGTGGGAACAAAAGCAGAGTCTCCTTTCCAAAGCAACATATCCTTATATCCAAATTTTGAAGTCAAGGTACCTTTAAAATATACATTTTGGCATAACTCAACAGCTTTTACAATCAAAGGTTTTTCTGCAGTTAAAAATCCCAGAGACAACACAATCCAGATTCTCTGTGTAATATTCATCTTTACATGGCTTATTTTTTATATTAATTTTACTGTCTCTTTAAAGACTTTATTTTTTAAAACTATATATTTGTTTCTATAACTGTATATATCACCTTTTTTTTGTCTCTTTTAAGCCTACATATATTTTACACACATTTTAAACTATTACATCTGAATCTGTCTTATTGTGAACCTGTTGCTTTAAACTGCAGCAGGTGTGGCTGCTGGCTCCGCCCACCTCAGCTTCCCAACATGGTGTGGTACTTTACCACCAGCTCTGGGAGCTATCATGGGTCTATGCTTTTATCCAAGCAGCGTGTAGCCCAGAAACCTCTTTTTTTTGTTTTGTACCTGCAAAGGCTAAATCCACCATGCAGCTTAATGTGCCACTTGCAGAGGTCTCATTCCCGCCATACTGCAGGTCGAGCGCGCATGCCAGGAACCCACAAGTAGCTCAAACCGGCACCTGCCGCTCATTTGAGAGAGACAATTAGGAACTGTTTTTAGCTCCGTTTTAGAATCTTTTCTCAGTTTTTAGGTGGAAACTCTTGCCACCACGTTGGACGCCATTTGTAGCTCGAGTTTTCCTGCCTGGCCCACAGTCAGGATAAATCTCTGCCACCCGCCAGTCCCACAACTGCTCAGACCCGACCAAGTAAACACAGAGACTTATATTGGTTTCAAACTGTATGGCCGTGGCAGGCTTCTTGCTAACTGTTCTTACAGCTGAAATTAATCCATTTCTATTAATCTATACCTTGCCACGTGGCTTGTGGCTTACCGGTACTTTACATCTTCCTTGTCCTGATGGCGGCTGGCAGTGTCTCCTTACCCAGCTTCCTGTTCTCTCAATTCTCCTCTCTCTTAATCCCGCCTATACTTCCTGCCTGGCCACTGACCAATCAGTGATTTATTCATTGACCAATCAGCAACACCTTTGACATACAGACCATCCCACAGCAAGAACTGACAAATGCCAAAACTGAATTGGAAAAATAATAGAAAAATACTCATGAATACAAAGAAAATGAGAGACACTGAAGAGGGAAGCGCCATCCGAGTCGATTACATAGCCCATAAACAAAACAAAAGAGAGGCTAGTCAGAGCTTCTCAAAGAATATTCTGTAAGAATATCAAAAATTGTCAAGAAAACTAGCTAAGGTGATGAGGTACACATTTCATAGTTGTTACATAATTGAGCAATGAAACAAAATATTATTTAAAACCACATTTCAAGAAGAAGCAAATTAAAATAGATTTCATTGAAAAAAATCACACCCTGCCTGTAATCAGAGTAATATCAAGTAATATCAAATAATCAGAGTAATATCAAGACACTAAATGGGAATCATTGTCTTTGGAAATCAAAATTATATCTCCACTGCTACTCCTTCCAATATATGAATCAAGTAAGAAAATGAGATTTTTTATTTTTTTCAAATTCTCAACAGCAAACTTTTAAACTACAAAACAGCAGAACAACATTGCTGAAGTCCTGGAAGAAATAAATGTGAATCAAGGTTTTTATTCTTGGTCAAAAGCCTTTTGCTATAAATGCTACAAAGAGTTAGGAAGATGAAATACTTCCAGAAATCTCATGCCCACGAACCTTTCCTGAAAACTACCTCAGAGAGAATTTCATAAAAGCATGACTTCTGGAATAGCTACATATTATATGTATTTAATGTCTGAATGGTGGTGGCAAAAATGGAAAAATTCAGCTCTCACATTATAGGCTCTGATGTCGCACAATTAACACAGCAATTTGAAAACAGGAAAAAATTTAAAGTAAATGGGAATAAAATATACTTGCTAATTGAGTTACTGGTATTGGGAGTGAAAGATATTTAAATAGATTAATGAAGAGCTTGACAATTAAAAACATTTAAGTTACCAAATAACACTAAAACTATACTACGATTAATGAGAAGAAAAAAGATGTTACTTATTGACCATGATATTGAGGAAAGACTTTCAAAACAACATTTTGGTTAAAGTGTTATAGAAAAGTATTCATACAAAGATAACCATCACAAAAAGATTTGTCTTCCCAAGTAACAAAAGAAATCCAGGGGTAAAAGAACAAAGCAAACAGCAAAAACTGTGGATGGTATTCACTTATGAAATGTATTCTTATTATAAGATCAAGACCAAATGTACTAATTCTAACCGTACATATTAGGGGGCTTAGCTAACATGGTAAAAAGAAATGTCCAGATGAGTTAAGAAAGCAAAATTTAACATTATTCTATATGCAAAAGACATATCTAAAGTGAACTGAAAAAGGTTAAAGATGAAAGAATGAACAAAAATATACTAAGCAAGGGCAAGTAGGAAGAAATCAGGGGCCATGATTTTGATCTCCAGCAAGGTTAAATTCAGGGCAGAATTAAACAATATAAAGTAGGACACACCATGATGCAAAAGACTGGAATTCACAGTGAAGATATTAGTATCTATTCACCAAATGCCAGTATCAACTTTTATAGAGCAGAAACTATGAGATGAAAGATAGATACTAAATCCAGGAAAGCTTAGCACATTTATCTCTGATCTAGATAGAACAAGGAGACAAATGTTAGCAAGGACACAGAAGATATGAAAACTCATAAGATAGAGTCTATAAGTACATAATTATCACTTTACTTGAGAATATGCCTTGCTTTCAAGTAAACGTGAACATGTATAAACACGAACACGGTATGTCAACAGGCTGCAAAATATTTCAGACATGGAAACACAATAAGCATTAGTGGACTACAATGTGACAAATCTTCCATCAGTACTACTAATAAAAAATTACCATTTTCATCAGAAAGATTTCACTTTGTAAATTCTTGAGTCAAAGGGATAATGTGTCTTTAAACTCTCCAAATTTATAATAAAGAATAATAATGCAATCAATTGACTAAAAATAACAATGTCCTAAAAAAAGATGAGTTTCTTTTTGGGAAAAGCACTTCTTGTATTTGGAAAAGTGTTCCAAACAAAGCTCTCTTTCCATGAGGAGTACAATCCCAAGAGTTTCACAATCACTAAGCCAGAACTGCAGAAGATACTTGAAGGAATCCTATGAACAGGAGAGAAGGATAAATACATCCAAGAGGACAGGAAACAAACTGCTGGCATGGTAAACAAGCACATGAAGATTAGGCAAATACCAAACACAACAAAATAACAAGAATTAATAGAAACCTTTCAATAATAACCCTGGACTCTATCTCAATTCCCCAATAAAATGACACAGACTACCAGATTAGATTAAAAACAAAAACAACACAGTACAACTCCAAGGACCCATCTATTTGTTGCATACAAGAAAAAAGTATCTCATTTGTAAATACGAACACAGCCTGAGGGTAAAAGACTGAGAAGAGTTCATCTAAGCTAGTAGAAATTGACAGCAAGCAGGCATAGCAATTCTAATTTCTGGATAAAAGTCAATCTTAAACCAAAGTTAGTCAGAAGGCATTAAAATAAGAAGACCACTGCCTATTAAATGAACAATCCACCAAGAGAACATTACAATTCTAAACATATGTACAAATTTTAAAATACAAATTTTATGTGTATAAAGACAGAACACATAATAGTGGCTTATTTCATATCAATACATAGATCACTCACACAAAAAACACAATAAGAAAACATCAGAATCTAATGACATATATCAAATTGGCTTGATACACATCTACAGGCTACTTCATCTAAACACTGCAGAATAATTCTTGGCAGCATGTGTAATATATAATGCGTTTTGATATATTAAGTCTACTCTATGGACTCCTCCAAAATCTAACCCCCTTTTCCTACCCACCCAACTTTGTATTTTTTTTTACTTTCATACCCTTCAAGCAGAATTTGTTCTGCCCCTATATTCTTGAGTGTAAGACCTTCCAGTGGAGTTCAACTGACTTACCAGGGGCTACATGTTAAAAGAAAACCGACACTCTCTCCCAGCGACTATTAATTGTCAATAGATACTCAACTGGGTAGTTAAATTTTATGTCCACCCTCCCACTCCATGTTGAGAAAACACATTATATACATATGCTATCACAACCACTGTGAATTCATATGTGCAGATGCCCTGTTATGTCTAGAAGACACTGTTTCCTTCCCGTCATCCAGTGCCTCTGGCTCTTAACTCTTTCTGCCTCCTCTTCTACAATGATCCCGAAGCCTTGGCATGAGGAAGAGTGAAATAGATATCGTATTTTAGACTGATAATTCCAGTTTTATTATCTGAACCTTAACTAGTTGTGCATCTCTGTATTAATCACAATCTACTGCAAGTAGAAAATTTTCTGATGAGGGTTGAAAATGTATTAGTCTTCATATAAAACAATAAATAACTGGGAGTCAAACTATGTCCCTTCAGGGAATAATAGTTGTAAGTTCTACCCTAGGGCCCATGATTTGTCTAGTCACAGATTCTTGACTAAATAATGATGCCAGATATGGGCTTCATCTTGTGAAGAGGTCTTAGATCCAAAGAAAAAGTGGTTGGATATTTCCATGATGTTCATGCCATTAGTGAAGCAGTTGGCATGTCTTCCCAGGTCCATCACTATTGTAGTTCAAAGGGTTTAGAGCTAGGAAAGATTGAAGAGTACTTTACTCCTCTGGAGGTGTGCATAGTACCTGCCTGCACTCCCGAAGCTAGCCATAGTGTGTAGGTTAGTATCACCTTGATGTGTCCATAATCTATGATTCAAGCATGTGTTGTCTTTTCTTACCATCGTGTTCTGTAAGGTAGGCAAGAGCACTGGCAATAGGCTGTAATATATGAAGGGTCTAAAAATCTCACCAGTCAAAAGCTCCAAAGAGGTAAATCATTCCTTGAATCATGCTCTCATTTGTTAGCTTCTAGTGTCTAATAGAGGCATTGTGACCCCATTATAGAGTAACTCTATTTTAACTGTGTATGTGTGTGTGAGAGAGAGAGTGGGGGGGGGGGAGAAAGACAGAGAAAGAGAGAGACAGAGAGAGACAGAGAAGACAGAGAAAGAAATGTAGTAGGTAGTCTTACATATTATTTTTGAGAGATCATTAGTTTACCTGATCCCAACTAATGCCCTGACCTCTATATTATTCCAAATGAAACACATATCTGAAGATTCAAGATTCAAATAACATCTTGTGGATAACATCCACAAGAGAGAGAAGCATATGACTTTTGTCTTCTTAGGTCTGGATCATTCAGAATGATTGTTTCCAGTTCCATCTATAACTTTGAATTTCATAATTTTTATTTTTCTTTATATCTGGATAATATTTCCTGTGTAAATATATTGCATTTTCATTATCCAGTCATCAGTTGTGAGACATTTAGATTGTTTCTATTTCCTAGCTATTGTGAATAAGAGTAGGAATGAACATGGATGATCAGGCATCTCTAGAGTCAGATATCTCTTTGGGGATATGCCTGGGAGTAGTACAGTTGGATCATGTGGTAGAACTACTCATAACTTTTGGAGGAACCTCTACACCAGTGGTTCTCAGCCCTCCTAATGCTGTGACCCTTTAAAACAGTTTCTTTGGGAGTTGTGGTGACTCCCAAACATAAAACTATTTCTTTTTGCTACTTCATAACTAGTTTTGCTGCTGTTATGAGTCATAATGTAAATGTCTCTTTTTTTCCCCTGATGGTCTTAGGTGATGCCTGTGAAAGGATCATTAAATCCCCCAAATGTGTCATGATCCACAGATTGAGAACCACTGCTCTACACTGATTGCCATAGCGGCTGTACCAATTTGCATTCCTGCAGGTAGTTGACCCCCACAATAAATGTTCTCTCTTGTCAGCATTTGTCACTAGTGTTTTGTTTTGTTTAGTTTTAGTCTTACCCACTCAGACTAGGATAATATGAAATCAATTTGTATTTCCCTAATGGGAACATTTTTGGATGGGAACGTTCCTGGATCTTTTTTACTCCAATATAAAGTTAAGAATATGCTTTTTTTCAATTTACGTAACAAATTGAATTTTTTGTTGGGAATTGGTGTTGAATCTATAGATTGCTTTTGGTATGGTGGCTATTTTCAACAAAGTTAATCCTACCAATTGAACACTTTTCTCAGTGTCTTAATGTGTTCATTGTATCTTTTACTTTCTTGGTTAGGTTTATTATTTCAAGATATTTTTGAGGTTACTGTGAACATTTATAAAATACATTTTACTAAATATAAGAAATTTGAAATAACTTCTTGTGTCATATCTGCTCACAATGTAATAAAGCCAAATGACAGTGGCAAGAGAAACCACACAACATAAATAAACTGAGAGATTAAACAGTGCAGTTTTAAATGAGGAATGGGTTACAGAACAAGACCAGAAAATAAATTAAACCACTGAATGAAATTGAAAACACAATATATCAGATCTTTTAAAATATAATGAAAGCAGTTCAAAAAGAGTTCAGATCTGCAAATCCACAAGCCTAGTTCCAGACCTACAGCCCCAGTAATATCTCTTTGTTTGTGAGCTGCCTTTGACAGAAAAATCACTTCTTCCCTTTCCACCTCCCAAAGACCCTTTCTGTGTCAATCTCCACACAGGTCTAAGTTCATACCCACGGATTGGAAGCCCTCTTTACCTGATCCAATTAAACAGTTCATCTACCAGCTTGACCTAGTCTACCTCAGGTCACACAGCTCCTTCACTGGCCTATTCTAAGGAGAGCTGATTACCACATCAGGTACACAACCAAAGAAAAAAGTCTATTGTAGATGTAACCAACCTTCTTATTAAATAAGAAACACAGAACCAATGCAAAGAAGAAAGCCAAGAGGTCAGAGCTAAGAGCTAAAACCTTACCCTTCCTCCTGCAGTGGTCCTACCTCTCTGAACCAGAGCTACCCCTGTGTTAAAGTCTTTATATAGAGTTCCTGTTCTGCCTTCTCATTGGTTGTAAACCCAACCACATGACCGCCTCGTCACGGCCTGTCTGTATAGACCTCCAGGTTTTTCATGCTTGGTATTGAAATTAAAGGCATGTGTATCCAATAATGGCTGTATCCCTGAACACACAGAGACTTACCCAGCTCTGCCTACCAAGTGCTGGGATTACAAGCGTACACCACCACTTCCCTGCTTTCCTATGGCTTGCTAATAGCTCTGACCCCCCGGGCAACTTTATTTATTAACATACAAATAACATTTTAATACAAATAAAATATCACCATAGTCTATATACCTAGATCAAATTTCAAAAAAACAAAAAACAACATGAATGACCAAGACAGCATATGTCCCATTAAATCACTAGGTCTATAGATGTGGTGCCTAATGAGAACTAACCTGGATGAATCTAGGACAATCATAAAATTTATCAAAGAATTCAAGAAATTGAAATAAAACACAAATACATCTTTGAGGTCCAAGAGGATAACAATAAATGCTTGAGTGATGTCCAAGAAAATAATAAAATATGAAGATAATTCAGGATTTGAAACATGAATTCAATAAAATGATAGACATGTTTAAGTAAACACAAGCTAAAATGAAGATGGAATTGGGAAACTAAATATCCCAATCAGTAAACTCAAGGGAGAGCCTTACCAGTAGAATGAATCAAGCAGAAGGTAGATTATCAGGACTTGGAGATACAGTAGAGGATCAAAATAAAATACACAACGAAATAATACATTTAAAAAGCAAAGTAAAGCAACATGTAGGAAATGTGAGTCACCATCAAAAGACAAAACCTTCAAATTATCGGCATAGATGGAAGATAAAAATACAAGGTCAATGGTAGAGACCAAATCTTTAACAAGATCATAAAAGAAAACTTCCCCTAAACTAAAGAACAACATACCCATACAGACACAAGAAGCACACAGAACTCCAACTAGACAAGAACAGAAAGGAAACACTCCATGGCATATCACAGTTAAAACACAGTTAAGTATTCAGAAGAAAAAAATATTGAAAACTGCAAGAGAAACTTATTCAAATATCATAAAAAGCATATTGGCAGAATTAAAAAGATCAACACAGACCCAAAAATAGCAGGTGATTTTTATTCCCCACTTTCTCCAATAGATAGGTTATCTGGACAAAAAATAAACAGGGCTTTTTCCAAGGCAGCTGCTGAAGATAGAAGAGAGACAGGTTCTAACACCACATGACTGAGGCCATCTTCTGGGCCTTACTGTGGCCAAACACATACTGTTGGGCCATAAGATGGTGGTTGTATACTGACAGCATGTCAACATTCCAGCAATTTCTACAGAAACAAGTTAAAATACCTGGCCTTTCTCTAAAAGCAGATGAACACAAGCCTTTCCAAAGGCCCCTACCTAGGCTGCATTTTTTTTTGGTGTGTGTGTGTGTGTGTGTGTGTGTGTGTGTGTGTGTGTGTGTGTGTGTGCAATGTGTACCACATGTTGCCCCACAAGACTGAGTAAGGCCAGGCTGCTCTGGAACACTTCAAGATGTTTGATGGACCCCCTCTACCCTATGATATGAAAAAGCAAATGACTGTTTTCAAGGTTGTGCAACTGAAGCCTACCAGAAAGTTTGCTTACATGGGGCATCTGGTTCATGAGGTAGGTTAGGAAGTATCAGGAAGTAACAGCCACTCACATTGGAGGAAATAAATAAAATAGAGAAACCTTAGAAATAAATGACATTTTATATCAATGGACATAAAAAAAAAATCTACAGAATATTCTACGAAAACCCCAAAGAAGACATAGCCCATCTATGGAAACTTCTCTAAAACATGCTGAATCGTAAAACCAACCTTAACAAATACAGAAAAAAAATGAAATGACCCATGTATCCTACATGAATTTAATTTTGCAAATATTTTATGTTGCTTTATGTGTATATATTCAAAATTGCATCAAATTGGCAAAATAGATGAGGATAACATAGTTTTGTGGTTTTTGACAATATATTGCCAAATAACTCAATCAATGCTATAAAAACAGTGTGGATAATTAAGTTGTATAATTTTCAGTTGATGCTTTTAGCCTTTTTCATTCTACTTTTAACTATTAATTTTAAAGAGAAAATTATAAATTAAATATAAATAATATGGCATATATATCCATTAATATAACTTTTAATGTCCAGTAGCATTTGAACTTGAACCTTTTTCTTGAAGATGCCATTGTCTTTATTTCTGCATGTCTACACTTCTTACAGAGTTGTGGAAACAAGGCTCCATGAGCTAAACAGCCATAGATACACAGCTCCTAATGATTTATATTGCCATTGATTATTAGAGTTACTGTACTTTTAGTTTTATTTTATTTTATTTTATGCATATGAGTGTTTTGCCTGCATGTATGTATGTGCACCATGCATGTGTCTGGTGCCATAGAGGCCAGAAAAGGGAGTAATGGCCTCAGGAATTAAAAGTATAAACAGCTGTGAACCACCATGTAGGAGCTAGAAATGGAATTCAGGTCCTCCGCAAAAGCAGCAAGTGTGCTTAACCACTGAGGCAATCTCTCCAGCTCCTAGAGTCATTTTAATAGCACTGTTAATTCATCAATGAAATTCAGTTGTTTCTAGAAGACTCATTAATTCATGTACCACTCTAAATTACTAAAATCACGTTTATGTAATATGTAGAATGTATTTTTCCCCAACAAGATATATTAATATTTCTATTTAAGAATAATTTTGGAATACAAAGGCAATCAATTAACACTCCCATATTGTAAGAAAGGACATAAGGGAGTTTTCATAGTTTGGAATGAGAATTTGGTGAGTGATGCTTAAAGCAATATTTTGATCTACATTACTCCTATATGGATTGATTTTTGATTTCTTGGCTAGGTATTTTGACTTAAAAAATTATTGTTAGTTTATCCAACAAAGCATTAATACTGTCATCATTGCCAGCCTCTTCTATGTGGCATTTGTGTTTTATTCCTCTCGCAGATGTAGAAAGCAGAAGGTAATCTGTAAGAAAGGTATCGGAGGCACGATTGTTCCATTTTTCTTAAGTGTCTGTGACACTCTTCTATTAAAATATTTGTACAATAAATTATAAAATAGAAGATAAGCAGCAATTGTATAATTTTATACATATTTCACAGTAAGAAAACTATTAATAAAGCTTTTAATTGCCTTAGCCTTTTCCCTCTAGTATTGACACCTTAACAGAGATAAGCTATCATCTAAGAACAACAGTTCTCATCCTCTGAGTTGAGACCACTTGGCGGGTTGAATGACCTTTTCCTAGGGTCATATATCAGATATCCTACACATCAGATATTTACATTATGATTATAAGAGTAGTAAATTTACAGTTATGAAGTAGCCACAAAAATAATTTTGTGGGGCTGGAGAGATGGCTCAGCAGTTAAGAGCACTGACTGCTCTTCCAGAGGGCCCAGGGTTCAATTCCCAGCACCCACATGGCAGCTCCCAACTGCCTGTAACTCCAGTTCCAGATGATCTGACACCTTCACACCAATGCACATAAAATAAAGTCAAATAAATTAATAATAATAATATTATGGTTGGGGTCACCACAACATGAGGAACTGTATTAAAGGGTCACAGCATTAAGAAGATTGAGAACCAGTGATCTAGGACTAACAGGGAATTACATGCATGTGTACATTCACAACATAAAAAATTGTAACAGTATACACAAAACAATTGCATAATCACATGTGAACAAACATAGACACTTTTTTTTAAAGTAAGGTAAAATTGTAATGTCTTTTCAGAGCCCACAATAGCAAATAGATTTACTTCATACTAATCCATGATTTCAGCTTTGTGGGGCTTAGATTATTTTCTATTCAGTTTTCTTGCCCAGTGCATTAAAAGAAAAAAAAATCAAAGACTAATTTTCTCAGCCACAAAGGCTGGCCCTACTCAACCTGTTTCAGGTTGTGGATATGCTGAATAGGAAAGACATGAGTGAAAATTTGAGCACTTTCTTAGGACTATAAAATTCTTAATAGAATGCAGATTCTTTTCTTGAGACAAGTATTCTTATATGTAGGTGTGGTGAAATTCACATGCATAAAATATCCATATAATAGAGTTGTATAGACCTCAATATGCACATTTTAAGATGCAGCTTCAATATGCTATAAAAGTAATTCCCTCTATCACACACTCTTATTATATCTAAAACCATTATGTGCCTTGAGTACTTGGTTAATCTTTAGCTTAAATTCTGCATCAGCCAGGTGTCCTCCTAAGGTTCACATAAAAATTGAACCTCGTTTAAGTGTGAAATAATCCTGTTGCTTCTATCTGAAAGTGAATGACCCCAGGATTAGATCAGATAAAACACACTCAAGCTAAAGTGCACAAGGTGGATTATGCAAGAAAAGAGGATTTAGGGAAGAATGGATCCACAACTTTTTGTTAACACAGAGAATGGCGGCTTTTGTAAGCAACATTTGTGGAAACTCAACTGGAGCTTTAGAAGCTCTCCCTTTGTTGTGCATTTCTCTGCATACATTTGCTTTGTAGTTAGGCATGCTAACTTCGGAAGCCATGCTGGGCCAGGACTCGCGCTCATTTTGCCTAATGAAAGGCTGAGGATGTACTTTTACTCATACGTTCTTATTCTGTCTCCTTTGAAGTTTATTAAGCTCTCCTGCAAGACCTGAAGTTCATTTGGTTGTTATTATCATGACCACAAATTAAGTATCTGTTCCCTGGGGAGTGATAAGCTTCACTATAAGCTATACTTACTATAACATTTACTTAATTACTAGCATACTGCTCTTTACTCTTAAGAAACAAAACATAAGGCACCTATAAATGTCTATGTCTATTAAGGTATGTCTTGAATTTAATGATACACTTATGTGATTATTAATGTATCTTCACTAAGTTACACGTTTATATAAAAATATACACACATGTCTATTAATAGAGAGATAATGAAAGAGAATTGATAGTTACATAGGCAAGAATAGGCAAGAGATGATTTAAACATTATAGCAATATTTTCCATTAGAATTTACATATCATAATTCTATACACCTTTCTGAGCTACAGTTTTTCCAGTATTCTAAGGAGTGGGCTTTCACCCCTGACTTGCCAGGTACCATGCTGAAATGACACGGCATGCTTATATTTGACATGTTTATGTCTGCTATTGTAACATACCAGTCTTTTAAGTGGAAAGAGAAATGACTTTTTTTTTTTTTACCCTGTCTGTTGATGCCAGTTTGTAAAACAGCCACTCAGGGAATATCTGTTTATCAAGAAATTAAAGTCTTTCTCATTCAATTACCTTTACCTTTTTAGAATTATGTTGTTACACAGTTATGCCTTTTTCATCTAACAAATTTCTAAGTATCTGATATCAGTATTGATATCAGAGAGCACTTCTCATATATGTTTTTGAACCATTTTTGATCATATGGTAGTTGAAAGTGATAATAAAATAGATAATTACCAAAAACACAAGCAATGATCGAGGTCTGTGTGTACAAACTAATACTTAACTTAATAAAAATTCTGCAGTACTAGTGATTGAACCTATGGCCTCATGCATGTTAGGCAATAACTCTACCTCTGAGCTATAGCCTAGCCCTTGAATTAGTTAAGTTTAAATGGAGAATCTCTTATTACAACTGAAGTCTCAATAAAAGCCTAATAAATATAGATGTTTCAGAATTTTTTCTGCTACAATTTGTCACTGTGAAGAGAGATTAAGCACTTGCCTTTCCAAAAAATTATTATACATTCATATATTGGAAGAAAATTACTGTACTATGTGTAGAATAAAATATGATTCAAGATTTAATAAAAGATATAAATACTGCAAAAAATCCTGACCATCACAAATATATACTTTTTACCAAGATAATATTTTATTATATATATATTCATTTGTGACTTACCTTAAATGCCTTAAGACTTATAAATTAAGATATTAGAGAATGATAACATAAATAATTTGTTCAAAGTTAAGTTACTTATTTCATTAGATAAAGAATGACTAAATTTTTCAAAGGGATGTAGCGAGCTAAATGTTCATGTATCTACTAGGAGATCTCTGGATATGAAGTACAAAGTTACAGAAAGCAAGAAGTTATTGGAAATTTTATTAGTACTACCAGAGGTTAACAACCATAGAATAACACATCTTCTTGTTTTTCTGATATATAGCACACAATTTTCGAGAGATCTGTCATCCTTGTACGTTCTTTTTCACAGAGGAACAAAAAAAATACTGGAGAGGAATCAGAATCACCAACTACACTTAGAAAGTAACAGACATACTTTACAATGAATCTTAGGGACAGCAAGAAGGCTCAGTGAGTAAAGGCACTTGCTGCAAAGCTTGCTGGCCTGGGTTTGAGCCCCAGAACCCCACAGATGGAAGCTTAGAAATGTTAGATCAGGATGGATAGAAGTACATAAAAGTACAGGGAAGGGGACGGGCACCTCCAGAAGCAGAATAGTTCTTCAGTCAGAACAGCTGAAGGGCCACAGTCTCTCTGTGGATGAGAGACTGAACAAATGGCACATGGTATGGCATACTTGGGGTTTTCATAGGATTGCAAAGGGGAACTTGGGGGATGGAAGAGTTCATCTCCAGGACAGTTTCTCTGCTGTCTGGAAGTGGTAGATACCAGCAGGTTTTTATATGGATCTTTTTATCAGAATCTCCCTGATACAGGTGGTATCAGTCAGCTTTCCTGCCCAGAGCTTCTCCATCCACTTAAGACTTTTACCTGGAATTAATCCTTCAGATATGACTTCAGCAAGTTGTCCTATGACCTCCACATATGTGCTATGGTACACACACACACACACACACACACACACACACACACACACACATACACGCATGAGCACATGGACAGGCACACATCAACACAAAATGAAAGATTTAAAACAAATCCTATATCAAAGAAGAAGTTAGAATATTTTGAAATGAGTGTCAATGGAAATACAACATATCAAAATATAAGAGATGAAGGTAAATTTATATTACTAAGTACTTTATTTGAAAATAAAAATATTCTCAGACACATAACTTCAGTCTTTATAATATAAAGTAGAAAAAATGCTCCCAAGGAAAACACATAAATTAAAATAAAATAGATCAAAGAGGAAATCAATGAAGCAGGAAACAGAAAATCAAAAGAGAAAAATCAATATGGCCAGAAGCTGCTTCATTCTAGAATGATTGTAACAAATGAAAGAAAATGTAAATTAAATAAATTAAATGTGTGAAAACACCCTTTAAAAATCTAAAATGTCAAAATGATAGCAGAATATTGTGAATAACTTTTTGACATTAAGATTGACAAGTAAAATGGAAGTATTGTATCTTCATACAATGGTTCTGGACAACTGAATAAGTGAGAATATTTTCCTACTCATTTTATGAGGTCAATGGTACTTTAAAATTAAAACTAATAAAAAGCCCCCCTCCCACAAGAATTACCAGTATCCTTCCTGAGTATGAATCAAAATTGTTAAAAATTTTAGAAACTGAAGTCCAAGGTTTTCTATTATAAGACCAATTGGGATTTACTATGGGGAATGATTTAACATTTAAAATCCAATCAATATATTTCACTGTATTAACAGAGAAAAATAGAAGCTATATCATAATTCTAATGAGTACTGAGAATGTATTTCAGATAACATCCCTTATAGACTTAAAATGAAGACTCAATAAAACAGGAATGGAAAGAAAACTCAATCTGGAAGAAAAAAATAAAAACTACAGTTAATATCACATTTAATGGTAAAGAGCTAAATGCCTTTCATCTAAATCAAAGAGTAAGTCAATGACATTAATTTTTACCCTTTTTTAAACCATTAAACTACGTTTAAAGCAAAGGATCAGGAAAAATAAACAAATCAATAAATCAATAAAAATGATTTGGATTCAGAAAGAGAAAAGGACTCTATTTACCCACAATACAATGATTACTCTGTAGGATCTTAAATATCATGTATAATTTAAAAACTACTGAAAATGATCAGTAAATTTTTTCAAAAATGAAAATGTGATAAGAATAAAATATTAAATATTAGGCTGAGGATAGTCTCAGTGTTAGAGTGCTCACCAAGAATGCTCAAGTCCTTAGGTTCAATCGCCAACACTACAAAACAAAGCAAAGGACAGCTAATTTTTCCTACGCGTTAAAAATTGTCATTAAAGGGAATAATACTATTTTAATAACATAAAATATTAACACTCAGGAATTAATATTTCAACAGCTACAGAATACTGAAAATATTCCTGAGAGGAGCTGAAAAGAAATCCAAATGAAGGAAAAGACATACTCTGCTCATAGATCAGAAAATTCAATTTTAATTAAGATGGTGACTTTAGTGGCCTGGGAGATGGCTCAGCAGGGAAGAATATTCTCTGCTCTTACAGAGGACCTGGGTTTGGCTGCCAGCACCCACATGGTGCCTCACAAACCACCTTTAGGACAGGGAAACTAATACCCATGAAATCTCAACAACATGATTTTCTAAACAAGACCTGAGCTCTCTAACATCATTTAACAACCCCATGTATGTAGGATAAATCGCATGAGGCCCCACTCCTCGCTGTTATAAGCAATTAACAGTTGCCGAGAAAGGGAAAATTAGACTTCCACGGGGATGAGCCCCTGGCTGATTATCCAATACCCACTGGTCAGCTCTAGAAACATGCAGGTAGGCGACACTGATAGGACTGAGCAGACTGTATTTATACCTTTATTCATTTACATGTATATATAATAACAATAGTTAAAGATGTGGAGGCAGTCAATTTGGGGGTAAAACGTAGGAGGGGTAACATAGGGGAGAGGCAGAGGAAAACAATGTAATCATATTTTAATTAAAGAAAAAAGGAGGGAGAAACTCAGAAAGATCAAATATGAGTTAACTATCTTAGTTATGATACTGGTTCATGGAAGCATTCAGGTGACATTTTTAAAATATTAATAATTTAGTCAATATTGGTTATATCTTTAAGAAGTTATCCAGGTGTTGGAAAATTCTTCCCCTCAATGACTTCTAATATTGAATATTTGTAGTAATGGGTTGCATGGCTCTGCAAGGGCTTTTAACCAAAAGATATTCTAATTTAAATACTATTGTACTTGATAGACATAAATAAAAGCATTTTTAGTGTGACAGAAGAAGATCCATTTTCATTTACTTCTGTACAGAGTTTGCCAAAATCTCTTACTTAAGCAGTGTTCCTAATGAAAACAAGTCTGGTCTTTCAAGATGAGCATGTAGAGGTGAAGTCTGTGACATTATGCCCTGAGGTCAATTCTGACTTTTTTCTGGGAGACAAAATTCTGTGTGGTTCACCTGCTATGAATTTCACAGAAGACTTAACAATTGATTTTCTGAGAATTCACTACAGAACAAATATGACAATGTAATGTGTTTAAACTAAGGAACAGTAGCAGATGATTTTTGTTAGCTTATTGTAGATTTATATGCTATGTAAAAAGACTCATGAGAATTTCATCAAAAATAGCAACTTAGTAATTCTCTTTCCTTACTCATTCCTTGATTTCCTCAATAAACTGCAAAAAGCTCCTGCTTTTCTAATGCAGCATCTTGATGTCATTGATTTCTATTCTTGTCTGTGAGTTATTCCTACCTGCTTCCTTTCTTCTTAATGTCCCTTCCTCCAGTTTCTTCTCTACCACTTCTTAGCCCTCATCAACATTGGATGTACAGTAACTGAAGATGTGAGGGGTAAACTACATGAAGATGTGGTTAACTATTGTAATACACATAGAACAAACAGATTTAAACATGTCAAAGTATATGTTTACTTTCATATCTTACCTAATCAGTTTAAATTTTGTTCACTAAAATCAATGTTTTTCTCTTTTAAAAATACTCAAATCTGTGAATTTATTCCAGATACTGTCATCATTCACTAGTGAGACAGCCTCCAGCTGAAGGTTGCTGGACAATTCACACTTTAATACTTTTCCAAAAATGTGCCTTTTCCCCATTTTCAAATGTTAAACTTGTAGTTTATAGTTGCCTGCACAATCACACAAGGATTATGTTCAATTTCCTCATTTTTTTCCTTAATTACCTTCTTCTTTAGTTGACAGTTACTGTAAGTTATTCCAGGTTCTAGGCACAAGAGGAAGAAAATGTGAGGGACAAATTTTTTCTTGTTCAGTTGAGTGGCTTTCTATGAACTGATAGACAGTTAAGAGTCAACCCTCACTAGAGACTGAAAATCACTGGAGACACCCATCATGGGGCCACTCTAGAGAAGTTTAACTACAGATGGAGTCTTTCTTATATTTATTGATCCACTACAACTCATTTTGCAGGCCCTAAGATTTACATTACCTCCTTCTTCACACTATGAGCCTTAGGCTCTTCTTTTGGCCAAAACCGAAGAACATGCTGTGCCCACTCATTTCCTCCGAAGTTCATTTGGAGCAAGAGAAACTTTGAAACTTTTATGTCTTCCTAAAATCTATATGGGAAAACTTTTGTAAAGTTTCATTATACACATTCTTCTCATATCTACTGCAGAATGTTATTTCTTCCATACAGGCTTTTGAGTTGAAATTTCAATATTGAACCTTGTAAAAATCAAGTTTAAAATTTTGTATCTCTTATGATCATTGGCACTTTAGAAATAATCTCACATTAAGACATTCACATTAATCTCTAACTGTAGCTTTACCTATCTTAATAAATTAAAACCTCTCTCTCTCTCTCTCTCTCTCTCTCTCTCTCTCTCTCTCTCTCTCTCTCTCTCTCCCCAAACCAAGAGATAGTGAAGTGTTTTGTGGAAACCCTTCTACAAAGACAGCTTCAATAAGCTTTATAGGTACAGTTTATCCAAAAGCAACTCAAAATATAAAAAAGAAAGAAATTATCATTACTTTACAGGGTTGACAGTCAGTGGTGTTCTTCACCTTTCCTTAGGATTCACCTGACTTGTAAAAACCAGTTGTTCTTCACCCTTCAAAACATACTGGCATGCAACGGTTTGTTATTTGACATTGTTCTTTAGAAAAAGGAAAGATATCTCTGTAGCCGAATGTCTAAACAGTTTTATTAAATAAAAAACACGGAGCCAAATATAGGGGTGAAAGCCTTAGAGATCAGGAAAATAGTGAGAGCCACCAACCAACCTTACTTCACCAGCTCTGTAGCTTCCAAATGCCATGACTTCCTGTCTACCCTGGCTTTTATTGCCTTGCTGTTCTGCCCTCTCATTGGCTCTTAGCCCAACTACCTCACTTCCTTGTCACTGCCTGTCTGTACAAACCTCCAAGTCTCTATGGTTGGTACTGGGATTAAAGGCATGTGTCACCATGCTTGGTTGTGTTCCCTAGTGTGGCCTTGAACACACAGAGACCCTGCCTGCCAAGTGATTGGATTAAGGGTGTGTCCTACCACTGCCTGACTTTTGTGTTTATTTAAAATGGCTTGCTATTTCCTCTGATCTCCAGGAAACCTTATTTATTAACATACAAATAAAATATCACCACATTTCAGCACAAATAAAATATCACGACATATCTCAGGTAGAAGCAAAGCCCTTAACAGAAGCAGGAGAGTCTTGTGGTAGAACTCCTCCCTGTGAATATGGCATGGCCATTGTCTTCTTGAAGTTATAGCAGCTGCAATCATCTACACAGATCATGCCTAATTCCCTTGTAGAGAGGAGAGTGTTTACCATATCTTCATTGGAGACTTCAGACACTCACTCCTGCCTTAAATCTGTATGTCCTCTTGCCTCAGCAGCACATGACCTTGAGGATGCTTGTGTACATAAAAAGTAGAATGTTGATGGAGTTAGAACTCCAATTATTTTAAGTCATTGCCTCTATTGTGGTGAAGCAGTTGCCTGAGTCATCCATGTTCTTTTATGTAGTCCCAGTAATCTTATTGGTTCACCAAATTTGACCAGATGGCACAGTTTCTTTGGTTTATTGATATCCTATCTAAAGTGAATAAATGTTTCTATGTATCTTCCCATTTTTTAAAAAAGTGTTATGTTACAATCCAATGGAGTAGATGATAAAGTGATATCTTGAGTTAATATGCAATCAAGAGCAAGAGATAAGCCACATTCAGCGCCATCAGTTGGGCATTAACCATGCTTTGCACACTAATCTTCCTTCACATGAATACGGGAGGCAATGACTGAAAATGAATCTTTTAAAGGGGACAAGGGCTGGCCTCACATGCTCACAAACAAATATGAGAGACATTGCAGATAATATGTGAGATGAAAAAGATGACACAGAAGTCACTCAATATTCAAATTGTCTGCTTAAATAATATGTATCACTTAAGAGAAACAACGTATTTTGGCTCATGGCTTTAGAGGCTTCAGTCAATGGCCACTGTACTCATCTACTTGGCAAGGTATCATTGAAGTAGGAGCATGTGGCAGAATAGAACTGGTCATAACATGTCTGGGAGAAATCAGAAGGCATGTGAGGAAGTGGCAAAGGATAATGCACCTCCAAGGACTTATCCAGTGATGTACACCCAGGCAGCTCTGACCTCCCAAAGTTCCCATGACCTCCCATTAGCATCTTCAACTATTAAAAAAATAGGTTGCAAAGCATGCATTTGTAGAGGAAAATTTCAGATTCAAAATATTATAGAATGTTGAGAAAACAGCAAAACATGTATTGAGAGCAGGGCTTTTAATGTTGGCTTATGAAAAAGAAACCCTACTAATAGGCAACTTCATATTTCCCATATTTATTTCATTTTCATTATTTTTGTGAACCAGCAGGTAAATTTAACAATTTATTCACAACAAGTTCAATTTGGGTTAGCTGAGATGGTTCAGTGGGTCAAGGCTCTTGTGACCAAGTTTAACAACCTGAGTTTAATACATAGAGCACACATGATGGAAGGAGAGAACCAACCCCTACAAATTGTCCTCTGACTCACACAAAAATATAAATTATTTAATTCCAGTTCTAATTACATCCCTAAGTAGAGTCTTTAAAATGCAGTTTCCAATTCTACTGTTTTAAATTTAATTTTTTCTTGGTCTTAGAAAAACTGGGATGATTTTATCTGATGTAAAATTGACAAAATGTTAGCAGCAATGCCCAAAAGGTGATAGCAGTGGTGATTTTCAAGTTCCTTTAATAGAACAGTAAAGTGCAACCATTGTGTTGACATCCTTTGTAGATCAGTAAAAACAAGTGGGCATAAAATCATTTTACAGAGATGGCAAGCCGAACTAGTGGAAACACATGAACTGTGGACCAATAGCTGAGGAGCCCACATGGTACTGGACTAGGCCCTCTGGGTAGGCAAGACGTTGTTTAGCTTAAACTGTTTAGGGGGCCCCCAGGCAGTGAGATTGGGACCTGTCCCTGGTGCATGAGCTGGCTGTTTGGAGCCCAGTGCCTATGGTGGGACACTTTGTGCAGCCTTAGTGCAGCAAGTGGGGCTTGGACCTGCCTCAACTAAATGCACCAGGCTCTGCTGACTCCCCATGGGAGACCTTGCCTTGGAGGAGGTGGGAATGGGAGGTGGGTTGTGGGGGAAAACTGGGGGGGGGGAGGTGGGAGCAGAGAGGAATCTGTGGTTGATATGTAAAATGAATAGAAAATCTCAATAATAATGAAAAATTTTAAAAATCATTTTAAAAATTTGCTACCTAGAAAGAAGTGTCTGTTATGTTTCTTTATTAGCTTAAGTATGGGAGTTCTTTTAATGACAAGTATTTTTTTTCAAGAATTGATAAACTTTTGAGGAAAACAAAGACAGGAGAGACTAAAATAAAAAACAATTTTTTCCTTAGTGTAGACCCCACTTACACAGAAATCTCTTGTAGAACATCTTGCCAGACATTTTATTCATTTGCATTTATTTTCCTTCTATGTCTGACTACCATGCCTGACTATCCTATGTGATTGGAAATGGCATCTTGTTTCCTTGTCTTCTTTCTTTATTTTTAACTCAGATCTTGTAGTGGATAGCTGTTCTGTCTATGACCTTGAAGCATTACACCTAGAGATGTAGCAGGTACCTGTCCTACCTACCTATGACCTTGAAGTACCTGCCCCTGGCGAGTGGCTCGGGGCTACCTTAATACCCGACTGAGAGGCACCTCCCTCGTGGGTCCATGACACGGACCAAGCAGAAGAACAGTGTGGGACTGTAACTTGGCCTTCCAGGACCCTACAATAAATCTCCTATGCTTTAATGAGTTTTTTTCCCTAATAAATTCCTTCACCCTTTAAGCAGACTCCATGGATTTCTCATAATAAGATCTAGACATGTGTCAAATATACAGTAAAGCCAGTTTGCTAAGTGCTATAGGAGGTCAAGACAAGAGTCCTATTCATAAATACTGTTACCACTAATAAAGCATATGAATATACTCTTCAAGTATGTGGTCCAGTCCTCCCATGGCCTCTAGGTCCAATACTCAATTCCTCTGTATTTCAAAGTCCAGTCAGTTACTTATGTGTTGTGGAATATTTAACTATGTAAAGATGCATTACATTTGTTTATGCTGCATTTGTTTAGTTATGTAAAGATGTGTTGCTGTTTCATCTTGCCTACCTAAGGCACCTGATTGATCTAATAAAAAGCTGAACAGCCAATAGCGAGGCAGTAGAGGGATAGGTGGGGCTACTGGGCAGAAAGCATAAGTAGCAGGAGGAATCTAGGCTCAGGAAAGAGAGAACAAAGGAGAAAGAAGAGAATGAAGGGGATACCCAGGGCCAGCCAGGCAGGCAGCCATCAGCCAGCCAGATACAGAGGAAGCAGTGAAAGTAACACACACAGAATGAAAGAAAGGTAAAAGGCCCTGAGACAAAATGTAGATGAAGAGAAACAGGTTAAATTAAGTGATAAGAACTAGTGGGACAAGCCTAAGGTAAGGCTGGGCATTTGTAAATGATAATAAGTCTCCATGTCATGATTTGGGGGCTGCTTGTTCAAAAAAGTCTGCTACACTAATGTAGTCATGGGATGGTTTTGAGCTAAAGCTGAGTTCTAGGACTACAGTATATTCTGTTTCCTCCAACATTTCTGACTCAAAAAACCCTTGGACTTGGGTAAGATACATATTATGTGAAAGACGAAAATGTGAAGCCTAGGAGTAACATGCGCACAGCAATTCAGTGTAAGCATAAATGATGCCATGATTTTAATCTACCAATCTGCAGCCCTTCATCACATCAGACCTTAATTAGTCATCTTATTATACTACACAACATTCTAGAATATGTGACAAATGTGATTTTCTGTACCTCTTTCTATGGTTCCAATTCTTGAAAAACTTTTCTGTAACATTTATTTCCATCAGATCTGATGCATACATTGATTGTAAATATTTTGTAAAATGAATGTAATATTTAAAGTACAATTTCCAAAGGTCAAAAGCAAGCCACTGGATATTGAATAACATATTTGAAACACTCTTAAGGATACATATACTTAGGCACCACGTTTTAATTTAACTTCCTGTTATTACAGTAACTAGTCTCAAAAATGGCTCCCTATTTATGCAATATGTTAGCTGCAATGTTACTTAAATTGAACAGGTGAATGTCTTCTAATAATGTATGTTTACTTCATGAACTTGTCGGCAATTACATTGTAATTATGCCTCTGTAGGTGCTTTTTACTGACATATAGAGCACCAGTGCATTTTAAATGTAATTGCAGTTCTCTGTACCATTTAGCAAGGCTGAAAATTGTTAAAGGTTTGTAAATTACCTACATTTAGACCATAGGCAACTAGGCAAATTAAGTGACACTGTCAGTAATGTTACAACATAAATTGGTACCAAGTATAAATTCAAGGTACACTTTCTTTTCTAAATTAAATTGTGGCTTACAGAATGCCTTCTGAAAAAGAGAGAGAAAAACAAATCGGGCTCTTTCCTTTCATCACACACACAAAACGATGGCCAGTCTGGAACAATTAAAATAGTGAAGCCCTTTAAAGCATAGACTTTGGAATGGTTTCATAGAACTCAGAAAAGATTAGTAACTAGCCATATGTCCGTGAGGTTCAGGAGAAGGCAAATCCTTCACAGAATTCTCCACCAACTATGTAGCAAAGTAAGAATTTAGCATTTACACCTGAATATTCTTCTATCTATGGCCTCATTCAAATTACTTAATTATTGAACTTGATAATCTAAAAGGTAGAAACAATAATATCATCTTATAAGAGCTACTGTGAATTAAAATGAAATAAAAATTTCAGGCCCTTAAAAATATTAGTTTCCTTAGAAGCTTCCTCAAATGATGGTAATCAAGCTTATTAAAAGCAAAAACAAGAACCAGGAAAAATTACCCTGCTATGTTTGAGAGAAGTAATCTCCTTAATGTTATGTCAGCCAGGTATGGACTGCACAACTTGTCTAGACTTTCATTGTCCTGGGGGACTAAAGAAAGCCAGTGATAACTATATATTGAAAAATGTTCACTTTTGCTCCTTAGCCAGTGTTCCATAGAAGAGACCAGTCTCCAAAGACCAGCAATGCCAGTTAAGGAAATTAATTTTAAAAGTATTACTCTGTCACTTCATGCCTTCAGGCCAGTCACTTATTGATGGCAAGAGTTTAGGTTTAGATAAAACCATTTCACCCATGCAAGCCCTCTCCATTAAATGAGAAACAAGCAGCTAGGCTTGACAGCTCAGAGGAGACCCAATTTAAAAGGCTCGTTTTACCTCAATTTAAGATATAAGTGTTGATACGGTCATTTCTTAAAAATATATTTGTTTATATGCATATGTGTGTGTCCGCAGGTCTGTACTTGCAACTGTGTGTGAGTATCTGAGGAGCCAGAAGTCATCAGATGCTCTGGAGCTGGAGTTATAGGCAGTTGTGAGCCACCTGACATGGGTGCTGGGAACCATCTCTGGTCCTCCACAAGAGCAGCAACTGCTCTTAACTGCTGAGACATCTCTCCAGATTCTAAAAAGCTATTAGAAAGTGATGAAGTGAGATGATAACGAGGTTACATGCATTTAAAATAATCTCACATTCATGTGACATCCTCTCCTTACTGAAATACATATTTCAGCCTGGGAACGTCTGTATTTGTGTGAAGAACTAGTATCACATAATGGTGAACAGGTTGATTTCTTTTCCTTTCTTAGACATAAGTTTCTCTCTTACAGATAACCATAATTAAGTTGCCATTCTTCACAGTCTTAAATTCATAAATTCATAAATGATGTGAAAAGTATTTATCAAGTACCTGTATAGTATAGTTCTTGATAATAGACACATTTTCTTAGACATTTGGTATAGAAATTTAAATTTCAAATTATCTACTTCAGTTTTAAACGTTTCAGTTTCATTTCCCAAGTTACCTTATATATATATTTTTCATCTTACTGAGAGGTATAGTTAGTTATACACTGATTTTTGAAGCAGGAAGAGCACAGAAAGAACTGTCACCATATTCATATAAGCAAAGTGCCTGGAAGGTCTCTTAGGTGTGCTATTTTCCTAACAGCTGCTACGACTCGAGGGGAAGCTTCTCCACGGATAGCATCCAGCCAGCCTTGGTTGCCTACTTAGGAGGTAGAGTGTCTTGTGGGAAGAGGCAAGTTTCCATTAAGGTTGTGGTAAAGGGAACATCTCGGGATGGCACAGAGGAAATAAATAGAGCGGACTCGGATGTGCACAGAGCTTAGAAGAAAGGAGCATTCAGTAGCATGAGGCTTAAAAAAAAAAAATGTGTTTCCATTCATTTGGCTATTTGTCCCTGTGCTTTATCCAACCTTGGTCTCAACAATTCTCGCTCATATAAACCCTCCTCATTCTCGCTAATTGGACTCCCAGAGATCCACCAGGGGCCTAGTCATGGATCTCTGCATCCAGATCCCTCAGGCTGAGGGGTCCCCACTGGATCAGGCCCTCTGAATGGGTGAGACAGTTGATTGGCTTGATCTGTTTGGGAGGCATCCAGGCAGTGGGACCAGATCTTGTGCTCATTGCATGAGTTGGCTGTTTGAAACCTGGGGCCTATGCAGGATTGTTTGGCTCGGCCTGGGAGGAGGGGACTGGACCTACCTGGACTGAGTCTACCAGGTTGACCTCAGTCTGTGGGGAAGGCTTTGCCCTGGAGGAGATGGGAGGGGGGAGAACAAGGGAATCCGTGGCTGATATGTAGAACTGAATTGTATTGCAAAATAAATTAAAAAAATAAATAAATAAAAATTTAAAAAAAAAAATGAATGTCAGCAGAAAGTTCCCTGAACCATGACAGGGGTTCACAGATTCCTTAGACTAAGCAGTCACGAGATTCCCCGCTAGGGCAGGGAGAGGAGGTGGGCATAGGGGCTCAGTGAGGACACAGATCTGTGTCCTGGCCTGAGTTTTTAGTGCTTGCTCAAAATAGAACAAGGGACATGATGTTCCAGAACCGTGGGGGAAACCTCTGGTGGTTTAGAGAGACATTTAGCTTCTCTGAAAGTGAAGTGGAAAGTGTACTTCTGGAGTTGAATTTTAACAGAAGGTCTGAGTGCTGAGGCAGAAGCAAGCGTAGCGAGACAAAAGCAGTGCACATGAATGCCTCATCTCGCAGAGAAGTGTGCGCGCAGGCTCCACACACAGAGAGGTTCCAGGGCATTTGATCCTATTCCCACTTCGCACGAACTACACTTGGCTTTGTAAGAAAAGTTGCTGGGTTGGAAGTGATGTTGCTCCACGCAGACTGTATTGGGTGTGAAGTGTGGCAATGGAGGACATGAGGTAGGTGAAGAAAATAAAACACATTTCAACCACAGCTCAGATTTTTAAGGAGGCGCTCAAATACTTGTTTTTTTCCTTACTGTACAATGAACAGAATCCACGTTTTACAAAAAAGAAAGTCAGCTTAAGAAAGGAAAGTAAAATAGGCAGAAGAGAGCTAAGGAGTGCCTGAAGAGATCCTTTCAACATTCTTATCTCAATACTGGACAAATCCAACCACTGTCCTGAGACCACCATGAATTACAGTGATGCATTTCAGTCTCAACGAGAAGCTAGGACACAAAGGGGACTGTGAGTCTGTCCAAAAGCCTAGAAAATTGAGTTTGTAAATGAGATAATTATTATTTTTTATTTTGGCACTAAGCCACTCTTTATTTCCTTATTGTATACCACATAAACTATATATATATATATATATATATATATATATATATATATATATATATATATTCAACTCTTATTTCCATTCTATTTTCTCTGTTAGTCTTTTTAATTGAAAATAGATTTTTTTCATGCAATATATTCTGCTTACAGTTTCCTCTCCCCCTTCTCCTCCCAGACTCTCCCCACTTCCTTACCCACCCAAATCCACACTCTTTCTCTCTCTCATTAGATAACAAAGAGGCATCTAAAAAAGTTAGTAAAGTAAATTAGAATAAATCCAAATCAAATTCCTGGGAATTTCCCTAGCACCTGGTTTCTCCCTATCCCCATGATGTCTCCCCCTATCACGGTATCTCTTATTGCTCTCCCACTCCATCCATGTTCAAGCTCAACCATCCCATTCCCTTATGCTCTCATTCCCCACCCCCTACCCTCCATTGCCCACCGCTCATCCCCAGTTTACTCATGGAGTTCTCATCTATTTCCCCTTCCCAGGGTGATCCATGCATCCCTCTTTGGGTCCTCCTTATTAGCTAGCTTCTCTGGAGCTGTGGGTTATAGTCTAGTTATCCTTTGATTTACATCTAGTATCCACTTGTGAGTGAGTACATACCATGTTTATCCTTCTGAGTCTGGGTTACCTCACTCAGGATGATATTTTCTAGATCCATCCATTTGCCTGAAAATTTCATGATGTCATTGCTTTTTACTGCTGAGTAGTGCTTCATTGTATATATGTACCACATTAATACATTCTTTGGTGGAGGGGCTAGGCAAGTTCCCAGGAATCCACAAAGATGACCCCAGCTTAGACTACTAGCAATAATAGAGAGGGTGCCTGAACTGGCTTACCCCAGTAATCAGATCAGTGAATACCCTAACTGTCATCATAGAGCCTTTCTCCAGTAACTGATGGAAGCACATACAGAGATCCACAGCCAAACACCAGGATGAGATCCAGGAGTCCAGTTGAAGAGAGAGAAGAGGGATTCTATGAGTAAGGTGCATCAGTACCATGATGGGGAAACCTACAGAGACAACCAAACCAAACTAGTGGGAACTCATGAAATTTAGACCAACACCTGTGGTACCTCTATGGGACTGGACTAGGCCCTCTGCATAAGCGAGATAGTTGTATAGCTTGATCTGCTTAAAGGGTCCCCAGGTAGCTGGATCAGGATCCATCCCTGGTGCATGAGCAGTCTTTTTGGAGCCCACTACCTATGGGGAGAACACTTAAGGCAGGGGAAGGGCCTTGGACCTGCCTCTACTGAGTGTACCAGGCTCTCCTGACTCCCCATGGAAGGCTTTACCTTCTTGTAGGAGGGAAAGGGGGTGGGTTGCTGGGTATAAGGCTAGAAGGGCAGGAGGAGGGAAGAGGGAGATCTGTGGCTGGTATGTAAAATGAATAAAAAATTTCTTAATTTAAAAAAAACCCCAAACCAGAATAAGACAAAACAAACAGAAAAAAAGAGCAAAAAAAAAAAAAAAAAGCACAAGAAACACATACAGACACATTTGCACACACAGAAAATCCATTTTAAAAAAATGGAAGCCATAGCATATAAGCAAAATACCTGTAAGGTTATTTTTTTTAATGCCCTGACAAAATATTATGAGACAAAACAAAAATCCTTCAAAAATACCATTGAGTTCATTTTGTGCCTTAGACCCAGAGGTAAATCAAATACCATTATTCTACTAAAAAAAATCAATAAAATGACTCCTAATGGCATTCTGCTATACTCTTCCATCAGTGCCATGTTCAGCCATCATAAGAGAAGCTTTCTGCTTCAGTAGATGGGAACAAACAGGGACCCATAACTGGACTATGTGGAGAGAGTGAGAGACTTTGGAACACTCAGTCCTAAGTTCCTCCCAACAGGGATCAGGGAACTCTGAGAAAGAAGAAACGGAAAGATTGTGAAAGTAGTGGGGTGGCAGACTCCGAGGGAAAAAAGGCCTTCTAAACATAGCAGAACCAATGCGTATATGAACTCACAGACACTGTGGCCGCTTGCACAGGGTTGGCACAGATCTAGGCCAGGTGGGGCTCCAGTCCCGCAAAGGGAAATAGACACAGGACCCCATCCCTAAGCCAGAAGTTACCTCCAATTGGCAACCCCCCATAAAGGAAAGCTTAGTTTTCTCCAACAGTTTTCTCTCATTGATAGAAACAACACTTGAGACAATTATTTAAAAAAAAATGCTTTTTTAAACAGTATTATTCCAGATTACTTATTAACTAACATGATTCTTCTATGAAGCTTGTACTTTGACAATTTCAGAGATGTATATAATACATTCCAAATATTCTCTTCCCCTCCACCTTTTCTTATCTCCCTACCATCTCTAGCAAACCTTTTCTTTTCTACATCTTTCTCAGGTTAATGACTTTCTGTCTTATTTGTCTTGTTTGTGACACATTTAGTTTCTGTGTGATTATTGGATTGCAACTATCCATTGGAGCCTGGTGGGCTAACCAATAGGTACAACTGAAGGCAAATGACTCACCCCCTCCATAAATCTATCATTAGCAAACAGTGTGTCAATGGGAGGTAAGGGTCCCTGAGCTCACTTCTCCATTCATGCCTGACTACCGATGGGTCATTTTGTTTGTTTTTTCGAGACAGGGTCTCTTTGTGTAGCCTTGGCTGTCCTGGAACTTACTTTGTAGACCAGGCTAGCCTGGAACTCAAGATCTGCTTGCCTCTGCTGTAACAGGGTATCTTTGGGGCCATCAACCAGCTCCCAAATCATAACATGGAGACTTATTAGTTATGAATTCCTTATCTTATGCTTATCTCACTAGCTCTTATAATTTAACCTGTTTCTCTTCATCTATATTTTGCCTCAGGGTCTTTTACCTTTCTTTCCTTCTGTATATGTTACTTTCACTGCTTCTTATGTCTGGCTGGCTGGCAGCTACCTGTCTGACTTCTGGCCCTGGGCATGTCCCTCTCTCCCTTATTCTCCTCTCCTTCTTCTCTCTTTCTCTCCTATTTATTTTCTCTGCCCACTAGTCCTGCCTATCCCTCTTCCAACCTAGCTTTTGGCCATTCCGCTTTTATTAGACCAATCAAGAGCCTTAGGCAGGCAAGGTGAAACAGCAACACATCTTTACATAGTTAAACAAATGCAGCATAAACAAATGTAACACACCTTTACACAGTTAAAGTAATATTCCTCAGTGTAAACAAATGTAACCATCTTTACATACATAGTTAATGTAATTTCCACAACACTCTGCCTCTTGAGTGCTGGAATTAAAGATTTGAGCCATTCTTGTGTAGTAGGTAGATATCTGCAGTTGCTTTGAGTACATAAATGCAATGACCATGTCATGCTTAGAAAATGACATTTCTAGGGCTGAGCACTCATCTGTCTTTTATTCCCAGTACTTTATGGTAATGAATCTCTGCATACACTGGAAAAAGGGTCTTCTCTGACTATTGCAGAGAATAACATTTGCCTATGGGTAAAAATGTAAGTATTTGGAAGATAATTTGATGCTCTGTCAATTTAGTTAAACAACAGTATTCCATTTACCCTATAACACAGAACCTCCTCATCTAGGAGTTTCTTATCAGATTTACAGTTCTGGATTCTGGGTATGGATTCCCATCTGTGGAGTGGGTTCAAATCCAATCAGAGTTGTTGAATACTTCTAAGAACAATAGTTCCACTCTTGCATAAGTGGGTGCATTTTGCCAGGGTTTGCAGCTAGGTAAGATCATTGATGCCTTTTATTTCTCTAAAATCCTGCATAGCACCTTGTGGAACTGTGAAAGGTAACTACCAGGGAGGAAGGTTCCAACTAAATTCCATCTTGGTTCCTATATATCATATAACCAAGAAATGTGGAATCTTCAGCAGTAGGATCTTACCATCTACCAAAAGCACATTCCCAAGACATTTCTGAACAAAATGGCAAGTGCTAAATTCAAAATAATGATCTTAGTAACATTTATAAACGCATATTCTAAAGACATTCCAAATTCTTTATATGCACTAACTTATTTAGTACTCTGCCACATGCTTGCATGGATTGCGTCCCAGAATCATGACAAGGGGCAGCAAGGAAATGAAAAAAAAAATGATAGACATATGTACAAAGAAAAACTGGGCTGAACTCTTAGATGGAGAGGCTGCAGCATCCGGGAAGCTCAGAATGTTTATTTTTTTACAGTTGAGCAGGTAGAGCAGGCTATTGCATGTAAGCTAAATGAGGAGGTGGAGTCATTCCATACAGATAAATAAGGAGGCAGGGTTATTACATGCATCTGAACAAGGAGGCAGGTTTAGCTCATCTCTGTAGCAGTCTCTGTAGAGAGCAGTCTTCAGGTTATAAACATGGGGGGAAGAGAAAGCTAGGATGGGTGCTTTCTGTACACTGCCAACATTTGCACTCTAGGACCAGAGAAAGGCTTTGCAGTTCCCCTGAGTTTCACCAGGGGAACACTTTGCCATTCCTTTGAGGCTTAGGTAGTAGGGTCCTTCACATGCCTCTGCCCATGTCGACAATACATACTCAAGACTTCACTTGTCCCCTATAGCACCCCAAATGCTGAAAGTCCTGTTTCTATTTTATGTACAAGGAAAGTGAGCCATTCAATTTGTCCTTGCTCATATACCTGAAACTCTGAAAATGAAGAACTTGAGGCACAAAGGCAATTCTTAACAATAGTGTATTAAAAGTAAGAACTAGGACTGGAGAGATATCTCAGTAGATAAAGGCACTGATGACCCAAGTTCAGTTTCTAAGATCTACAAGGTAGAAGGAAAGAACTGATTCTCACAAGCTGTCCTTTGAGCTCTACATGCACATGGTGGCGAATGTACACACATGTGCATGTAAATAAACTACAGTAAACACAAAATCAGTAAGTTTTGTTGTAAATAAATCAAAGTTTTCTGTAAATAAAGCTATAAAATCATATTTGTAGGCCTAAATAAAATTTAAGAAAGAAGAAATATCATTTTCTTAGCAAGATATACTTAATGAAAGTTTAGTCTGTCCTCAAGTCTAGAGCAGGAGCAGTGACTCCCCTTGCTAAGACAGAGTTTGTGCTGGGACAGTGCTCACAGCAGCTCCCTTCGTTGTCTTTGCAAGTTTCTAGCAGAGGTTACCTAAGAGTTGCAATATGGCAAAAGCTCTCCCATCTGTGCTTTCTGAACCCTTCCTCTGCCACAGTGAGATTCAGACCATTCCCTCTGTCTTCTGGTTAGCTATGGAGTCTCCTGGGTGGGCTCTTCATGCCCAGACTTCTGCTCAGTTTCAATACTGCTCCTGAGACTTCCAAAGTGGTTTACATAATACATATCCAGTGGGTGCTGGTTTACTATCACCTACAATACACTCTTGCTTCTGTGCTTACCAGCTTTCTACCACATTGCCTTATTATTATTATTACATTAGTACTTTTACTATATTTCTTATTCTTTTAATCAACTACACACTATAATTTAAATCAAGCTAACCTCTTTCCTAATTCGATGGTTTTACTTTCTCTCTAAATCTACTCTTTTCTTTCTTGTGCAAACCCCATCCATGCATGGTCTCACCATGGCAAAGCCATCTCCAATGGTCAAGTCTGAAGTTTTCCTTCACTTAAATGTCCATGGGTCATATTTCCTACAGTGTGAAATTAAATTGGGATTTAATTAAATATTGTATCATTTTGACTGTTGTTTCAAGGTTAAAGATGTAGGTCCCTAACTCAGCTACAGCTTCTTTGAAGGTAAAAACGTTGCCTTGATTTTCACCTAATGTCGCAGCTAGTCACAAGTCCTATCTATTTTCAAACCACTGATTTTAATTAAGAAGTGCATTTTGTTGCAAGCATTCATGATTCTGCCATGATGATTTAAAAACAAACAATAAAGAAGAAAAGCAAACAGAAAGGAGTGTATCTCTAAGCTGAGATTTCTGCAATTCTTCCCAGACTTTTCCTCAGGGTCTAAGAAGGATGGCACCAGCCATCATGTCCAACTTCCAAAGCAGAAATAAGGGAACTAGATCCTAAAGACCTTTCCCTCAATCCTTACCTAACATGTTTAGTTTTCACTGAACACTTTTCTTCATAGAAGGCCTCTATTCTAAGAAGGAAGTTAAACCAAAAAATAACAAAAAAAAAACTATCACCCCCACACACACATAGGCTGTAACACATTTGTCAGATATGTTCACTCTACTCCTGGCTTTTTTTTCTTTCCAAGACGAATTTCAAACTATTAATGAGTTACTGCGTCATTTCATTCTTAGCCCAAACGCAGCTTTCCCAATTATAAGGCCAAATACCTTATTTGTAATCATAATTTTGTTTTCATTGTGTTCCTTGTTCTTACTTCTAAGTTTGACCTACCATACTACTTTTGTTTTCTTTTTCACTTGCAACCTAAAACATGGTCAGCCTGTCTTTGGAGAGATGTTCTCTAGATAGTAGGACCTATGGCTCCAGATACTATGAGTACAGCTACAAAACAGCCCTTAGGATTTAGCTCTTTCAAGGACCACTTCATTCAGAAAAGAGAATCTCCACACTCAGTAATGGAGTAATGGAGTGAGAGTTGGAAAGTTCTGGCCTTCTGACCCTACCTGAGGAGATTCCTGCAATGTTGATCCAGTTTTAGCATACCTGTAAGCATCATGGATGAGTACTATGTAAAGACTGTTATTTACCAGGAAAAGACTCTGAGGAGCCTGTGTCAGCTTCAGGTGGAGACTTTGAAAAGACTATATTACCTATCAGACAAGGACTCTGAAGAGACTGTGTTACCTTTCAGGTGATGATTATAAGACAAGTGCTTTATCTCTCAGTGATAGACTCTGACAAAAATGTATTAATTCACCTTGACCTCTTCTGCCTACTGATTTCCTTCCTTTCCTTCTTCAAGCATTGATCCAGAAGTCTCTTAACTCTCTGTATGCTAATGCTAATGACCTTCTCAGGTCTGCACTCAATGGGACCAGACTCACTTTCTTTCATATTCCTGCCCTTCTTACAAACGGCCAAATTCACTATCCCCTTCATACTGTGAAAAATCTCATCTGAGTCTTGGGGAGAAGTGTTTCCTCCACCAAGCCCTTTCTGCATCTTCAGGTGCCCCCCCCCCCACATCCTTAACTCTTAATGTGTTCATTGTTCTGGTCTGCTGATAGGAAGAAGATGAAACAATTCCAGTGATATCCATTATATACCACAGTGGTCAACTGGCTCATTATTGTTAATATTGGAAATTTTATCTTTCAAAGTATGGGGAAATGGTTAACAAAGCACATAGTAGAGACAAATCACAGAAAAGCTGGAGATATCACCTTCTCAGAACAACTACTTGGCCTATCTACACAATAGAAGAGACACTTGCTAATTAATACAGACATGAAAAGCTCTTATTATACAGTTTCTAATATGAAACATACTTCAAGCTTCTGAACATGTGAATGTTGGTCAAAGAACAACACCTTCATTTGCTTGGTGAACACACGGTCCTGTTGTCTTCTCTCTATCATCCATTGCTCCTTTTCTAACCTCTGTCACTAGGCCCTTGCGAAGGCTTTGCACAATGAGTACTTCACCATGAACATGTCTGCAGTGCTTCTCTTTTCTCAGACTGAGCCCTGACCGACACAGCCAGTGTCCACTGAACACACTCTAGTGGTTATCACAATGCAGGAAGTTGGCCATCCCAGATCACTTCCTTTTAAGTTGGTTACTACTTCAACATAAGCATATATTTCTTATCAATACAATTATGAAAACAAAAATATCAGTGCACATAATAAAATATTCTTTTGAGAAAATACTTTTAGGAATGCAACACATCAGAAAAATTAAAGGTAAAAAATTTGAATTATGAGAACTACTTCCTGTGGGTACAGAACAAAAAAATAACTTACATTATAACTGCTCATAAAAAATGCTGTGCAGCAATATAGGTTTCCAACAAATTTGATGACCCGTTTCTGTCTCCCCCTTCCTCCATTAAATTGAACTCTCTGAATTATTCATGAGGGCTATTTTAATGGGATAATTTTTTCTTGCAAACGCTGACACTAATACCAAAGAATATCTCTAGGTATTCATCTTGGATAAATAAGGGTCCTCATAACTAGTTTTCTTGATGTTTCACCTTATTCAAATGAACATATATGGAAGTAACTAATGCAGACCATTTTTTAGCACTTAATGTTTTCAATATGTTTGTCTCCATATATGTATAGTCAAACATATGTTTACCCAGGAATTAAACAGGATGTTGAATTAAATGAAAGTAAAGCAGAAAGTTCAGCAATTCTCAGGTGAACTCAGGCAGGGTATTAAGAGGAAATTTAAAGTCCACATCTTCCAGCTGTGATGACAGCTCAGAACGACTTTGGGGATTGCCCATCCCTCCTTAGTACTTTGGCCATTCTAAGAACAAATCAGTCACTTGAATGTGTACATTAGAGGTTTTTAACTCAGAGAAGTGTGGTTTGAGGGATTTGGTGAATCCCTTAAAACCAACCAACTTCCTAATTCTCTCTCTCTCTCTCTCTCTCTCTCTCTCTCTCTCTCTCTCTCTCTCTCTCGTGTGTGTGTGTGTGTGTGTGTGTGTGTGTGTGTGTGTGTGTGTGTGTGTGTTTTCTTGGAAAGAACATTTATAACATTTATCCAACTCTCAGATGTGTGCTTGATTACTACCACACCTCACCATAGTGAGAATTCATGTTCCACACAAAAGTAAGATTTCCATAGTCAGGCTGTTTGGATTTCTGAGGTGTAGACTGAGAGTCAGAAGAAAATTTTAGTTTCACATGTTATTTCAATATAGCATTACTTTATTAGTTTACTTTTATCAATATCTTCAAAATTTGTCCAAATGTCTGCAATTCTGCTCTTCTTTTCAAAATATCAGCCCACAATAATTTGTTTCCTATACAAGACACACACTGATGAAGAACAAGAAAGTACAGGAATTTGAAAAGGAAAAGTAGTAGAGGACTAAAGGGGAAATTGGAAGAGAGGGAATGGAGGTAGAGTTGGTCAAGACACACTATATGCATGTATAAAATTCTCAATAAAAAGAAATGAAGTCAAGTTCTGAAATAATCCCCACTTTATTTATTAGAGATGATGGTGTACATCCATCCAGCCTTCAGTAGATAGGCAGATGGTAAGCAAATGTAGCTGTGTGCGTGTCAAGGTATTTTGGCTCCCCAAATCACAAAACTGGTATATTTTAATCACAATGTAAGACACCGAAACACAAACCCTATCTGACTTTTAATGAAATAAAATTGTTGCTCAAATTTCTAAAATGGTCTTAATAATAATAAAACTTGGAGCCTGGTATTGGGGTAAATGGTGAAAGATCAGAGAGACAAAGAAACAAGCCACTGCCATGTCTTACCTCTAGAACTCCTCAGCCTGTAAAGGCTTCAGTTCCTCTCTCCTCACACCTTATATACCTTTCTCCACCAGCCATCACTTTCTTCTTAGTGCTGAGATTAAAGACGTGTGTGCTTCTCAAGAAAAGGCATGAGATCTCAAGTGCTGGGATTAAAAAGTGTGTGCCACCACTGCCTGATTCTGTTTCTGTCCTAGACTGAGTCAATCTCATGTAGTCCAGGGGGGCTTTGAACTCACAGAGGTCCAGACAGATCTCTGCCTCCTGAGTGCTAAGATTAAAGGTGTGTACCACCACTGTCTGGCCTTTATGTTTAATCTAGTGGCTTGTTTTGTTCCCTGATCTTCAGGCAAATTTTATTAGGGTATGCACAATATCACCACATTTCCCCTTTATGTCTAAAATAATAAAAGAAAGTTATAACTAATATAAGAAAAACTATATACAATAAGTACAATAAGTATATACAATACATACCATCAAGAATTACATTACCAATGTCTAGTCCATTAACATTTGACAAATTGAGAGAAAATACTCCATTATTTATCCAATTTTGGTGAGTCCAAAATGTTGTACTTAATTCACTTTCTATCCTAACTTGTACTACCAATCCAAAACTAACTTTTGATGTATTTCAAACTTATACACTTTACACCACTTTAGTGAGTTTCTTTTCTGAATTTGTTAACAAGAAACACTATAACTATTGTGTCTTCAACTCTGTCAGAGACCCAATAAGGAAATAATATTAACTGAGTAAGCAAGAAGTGCAAACAAGCAACTTCCAAAAAGTGTGAGAAATAACAGAAACAGCTGGCTGCCTGGACAGTAACCCAAGGTTCCTCTGCAATGTTGTGGCATCCATCTTCAGCCTACATGCCTAGCATATCTGACAGACTCATCTGTGAAGCAGAATTTTCTAAAGAATTTTCCTACCTTGTCTTGGCAAGGTTTGACAGTCCTTTCGTGTCCTGCTTGTTCATTTGGACAGCATACTGTCAGCAGTTGAGGCAATGACACTTTATTGGCCAGTGGCTAACTTTTGCCACAAAGAAAGTAAACTCCATGTGGAGTTTCTTCATGTCCATCATCTTCTCTTAAGTAGATTGGTGCTTTCAGGAGGAGACATGTCGCATTGTCATAAAAAAGAAAGAAAGAAAAAAAGAAAGAAAGAAAGAATCTGTGCTATTAAAACATCTTAAATGTCATATTCTGTAGATCTCTGAAGTGTTTAAAGATGATCTGTTTATCTAAAATATATCTATTTGACCTTGAAAACATACCTAACCTTATGACAATTTTGATTGTAATAGGTGACTAACAACTAACCTGCATTTCTTTATATCCTAAACAGTTGGTAATAATAACTTTCAAGGACTAGAAATTTACATTACATTGTTAAATGAACTGTATAAGTACAATACCTTGAACAAGATTAGAAACATATGCACAGTATTTTCTAACAAAAGTAATCTCAAATTTGTATCAATATATATTTTGTATATTGTATATACAAAATTCTAATGCAACATAAAATATTTAAAACTAGCCAATGCTTTTTAAAAGTAGAATCAATAACCTACCTTTTTATCTTATTATATCTATATCCTTCCTTTTTTCTTTTCAGAGTAGATTCAATAATCTACTTTATCCTATCATTTCTATATAATACATTTCTATATCATATCCCCCTTTCTTCTTTTAGAAAGAGATTGGCTATGACCAGTAACAATTTTTAACCAACCCTTAAACAAAGACTAGCATCCATAATCCATATTTGGGGAATGTGGGCATAGTTTTGAAGGCTACTTTCTGCTAATTGAGGGTGCTGGTAGTCTTATGAGGACACAAAGAAAATTTAGTGAATTTTTGGCAAACTTTTATAAGTGAACAAAGACCAAAATTAAAAATATAAATAAATGGTGTTCTCATTGAAGGTCTTGTAGACACAGGAGTGGATGTAACAAAAATTGCACTAGAATCTTTGCATCCATGTTGGCCTTTTCAGGAGCAAATGTTCACTTTTTAGGGATTGGAATTTTTTGTTCTCTCTTCTATAGCTGTTCTATCACCCTGAGCAGTATGGTTTTTTACAATGGGCATTAGATTCTTTATTTGCTCTGGAAATAGTTCCTTCCATGGTGACAGGAAAGGACTGAACCAAATCTGACATGGGGGCCTGCAAGAGGTTCCTCAGGGAGTTTCCTGGTGGCAAAGGAAAAAGATTACTTTGTCTATTCCTTGTTGATCTACATTCATTAGTCCAATGCCTGCCTTTGCCACACCTTCTGCATAATTCAGAAAGGAGGGGTGTTCTGTTGGGATTATTCCTTGAAAAAACATTGTTTCTAGGAATGCCCTATTACAGTCCCTTTTTAGGTGACCTTGTTCACCACAATTGAAACATTTGACATTACTATTTTTATTCGAACCTCTGGAAATCTATTCTATCCAAACATCATCATGGTCATGAGATTCAGTATTAATTATATCTCAGATCCATTCCTCCAAGGGTGCTGATCTTGCCATTAATGGCCTAATCACCATTTTTTACATTGTGCATTAGCATTTTCAAAAGGCAGAGATTCAATTATTATCTGTCTAGCTTTCTAATCTATTTACTGCTGAAGTCAGTTTTTGTAAGAAATTAGTGAAGATTTCTTTTAGGCCCTGTATAACTTTAGAAAATGGCTCAATTTTCTTTCCTACTTCTTCAATTCTGTTATAAGCATTCAAGGCTGCCATTAGGCATAAAGCTAGGATGTAGTCATCATATGAAGATTGTCTTTGTATATCAGCATAATCCTCTTCTCTAAGAAGTTGATCTTGGGAAATTTCCATACCTCTGGCTCGACTTTGTTGTTCAATGGTTTTAGCTTCATAGGTGCTTCATTGTAACTGGGGACCAACCTCTAAGATTGATGTAACCAAATCTCTCCAGTCTTGAGAGAAAATTCTATTACAAGTTGACCACAAGTTTAACATCTGCTTCACAAAAGATGAGTGGATGCCATATGAGACTATTGCTTCTTTGAATCTCCTCAAATCTAACATTTGTACACGAGTCCAATCAGTTCATAAACAGTCTTGAGGATATCTATCATTTGGCAGTTCCTGTAAGGTTACTGTATAAATTAATGTTGACTGTTTAAAAGCCTTTTATCTATAACCTTATAATACAATGCTGAAACTGGTTCTCCTTCAAATTCTCCTGTCTGGGTCTAAATATCTGTCTCTAGGATCTGCTTTAACAGGTTTTTCTAAAACTTTTATTTAGGCACTCATATTAACCAACTTTTTAAATGATAAAACAGGAATTATCAAAAATAAAAATAATATTTATAACTGACATTATATAAATCCCATCAACATTAATTATCCTCTCATTTAATTGTCCCATTTTCAGATCGTTAATCATATTGTCAAACATAGACCAAATTCCCTCCATTGTAAAAATATTTTCATTTTTTTAATGTGGGAAAAAAAAACTTTCTTTTAACTAATTTCTCCCTTTAAGAAATCCCAGTTGACTCACCAAATCTGCTGAAAATGACAATTCAGATGATGGTGTTGCAACAGCCCGAGCAGAGGCCCAGAGAAATCCAAAAGCCACCAGGAGAGGAAAGAAAAGAAAGATCCAGCCATCTGCATGCAGGACGTGTGTGAACATGGCTAACTCCTGTGGTTTTTGCAGCCCCCAAACCTATGGAGTTTGCTGCAGAGAGAACACAACAAAAACTTAGCTGGCAGGTTAGAGAGTCTGGCCATGTGTAGCTCTGGCAAGCTGCTTTTTCATGAATGCATACCTGCCCCAAAAGTTGAATGCCAGATGTTGCTCAAATTTCTGAAATGGTCTTAATAACAAAAAACCCAGAGCCTGATATTGGGGTAAATTATGAAAGATCAAAGAGACAAAGGAACAAGCCACTGCCATGTCTTACCTCTAGAACTCCTCAGGCTGAAAAGGCTTCAGTTCCTATCTCCTCACACCTTATATACCTTTCTCTACCCAGCTACCACTTTTTCTTAGTGCTAGGATTAAAGGCATGTGTGCATCCCAAGCAAAGGCATGAGATCTCAAATGCTGGGATTAAAAATTGTGTGCCACCACTGCCTGATTCTGTTTCTGTCCTAGACTGAGTCAATCTCATGTAGTCCAGGGGGGCTTTGAACTCACAGAGGTCCAGACAGATCTCTGCTTCCTGAGTGCTGGGATTAAAGAAAGGTGTGTGCCACCACTGCCTGGATTCTATGTTTAATCTAATGGTTTGTTATGTTCTCTGATCTTCAGACAAATTTTATTAGGGTACACAATAAATCAACACATAAAATTCCAAGAAACACAGCTTTCTAATATTTTTAAGTGTTCCAGAAAGACATTCAGGCACAGAGATGACTGTCACCACAGGATGTGTCCTGCAGGCTTTTCTGTCAGAGAGGATAGTTTTTCTTCCAATGCAGATTAAGCTGGTGTTTAAAGAATTACTCTGGGTGTGCATTTTCATCCTGCTGTGATCAAGTAACACTGCCTGACAATTGTCAGGCAGATCCTTGGACAAGAAAGACTGGACTGCATTCCCTCCTTGCATTGCATAGGGCAGAAGCTTTGCTAAAAGTCTTATGTAGTGGAATATTATTTTAAGATGTGTTACATTCTTTTTTGTTGCATTTGTTTAACTCTAAAACTGTGTTACTTTGCTTGCCTAAAACACCTGATTGTTCTAATGAAGAGCTAAACAGCCAATAGCTAGGCAGGAGAGGAATAGGTGGGGCTGGAAGGCAGAGAGAATAAATAGGAGGAAAAGAGGAAGGGAGGAAAAGCAAGAAGGAAAGAAGGAGGAGAGGGGAAATCAGAGGCTATCCACCCAGGTACACAAACAGCCCTGCAATAAGAAGGAAAGAAAGGAATATAGAATAGAAAAAGGTAAAAGCCCAGAGGCAAAAGGTAAACAGAATAATTTAAATTAAGAAAAGCTGGCTAAAAACAAGCCAAGGTAAGGCTGGGCATTCATAAGTAAGAATATGTCTCCATGTATTTATTTGGGAACTGAGTGTCAGGCCCCCAAAGAGCAAAGAGTTTAAAAAAAAACTACAGTCTTATTCTTTTGCAGTAACACTGGTAGGTACACTATCTTCACTGGTTCCATCTATTACAGAACATGTACTGGGAATGGATCTAAAAAAGGTTCATTGGTGATTTCTGTACTGAAACTTGATTCCAAATAGATACTGATTCCAAATTGGAGCATGATTCCAAATAGACATAGACTCTAAGAACAAAAACTATCCTCAGCATTAGGGCTCAATTTTTGGAGACATAAAAATGAGATTTGTGTGAAAGATAGAAGACATCTAAAAACAATTGCATCATTTATTAATTTCAAATGCTTTGTGCAGAATGTTCACAGACAAAACTAGTGAAAAAAGAAATCTTACATTAGGAGAAAGCTCACCAAGTTCCAGATGCCTGTTAGTGTAAGTCAGAAGTAGCAAAGCTGGTGCTGTACACAGTCCTCCCCTGAGAAGTAACAGTCTCTTCATAGTCCTGGTGGGACAGGTAACACAGTCTTGTCTCCTAGTGTTGTTCCCTGAGAGATAAAATAGTCTGGTCTTTACATAATATTCACTGGTGATGCCTATAGGAACCCTGAAGCTAGAGTCAGAATGGCCACCAAACTCCCATGTCCTCCTATCTTCTCAACATTTTGTTCTTAATGCATCTTTAATATCAGTACAAGATTACTGGCTATTGTCATCAGATACTGAGAGCTAGCTCCACACATCTTGAATTCTTCCATAACTAAATATAAAATTCTTTATTTCTTCATCTTTGCCTCCTTACCATCCACTTTCTGATTTTTTTTCTCTTTTCAGTGTAGGCACTACTTTATGAACCTGAGGATGAACAGTTTATTTGGAAAGAAAACACCTATGAGGTTATAGGGGTCCATTAAAGGTGGACAGTAGGAGAAGATTCATGAGTGGTTGAATTATCATTGTGAGTGCCTGCACAGCTCTGAAAGACAAAAAAGAATGTATGTCAGAGTGTTCCATTATAATGATGAGAAAGGTGGGATATTCATCAGCCAACTCATATACATCCCTGCTGATAACTGCTCCCAGGAAATATAACCCACCCTGCTCTGTCTTGCTCCATATACAGTTGTTTATGCTGCTGTAAAAGGAAAGCCGAGAGAGAGATGCAAGTATTTGAAGTGAAAAGTTACCAGTAATGAAGTAGATGTGAGTTTGGAAACAAGCAGGTGCTAGAAGTGGACTTGTGGTTGTCTGTGTGGCCTCGGATCCCATTTAGTTTGGAAACCTCTTCTGTGAGTATCAACAGATTTAGCTTAGCAATGAAAATGACAATAAGCATGCATCCGATAATATCTGGAACTTTCTATAGAGAAAATTAAATGTCTAGTAGGCAGACAGAATAATGGTCTGACCTGAGCTAGACTGGGAGGAATTTAGGAATTAAGTCCCTTGGGAAGAAAGGTCTTACAGTGTTTACAGTTAAGATGAGATTAGAACAGGACAAAATGAAAACTATCTATGAGGCAAGAGCTAACAAGACTTAAAAAGATAGCTAGGTTTTGAGGTAAAGTGTTAACTAACTGGGATTTGTAACAATTACAAAGTGAGAATGAATAAAATTTATATTTAGAATTTTATTTTTCATTAAACCCTTACTCTGTTTAGTTTTAAGCTTAAAAAAGTACAATTTATGCTTATGACATGTTAGATAATAGATTTTTTATTTTTACTGCATCATTTGATATATGTAATTAGTATCTTAAATAAGGTTCAAACTTTGAGTTCATGTTTTTGTGATTCTAGTATCAATTTTTTGATAATTTAGCTAATCAAGAATCTGATATTTAGAGCGAATTCACAAACAAAATTATTACTGTTTACCTTCTGAGTCAGTAATGGGAAATTTATGATCCATTTACTTAAGTACAGTTTAGAAATATGTAGGTCAGTATTGATTTAAAAAAATGCATAATTGACAAGAAAATGTTAAGGTGTGCAGTAAGTATTTTCTATGCAAATTCAACCCAATCTCACAAGCAGTTTCCAAGCTTCAGCTTCAGTAACATCAGTAAAAGTCCACTGGAGAGAGCAAAAGATGGTTTAACCCAGAATTAAAGGATGGAAGAAATTAGTGGAGAGCAGTTTGAACAAAGACCCACACAGGAAGTGGGGAAATGATATGTATAGATTCTCTGTTGCCTTTAAAAAAGGGTGAGGTTTTGTCTAGTAAGGGAGTACATATATCTCATTTTCTTTAAAGTTAATTATTCTAAAATTTCTATCTTTTTCCCTTTCAGGATATATTTTAAAAAAAATTGGTGGATCTGGGGATTCTAGAAATAATTTGTTAGCCTTGTTCTCCCAAAGGTCAAAAGGCATGGTATAGGACACAATCCTAACGAATAATAATCACAACAGAAGAATCTGAAGATTAACATCCAGGCAGATATAATTATGCACATGACATTTATTTCATTAATTAGAGAACACAGCAATAGGTATGAGTAACTTTTGATCTGCTTCCCAGTGTTTCTGAATTCCCTTGTGTCTGCCAGATTATGAGTTATATAAGTCAATGCATAACCCATAGATATACTACATTTGGACTACTACGTGAAAAGAAATAACTCTAGGAAAAGGGATAGGCAAAAAGAACATTAAGAGTGGGATTTTAATTGTTTAGATCTGAGCTTTTCAAGTATTATGAGAAAGGAGATGAGTTAAAAAGAAATTGGCTGAAGCTGATAAAAATAAAAATTAGAAACATAATTTGGTCAAAATGACTAGGTAGCTAATCTCCAGTTGATTTCACAGGTGCCCAAAACAAATTTACACAAAAAAGGGAAACAAAGCTATATAGATGAGATAAGTAAAGACATAAGACTAAAAATCATCTCAACAAAACTTGGTATGTGTAATTATCAGTTCACAAAACATCCTAGAATCAACAATTAAAAGCCTCCTCTGCTTTGCAAACAATTGGCTGCCAGAGCCTTGACGCTGACAATTTCCCAAGGTAAAGATTTTTTTGGTACTAAGCCCTAGGTCATCTTCATGTCATTTACTTTCATGGTTACTAATATTTTCTATGGCTTTATTTATTCTAAATTTAATTTTCTATACAGACCCCAAGTAATCTCCACATTTTTAATTGTATTACTCACATGATACTGATAATGAAATACCTTACAACTGCCTTCCATTGTTGTCTCTTGACAGATCCTCAAGACAATAGCATCTGCTTCTGCTTCTCACCTAATCAAGTCCTATTTAATAGTCAGAATGATCTTTTAGAAATATGAATTAGATGCTGCCACTACTTATCTGAAATTCCTTCAGGATAATTCCTTATTTAGACATATTTAATCTATAGCAGAAGCTATAAATCATGAATAGCTGAGATTTTGGTTTCTCTTCTGTCTATCCATACACATGTCCTCCTGCCTCACTGATTCCTTGGAGACTCAAGCCACTCACAAGCCTAGTAACATTTTAATTTTCTCTTCTCTCTGACGTAGCCACTACTCTTTGCCTTATACATCCAGATCTTAATTAAAATAAAAAGATTCTCATAGATGATTTTTTAATTACCACTCATTCTCATATAAATTGTCTGCCCAGTGTTATCAAAGCATTACCTGTTTAGCATCAAAGCATTATCTGTTTACCTTTACAGAAGTCATTATTTATAATGTGGTAATATTTTGTTTGTGCTGTCACAAATAAAGCTCACCTGGAGATCAGAGTGTGAAACTAGCCACTAGAGGCCAGGCAGTAGTGGCACACATCTTTAATCTCAGCACTTGGGAGGATGAAACAGGAAGTGATAAGGCAGGGTGGAGACAGTAGCTTGGCCCTTTCCAGCTGAGTATTTGGAAGAGGTAAAAAGTCTAGTGGCTGGCTCCCTTATTCATCTTTCAGAATTTACCCTGATATCTGTCTCCAGGTTATTATTATTAGACCAATTAGGATTTGTGCTACATGTATGTATATGTATGTTTGACTTATCTACCGAAGTATAGCATCGAAGTACAGCATCTCATGAAGGGACAAGGCACAGGCAACTCATGTCTACACCTGCACCCTCTAGTTGACTCCCTGCATGAGAAAAGTAGAAAACCAATTCTTCTTTACAAGCAAGACTTCTACATGTGAAGAATGCCCTACCTGTGAGATACATTTTTCCAAAATTTTGATCTATCTGCTGCTTTGAATGGTTTTCTCCCATTAAGCACAATGGAGGAGTGAATTTTTTCTCTGCAGCAGCAGTGTCTTGAGTATTCAGTCGCTACTCATTGCCCAGAAGCAGGTTTTGGCAGACATGTAGGCAAGTCTGTGGGATATTTCTTCATTAATGATTGATGTGAGAGGGTCTAGCCTTCTCTGGGTGGCATAACCCATAGGCAGATGATCTGGGAGACATGAGAAAGAACATGAGCCTAAGAAGAAGTGTTCCTGCCTCCAAGTTCCCACTTTGCTTGAGTTCTTACTTTGGCTTCTCTAAACGGTGGACTGCAATCAAGATGTATAAGCCAAATAATCTCTTTCCTCCTCAGGTTACTTTCAGTCATGGTGTTTTATCACAGCAATAGAAAAGAACTTAGAACAGCAAATTCATGTGAAGAACCAACAGACAAATCCCAAGTAAGAACCACATGATCAACTCATAAAATGAGTCACTTGAAAAATACCTCCCAAATAGCCATCATTTTGTTTTCTATTTCCATGATAAAACACTATGACCAAAGCAACCTGGGGAGAAAAGGGTTTATTTCATCTTACAACTCCATCATAGAGAGAGGTCAAAATAGAACTCAAAGTAAGAACCTGGAGATATGAACTGGAGCTAAACCCATGGAGAAACAGGGCTTACTGGCTTGCTTCTCGTGACTTCTTAACCTGATTTCTTGGAAGGATTTAGTACTATTGGTTAGCTAAATTGACACGGCACCAAACTACCTTCTAAATATTGACATTTACAACAATAGATAAATGCTATTCTTAGCCTTGATCAGAGATGCAACAATGTAGTAAATTAGAGAGTCATGACTGCATAAGGTGTTGAGAATAAGTGAGAGGTGAGTAAATAGGACAATTTTACTCCATCTTTAAGACTTGAGGACCACTGAGCAGTGGTGGCGCACGCCTTTAATTCCAGCACTCAGGAGGCGGAGCCAGGCAGATCTCTGTGAGTTCAAGGTCAGCCTGGTCTACAGAGTGAGATCCAGGACAGGCACCAAAACTACACAGAGAAACCCTGTCTCCAGAAAAAAAAAAAAGACTTGAGGACCAGTTTGGAAGAGAAGATGAAAAGAATATAAGAGTGAAAATGTAGGGAGAAGGGTTGTGACATGTTCTTTCTCAGGATGACAATCATTGCAATCATGAACTCATAGCAGCTCTGGATGTTTGCACTGGAACCACACAAGACTGGACCTTTCAACAGTGGATGACAAGTCAAGGGGGTACTCACAGGGCTCTACCCCTTTCTGCTGACCTTTCTGTTGGCTATGGGTAGATTCTGAGAGGATAGTCCTTGTCTTTAGCTGTATACACACTAGTGAGTCTACCAGGCTCCAATGAATAGCTTGAAACCCATGGTCACAGGCCTAGTCAAACCCAGTGCCTCACAAAACCGAATAATTAGACATGAATGTAGGAAAAGAACTGGCAGAGAGGATTTGGATTTGTTAGTGGTTTGTAGAAGGTAAGAGACTGTAGTTGGATAGTTTCTCCAGTCCTGCCCAGCCCTATGGTCAGGATGAATCTCTCCCACTCTTGGTCCCACAGCAATTCTGACCCAAGTAAATACAGAGGCTTATATTATTTGCAAACTGTATGGCCTATGGCAGACCTCTTGCTAGCTAGCTCTTATATCTTAAATTAACTCATCTCTACTAATGTATGTTTTGCCACATTTTCCATAGATTACTGGTCTGTTGGCATGTTGTTACTTGGGCAGCAGGCTCTCATTTCTCTCTGCCTTTCTTCTTCTTGTCTCTGTGCTTGGATTTTCTACCTGCCTCTAAATTGCCTTGCCATAGGCCAAAACAACTTTATTCATTAGCCAATGGGAACAACACTTATTCACAGCATACAGAAAGACATCCCACAGCACTTCTCCTTTTCTATCTAATCAAAAAAAAAGGTTTTAACTTTAACATAGCAAAATTACATATAATAGAACAGTTACCAAACAGAAATTACAGTTATAATATCTAGTCTATTTGTATTTGGCAAAATTGAAGTAAATATTCTATCTATCCTATATTTGTGAGTCTAAGGTTTCATATCTAATTTATACTTGTGAGTCTAAGGTTTCATATCTAATTTATCTTTTATCATAACCAAGAAAAATATTATAACTATCTAGTCTTCAACTACATCAAAGACCCCAGAAGAACATATTACCTAAGGAAACAGGAAATGCACTGCAACTTCCATAATTCTAGAAATGACAGAGACATCTGGCTGCCTGAACAGTCATCCAGAGTTCCTCTGCAACATTGGGGCATCCATTTTCAGTCTATGGCCTAGTCTCTCAGTCATTTCTTCCTGTGTCCTATAGAATGTTGGCAGTCTCCTTTGTGAAGCAGGAACCTGAAGAACCATCTCGTGTTGCAAAGTTCAGTGGTCACCTTCCTATGGGTCCTGCATGCCCAGTTTATACAACATACTGCCAATCAGTCAATGCGAGGGAACATTTTTTGCTCAGTGGCTAACTTTTGCCACAAAGAAAGCAAACTCCATAGTGAGTTTCTTCAAAGCCCATCATCCTCCTTGAATTAATTAGTGCTGCCAGGAGCAGACATATCTTACTGTCCAGAAAAGTCTAAGTTCTTAAAACATTTTAAATGCCATATTCTGTAGGTCTTTGAAGTGTTTGAAGATTACCCACCTAATTGAAATATATCTTTATATACCTAAAAAACTTAACTAATATGACTATAAGTTTATTATCCTAGATGACTAATTATTAATCTATATTTCTTAATTATACATTACAATTTCAAGTGAGCTATTCAAACATAATACCTTAAACAAACATAGAAATATACATACAGTATAACAAAATTAACTTTAAATTTGTGTCAATAAACTAAAATCTGTAGCAATGTAAAATATTTTTTAAAGTTATTGCTCTTTAAAAGTAGATTCAATAATCTACCCTTTTATCCTATCATATCTATATCATATCCTCCTTTTTTGTTTTAGAAAGAGATTGATTATGACCAAAAATAATTTGTAACTAACCCCTAACAAAGATAAACATCCATAATCTATTTTTTGCAAATGTAGGCATAGGTTTCTAGGCTACTTCCTGTTGATTGGGGGTGCTGGTAGTCTTATGGGGACAGAAAGAAAATTTTAGGAATATGGTCAAGTCCTGACTGGAGTAGTTTGTGAGGGTATATTCTCTGAGTCAGTTGCCTTGAAGCTGTTTTGGATACCATATTAGCATAGAAGCAATCCATAGGTTCTCATCTTCTGTGGAAACAAAAGCAGAACCTCTTTTCCAAAGCAACATATCCTTAGTCATAAATTTTTAAGTCAAGATAACTTTAATATATATATATATATATATATATTTAGCTCAGCAGCCTTTACAATCAAATGTCTTTCTGCAGTTAAACATCCCAAAGACAATATAATCCAGACTCTGTGTGTGATTTCCATCTTTATGTGGCTTATTTTTTATATTACATTTACTGTCTCTTTAAACACTTTATTTTTTAAAACTATCTATTTCTTTATATAACTGTATATACTCCTTTTCCTCTCTCTTCCAAGCCTATGTGCATTTTTACATATTGGGTGCCAAATGTAGTTAGATGGTTTCTCCAGTTCTGCCTGGCCCTGCTCTCTTCCACTCATGATCCCACAGCCACTCTGACCCAAGTAAACACACAGAGGCTTATATTATTTACAAACTGTATGGTCTATGGCAAACTTCTTGCTAGCTAGCTCTTGTATCTTAAATTCATCCATTTCTCTTAATCCATGGTTTGCCACATTTTCCATGGCTTGCTGGTCTGCTGGGCTACAGACTCATGTCTCTCTCTCTGTTTCTTCTTCCTGTCTCTCTTCTTGGATTTTCCACCTGCCTCTATGGTGCCTTGCCATAGGTCAAAACAATTTTATTCATTAGCCAATGGGAGCAACACATATTCATAGCATACAGAAAGACATCTCACAGCAAGAGACTGTGGAGAGAAAGTAATCAGAATACATTATATACACATAGACATCAAATAACAAATTTATTAAAGGTTATAATAAATAATTTTAATTGACAAATCACAATTACATAAATGTATTCAGTAAATATTTTTATATGTTTATAATGTAGAAAGACTTAATTTAGTTAATTTACATTTAAAAAAGAATTAACCTGCATGTATAAGTATGTCCATGCTCTGATTACAATAAGAATCCTCTAATTTGTGAGCTACTTCATATATAAGAAAAATGTTTTGCAAACTGTATGCGTTTAGGCCCCTGTCTACTGTTCTCTTGTGTTTTTGTGTTTCTTCCTTCTTTAGAACAATGTTCTAGACATGATAGTTTAACTTTAGGTTTGCATGTGTGCCATTATTTATGCTAGAATGTTCTTTAATCTGTGCTGTAGTTAATGCTAACCTTTTAACCAAATGTCATTGTCTTCATAGACATTTTAAGAATAGTCCATGAAGCTTAAATGTAATTTCTACCCTCTGTTCATTACCTAGTATTACTTGTTATCATTTGTAATTAAGTATTGTCATACACTGATTTCTAAAGTTGGAACATCAATCCTTCTTGTTTCATTGACCAAGATCTGTCTTCAGATGTGCAGTAAAGTTTTATGAAATTAATGAGTGAATTAATTAATGTTTCTACTAATCTTCTTCTAAAATACATAGAAAGGATTCTGTCAAGATAATTTTCAGTGTATTTTTGAATCTCAGACATGAACAGCTATCTCAGTGATGACAGCCAAATCTGATCAAATAAAATGTCTCAGTATGTGGCACTGCTGTTAAGTAAAAGTAATTGTTAGTGCAGCTGGGTGGGAAATATGCTTCCAGTTTGAAACCACATATCATTATTTATATAGAAGATTATTTAGGACAGACTTGAATCTAGTCAGACTTTGCTAGCAGAAAAAGGAGGTTTGGCAATAGCACACAGTGATCTGCAAGAATGACTCAGATTTTCCAACTGAGATCAGTGGACCCCAATCCACTAACATCATACCATAAATGTCAACTGGAAGGAAGAATGAGAGTAGAAGCATGAATTACACATTTACAGACATTCGGATTTAAGAGTTTTTGGTACTCTAGAGAAAGCAGCAAAAATTTTAGATTTCCAATTAGTTTGCCCTAAATATTAAATGAAAAACTTCTCAAGTGATGTAAATTATTTTTGCTCATCTACTTTAAGCTGTTCCTCAGAGAATTTAAATTTTAAAACTTCCTGGCAATATCTTACCAACAACTTACTTCAACATGTCAACAAATAGCTTCATTTAAAATGAATTATAATTTTTCTAATAAATCACATGTCTCCTCTATATTCAAAACTTAAGCAAAAGCAAGAGAATCAGCCCAAATAAAAACAATTGATTTAGGATTTTCAGTTGGAGATAATATAGATTTTTAAAACTGTGTTCTTATGACTATGTATTTGCTTGTTGTCTGCTGTAATGACTCCCTTTTTTATTTCTAGTATTATTAACTACCTTTTCTCACTTTTTTGTTACCTTAGCTAAAGATTTGTTGATCATGAAGCATGAATCTATTTAGTCTTATCAATAAAAACAAGGAGTCATTTTTCGAGGGTGAAAGCTGAAAGATCAGAGAAGTAGAGCAGCCACCAGAAACTTCTTACCTCTACAAATCCTCAGACCAAATGGGGTGAACTCCTGTCTCTACCCATCTTATTTTCCTGTCTCCACCTCCCTAGTGCTGAGATTAAAGTTGTGCACCACCACCACCAGGCTCTGTTTCTCTTTCAGACTGGTTCAATCTTGTGTAGCTCAGGGTGGCCTTGAACTCCTTATCTTCCTGATTCCTTCTCCCAAATGCTGGGATCAAAGGTCCTACTGCCTGGCCTCTATGATCAATTAGTGGCTAGATCTGCCCTCTGATCTCCAAGCAAGGTTTATTTGTCAGAACACAAACAAAATAACACAGAACACAATTGTGTTAGCCTTTTCAAAGTACCAACAATATTTAATTGACTTTTTGTATTTTTTCAGCCCTGATTTTAATTATCTATTCCCATTTTGAAGTGGGGAGCGTTGGTTGTTCTTGTCTATTTAGTTCCTTCAGGTACATTGTTAAACTATTATATAGAGATCTCTCAAATTTTTGACATAGAAACATAGTGCTACAAAAATTTCCTATCATCCTATTATGATTGATTTCAATGTGTCCTGTTAATTTTGGTTGTTATGTTTTTATATAACTCTAAGAATTTTTAATTTTCCTTCTTGATTTCTTCCTTCATTAATTTTTTAAAAAGGTTTGTCTCGCTTTCATGGATTTGTGTACTTTCTATCTTATCTTTTGTTTGTTGTTAATATCCAGCTTTAGTCCACAGTGGTCAGAGAGAACGTGGGAAACAATTTCAATGCCCCTTTATTTGTTGAGATTTACTTTATGTCCTAACTTCTGTTTTATTTTGGGGCACTAAAAATAATGTATATCATTGTTCAGTCTCAAAACCTCAGATAAATGGCTGAAGTGCCTATTTAACATATCAAAGCAGATCTGGTCACCATGTTTTCCCACATCCCTCAGTCCCTACCAGTTACAAAGTCCTCCTGGTTTACATATCCTGCCCCACAACCCTAAGTCCCCAGCCCTAAGACCCCAACCCAGGTGGTTGGGCTGCTCTTGCCTATATAATCCAACCATTTTGGTTTTCTGTCCCTTTTGTACCTTTGCCCTCTTGGATGAAGCACCTCATTCTCTTCTCTCCCCTCTTCTCTCCCCTCCCTCTTTCCTACATGGCCCAGCTCAGTCAGGGTCATGTCTACTCTAGACTCTCCCAGATGTCCCTGTCTCTGCCTCTGCCTCTGCTTTCCCTTTTATCTACAAGAAACCTTTTCCTACACCATACCTAGAATCAGTCATGTCCTTTCCTTTCCTTTTTTTTTTTTTTTTAAAGGATTTATTTATTATGTATACAGTGTTCTGCTTGCATGTATCCCTTCAGGCCAGAAGAGGGAGCCAGATCTCATTACAGATGGTTGTGAGCCACCATGTGGTTGCTGGGAACTGAATTCAGGACCTCTGGAAGAATTTAAGAGCTTCTTAACCTCTGAGCCATCTCTCCAGCCCCCTTTCCTTTCCTTTTTATTTCTTTTTTTCATTCAACCATCTAGTGTTTGGGTGGAATATCCTTTAAGTATATGCTAGGTCCATTTGACTTATAATGTCATTTAGCTCCAGAGTTTCTTTATTTAGGATTTTTTTTTTTAACAGATGACCTGTTTGTTGTTAAAAATGGGATATTGGAATCACCCACTATGCTTGTGTTGGTCTGTTATTTTTAAGTCAAATGATATTTCTTTTATGAAACTGAGTGTTTCTGTATTTAATGCATGTATGTGTGTGTTTATAACATTCCTTTTTCTATATTTGGTTTGATGAGGACAAAAAAGTATTTATTCCTTATCTCCCCTGATTAGCTTAATTTTGAAGTTGATTTTGTCAGATATTAGAATAGTTACATGTATTTCTTGGGTCCATTTTTTGGATAACCCTTTCCATCCTCTAATGTGGTATGTATCCTTGGTCATTATGTTTGCTGGAGGCAGCAAAAGGGACACGTTTAATAAGATAGTCTGTTAGTCTGTGCCTCTTTCTTCAGGAGTTAAGAACATTGATATTAGGATGTTATTGAACAATGTGTATTAATTCCTATCAATTTGTTCTTTTGTGGTGTTCTTTTGATTTAGTGTTCTGGAGGTTTTGTTGTTACTGTTGTTGTCCCTTGTGTTTTCTTGGGCATATTTAATCTTCTTTTCATGCCTAAGTGTTCCAGTATCTTCTGTAGAGTTGGCTTAGTAGTGATAACTTTGACTCTGTTTTGATCATGGAAGATTTCCCTTTTTCCTTTGATTACGACTAATAGTTTTTGGACATAGTAGTCTGTCTGGACTGGCATATGTATTATTTCATAATTTTTAAAACATCGGCCCAGTCTTCAGTTTTTATGCTCTCCATTGAGATATATGCTATGATTCTGGTGAAACTCAGATTTTATTTGAGTTGATCTCTTGCCACTTTCAATATTCTTTCTTTGGTCTATGTATTTTGTGTTTTAACTGTTATGTGACATGGGGAGTTTCTTTTATGGTCCTGATGATTTGGTGTTGTATATCATTTTGGATTTGGTAGATATCTCTTTTGGAAGTTTTATGATTTTGTTGAAAATATTCTCTGTGCATCCATCTTTGATCTCTTCTTCTTTTATACCTATTATTAATAAGTATGGTTGTGGTGATATTGTGCCCCCCAATATATTGTACACCCTAATAAGCTTATCTGGGGTCAGAGAACAAAACAGCCACTAGATAGACATAGAGGCCAGAAAATGGTGGCACACACACCTTTAATCCTAGCATTCCAGAGGCAGAGATCCATTGGTATCTCTGTGAGCTCAAAGCCACACTGGAAACAGCCAGGCATGGTGACACACACCTATAATCCCAGGAAGTGATGGCAGGAAGCAGAAAAGTATTTAAGGCATGAGGACCAGAAACTTTAACTTTTTAAGCTTTTGAGCAGCAGTTCAGCTGAGATCCATTCCAGATGAGGAGTCAGAGGCTTCCAGTTTGAGGAAGCAGGATTGACTGAGAATTTGGCAAGGTGAGGTTATCTGTGGCTTGTTCTGCTTCTCTTATCTTTCAGCATTCACTCCAATACTTGGCTCTGGGTTTGTTTTTCTATTAAGAAGACCTTTTAAGATTTCTATTACATATGGTTGTAGAAGTAACCATCTTATTCAATAAGAAACACAGAACCAATGCAAAGAAGAAAGCCAAGAGGTCAGAGCAATAGCTAAGAGTTAAAAACCTCACCCTTCCTCTCGCAGTGGTCCTACCTCTCTGAAAAGAGACCTACTTCCTGTGTGTCTGTCTTTATAAATACTTTTTGTTCTGCCTTCTCATTAGTTGTAAACCCAAACACATGACCGCCTCATCACTGCCTGTCTGTACAGACCTCCAGGTCTTCTATGGTATTGAGATTAAAGGCGTGTGTCTCCATGCTGGCTGTATCCTTGAACACACAGAGATCTACCTAGCTCTGCCTGCCAAGTACTGGGATTAAAGGCATGCACCACCACCGCCCAGTTTCTGCTATGGTTTGCTAATAGCTCTGACCCCCGAGCAACTTTATTTATTAACATACAAATCACATTTTAGTACAAATAAAGTATCACCATATTTAATGTGGTGGTATTGTGTTCCCCCAAATATTGTGCACCCTAATAAACTTATCTGGGGTCAGAGACAGAACAGCCACTAGATACAAAGGCTAGAAAATGGTGGCACTCACACCTTTAATCCTAGCATTTCAGAGGTAGAAATCCCTCTGGATCTCTGTGAGTTCAAGGCCACATTGGAAACAGCCAGGCATGGTGACACATGCCTTTAATCCCAGAAAGCGAGCCTTTAATCCCAGGGAGTGATGGTAGAAAGGAAAGATATATAAGGCATGAAGACCAGAAACAAGCAGCATTTGGCTGGTTAAGCATTTAGCTGGTTAAGCTTTTAGGTTTTGAGCAGCACAGTTCAGCTGAGAGCCACTTGGATATGAGGACACAGAGGCTTCCAGTCTGAGGAAACAAGATCAGCTGAGAAGTTGGCCAGGTGAGGTTAGCTGTGGGTTGTTCTGTCTCTCTGATCTTCCAGTGTTCACCCCAATAACTGGCCTCAGGTTTGATTTTATTAATAAGACTCTTTAAGATTCATGCTACATATGGTCTTTTTAAAAGTAGTTTTCCAAAGTTCCTTAAATAGTCTATTATTTGTTTTGTATGTTTTTTGTTTTTGTATGTTTTATGTTTTTGTTGTTTTGTTTTATTTTTTTTTTGTAGCTGAAATTTTCTCCAGTCCTGCCTGGCCCATGGTCAGGACAAATCTCTCTCACCCTCCAGTCCCACAGCTGCTCAGACCCAACCAAGTAAACACACAGAGACTTATATTGCTTACAAACTGTATGGCCATGGCAGGCTTCTTGTTATCTCTTTCTTCTATCTTAAATTAACCCATTTCTATAAATCTATACCTTACCACATGGCTCATGGCTTACCAGTATCTTACATGTTGGTACTCATGGCGGTGGCTGGCAGCGTCTCTCTAACTCAACCTTTCTGTTCCCAGAATTCTCTTCTCTGCTTGTCCCACCTATACTTCCTGCCTGGCTACTGGCCAATCAGCATTTTATTTATACAGAGCAATATCCACAGCATTTGTTGTTGGTGGTGTTTTGTTTTTGTTTTGATTTGACATTTTCTGTGACTGAGTGATTTAATTCCTCTACCTTATCATCATGATCTGATTTTTTTCTTCCGTTTGAAATTCTCATTTATCACTGCTACTTTTGATAAAATAGTATTTTTGACCTGGGATTTTCTACTCTTTCTTTAAAGCAGTTATGAAGATATGGGAAAATGTTGGAAACACAAAGGTCCTTATACCCATATATCTCCAGAGAAATCAGGAATGTTAAGCATGCAGGATTGTCCTTTCATTGGAAAAAATGTAAAATCTGTTTTTCTGCCCAGAAGGCTGGAAATTAGAGGTGATTAATAGCCTGGAGATCTGCATTATCTCTTGGGTGAAGTCATAACAAGCTCCTACAACCAGGATGAGAAGTGGCTAGTAGTCTAAATGACCCTTACTTTGTCTGTGTAGGCAGGGGCTCCCCCAGTTTCCACAACCAGAACCAGCAGTGACCAATAGTCCAAATAGCCCAAATGACCTATACACTGTTTGTATGACCAAGACCAAGTCAACTCTTTCCTTAGGCCCTTAAGCTAGTACAGGTAGCCTATCTCCAGAACCCATTTTCTTGGAAGAAATGACATGAGCCCTGAGTTGAGTTTCAATATAATTATGCCTCCTCATACACCAAGGATGTGTTGCACAAGAAAACTTTTTTCCCAATTGTACTGTGCCTAAACGTGCTGGCAGTAAACTTTCTGTCGTCAGATTTCCTGAAGTTTAAACCAGGTTGACAAAGTCAAGCTGAACCAAGTTTTCATTCTCACCTCCTCATTGTTCATTTCCCTGCCTGTTGTGACACCTGCAGGGATGTCCTCAGGAAAAAATATATGTTCTTAGTTACTTTTTAAAATTTATTTTAGAGATAAGAATTTATAGCCATGTAAGCAGCCTTCCAATATTTTAGTACAAAAGAAAAGACTCACATCAAAATGTCACCAAAGCCTGTGGCATACTATAGTTTTCTGTTGTTCTTTCTATCTAAAAAATTACAGTCATATTTCTAATAAATAGGTGTTTAAAAACAAATGAGTTATTAAAAAATTTAAGTGATTGCACTATCAGGAATCCCAAAGTACTGACTAGTAGCTTCCATAGTGTCAGCTCAAGGCAGTACTTACAAAGAGCTGAAATCCTTTATCTCATGCCTTCTGTACATTGGACTATTATCTGAAATAACCAGATAACTTCTTGATCTTTCTGCAGCAGTGTGCCTTGGGGAAAGCATATGATCTGATAGACTATCTCTTTAATCACTTATTCATTTAGATAATACATAAAACTCACCCGCTCTTCCTGTGTCTGGTTTGCCATGAAGGATGCATGTCCAGTGTACTCTATCCAGTGTAACAATTATCTTGGACAAAACAGTACGGCTATGCTAATTTTGTACCAACCCTGAACAGATGCTGTGGCTGCTTGAAAGCCTCTACCCTCTCATTTCCAGTCACTTTAAGTCATTATGCAAGAAGTCTGAATGGCATTTAGAAATAGTCATATACTGGGAACAAAGCAGAAACTATCTCCCCTTAAGAGAAGAAAGGAATCAAGTTGCTATTAAGTGATGGCACTATTGCAGCCAGGCAATACCAGTTCTTCCAATTCCTTTTCTGGTTCTGCAGCATGCACAGCCTAACTGTCCTTGGGCAGTGAGAGTAAGTTTCCTACAGACAAGAAAATGCCTGGAGACAGCTTGTGAAACACCAAGTCCGTTAAGAGTTTCTAACAGAGGAAAACAGTTCACAAGGAATGAATAAACTCACCACACATGTCTAATAGTGACAGACTAAACAAATAGTCTCTCTCTCTCTTTGTCTCTGTCTTTGTCTCTGTCTCTCTGTCTGTGTGTCTCTGTCTCTCTCTGTCTCTCTCTTTCAGAGATCTTCTGTCTGTCAAAAGTTGTAGCAGAGATAACTTCACAGTGATGCTGTAAACCATCTCTGCAGACTGGATGAGTAGCACCTCTAGTGCTCATGGTGTCCCAGCATGTATCAGCTATACAGCATCACTCTGGAGGTTCAGGGTCTGTTGGATAGAACAAGAGCTCCTGTCTTCTCTGTGTTACTCCTTCACCACATTCCATTATGCAAAGAGGGGCATTTTAAAGCCTTGAGTGAATAATCACTCACATCACTAACTTAGCCTTCTTTGTCCTTGTATGCCCAGTATTCCAAGCATGGCTGACCCAGTAGGACGGCAAGGGGCAGGTTCACCCACAGAAATCTCTTGCTTGTTCCTGCTCCCCATATGCATGCAAAACAGTCTGTGGCCCTTCAGAAAGCCCTATCAGAACATCCTGGTGCTGAAAACATCCTGTTTTCAGTGGCCTTTGACTTGGCAATTATTCTTTGAGAGGAAGGGAATGCTTCAGGAACTTCTTAAATATACCGAATGACCATGCAAGTTCTTTATTGTGTCTCCTGTCTCATTGCACGAGGCCCAGTAAAGGGTAAGAACATTTTAAAAACAGCTACATGAGCATTTCTTTGGTGGGTTCGTAAACTTAGGGAGACATCTAATTCTAAGTTAAAATGCAGAATGTCAGACATTAAATATTTATCATACTAGAAGTATGCCAACACTGGAGATTAAGACCTATGAAAGTTGAATAAATACCAGGAACTTTTCATATGATAAGCACCCAGAAAGCTACAAAGTAGAGAAATGCTATGGGAGGAAATTCCAACTACGTTGTTGGAAATATAGTGATCTATTAAAGGCACACATTTCAACATGATTATTTCTTATCAAAATTTCAGGACACATGCTCACTGTCTATTTTGCTAATACCAAAAGTCTAAATGTGAGGTACCTCTGACCACTGAGCTTTCCCAACACACATACATGCATATTCATACATACACGTGTGTGCCTCCATGGAAGGAAGAGACTTTCCCATATAACTCCTATTTGGAGTACTCAAAAAAAATAAATAAGAGAGAGTTGTATCAATTCTCATATTTCCACTTTTCACATCACACACCCATATCAGTAAACATGTTTTGAGTATGTATACCAAAATATCCCTGAATATTACTATATCATTAATAGAACATGTTACTTCATAAAACACACAGAGAATAAGCATCCATGTATAAAAAAATGGAATTTGGAGCTGTGTTTGAGTAATATAAAACTTTTTTACATTAATAATGTAAAAGTTTCTTCTTCCCAATTCTTTTATAGCAAAGAAAATACTAATACACCAATCAAACGTGATCCATACTACAAAATAAACATAGAAGTTACCATAATGAATTAATTATGATGAATCTTTCAATTTTATGAAATTGAATTACCAGTTGTATCATCTAAGAATGATTCCAAACTCATATAATAGCAGATAAAAGTTGTAAACATATAAAGAAATCAGTTTACTTTTTATTCCCTGCAATGATCTCAATGAATCTCTTTAAAGTTAACACTGAAACCTAATTCTCCATGTATTATGTATTATTCCTTTTCCTCTTGCTGTGACAAGGTATCTGACAGAGTCAATCTTTGCTTTGCTGTCAGGTGAAGATGCAAACAGAAAGGACAGGTTTTGAAATGGAAAGTGAGCCCACATCAAATTTGTAAGTTCCTTGGTTTTCGACTTTCCAGACTACACAATGGTGCAGAACATGCTATCCATTTTAAATACTTGTTATGGTTATTAAGAGATTAATGTACCAATAGGAGGAACTCTGTAGATTAAAATTGTAAGCATTGGTTTAGAGCATCAAAAATATCAGAGCTGCTGAATCTAAAAGTCATAGTGCTTGTCTTAGGGTTTCTGTTGCTGTGAAGAGACACCATGACCACAGCAACTTTTAGGAAAGGAAAACATTTAATGGAGGTGGTGGCTTACAGTTTCAGAGGTTTGGTCCATTATTGTCATGGCAGGGAGCATGGAAGCATGCAGGCAGACATGGTACTGGCTACATCTTGATCAGAAGGCAGCAGGAAATGGTCTGTGACACTGGGCTCTATCTTGAGCATAGGAAACTCAAAACCTCCCTCACAGTGACACACTTCCTCCAAAAAGGCCATACCTACTCTAACAAAGTCACACCTCTTAATATGCCACTCCCTATGAGCTTATGGGGCCAATTACATTCACACTACCACATCCTGCTCCCTGGCCATGTTGTAGAATATTAGTTGAAGATGTGTTACATTTGTTTATGCTGCAGAACATCTGTTTAATGATGCAGAGATATGTTGTATTTGTTTAACTCTATGAAGCTGTATTACTTTGCCTGCCCCAAACATCTGAATAGTCTAATAAATTGTTGAATGGCCAATATCTAGGCAGGAGATGGATAGGCAGGGCTACCAGACAGAGAGAATAAATAGAAGGAGAAAAAGAGAAGAGGAGTGAGAAAAGGAGACAGAGAGAAGACTTCCAAGGGCCCAACCACCCAGCTACACAGCAAGCCAAGGAGTAAGAAGTAAAGAAAGGTATATAGAATAGAGAAAGATAAACGTCCAAAGGGAAAAGATAGATGGGATAAATTAAAAAAAAGCTGGCTAGAAAAAAGTCAAGCTAAGCCCAGGCACTCATAAGAAAGAATAAGTCTCCATGTAATTATTTGGGAGCTGGGCGGCAGGCCCTCCAAAGTGTAAAAAGAATAAAGAACAGCCAACAACATAGTCCTATAAACTTGTAGTAATATTATAATGCAAAATGCATTTAGTCCAATTTCAAAAATCCCCATAGTTTATCAAGTTTCAACAATGATTAAAAGTCCAAAGGTCTCTTCTGAGAATCATTCACTCTCTTAACTGTAATTCCCTAAAAAAATCAAAATAAAAAAAGCATTTCACATACTTCCAGCATATAATGGCACGAGAAATTCATTACCTTTCCCAAACACAGAGAAGGGAGCATAGTGAGGAAATAGTGGACCAAAGCAAGACCGAAAATTAGCTGGGCAAACTCCAAACTCTGCATCTCCATGTCTGATGTCAAAACACACTTCAGATCTCCAACTCCTCTCAGCTTTGTTGACTGCAACATAACTTCTTTCTCTTGGGCTGGTTCCACTCTCATTGGCAGGTATTCCATAACTCTAGCATCTAACTCTAAAGTCAGAACCATGTGCCAAAGATGCCAAGTTCTGCTGCTTTCTGGGGCTGGAACTTGGCCCCTTCTTTCAATTACATGTTTACTAGCTTTCTGTTTTTGATTGTTACTTTTACTATCTAAGCTTGGTTGTCCTTGAAGTTGCAATGTAGACCAGGCTAGCCTCAGACTCAGAGATCCACAAGCCTCTGCCTGCAGAGTGCTGAGATTAAAGGAGTGCAATATCACTTCCAACTCTAAGCTTTTCTTTAATTCCTTTTCACAAGTTGAAAACTTACCTGGGTAGGATCTTGCCCAGAGGTCACCACTCTCTTTATTCAATTTCTTAATCCATTTATCTCCTTAAACACAAGATTCAGCTCTATTCCACTTTCTTGTACCCGTTTTCTCAATCTGGGCATTTTGTATTTTTATTTGCTCAACTTGTTTCTTTTCATTATAAATCTTCATCTGAGTTAACACTATTAACCACACAACAGAGTCTATACCAGGCTGTTTTGAGATTCCCTTTGCCAAAGGAATTATTACAAAACTTTTCACTTTAGCCTCAGGCAGACTTTTTGGACAAGGGCAAAAAAATAGCCACATTTTTCACCAAAATATCACAAGATTGATTTCTAGGCAACATACTAAAATTCTTCTCTTCTGAAACCTTGTGATTGACCCGAATTCCCCACCACCACCACCACCACCACACACAACCCAGTTCAAATAATACTCAGCACCACTGTCTTCCATGTCCCTACTAGGATGGCCTATTAAGCAGTGCTTAAAGTATTCAACTGCTTTTCTAATCCACAGTCCCAAGGTTCACATTCTGTCAAAGAAAAGGATGGTCAGGCCTATCACAGCACTACTCCAGCCCCTGATACCAACTTCTGTCTTAGCTATGGTTTCTATTGCTGTGAAGAGACATCATGACCACAGCAACTCTTATAAAGAAAATGATTTGATTAAGGTGGCAGCTTACAGTTTCAGAGGTTCAGTCCATTATTATTATTATTTTGGTTTTTCGAGACAGTGTTTCTCTGTGTAGCTTTGAGCCTTTCCTGGGACTCACTCTGTAGATCAAGTTGGCCTTGAACTCACAGAAATCCGCCTGGCTCTGCTTCCCCTGTGCTGGGATTAAAGGCGTGCACTACCACCTCCTGGCCTCACCTTCAGTCCATTATTATCATGGCAGTGAGCATAGAGGCTTGCCGGCAGACATGGTACTGGCTACATTTTGAACAGAAGACAACAGGAAATGGTCTGTGACACTGGGCTGTATCTTGAGCATAGGAAAAATCAAAGCCCATAGCCACAATGACACAGTTCCTCCAACAAGGCCATACCTACTTCAACAAAGCCGTAACTCCTAATAGTGCCACTCTCTATGAGCTTATTTGGGCCAATTATATTCAAACTACCACAGTGGCCTTTCCTTCTTGGTTGAAAGATACTATAGTTACGTCCACTTATTAATTTATTCACTTATTATGTTACTGGCAGTTATAAATAGGGCTTCATACAAGCTAATCAAGTACTTTGCTAATGAGCTATGCCCCCAGGTGCTAGTAACTTTATTTTTAACAACATAACCCAACTACTGACTAGTTAATAAATACCAAATACAATGTTACACAATTATATTTTAAAAGTCCTCAAACATCACAAAACTACTGATGTATACTAGGTAGAATAATTTCAATTCAATATCCAATTTATTACTTATTCAAAAATGGAAAGCTTGAGAAACGAGAGAGTAACTATTGAGAGTAAACTATTGAGAGTAAAACTACATTTAAACATTCATTACATTCAATACACTTAATATATTGTCCCCTTCACAATATACTACTGGGAATATCCAAGAATATAATTAATCTTTTAAAAGTGTTTCTTCAAGACACATTTTGTTACACACTTGGTATCATCTTTAGATGTTACTGGGAAACTTTAAAAGTGTCTAGAAACCAATGTATTACTGTGTGCAGTTGGGTTGGACTGTCATTGAAAAGGGGCAAAATGAAGAATCAAAGAATAACATGTACCAGTTTCCAAGAGCAAGATGAGGATGGAAGAAGAGAGATGTTCAAGAAGCAGGTCATGTGACTGATGAGCATTTAGCTCAGCGGTTGGGCACCTGCCTGGCATTTTTGAGTCCCTGAGTAGATCCTCAGCATAATGAATATACACAATCCAGTAGATAATATAGAAGCCTGAGTGATCCTAATGATGCTGATTTTTATTTTCATTGAAAGGAGGTGTAAATGAAGGATTTTAAACATGATAATGGCATGATCTGGGGTCTGTTCTCCAAAGATTGAGCTTTTAGAAGCATTCAGAACATTGATTCACTTCTCCTATTACCCAAACCAAATCCCAAACTCAAAATTTGGACTTGAATCAATGCTTATGCTTACTTAGAGAGAGTCTGTTCTATCAACAATAGCATATTTTGACTACAAAATTTATGAAACAGGAGTACACAATAACTTTATATTGACAATCAAATTCTGGCCATATTGAGAACATTCAAGAAAATGCTGTAAGAGAGTAAGTAATTCAGGTAATGTTGGTTGTACTTACATACTATGATATAAGCTGAAATATTTTATCAGAATAAATACCTTTTAATTTTGAGTTTTGTATAAAATAAATTGACACATGGTATATATAAATTCTTTATCAGGTTTTTGGGCATTTCTTTCTTCTTGCCATTGACACAGGTTGCAGCCTTTCAGAAAAGCTCATGTTATACATTCTACCTGATTCTTCCAAGTCTTAAGAAAAATATCAGGAGAGAAACTGGTCCCCACTTCTGTATAATTTGCAATTAAAAGAAGATTGGATAGTTCAAAGCAATGTCTCATTCTGTTCTGGAATTCTTCCATTATTTATTCATTCAGGTAATGTTGAAGCCATGTTATTGTACTTTCTTTCCTTCCGACTGAGGGAGTATGGATAGGACAGTTTTATAGAGGGAAATAACTACCTCATGACAAAATTGCACATTTATTTATTCAATCAAATCAGTTTTTTGTATTGATGACACCTAATTTTCTGAACTTCTTTGTTCTCTGTGGAGAAATGAAAATAAAACTTCCTAAATGGGCCAGCTAATACATCAAGGTTGTATAGGCTGTTAATTTGTTTTACATTATCCTCTTTAAAAGACACAAATTAGCTTGATAACTGCAATTTTTCATCTAGAAAGTCTTATATCGGGCCAATACTTTATGTGATTATATTCCATCTGAAGATCCATATCTATATGAAGCAAAAACAACATATTTCATTTTCTTGTTATTTCTTCAGTTAGTATATCAAAGGCCATTCTACAGAGCAACAGATATGCTTCTATAGTACACTTCAATAATTTCAAAATACTTAAATGTATGAGTCTATTAAAGTTACTTTAAATAAATCTTTGAAATAAATTAAGGGTATTTTTCACTTTTCATTGCTATTAAAATTACCATGAAGAACAAAATTATAATTCATCTCACTCACTTAATAAATATTCCCAGTCTATCTTTCCACACACAGTATTTTCCGAAGTCATTTCTGCCCATATTGAAAATATTTTGAAGGTTTTTAAGTGAGAGATACTCATTATTATTGCATTACTTGAGAAGAAGAAAAACTAGAGGGAAGGAGAGAAGAAGGGAGTGGGGAGGGAGGGGAAGAGGAAGGAAGGAGGGGAAAAGTAGAGGGAGGAGGGTGGAGGTAAAGAGAGGGATTGAGTCTGGAGTTGTCTTATTGCTCCTGCCTCTTTCCACATGATTTCCTCTTGTGATTTTCCCGCACAACACTTTCTCTATCACAGCCTTCTATTTACTATATGCTTCTTCCTACCACCAAATCTTTGTACATGCTGTTTCTGTCTTCTGACTTTTCTGGTTAACTCTTCTCCATCAATCAACTTTTAGCTAAAAATGAAATTTCCAGATAGAAACCATATTTCACTTAAGCCCTTGAGTAAATGCCTCCATTAAGGGCATTTCTATCTTCCTCACATAGTAATGGCCATGTTCTCTGCATGTTTGTAGCATGCCTCAACCACTCAGCTGTATTTTTCTAAAGACAGGAATATATCAGCATTGTAGACTAAGGAGCTAACTCATTGGCTAACATATGTAATGTGTGCATGGAGGGGTGAATGTTGGTTGTGTTCCTGCCTTGTAACATGCTTTGTTTATTGGTGAATCAATGTGCATAGTCTTAAGCATCTTCCCAGCATACATCTCTCGAAATAGAAGCCATTTACAAATCATGGGGATGACTTTGTTTTCTAATATAGTTATCTTGATTCAGAGATTTTACTTTCATCTTATGTATTGATAGTCTTCTTATTTATTTTTATCCATTTTTTCTTACTCCATTTCTGTTTTTGTTTTTCCTTCTTCTTATTTATCACTGTGCATGGTTTACTCTATCTTAAGCAGGTTGGCTTACTGAAGAGGAGTCAGAGAAGGGGTGAAGAGGTGATTAAGCAGAGAAGTCAGGTTCAGCACGTGTGCTCTCAAAATACCCTCAGGCCTGTGGCTTAGGAATAATCAGGGATACCATTTTAAGAATCCACAGAAGTATGTCATCTTGGAGAAAAGTAAAAAGAAAAGAAAATTTAAGGGCCAATCTGATGCTGCTCGTGTGAAAATGCTGTTACATTTCAGTTACAAAGGAAGACTTTTTACATTTTTTTCTAGAAGATGCAAATTTAATCAAGACTTTTTCTTTCCTCTATTTGGTCTTAATAATTTTTTAGCATATTATCTCTATACCTTGGCCTTTGGCACAGAGGACCATTTTTCAAACACATAATCTCTAATTTAACTTTAAACATGTATTTAAATGATAATCTTGTATTTTAAAACATGTTTGTGTGTAGGTTAAGTTTTTCTGCCTGGCCCACAGTCAGGACAAATCTCTATCACCTGCCAGTCCCACAGCCCCTCAGACCCAACCAAGTAAACACAGAGACTTGTATTGGTTACAAACTGTATGGCCGTGGCAGGCTTCTTGCTAACTGTTCTTACAGCTTAAATTAATCCATTTCTATTAATCTATACCTTGCCACATGGCTCGTGGCTTACCGGCATCTTCACATGCTGTTTCTCATCATGGTGGCTGGCAGTGTCTCTCTGACTCAGCCTTCCACTTCCCAGCTTTATTCTCCTCCTTGTCCCGCCTACACTTCCTGCCTAGCCAATGGCCAATCAGTGTTTTATTTATTGACTAATTAGCAACACATTTGCCATACAGAACATCCCACAGCATTTGTGTTTTGATAATCTTAAAATGCACAAGCAAAATGTTTATAGTGTAATTACTTTCATTCATGCTTCTTGAGCAGCTTTATACTCCAATTAAGAACGTATCCATTGATCTTTAAGAACCTAAGGGTAACCTATGCACCATATTAGGAAATGGGACTCAGTAATGTTCTGTGTAAGTAATGTTCTGCTGTTCTGTGTTAATGTGAGTGTTCAGATAGACTGTGATTTTAAAAAATGTCAAGAAGTAATAGAACTACCAAGTTGAATTGACGTTGACTATCCCTCGCAGACGATAAAAACCTGATCTTATGTGAAAATTTTAGCTATAGAGAGTAACAGAAGAGCAGAGATGAGTTTCCCCTGTTTCTGGACATATGTGCTAGACTTTCCTTAACTGAGAAAACCATTGACGAAAGCTACACATCTGGACAGGTGTCATAGATTTGAGAGTGTGTGCTTGGAGTTTACAACAAATGAAAAGAAGCCTGAAAAATATCTGACCACAAATCCCTCCCCACTCTTTGGTACTCATAATCAACATCTGGGGAGATCAGCAGATATAAATGAGTTTATCTAACTACAATTTTGATATCTTTCACAGCTCACTTATTAACAAATCACCTAGAATGTATAGTTTATAGGTTTCACATTGAAATATTTTGAAACAAAGTACTTGAGTATGAGCACTCAACTAGAACATGGTATTGAGTGTTTAAAATTTAACATGTATGTATTTTTTTTATTCAAAAGCAGGTTCTCTTTAATCCATTAAAAACAAAACAATACCAGATAAACTCACTACACACTACAGAAAATTTCTCATGAAATTTTTTTTGTAACAACAAACAAAAAAAATAAAAACCTCAACAAAGAATAAACTCATTTTAAGCTAGATGTGATGATTTACATTTGTAGTTCCAACTCTCAGGAGGCTGAGTCAGGGGAATTGTTGTGAGTTTGAGATCAACCTGGACTATAGAGGATTTCCAAGCCAGCCAGAGATACAGCCTGTGACCCTATCTGGAAACTGTGAATGACCTAGATATAACACTTTTGGAGTTATCCTCAAAGGACTCCATTCTCTGCTATGAAGATGCTTTCAGAGGAAAATAGAATCAGCCTGGAAGCCTGCCTCAATTAGGGTTTCTATTGCTGTGAAGAGATACCATGACCACGGCAACTCTTATAAAGGCAAACATTTAATTGGGTGGCTTACAGCTCAGAGATTCAGTCCATTATCATCATGGTGGGACATGGTAGTGTGCAGGCAGACGTGGTGTTGGAAAAGGAGCTGAGAATTCTACACCTTTCCACAGACAATAGGAAGTTAACTGGCTCACTAGCGGTGGCTTGAGCATATGAGACCTCAACTCCCATCCCCATAGTGACACACTTCCTTCAGCAAGGTCACACCTATTCCAACAAGGCAACATCTCCTAATAGTGCCACTTCTTATGGGGGTAAACCACCATAATGCCTATCAACTGATAAATGGATAATAGAAATGTAATATATATATATTTAGAGAGAGAGAGAGATAGAAATTTTATTTATCAGTAAATAAAAATAAAAATTGAGTGAGATAGGTAGAATTGGAAAGTATTACACTGAGTGAGATATCTCAGGCTCAGAGTATCTTTACACACCATAAAGCAGTAAAGGAGTCATGAGGGGGTAGAGGGATGTTACCTTCACTAGGCCTCCACAAGACTGGCACAGTCAACAGTCAGTCATGGATACGAAAGATATTTATGGCGCCCTACTTCTTGCTGCTGAATGATTGTTACCATTAGATACTGCGAGTCAGAGATTCAGTGTTTAAGTTGTGAACCCACCAATATGCTACTCCAAACTCATGATCACACGTGTGGCCCCAGTTAAATTCTGTTAGTCACAAAACAAAGATCTGTAAATCTAAGAAAGGAACTGGTAGGGAAAGATGGGGATTGATGGGGATGAGAAGGAGGTCAGAGAGGAGAGAGTGAGAAAATGGTCAGAAAGCATTGTATACATATGTGAAATTGTCAAAGAACAAAGAATAAAAATGAACAAATAAAAACTAATTAAAAAATTGGGTCCAAAATCAATTCAAATTTGATCAAATACCTCACTGTAAATCTGAAAGTTTGAAACAACTAGAGGAAAACAAAAAGAAACGTTTGAAGATAAGGCATGGGCAAAGCTTTCTAAAAAGAGTTCCATTAACACAAGAAACCACTCAGAGAACTGACAAATGGGACTGTGTGAAAAGAAAACACACAGAGTAAAACTCAGCCCATAGAACTGGGAAAAAGTTCTGCCACCTCTACACCAGACATCTGGTATGTATAAATATTGTGGAGGTTTGAGTAAGAATGTCCTCCATAGACTCATCTATTTGAATGCTTGCGGAGTGATGCTATTGAAAGGATTAGGAAGTGTAGCCTTGTTGGAGGAGGTGTGTAACTGGGGGTGAGCCTTAAGGTTTTCAGAAACCCACGCAAGGCCTAGAGTCTCTCTCTCTTCCTGCTGTCTGAGGATCGGATGTGAAACCCTCAGCTCCTCCAGCACCGTGTCTGCCTGAGTGCTACCATGCTTTCTGCAATGATGATGATGGACTAAACTTCTGAAACTATAAGCAAGCCCTAGTTAAAGACTTTCCTTTGTAAGAGTTGCCGTGGTCATAGTGTCTCTTCACAACAACAGAACACTAAGACAAACACCAATCCAATAAATTTTCTAAACAACAAATGGGCTAATGAGGTCCAGTGACCTCTTCTGACCTTGTGGGCATGGGGCACACATGTGGAAGGCATACATATATGTAGGCAAAAGACTCATATACATAAAATAAAATAAATAAACAAAAAAAGAAATACAAATCCAACAAATATTTGAACAAATGTTCAGCATCATAAACCATCAGGAAATGCAAATTAAAACTACTTTGAGAATCTGTCTCAGTTTTGTCAGAAAGAATATCATACGTATGTAGTAAGTGTGTATGTGTTTGTATGAATCAGGCATATGTGAATGTGTGCATGTTATGTGCATGTGGAGGCCAGAAGTCAGTGCTGGTTTCTTTCTTTCTTGATCCTTCTATGTTTTATTTATTGGGGCTGGTTCTCCTACTGAACCCAAAGCTTACCAATTTAAGCTAGGCTAAGTAGCCACCCTGCCCCATAAATACTGTTCCTGCTACATGAGGACCAGTTCTTATGCCTATGTGGCTTCATCCAATGAACCATCTCCACAGTCTATTAATCTTTGATTTTCACATTGTTACTAATACAAGATGGCTAAAGTTATTTCTAGTTGCCAATATCAGAATACTGTAAATTGTATAACAACACCAAAAAAATTAATTTCTCACAATTCTATAGCCTAAAAATACCAAGATCAAGATTCCAGGAGATCAGGTATCTCATTAGTTTTACAAAGGATATTCGAGGCTTTCTATTAGCTTGAAATATTGTTCCAATTAACAAGTACCTTAAAAACCAAATAAATCATATTTTACATTCATAGAATCCATGACATTTAAAAAAAATAGAGGCTCATTTATTATATTAATCATATTATATTGATTATACATTTGAAGCCATCTAGACCTAAATATATTAAATAATTTTTATAAGTTGATCATACAATTATGAAAATTAATTCATTCCCAAACAAAATGTAAAGCTATTCAAAGCCTCTACATGCTATAAAAAAAAGACCATCTGAAATGAAAAGTTAAAAAAAAAGAAAGACAATGTGCAGAAGACCCTGGTTCGATTCTCAACATCCACACTGTGGCTTCCAATCATCCATAACTCCAGTTCTAGATGATCCAATGCCTTCTTCTGACATCCCAGGCCACCAAGCACACATGGTACACAGACATGCATGAAGATAAAGCACTCAAACATATAAAATTAAATAAATCTAAATAGAAGCCTTATAGGTGTGGTGGCACATGACTTTAATTCCAACATTTGATAGCCAGAAGCATGTGGATCTATGTGAGTTCAAGGCCAGCCTGGTTTCTAAAGCAAGTTACAAAGCAACAAGGGCTATATAGATAGACTTTTTCTCAAAAAAACAAAAACAAAAACAAACAAAACAAGAACAGAAAGTTTGAGACTGGGGAGTTGACTAAGTAGTTGAGATCATTTGTTGCTTTTACAGAGGACCCAGGTTTGATTCCCAGGTGGTTTTCAACCTTCTGTAACTCCAATCCCCTCCAGTCCCAGATGACCTCTGCAGATGCAAGGCATGCACATGCTGCACATACACTCATGCAGGCAAAATTCTCATATACATAAATTAATAAAAGGAATAAATATAGAAATATTTTTAAAACAACAGTGCAGAACAACCGATGATGCATCTGTTGTTTCTATATAAGACTCTATCTCTAAATTTATTAGTTTAAAAAAATAATTTCATTTACTTTAAAGTTGGCATGTTGACATTGAAACTGGACTCGGGCAATATGCTCTGGGACATTGGCTGTTTTTGGTTGGTGAGTCAAGTGGCAGCTAGATTGGCTCAAGTACTCCAACTGTCTCTGTGGTCTCAGATCACCCAGTTGACAAACCTGGCCTTTCCACATAGAATTTGGTGGCTCAACACATACTAAGAAAAAAATTGAATCTCAATACACCAAAATACTATAAGTCTCTTCTTCTATCTCATTTATTATATCCAACTGGCAAAACAATTCCATGGGCTAATTAAAGATTTATGATGGAGAGATAGAGTCTACCTACTAATGGAAGGATCTAGGTCTGAAAAATACCACCTTTTAAAAATTAGAATATACCACAAAATTTCACTTAAGGAAAGCTGGATGGAAAACATTATAGATGTAACATAGATTTTACAAACAAACAAAAGAAACTTACTTTGGATAGATCATTTTCATTCTCCAAAAGTCAACAGACTAGGGAAGCAACCACTAGTCATCCTACATGACTTAAAATGATATAGTATTAAATATTGCCTTAGTTAGTGTTACTATTAATGTGATGAAACACCATGACCAAAAGAACTTGGGGAAGTAAGAGCTTATTTGACTTATGCTTCCATATCATAGTCCATCATTGAAGGAAATCAGGACAGTAACTCAAACAGGGCAGGAAACTAAATAGGACAGGAACCTGGAGGCAAGAGCTGATCTAGAAGCCATGGAGCATGCTGACTTACTGGGTTTCCCATCATGATTTGCTCAACCTGCTTTCTTATAGAACCTAGGACCACTAACTAAGAGATGGCACTATCCACAATGGGCTGGACCCTCCCCCATCAATCACTAATTAAGAAAATGCCCTACAGCTGGGTCTTATAGAGTCATTTTCTCAGTTGAGGTTTCTCCTTTCAGAAAAGCCTATGTCTAGTTAAAATAAAACTAGCCAGCATAGATTTGTTTTGTGCAAGCCCAAAGTCTCATTTATTCTGTGTGAGGTAATCAGGGAAAATGTCATGGATAACACAAGAACTATAATGAACATAAACAGATGACATTTCAGATAAATGAATTAAGAAAAGACATTTAGACAGGGAGTACTCAAGTTAGAAATTATTCCAGGTGTTATTGACAACTGCTCTATATTCTTGATCACAGTAAAACCACCTTTTCCCCCCACTCAAGTATGAATGGTACTTTCCATCCTTTGGCTTCTTGTCATTCGAATTTGAGTTGTTAATTTACAGGTACAATACAACATGATGCTTTGATATATGCATTCATTATAGAAGGATTATGTTAAGCTAATTCATATCTCTATTACCTTATTATATTTAGCAAAACCATTTAATATACATAGTCTCAGCAATTTTAAATATTTCTATTATCTTACTGAAAATATGTGTTCTTTGGTCAACCCTTCCCATGTGCTGGATTGTGTGTGTTGCCAGCTTGGCATTATCACTCCTGTTTAAGATAGGATGAGACTTACATTTTCCCAAACCCTAGCTTTACCTGTTTCTGTGTTAGAGTCACTCAAAAAAGAGGTTCCTATGGCGTTGGGAAGGTACAAGAGTGAAGAAGGTGCTGTTCTGAGAAGACCATGGAGATCCAACACAGCAAAGGATCAAGATCTTTATAAGGTCTCAAACTCTACTCTTTTTTTCTGTTCCAGGTTATTCCTGTCTTTCTGACCACTGACCCTATAGACCAGCCTCATTACCAAGTCTTCCATTACATGCTTGACTGTGACATTATTTAGATAAAACCTAACAGTTCAGAACAGTTTCTAAAATATAATGCTTTGGCAACTGAGAAAGCACAGACCCCAAATCATTCTAGCCTTCTTTTGCCTCTGTCTGTTAGAGATGTCCTGTAATGAATTTCCTAGCATTCCTCACCTGCAAGTAGGTCATGTGATCATTCCAGTGGTGTCTTGTCCTATAACCTATATTGGTCACTTTTAACTGTCAACTGGACATAGCCTAGAATCACTCAGAGAAAGAGCCTAATTAGGTATTATCTAGATTATTTTGGTCCATAGGCATATCTATCGATGGTTGGGTTTTTTTGTTTTTTGTTTTGTTTTGTTTTAATAATTATTTACACACAATATATTCCAATCACAGTTTCTCATATTTCATCTCTTCCCAGATTCTCCCCACCTCCTGATCCATCTAACACCATGTCTTCTTTTTCTCTTATTCTCTCTTCTTAGAAAACAAACAAAAATTAATAAAAAAAGAAGATAGCATGAGAAAAACACACACACCAATAAAAGCTCAAAAGCAAACTAGTATAAAAAAGCAAAAGATTAGTAAAGTTAAAAAAATGTTCAAACAAAGAAATTTAAGACAAAACAATTTCCAAAAATACCATAGTATGTTTTGTGTTGATCATCTACTGCTGGGTATTGGGCCTGCCCTCAAGTGTGGTTTGTATATACAGTGAAACTCCATTGGAGAAAAGTCAATTTTTTCCTATGCAAGTGGTGGCCAGTTATAAATGGCTTCTTGTTAGGGATAGGACCTCATGTCCATTTCCCCCTCTCAGTGCTGGGAACACATCTGGCCTGAACCTGTGCAAGAGCTGCCATAGTCTCTGTGAGTTCATGTATACATCAGCCATGTTATGTCTGGAAGACGCTGTTTCCTTGGTGTCATTCAGTACCTCCTCTTCAGCATGTGTCTCTGAGCCCTGAAAGTAGGGGTTTGATAAAGACTAATAGGTTTTCTGTACTCCAATAATAGGTTTCTCTGCTGATGCAGTAATCCAGATCAAGGCAAATTAAAAAGTAAAAGACCAGGTATATTTGAGCAAAGCAACTCCCATGTGAGTCCTCCAGCCCACCTCGCCCCCAGAGATCAGGGTATAAGAAGGGGGCAGGTGTAGTGGGTAGCCATTCCAGCTTTGGTCTGGAAGTTCCAACCCCCATTGAGGCTACAAGGCGGGGCCAAGGGAGGGCCCTGAAGACCCGAGATCAGGATGCACCACGCTCTCTTCCTTCTTGGACCCTGGATGCTAGAGATAGACCGAGGAGAGTTCTCCAGAGAACACCACCGGACTGTGCTGCATCTTTCCCAGAACCCGCAACCTACCTATCCCTTCATTTGTAAGTTACTCCATTAAATAAATCTCCCTTTTAACTACGTGGAGTGGCCTTAATAATTTCACCAATATCTGGCGCCCAATGTGGGGCACAAACCCACGACCCTAAGATTAAGAGTCTCATGCTCTACCAACTGAGCTAGCCAGAGTGGCCTTAATAATTTCACCAATAGGCAGGAGAGAAACCACATGGCTGTTCTGAAGGAGGGGGCTTAAATACCCTGTATGCATGGGGTGATGACATGTTCTCCACAAGCTAGGTTTGTGCCCAACTATAAGCTTTGGGTGGGGACTTGGAGGGCTGGTAGCCTCAGAGGAGGAGCCCTCACCTGGTGTTTTTTCTGAGAGGATGGGTTTGGAGACAGAGGAGTGGCTGGGTCAAGCAAGGGTGATTCAAGCCAAACAAAGACATCCCATTTATTACTGAGTTTTCCAAGGTTTCTCACTCTCTGCACGTTGTCCAGTTGTGGGTCTTTGAATTAGTTTCCACCTACTGCAGGAGGATGAGGGATTATTTTTTATTGTTAACTGGTGTAGAAAGAACCAAATCAAGTGGGCTGGCACCATTCCCTAGGCTGGGCCCTGAACTACATAAGTGAAGAAAACTACCTGAACATAAGCAGCAAAGGTCCATGAATTTATTATCCTTTTGCTTCTGACTATGGATGCTTTAAGTCTGTTGTCTAGACTTCCTGAAATAATTGATTATAACCTGTAATTGAAGCCAAATAAGCATTTTTCTTCTCTTAAGCTGCTTTTGTCCAGGGCATTTACCACAACAGAAATTAAACTGAAACATTAAGGAAGATGTGAAAAACCTGTCCTTGCTGAGAACTTCTAACACCTCACTCACTTGTGGTCACTAAAATTGACCTCTTTTTAATTTATTTTATTATTTGTGTTGTTAGTAGTTGTGGCTGAGTGTGTGTGTGTGTGTGTGTGTGTGTGTGTGTGTGTGTGTGTGTGCGCGCGCGCTTAGGTGTGGCATATGTGCATCACAAAATACATGTGGAAGTCAGAAGACAGCCTTTGGGATTTGGTTCTCTCTACCATGGGTTCTAGGATCGAACTTGTCAGTCTTTCTCAACAAACATGTGTACCCACTGGGATATCTCACCAGCCCATAATCTGCTTTCTTGTCCAACTAGATCTTATGACTTTCTTCCTTCTGTCAAACATAAGCATGAAAGCAGTTCTTCCCAAATCTTTGGGTCTTCATTTCCAAAAACTGAGGTGTCATGTCAATGCTTTTCTCTGTCATAGAAATGTCAGTCATGACCCTGGTGGTGGATTAGAAAAAGTATTGCTTTTTGCCCCTCATAGAAGCAACATGTGCTTCAGAAGGGGTGGTTGAAATCACAGACAACTCCACAGATTTACCACCAATGAATAGTTGCTTAATGTTTCCCCACATGCTCTTTCTCACTTGTTCTCTTATACTTGAAGAGATCCTTACAATCCTCTTCTGGATCATCACTTAAGTAGCTATGATCACTCTTGTGAAAGATATCATTTCTATATTATTTTTTTTTATTACCACAGTGCCTTTACTTTCTTGGTGAACTCTAGCTAGTAAGAACAGATTCTCGTAAGTCTTATTTCCTTGACCAGAAGAAATGGCTTGTTCTGTGTGACACACAGATGTGCTGAGTGTCTAGTGATGGTGAGAAAGTACACAACAATATCTGAATGGTGTTATCATAATTGACAGCGGGTCTTATTAAGCCTTCAGGTACGCAAAGCTTTAACAACTTTTTTTCTTATACAATCAGACCATGAAAAGCAAAGTAACTAATCACCCCAAGAAAATGAACATGCATCTTAAAGATGCAAAAAGGAAGTGATTGTGATTTTAGCTCTTAAGGATTTGCCCTTTTTTTGTCTTTTAGCCTTTTTTTCATTTCAAGAAAGAATAACTAGTTAAAAACTAATTCACTTAAAAATATACCATTGCTACAATATTTCTGACCATATCACACCATTCTACTTCCTTCCAATGCAAATCTTTTTTATTTCACATCTGTTTCTTTACATGTAAGATATAAGAAAAACAAATTTTCAAAAACTTCAACCTGATGAATAGCTATTTTAAATGGCTTTAGTGGTTTATCAATTTAATCCTGCTGCTTTTACCTACATAACCCCTCATAAAGTTAAAGATTATGTACATATACACATGAAATTTATACAATTTTATTTCTCAGAGGTCTTTCATTAGTTGCCAAATAATAAACTGAACTGAAACGTTATAGAAAAGGATCAGTTTTAACTTGAGCTTTTGCTCAGGGTTGAGTAGAGCTGCTCTCCTACAAGCAACTCTTTTTTGTTTGTAATAAAGTACAAAATGGGCATTCTAAAGTGAATGCACCCTTCTTCCCAGTGCTTTCCATCAATGTATAATTAAAAGTGGATTTCCTTTTCCTCTTTGGTTGGCGGGATGGAAGGGCTGATAAACCTGGCTAAAGAAGGTAGAACAAAGAGAACTTTCATGAGTTCTTCTGCAAATAGTCTATCAGTTACAATTCCTACTGTTCAAATAGCTGTGCCATTCTAAAGAAGTTCTGAAATTTAAAAAAAAAAAAAAAGTCAAGCAGGGGGTCCTAGAAAAACTCAGCCCTCATGCCAACTAATGGAAAGAAAGAAAGAACAGGGGGGAAACCCCATCTTTTGTTGTAAAAAGAACTAATGAAGCTGCTGTTAGAGCTGTCCACAGTGACACAACAAGGCTTTCCACCCACACACATTGTTAGCATGCCAGTCACACCAATAATGGGAAGGAAGTGCTGCAGTTTAAAGGCGGTAGCTGCATACATAGCCTTTAGTTTACCTCAGCGAGGGCACAGTTTATCCAATGTTAACTCAGAGTTGGTGCAAAAATGAGGAAGGTTGTCTACTCCTGTCTTAAAAGAGAGATGGACTCATGGGGCGGGGTTAAAATCCCATTGTCATTATAAATTACTAATTAAATAATTATCAATTAGTAGGGCAGACAGAACTCATTCCAGTGTATTCCTTGGAGAGCTGTCAATAAAGAAAAAAAAGTGCTAGGGACAATATAGGATATATTCTACTTTAGATATTTTGCATAGGCTACTGTGAATTACTGATAAGTACCAATTGCAAGGAAACATGAATTTTCATTATTGTGGTTTCATAGATTAATTTCAGACCAACTGATGACCAGGCTATTTTTCAATGAACAATAGACCATATTATGTATTTCCCAGTGAGTAAAAAATATCAGCACTTAGTACTCTAAAATACCATATAATATTGGCCATTTAACACTGTTTTCAAATCAGAGATTGTAGGCTGCATTTTTAATTACAAAGTGTTTTATTTGCACCTTTTTGGTATAGACATTAACTAAAAGAGAGATAATTTAGAAAGAGTCATTTCAAAAGTAATTTTGGACTCTGGGGTTACAGTTCAGTGGTACAGATCTTGCTTTGCAGTGGTGAGGCCCTAGCCTTAGTCTCTAGAACTCTTACATACAGGAAAAGGAGTAACAAGAATAAATAAGTAGAAGTGATTAGGAAAAAAACAGAAATATTTATTAATATCGAAATATATACTATAAACATACACATAACTGGCATAAATATAAAAAGTAAATACAAATTAAATATCATTAATTCACATAATCTTTACAAATGGATGAATTATAAGATTCTAAAAGTAAGTATCGGTAAGATTTCCAAATTTTGTAGTTGCTTCATGGCTTTCCTCTTGTGTATGTAGTTCATTTCTGTCTTTGTAGAAAAATAAGGAGCTCTGGAACTCTCTAGTCATTACTTTTAACCAGGGATTTCCAAAGGTTGCAAACTTGCTAAAGAACTTCAGAAAATCCACTGGCAAGTTACAGAAAACTAAGTAACTTGAAAGAAATTTGCTTCCGTATCCAGCTAGCGGGGAAACATGTTTGTTCCTACTAGGTTGGTGCTACCACAAGTATATGCATAAGGTTGAATTTTGAATGAAAATAATTGTGACATTTTAAGGTTTGAGTTTAAAAGCAGTTATTTACACATGACAAACATCTTGGTTACAGAAACCCAGCTTTCCTCATTATATTCAGCTAATTACTTCACAACTGATAAAAAGGTGTCTCTGGCCAGGGTCTGATGCCCCCACTAGACAATGGTTGACTTCAGCAGACCTGGAATCAATTGACATCTAGAAATCTTAAAATAGGCTTCATTATGGCCAGTCCTTAATTTGATTTACTTTAGGGAATACTTAACCATTAAAGGTCCTTACTATGTTGTTTTATTGGATTCTTGTTCACAGTTCAGGATTGATCCACTCCAGCCTTTCAGTAAGAAGCAGTTTTCCAAGGAGGCCCAGCAGGCTTCAAATCAATAAGGTTAATAGATGTGGGGCCACACAGTCAGAAGCAATGTGCACGCAGTTCTGATTCCAGCAAAGAAAGTTCTGATGTCATTTTTTGTGCAGGCAACAATGTTGTCCCATTACCTAGAGCACACTGTTGTTATGTGCTCATAAGACGGTGAGTGGTCCATTAACCTGACTTATTTTAAGGAAACTAGTTTAATGGGTTGCTTTGCTTTGTTTCAGAAAACTTTCGAAATTACTGGTCTCAATTGTTTCTAAAGTATCCACTATTCCTGATAGAAAACAGGAAAGTTCAACTTTCTGTATTTTACCCCCACACCCAAATGAACATACTGTGAGAACAGTTTCAAAACTTTCTTTTGTTAAGGGAACCCTATAATGACGAGCTGTGTAAATAAAACCTGGGAAGGTCAAGTACTTAATCTAATGAAGTTCTATATTTCTTTAGTAGTTTTTATATAGCAACATGACAAACTGGAAAGCTAATTAAGAATGGAGAACCAAGATTTAGTTCAGTTACAATTTAATAGTGTGCCTTGTTTCAAAGCCCATTTTAGAATGTTAGCCATCTCTTCCAATGTCTGGAAAAGCCTGGCATTTATAGACAGGTGACCCCAGAGCACACATAACCATCTCTATGTTTCACATTAATCAAATGTAAATCAATAAGTAAATATATGCAACAGGATATTAGTAATAGTAATTCATAAAATTTACCCACATGTCCTTGAGAAAACCTTGACAAGGCACTTTTATCAAATAATTAATGCTAGTGTACTGTATGTGTTCAGCATCCTTCTGATGGCATCACTCATGGAAGTCCTTGTTTCCCTATTTCTTGCTTTCATGAACCCTTATATATTTGTTAGAAAATTTAAATAAAGTTATTATGTGATTTAAAGTCTTTAATGCTCCAAGAATTGCTTGAACAAACATACCAGTATTCCTGTTCCCATCCTGGACATGCACTGCCTCGGGCTATAGCACTGATCAATTGGCCATATTGTAAGACAATTATAGTTGCTAAAACAAATAAATATTATTGTTTTTATACACATTTTGCTATTTTGATGCTAGAACATCCGTTAGCTAATAAAGTGGCAGGTTAAACTGTGTTATCTTTTTTGTTGTTTCCTATACTCATTAACCTGCTAAATAGTAAAAATTACTAGATTAATTTACAAATGCATCAAGCCTGGAGATAATCATATTAAGAAAAACAAACAAACAAACAACAACAACAAAACAGCTGTTCTGAAAGTCCTGTTAACTGAGTTTTAACCAGTTAGCATTGATCTGGTAGTCCCTTCTTTATGATGAAGATGTTTGTGATCCTGGTAATGACAATTATGTAATGTGTACAAAATAATTGAAATGTATTCTACTAATATGAGGAAGATTCATTTTGTGCCCAGTGCATATAAATTTACTTAATGGCCTTATAACACCAACCATGGAAAAAGACAAAACCTAACATCTTGAACTTGCAACTAATATGATGGGAAATTTAATCTTAAATTACCTACCTCTCCAGTTGACATATTTTAAATGCTACTGAAACCATGCTGAAATGGAAATTGCTTAAGAATACAAATACAATTATTTTTGTAGAGGCTCATTATATTTATCTTTCAGAAGAAAAGCAGTTCTTTTACCAGCTGTATATTATTTTAAAAAATCATGTCTAATTTGAATAAATTAACATATTTACCTTCAAAATTAATTCTTAAAAAGAAACCATAAGTAAGAAAGCAATTTCAATTGTGTTTTTGCTAAAAACAGGGAAGCAAAACTTCCATTATTCCTAGGGCAGCTCCAGTCAATCTTCCGTGCCTTGATATAAATTGGGAGATTGCGTTAATTTCAAAACATATTTTTTCACTTAATAAGGGAGACAAAAGAAACTTTCAACCAACATTCTCCAGTTTGTTATCTTGGAATGTTTTGGTTTCTCAGATGTGAGAACATGATTGTTTTTATTTCCAGGAGGAGATAATAACAGTGAAGCAATAAAAAAGATTCAAGGCAGCTTGAACAGCACAGGAAGTTCACAGCCAGAGACTTAATTTCTCACACAATGTACTGTGCAATGGGCCCATTAACTTAGATGAATAGGCTCTTTAAAGGTTTTTTTTTCCTTCTTCTTCTTCCAGATATGCAGCTGCCTCTGAATGGTGATATGTTAATGAGGCACACACTTGCCTATTCTTCAGGTGCTCTGCATTCTCTACCTAGGTAATCTCTGTATATGAAAAGCTATCAGGGGGCTCTATCTGCTACCACACCTTCAATTATATTAACACCTGCACTGATAATCCATGTACGGTAGGCTAGTAGGGGGCCTATGGCCTTAGTCCACCCCTTTTCTCCCTACAATGTTACATCTGAGGGGGGAAAGGAAGAAGCAGAAGAAAAAAAAAAGGGAAAGTCACTTTTATTACACATCAGTGGGAACCTTCTGAAAAGCTTTCATGCCTAGGAAATTGTTATTTCTTCAAACAGCTGACAGCCTGGAGAAGAAAGTCTTAATGGAAACCTAGCTCCTGCATTGTTATGCATGGCCCTCATGTAGATTCAGGGGGGTGGATTAAGTTAGCTTTAAGAGTCTATTGTGTGGAGCATTCATTTGCAGGGCTCTTGATATTTGAGTCTGAAGGTTTACAACTTCAGTGTTTATTTAGATTAAACTACATCCTAGGCTTGTTTATTTCTGTCTGAGCTCTCATTTCCTAGGAAATGTTACAGTTATATTTGTTAAGGGCAAAAGTGTTGTTATAAATTTGAAAAAAAAAATAATCACACATGTTTACAATCATTCATGCTGAAGTCTTGATCATGGTTTCCCAGGGCCAGCCTTCAACTGTTAGGTCTTTGTGAGATTAAACAGTGAAATTGATTTCTGAAGAATATTTGTGCCACCTACCTAAACAGCCACAAGAAGAATGAAGGCAGAATTTGTAACGAATATTTAATTATAGTTTATCCAGAAGTGATAACTTCCTATGAAATGAACATAATTATTCCTTTTTAATTCCATATAGTAATAGGTATGCCCCCTCCCAAATACCTGTACCTTCCTGAGATGAACAACTCTTGAGAACTGTTCATTGCTTTCTTTTGTTACTGTTTAGTTTATTTTTAAAAGGTTACATTTTAATTTCCCGATTGTGAGTTTCAACAAAAAGTGTCTCTGAATTATTATTTGCAAATGACTGTATGTAATGCTTTGGATATAAGAATCTTCAAAAGTCTCCTCTTCCAAGATTAAATTGTAAACTTTCAGAAATTTTTATTCTGTAACATTCCTATTCCCACGCCTTCCTTTTTACCACTCAGGATTGGATAATCACTTGCTAATGTGAATTTAAAATTCGATATGAATGGTTGTGGAAATACAAAAACAAACAAAAACCAGGACATTGGAACCAATTCTGCTTCTAATCTGGATTTAGGAGCTTACTTAAATAGAACTACACTATGCTTGAACAGTGGAAGCTTCTATTATTTTGAAACTTTTGCAATAGAAAATAATGTCAAAGGCATGCTGAACATTTTATTGCATTTTATTGGGTTGGGATTTTACAAATTTTCCAGTATTTGCATTCCTATTTTCCAGGTCTCCTGATATTGTAGTGACATTATTTAATTTAATTTCTTAGACATCGGAGTCCAAGGCTTCCACCAATCTCGGATTGGTCTCTTGATCCTTCTTGTAGGTCTTACTTTTTGACCTGTAAACATAGAGTCATGGGTTGATTTTTATTTAGTCTTTAAGTAGTAATGTTCTGTGACTGACACCTGAGCAAATATTTCTCAGTCACCATGTACAGTGATATTGTAAGATACAGATGTGAATGTATAATGTATATATACAAAAACATGTAAATATATGTGTGTGTAAGAGAAAGAAATGGCCTCTGCCTTTGTGAAGCTTATTTGGGGGCAAGGCCTCTCATTGTATAGGCAAGTAATAAATGCTTATGGAATGAGTAAAGGCACGAATATGTGTATGGACACATGCATTAAATATATCTTCAGTGGATTTTTGGCTTGTATTAATCAGACAAGATAAATGAGTTCAATCCAACTAATTTTAGGGGTAATTTATTAATAATGTTTGTGTCCCAGTATGACACTTGACCCCGGTAATTTTTATGAGGGTAATAAAATACCAGAAAACATGGATTTAGCATGGTAAAAACTGTTCTGTGCTTCATGTAACAAATACTTCTAAATAGATGTAAAAGTCCAAATGCTGTGTTGTAGAACTGGCTCATGCACATTTCATTTAATATAGATTTGACTTTGATCTTGAAGTTGTTATGGGGATTGTTAATGATGTGGGATGACAGTGACATTACCACAAGAAAATGTTAGAACTTCAAGAGTTCTTCCTAAAGTACATAAAGGTTTCCATGTCTCAACACACCATGTAAGAAGAAGGGACACAGCTAATAATAGTGATGGCAATCATACAGTGAGCAATTTCCTTCCATACTGGACTTATTAAAATACCAAATCCTGTCCTGAATGCTTTATATTATTACTTGATTAAGTTTTCACAATGGACCGTCGAAACGGCATCATTGTCTCCATCTGAGAAAGAAACAGGTTTAGAAGAAAGGAGCATTTGCTCAAGATATGCAGCTAAAAAAATGAAAGAACTGAAATTCGAAGTCAAATTTTCTTTATTTTCAAATTTCTTCTCTTAATTGTTGCATTGTTGTTATCCTATCCTGTGATCAGGACTCTCTCACTAGCATCTGTTTCTGAGATGCTAGCAGCTGACTTTGTTCTTCTACAGTTCTTTAGGAGATTGGAGAGCAAGCATTATTTACAACTTAATGTAAGTGAAGCTTTTAAGTGCTGTCTATCAAAAGGAATTCTGCTGAGCACTTGTCCAAAGTGCAGAAATACATTTTTCATGGCAATAGCTGTGGTAATTTTTAAGACTTCTGGTAAATATGCAAAGTACATGTCTACTTCGTGTGTGTGTGTGTGTGTGTGTGTGTGTGTGTGTGTGTGTGTGTGTGTGTGTGTGTTAATAAGAACTAGCAAGATGGCTCACCTGGGACCCGTGTGGGGAAAGAAGAAAATGACTCATATAAGTTGTCCTCTGACCCTCATATATGCTCATGGCAAAGGCACACACATGTCCTTTTCCAGATACCTACAGGCATACACACACACACACACACACACACACACACACACACACTAATAAATGTGATTTTAAGTATTACAATATATTGCAAGAACAAAAATAAGAAAGCAGTAATGAATAAAAAGTGGATAAATGGTACTTGCAAAGTGGCCTGTTTAAATAATTACACCTGCATGTCATCACTATAACAAGAGGTGGGAACGAGGAACATAAGGGGACGCATACTTTTCTTATTCCCCCGAAGGCAAATATAATATGTGCAGGAAGGATGGGGGGAAGCAGCTGCAAGTAGCCTGAGATTATATTCGGATCCACTATTTGACAACTGTGAAAACATATTTGATCACTGATGTCATTGCTGGGAAGGCCGATAAAATGCTCTGGGGCTTGCAGACAATGCAGACCTGAGGCTCCACAGTGGCCGTCCCTTATTTCTGGGTCAAGTACAAACTTTATGTTACAGTTTGCAAGTGTTTGCAGCCACGGCAACAGATTAGCAGTGTACAAAGACAGGCTGGAACTATTTTTATTCAAGTTTTGTTGAAGTTCACAAATTGATTTAGAGTTTAATTTCAAATCACAAATTAACACTGCTAAAAGAAACTGTAAATAGTAATCTGTATTTAATCATTTCTGGTTTAAGTGCATTCAAATAATGAGATGAGTTTATATTTGTGAAGTTTAACAAGTAACTAGTGAGTATATTTTCTTTTCTACCTAACAAAATTACCTTTTTTTTCTTTTCTCTATTGAGAATCAAACCCTGGGCCTTGTACATACTAAGCAAGCCCTTTACCATTCATTGATCTACACCCACAGTGCATACCAAATTCCAAAGTGTAAGATTTTTGTTTGTTTGTTTGTTTGGCTTAAGGTAGTTTCATTAAAGAGAATGTTATTTGAGGTTAAGTGCCTCTGTGAGCAAATCCTTACCATCATAGTTACTGTGTGGTTTTCAGCGGAGACCTAAGTCACTGGGCTCTGTCACCTGTGTGTCAGAGAAGAATATCTACCTTTTAGCACTGCATGCTGTAAGAGCTCAGTAGGATATAAAGGGAATTTTGAATTCAGTGCTTATTCAAAGTGTTGAATAAATGGTAGTTACACTTTAGTATAATGAGATGCCTAAGAGAGTGAGACACCGGGGGCTGTTTGTAATAGGAAAGGCTATGCAATAGTTGAGAAGATAATTAAAAATGACAGAACTGGGAAAGAGAGTAAACAAACAGAAAGCCAAAAATGTTTAAAATAAATAAAAATAAATAAAAAAATGGACTTAGCAGCCAAAATTTACATGTAATACTCTCCTGACTTTTGAGTGGTGTTTTGATACAAGAACAAAATAGCCCAGTGAATGAAAAAATAAATAAAAGCAGTATTACAAAACTATAGGGAAATGAAGCACAAAAGCCAAGTGAATTAGATTAAATATGGAACTTTTGTCAAAGAGCAGTCGGATAATGCATAGGGAACAATATAATAACCAAAATCCCTGGGAAGTCTTAAGAAGAAGACAAAAGGAAAAACAAAGAAACATGGGGAAAGACAGGAAAAACTCAAAAAACACAAAAAGACACTAAACAATTTAAAAGCATCGTGGTTTAAGTCAGTAGAACACTCATCCGACGGTGCTTTCTCTGCTGACAGCGAAAGGAGAAGCCGAAATGGGGAGAAAGACACACAGTTAGAAAGCTTTTTAAAATTCTCCAGTGAAGGTAGTATGTTTATTTAACAATATATGGTAGGAATGTGTGTGTGTGTGTGTGTGTGTGTGTGTGTGTGTGTGTGTGTGTGTGTGTTTGAGTGCATGCACAAGTCTTTGTTTTCAAATGCAAAAAATTTGGGGGTTGGGCATGGAGAAACTACTCCTTTTCCTTTGAAACTTCTTTGTCTTTATAATAGAAATGAGAACCTTGATATTTACTCATCAACATCCTCCTAATCGGAAAAGATAAAGAAGAAATCAACGAATATAATGGCTGCCTTCCCTAGTAAAAATGTAAGTATCATTTCCTTACAGCAAAAACAAAATATTCCCAGCTATGCATGTAAACATCTAAAATTCACTGAGATAATTCTTCCCCTTCTGTAATAAATTGACGCTTGTACAGTGACCACAAGTCTCTAGGCAAGCCTGCTGGTTCCTACTCATTGATTGCAAGGGAGCATACTCACTATTTTTTCTTAATTTTTTTTCTGCCTTTTTTAAATTCAACAACATCATCCAACCACCATTTTTAGTTGTTACATGTCCCTCAGTTTGTGTCTATATGTCTTTGTATTGGAGAACTATCCCATGAACAAACTTGTCATGCACCCTTAACACAGAGGCCCGGCACCTGCAGCTGGCGACAGCTCTCTGCTCAGCTTGCAGTGCAGTGACACGGGCTGGCTATATTGTCACTGAGCACTAACTTCTCATACACAGAGACAGACAGAGAAAACCCTTTCGGAACCGTGGCTAGCCATGAACAGGCAAAGGTAATATTTCTGTTTCTAAGCTTTTTTTAAAATTTTGCTTTTTATAAGAAACAAATATATTCATGTGGGAGACACAGTCAGGCAAAGAGGGTTGCCTGTGGTGGATGTGTGTGTGTGTGTGTGTGTGTGTGTGTGTGTGTGTGTGTGTGTATGTGTGTGTTTCTTAATTAAAACTGATAAGTCAAGAAATAAAATAATTTACAAGCTAAGAAAAAAGGTGGAAAAAAAGGAGATGTGGATAAGACAGATGTTAGTTGACATACAATGATAGATCGGTAATTCATGTATTTTTTATCGATTTTATTGTTTAATTCTTAAATTTATTATTATTGTTGTTATTATTAACGTGTGTGTGTGTGTGTGTGTGTGTGTGTGTGTGTGTGTGTGTGTGTGTGTGTGTCTATGCCACATACAGCATGCATGAGAAGGTCAGAGGGCAACATTAACACTCCTGCATGAGTTTTGGTGATGAAGTTTAGGTTGCCAGGTCTGTGAAATAAGTGCCTTAAACCACTGAGCCATCATACTGGTCCAGTCCATATTTTAAAAATGAAAGTTGCATGCAAAATGAATGAAATATGTTTATTATAGACATAAAAAGGGTGTGTTGGTAAAGACTGCATAGAAATTGAGTTAAGGAACAGTCAGAAATAAAAAATAGACTTTTAATCTTGTTGGAAGCTTGACACTTGAAAGAACTGTACTGCACATCTGTTGTAAATGATCACGTCTAATATTTTCATTTTTTATAAAAAAGCGTAGCTGATATTTTTTGGACAAGATCTCTACAGGCGACTGGAAGCACAGTGTACCCAGGTGGTGGGTCTCGTCTGTGGCAATATATTTTTCTGTCTGTCCAATTGAATATGGCCATAAAGGGAATAAAACCCCATGTAATCTCCAGCAGTGACAATTTAATCAATTGTGTTAGAGAGAAAAGAAGCAGGGTCCCCTAATTTTAATATTTGCATATTTTATTTTTTCACTGGGGAGTAGAGATTGTGTTTATCTATTGCTTCCATTCTGTTTTTAACGTTTAATCTTTTTATGGACAATTTTATTTTTTTACAAAAGAATGGTAGGGATGATTGAAGCAAATAAGTCTAATAGAGAAGAGATTCTATTACTAACGTTAAACATTTCATACAACATGCTTTTTATGATATTTTTCCCCACAGAGAATGTACGTGCCGATCACGGCTTGTAAACTCCCAACATGAACACCTGCTGTTGAAAATCAGAGACCCACCCTGAAAACAAATGCAAAGTGACAAGGAATGTACTGAAATAGGAGCCTCATTTTGTTAATATGTCTTAAAACTTTAATCTGACTAACCATATCTGCTCCTTACCAGGGTCTCCAAAATGTTTTACATACATACGGGTCATTTTTACAGTGTTATAGTGAAACGGTAAGTATGAGCAAATTGATAAAATTCCACTTTTCCTATAATTGACAAAGTACATTACTGCCTATGATGTAATAATACGTTCTGGGACAGGTTTTAAGATAAATAAGATGCAAGTAATTTGAACTCATCATCAGTGAGTGTTCTGCTGCTCCCATGAGAATATTAAAAATCTCATCAAAGCAGTGTTGGATTTGAATTGCTGGAACATGGAGAGAGAGTTGTTTCTTTTTGCTCCAACGCTTGTTAGCCTCGACTTGCGAAAGTCCCCAAAACTCTGCTGAGTAATTTAAAAAGTCCATGATAGTGCTCTACTTGATTAATGATTTAGAATCTCCTAGTAAAAATTGAATTAAGCTGACGTTTCACCAGAGAAGAAAAATATAATTATTCTAATTCTATAAAGTGTGAGACAAGTGATTAAACAAAGGGTTTAAAAGGTTTAGTGTGTGAAATTCGATTTAGTAATATATTTACAGGTACACAGGTACGTGTGTTTGCCTGTGTATATATGTCAATGTGTTCTAAATATTGCGAACCAAATCCTACAAAAAAAATCATCAAATGTGGAACTATGGAAAGAGCCACACATTTGATTCAGAAACAGAGCAGATTGCCTTTTTCATTTGTGTCCATGAGAAAAACGCAGACACCGTTACACAAATGGTATAAACTCCTTTGGGAGTGAGCATAGATTAGAATTAGATCCAAGCACATAACATGTCATACTTAGAGCAAATTCTTGTTAGTTAAACCTATATTCTGATGGTCATCCCTTCAAAGAGGTCATGTGTGAGTGGATATAGGATCCAAGCATTACATATTCAAGTTAACTTGATTTCTCTGAATGTTATGTAATGACTAACTGATTCCCAACACTGCAGCTCCTTGGGGAAATACAGCCATTGCTCAGCACATTTTCTAAAGGCAGAGCAAAGAATCTATTTACAGGGTGTGCCCTGATGCAGGGAAATTCTGCTTGGCCTGCCTCATCTATGCCCTTTCTTCAGACAAGCTGACAATACAGAATTTAGTCAGGGACTCAAGTGGCTCCAGTTACCTGAGAGGCATACACTTTATACCACACAGCTACAAATGCAGACTAGGAATATTAATCTGCAACCCATTTTTTAAAGTTGCTATTTCAGAAGCAATACTTCAAGTTTAAAAATGAAGATGAAATAAGCATTTCCCTAAAAATGAAGAGTTGGCTGGTGTCAGGATGAAGTTGAAGACCACACCTGAATAATAATATTCACCCAATAGCTTATTTATTTATTTATTTCGAAATTTGTAACTTATTTCATTCTTTCAGATTGGGACTGGATCATGATAATTCTCAATCTTGAAATGAATGACTTAGAGAATCTTAGGGATAAGAAAGCAACTAAGGAGTGATATGTGTAATTAAATATAGGTCTGTAGAGCATGCATGTGCAGCTACAGGTGTGTATACATACACACATGCAGCTTTGTAACCTCACCTTTGTGATTTCCCTGCTTACTGATTGACTTGATGGCATAGCAAGTGTGAACGTGAAAATTTCCAGTCTCTTTTTTTTTTAGTATTTCAGTGGGAATTTCTACTTCAGTGTTTACAGAATGATTTCTTCAAGTATAAACTTTTAAAGGATTTTTAGTATTTTTCAAACTCAAAAAGCTAAGAAATGTAGCATCTACACAATGGAAGTTTTCCAGTGAAAATACTCTTTTTTTTTTCAACATTTTTTTCTGACCATACAAATTACTCCTCAAAACAATTAAGATGTAACATACGGGGGGGGGGGGGGGGTGCATCATTCCAAAATACAAAGAAATCAAAGCTTCGGGTACATATTTTTCCATAAGCTTAGTGGTATTTATGAGCCCAAAGAGCCTCACTGGCTGATCTGTACATTGGTTTGAAATAAGGAGATTGGCTGTCAACAAGAGTCTCATGATTTGGAAAATAACAGTTCATGTTATGATCCATAATAAAGGAAGTTATACTGTGACATTTTATACTCGATGATATTGGGAAATGACAGCACTAGGGTGTTTACAATGACAATTGTTTTTTCTCAATGCATTCAGAGATTTGCTTTGAACCATAGAAATCTACTAACAATGTTGGTCCAAACTTTTCTCTGGACCTTATTTATTTTTTTTTTTAAGATTTTTTTATTGTAATAATGTGGGGTAGGAGATGGGACATACACACACATACGGTACAGGTGCCCATAGAGGCCAGAAGGTTTCTCATATCCTGGAGATAGAGTTACAGCTGGTATGAAGCTCCCCATACCGGTGCTAGCAACCAAACATGTTCATCTGCAAAAGTAGTAAATTTGCCCAGCCTGGTGGTGCATGCCTTTGATCCCAGCACTCTGGATGCAGAGGCAGGCAGATCTCAGTGAGTTTGAGGCCAACCTGGTCTACAAAGAGGGTTCCAGGACAGCCAGGGCTGTTACAAGGGGAAGCTCTGTCTTGAAAAACAAAAACAAACAAACAAAGAGGTAGTAAATTCACGGTTGCCCTCACCCCTCCTTTGAAAACAAAATGTTCTGAGCACCTAGATCAGCTACGAGTGTCTCAGGCACAAGAAGGGAGATACGCAAGGACATGAGGAAAAACATGGATTATTGATAGAACCAAATTGTCTCACAATTTCTCCCTCTCTCTCTGAATTTTTCTCATCATCTCTGATTGTTTTTGTTGTTGTTGCTATGTTTGTTTTTGGTATGTGTGTGAACCAAATTACTTCACCATTTCTAGGTTAGTTGTTATTGTTGTTTAGGGGTGTGTGTGTGTGTGTGTGTGTGTGTGTGTGTGTGTGTGTGTGTGTGTAGGCTACGGATGGTTGGCATTGTGACTTTTCCTCAAGCACTCTCTCTCCACTGTATTCATTGAACCTAGAGCATACCAATTCAGCCAGCCCAGCTGGTCAGCAAACCCCAGGCATCTTGCTGTCTCTGCTTTCCCATGCTGGATTGCAGGCATGTCTGGGTGTTTTGTTGGTGCTAGAGTCCCAAATTCAGGTCCTCTTGTTTGCACAGGAGACACTCTATCAACCAAACCATCTCCTCTATCCTTAGCTCATCATTGCTAATGGAGATCAGAGCACATTTGTTCTTAGGTCTACAAAGGCTGTCCATCTATGTTCCCCCTTTTTGTTCTTAAAGGAGACAGGCACATACAAATAAATCAAAAGCCAATAGCTGTTAAAAAAAAAAAAAGCTTATTGGTAATGTGGAATATAATTGCAACCAGTTCAGAGGATGATTAGAAAATAAATGTGCTCCTCCCGTCCTCTCTGGGCTGTGCCCCCACAGTCCAGTGCTTGCAGCTCACTATCATCCTCTAGTCTATTCTTGGTTGTGGATTCCCCTGTGCTCTTTGTGCACTTTAAGTTTAATTTTGCATTTAAAAACTCAATTGGCTCATCTGTTAAGCATTAAGCAGCTCCCTTTTGAGCCACAGGGGGAGCCCTGGGAAAACCCACAGCTGTTAGAACATGGAAAATGGGTTTAAAAAACAAAACCGTTTTGGAACTTTAAAGCATTTTAGCAGCCGTGAATTTCCCAGTTCTTACCCCCCAAATGGTTCATCTGTTTAACTTTTATCTGGTATTAGAAAGCACAAACCAGAGCACTAAATAGCCCTCAAATGAGTTTTTGCTTAGTACAAAATGAAAGTAAGAGCTAAGCGAGCCATGTGGGAAGATCTTTCAGAGAGCTATGGCCTGAAATACCTTCAAGCATGTTCTCCCTCCAGTCACAGACACAATTCTGAAGCTCAGTCATGCCTGCTGAAGTATAACTTTTCTTCTATTCACTTAGACATCTGCCCTCACCCCCTCCAAAGGGAAGGAAAACTCTAAAACACATATCAAATCCCAGAGTAAAAATGACAATGGCAATGATGCAAAGTTAATAGGCTGAGGATATTAATGAAATGCTCAATCAGGATTTTTAGTTTTGCAATGAATAGACATTGACTGAAAAATTCATGTTTTCTTACAGTTGGCTAGGCTCTAGATAAATGTAAGTTCCTCTTCTTATATGTGTCCCCCAAATCTCTCCTAACCAGCCCAAAAAGTCTCACTGTGTTACAGCTCCAAGTTCCCTTGTTACAGGCAAATTTATTTACATCATGATATGATACTCCTTTTAAAATAAAAGTATCCTTTTGGTGGATGGTGATTTTAAAGTAATCATTTACTGTTGATAACTAATATAGGCAAAAGCAATAGAAGGCAAAATCAGATTATGATAACCTTGAATGAAGAGGATGAGCAGAAAGCATTGGCATCCAAGACTGACAGAACCTAAAACAAGAAGCTTAGTGTAAACCAGGAAGACAGACAGAAGTTCTGGGTTATAGAAGTTAAGAAAGATGCCCATGATGAGTTTCAAACTGAAGTTTATCCTAGCTAAATGCTAGAACCCAGGTGATTAAGTAGAAACACTCACAAGGAATTTAGGAAAATGTCAAGAAAATCCTTTAGTTCATTTTGTGGATCTGCCCCTGATGAGGTTCACTGAATTCTCCTATATAATTTTCTTTTTTTTTTTGGTTTTTTTGAGACAGGATTTCTCTGTGTAGTTTTGGTGCCTGTCCTGGATCTCGCTCTGTAGACCAGGCTGGCCTTGAACTCAGAGATCCGCCTGACTCTGCCTCCCAAGTGCTGGGATTAAAGGTGTGTGTCACTGCCGCCTGGCATAATTTGCATTTTTAAACCCATAGATAAATTGATAATCTAAATTTGGTGAGTAAATGCAATCTAGAATGAATTTCATCTAATATACTTCATTCTAACATTCAATGGCAGACTTAAGAATAAAATAGTTCTTGATAAGAGCCAAATTGTTACAATGGGACATCTTCTACAAGATGTTAGGTATTAATTAGGGTAGCGATGGAGTCATTTGTGAAGAATGTTTTCACAGAAAATTTTCTATGCATTTTAAAATAAATAAATTTTCAAAGTACTCAAGCTCCATTTATTTCACTTCCTCCCTTCTTTCATACTTTACTCTCTCCAGTATTTCTATGAACTACATGTATATCTGAATAGCTATAGACATAGATATGAAGTGATAGTGGAGGCATATGGATTTACATCACATATTGCCAAGCAGAGAATTACGAAGAAAATAATGAATATTTTAGTTTGAAAGGATCACAAAAGGAACAAAAGAGATGGCTTAGTGGTTAAGAGCAAGCATTAACTCTCTACCATATACACATATCATCATCTAGAGCATTCAGTTTTGCTTCACGGTAACTACATCAGGCAGCTCACACTAACTACCTGCCACTCTAGTTCCACGGGTTCTGCTGCCTTCTTCTGTCCTCTGTAGGCTCCTGCATGCATGCAGTGCATATATACTTAAGCAGACTCATGCACATGTGCACTTGCAGAAACTGAAAGAGAGAGAGAGAGAGGTTAGAAAAGATGTCAGTTTTTCTTTTATCCAAAATCAAACAGTATAATTTCAAACTGAGATGATTAACGATAAAAATATATCTAGTATATACAGAATAGGGGATTATGTGCCATTTTACTATTTTTTTTCTTTTTACCATAGGGGAAACACTCATTAAACATCTACTATATATGCCTTTGGATGAGTATGAAATATTATGAACCTGGAGAGAATGCAGGTGAGTTATTTTCACGTGACCAAGTCTTTCAATTGCTGTTTAAGATTGGAAAAAGAATGTTTAGCACACACACACTGATCAAAGAAGAATAAAGCCTAGTACGCTGACGGGAGACTAAGTTAAAATTTGCAACTCCCTCCTACCATAGGTACAATGCATATTCTTCTTTTTAAATGAATTGAATCCCTTTTAATGAAGATACCAATCAACGCAGTACTACTTTGAATTATTTCTTTGCTTCATGCTAAAGTGTCTATTTGTATTTCTGTTTCTTTTATGTTGCAAGTTTTCCTTTCAATGCCAAGACGATCTATGGTTATTGATTTGTATTTGAAAACAAGGCAAGAGAAAGTCAAGCTGAGAGAGTACAGGGTCCACAATGAGCTCTGCATTTGATATGATCTACTTTAGGGTGAGTGATGTCCTTTCTTTACAGAACAGCCCAGACCTACCTTCTTTGGGATTAGGAATTGGTGGCCCAAAAGGAAAGCTCTGTCAACATGAGCCTTTCCTGCTCCTAGGCTTCCTTCCTCTCTCTTCCCAATTATTGGTGTTTGGCTAGATTATCTTCTTGTGTTCCATCAAGCAAACTATTTTATCTTGGTAGCAGCTCCAAACACATGCATTTCAGATTGTGTTTTGTTCTGTTCCAGATGATTGGCGACCACTTCATCAGCTGCCTATTTTTTGTTTGGCATTTTTATATGCCTTTCCCTTACATGCTATTATTGTTTCTAAAAATTCTTGCTGTTGGTATTATTGGTGTTTAAGAGAAGAAATAGAACAAATAACCAATCTGTAAGAGTAGATTCTCAAGAGAAATATTGCAAAATGATTAAAATGTATAATTCTAAATTTCAAAAATTGAGTGGAACTGGCATTTGTTTAAATAGGTCCATTTTTTTGAGGTCTTGATAAACAACGATTATTATGTGTTTATAACTTAATCTAAATAATAAAATTGAAATACAATCCTTTAGAACATTTCACTTGTTTTTTAATACAAAATGTGGTAAATACATTTTTAAAACCCCTGAAAATCACACACTGACATCCACCTATTATTCTCCTAATGCTGCCAGATTCTAACATTGTAGATGCTCTTTACATCATCTGAATTTGAACTCTAAAACCACTTCCTCTCCAGAGAGACTGTCATCTCAAATCAAGTTTATCATTCCTTGTCATCTATTCCTACAATTACCACAAAAGAGTGCCATTAGATAATGCTTCTCTAATGTTAATATACACAGAATTTAAACATTTGTGACTTGATTTTGTATTCAAAATTATGATTTTTAGTATTTTCTACAGATCTGTTTTATTTATTTAAATTTTTATAAATAAATTATATGTTCTTTTAAAAATTCATTTCCTTCTAGATAGACATTCAGGTTGTTTCCAATTATTCTTATTAAATGAACTCTTCAGTGTTTTTTTTAGTTTTTTTATTTAAAAATATTTTAATTACTTCTTTTTGTTATTTTGTCTTTTTTTTTTTTTTTTCCAGAGCTGAGGACCGAACCCAGGGCCTTGCTCTTGCTAGGGAAGCACTCTACCACTGATCTAAATACCCAACCCCTTAATTACTTCATCTTTCCTACAATGTATTTTTACAGCTGGAAGATTTCTCTGGTCCTGCCCGGCCCCGTAGACCCATAATAACTGCTTATACAATAATCAATCAGAGGCTTAATATTATTTACAAACTGTATGGTCTATGGCAGGCCTCTTGCTAGCTAGCTCTTATATCTTAAATTAACCCATTTCTATTAATCTATGTTTTGCCACATGTTCCATGGCTTACCAGTCTGCTGGCATGTTGTTCCTTGGGCAGCAGGGGGGCGTCTCTCCTACTTCTGCCTTTCTTCTTCCTGTCTCTCTCTTGGATTTCCTGCCTGGCTATAACCTGTCTCACCATTGGCAAGAGCAGCTTCTTTATTAACCAATCATAGCAACACATATTCAGAGCATACAGAAATACCATCTCACAGCATATTTTGACTAGATCAACCCTTGGCTCTTCCCATTAACCCATCTCAGATCCACCCTCAACTCTCTATCCTCACAACTCTGTGTCTTCTTTGTTTATTTTAACTTTTTGTTTAATAAGCTATTGACTTCATTTTGTACTGCTCACAGACTTCTGAAAGTGGAGCCACCCACGGAAGCATGATCAACCTACCAGGATCCACAGACTTAAAGAAAACTGACTTTCCTTTCCCCAGAAGCCACAGTGATAGCTCCTCAGTTAGGGATGATGGTTCAAGCACCCTTACCTACTCCATGCTACAATATTTCCTGGGTTCATTATGTGGAGTTTATGTGCAGACAACCACAGCTGCTGTGAGTTCGGGAGTACAGAAGTCCTGTCATGTCCAGAAGACACAGTTTTTCTGTCCTCCTCAACCTATGATTCTTTCCATGCCCTCTTCTGCAGTGGTCCCTGAGCTTTGGGGAGGGGGTTGCGATATCGACATTGTATTTGTTTTGATGAGCTGAGCTCTCCATGTTCAATTGTTCTCTGTATTTTCATAAGTTGTGAGTTTCTGCAAAGCCACCACCCACTGTACAAATTAACTTCTCTGTGGAGGTCTGAGAACTACACTAACGTACAATTAGAGAAATACAAATTGAGAGAACATTTTGATATTATGTCCATTTACAAAATAATAGTAGTAGGCTCACTCCTGGAGCCTGTGAGCTCTGGAAGCTTGGGTTCTTGGCAAGAACTGCAATACTGGACATGCCTTTCCTCTCATGAAGTAGACCTTAAATCCAATGAAAAATCAGTTGTTACTGTTCAAATATTGGTGCTACTATTGCACCCATAGGCATATCTTGCCATGATGTTCATTACTGCAACTCACAGGGCTCATAGATGGATAGGACTGTTGATGTTTTCTCCCGAGCAGCCAACATAGAAGCTTCTAAGTCTTTGAAAGCTATTCAGCAGGCAAAATGTCAGCGAAGAGAAACTTGATTTTTCATGTCCCGTGACCAATGTGTGTGGTGTCTTCAGCAATAAGTTCTTGCTGTCAAGTTCTGATGGGTCAACCAAGAGAAATTACAATAGCCTGTATTATTTTGAGGGCCTCCAGGATACATCTTACCAACAACTCAAAGCTTGTAAAATAGTAGTTTTCCATATGGGTTTTTCAAACATTCTTAGAGTTAGTTATTCCTCCCCCAACAACCCTTCTTCAGCCATATCCTCCTATCCTTCTCCCTACTTAAACATCCCTCTCCATTATTCCCTATTTCTCCTTCGCATCACAGGTGTTTTACCAGAAGTTAATTCATGTTTTAAACTTTTGTGTATGTGTATATTGATGTTGAATACATTCCCCCTCATAGTCTGTCATCCCTTTTCTGAGCCCTTCCCCACCTCATTAGTGCCCTTTGTTCCCCTAGACAGTTTCATTTCCACTTCTGTATCTCCATAAGTCTAGGACTCAAATTCAGAGAAAACATGATATTTGTATTTCTGAGACTGACATGACTCACTTAATACATTTATCTCCAGTTACCTTGATTTTCAAGTTCTGTTATTCTTTCTGGCTTAAAAAATTTCCATTGTGAGTGTATAACACATTTTCTTTTGTGCACTCATCTGCTGTTGGAAACCCAGATTTGTTCCATAATTTAGCTCCTGTAAGTAGTGCAGCAATAAACACTGAATACAGGTTTCTCAGTAATATATTGACTCCGAATCTTTTGGATAAATTCCTTGGAGTGGTATAGCTGGATCATATGGAAGATCTATTTTTTAAATTTTGAGGACTCTCCGTATTGACTTGCATCATTGCTTGATTTGTTCCTACTCTAACTAGCAGTGTGTAAAAGGGTTCTCTTTTGTCCACATGCTGGCAAACATTTGTTATTTACTTAATGGCTACCTTTGTGTGAATATGCTAAGTAATCTCTTAAAGATTTATTATATATGATAGATAATTTTAAAAAAACACAGTGTTCTTTGAAAGATGAAGCAGCTGGTTTACTGATTTATTGTATCATAAATGAACTCAATGAACTCGCATAGTGGTGTGAGTAATTTTAAGAAAAATAATTAGGGCTGGTATAGCTGAAGTTTTCTCTGGTCCTGCCCAGCCCCACAGACCCCACAACCACTTATAAAATAATCACTCAGAAGCTTATATTTATTAAAGCTTTTCAGCCATTAGCTCAGGCCTACCATTGATTAGCTCTTACATTTAAACTGAGCCCATTTCTGTTAATCTATATATCGCCACGTGCTCCGTGGCTTTACCTGTGTGCCATTACATGCTGTTCCTCTTCCCAGAATTCTCCTCTCTGCTTATCCAGCCTATACTATACTTCCTGCCTGGCTACTGGCCAATCAGTATTTTATTTATCAACCAAATCAGAGCAACATACATTCCCAGCATACGGAATGGCATTCCCATCAAGCTGGAGTTAAGAGCCCTGGCTACTTTTCCAAAGGACCTTGGTCAGACTCCCAGCCACCACAAGGCAGGTTAAAGTCATCTGTAACTCCATTCCAGGGGATTCAGTTTCCTTTTCTGGCCTTCATGGGCACCAAGCACTCAACTGGCTGGTTCTCAGGCATGCATGTAAGCAAAACAACCATACACCTAAAATAATTAATAAATTTATTGTACAAAGATGATTAGATGATCAAGTATTTCATGCCTAGTGATCAAAAACTCTTAATGAAAATTTTTTAGGGCTGATGAGATGGGTCACTGATGGCTCATTGGGTAAAAGCACTTCCTGCCAAGCTTTATGATCTTGTGATCTCACATGGTATGAATAGACTCCAGCAAGTTATTCTCTGACCCTGACATGTGTTCTGTGTTACATACTCTCTCTCTCTCTCTCTCTCTCTCTCTCTCTCTCTCTCTCTCTCTCTCTCTCTCTCTCTCTTTCCCTCTTCCTCCCATATGTATATGGGAGGAAATATATATATATATATATATATATATATATATATATATATATATATATACAAAATAAATCTTTTAGTAGATTTCCTAAAATAGACTTTGGTGGGGAACAGCCATTTATATAAAAACAGTGTTTTCCTTCTTTCATTTCATTCATTCTTAAACTAAATGTCTACGTCAAATGCTGCATATAATCATAACATCTTAAATACCATTTTTTCCTCAAGATGGCATTAGTCTTAGAAAAATAATTTTAAAAGCCTTGTCTCTTGATGCTTTGTAACTTGATTCTTTATCATTATAAGCTATGTAAATCCTGTCAAAAAGTATTAGTAATAGTTTGTCTTCTTCATGTAGTCCCCAGAATTTCTTAGTGAAACTTAGAGACAACACTAATTTAACAGTCTAAGTAAACAAACAAGCTGGGTGCTGGAGAGACTGCTAAGATCATGGACTTCTTTTGCAGAGGACCTGAGTTTGGTTTCACTATCCATATTGAGTTACTCACAATTTCCTATAACTCCATCTCCAGAGGATCTGATGCCATCTTTTGACCTCCATAGGTAGCTTCATTCATGTGCACCTCCCTCCCCCATATATATATATATATATATATATATATATATGTGTGTGTGTGTGTGTGTGTGTGTGTGTGTGTGTGTGTGTGTGTGTATACATATATATACAATTTAAAATAATAAAAAATAAGCATGTACTTGAAAAATGAAACTTAATAATTTTTCTTAGGCATTTATCCCAGAAAAATCAAAATCAGTTTTACACACACACACACACACACACACACACACACACACACACACACACCAAATGAACAAATCCAAAAGAACATAAAATAATCCATATATCAATGTTCAGACTGGCTCCTTAACAGACCTGTGCTGGAGCAACAAACACACCTCTTGATTCTATGTGTGTGTACATATGTATGTTTATGTGACATTAATAGATGTGTGCATTGTTTGTGGTGTATGGATATGATTGCAAGGACAGAGTAGGACATTGGTTGTCCTGATTTCCTTATTACCATGATCTTTGGTCTATTTAACAATTTTTGTAATGGACCATGTGCTTTCTATTTTTTTCAAATTCTGTCTGTCTGTCTGTCTCTCTCTCAGAAACCCACCTTTAGCTTTTAAAAGAATAGATTATGAAATACTGAATATGTAAGTCATTTGCATACTGGTAGCCTTGTCCTAATACATCCATTTTACTGATGTATTATTATTATAAGATAATAAATTCCTCATTGTTAAGTTGCCTCTAGTTGTCCGATCATTTGTAAGAATGAATACTATAACAGCCAAAGGGCTACCAATTTTAATGGTTACTTTTGGATAAGTCAGTCACATATGGAGAAGCACAGTAGATAGAGGGGCATTCAAGATAATTTGACACTGGAAGGAAATGTGTTGGGAAAAAGGAGAGATGTGAGTAAAATCACAAGTTCTACTTTGGACTTAGTAATTCTGTTTATACATATAAATGGAAATATTAAGCAAAATAGTTACATGAGTTTATCATGCTGAGATGGTATCCAGATGGAAGAAATGTATTGAATTCAAAATAGTCTAAGTAGAGTTTATGTATCAATGTGAGTCTAGATGAGTTTACCTAGAGAGATAATCAAGCCCCTGAGAAACTGTTAAAATAAATCTATCCTTCATTTTCAGGTACATCAACAACACTGGAACTATTCCAATCTCCAGTCAATTATTAAACCTTATCAAAACGCCTTTCTCACATTGTCTATCTCCATCAAATTTACTATACCAATGGCTTCCTCTTCAAACATGTTAATGGCATCTGTCTCTCTCAATGTAAGAAAGCTTAATATCAAGAATAAAACTATGGTTTACAAATATTACATTAGGTGTGCTCTTCCTCCTGTGTGCTTCCCTCCCATTTCACCACTGTACTGTTTGATACTACTGCTTGCCTGTTGCTAGAGTTTTCCTGCCTGGCCCACAGTCAGGACAAATCTCTCTCACCCGCCAGTCCCAAGCTGCTCAAACCCGATCAAATAAACACAGAGACTTATATTGGTTTCAAACTGTATGGCCGTGGCAGGCTTCTTGCTAACTGTTCTTACAGCTTAAATTAATCCATTTCTATTAATCTATACCTTGCCACGTGGCTTGTGGCTTACCGGTACTTTACATCTTCCTTATCCTGATGGCCGCTGGCAGTGTCTCTCTCTCCAGCTTCCTGTTCTCTCAATTTTCCTCTGTTAGTCCCGCCTATACTTCCTGCCTGGCCACTGCCAATCAGTGATTTATTCATTGACCAATCAGCAACACATTTGACATACAGACCATCCCACAGAACCTCCCCTTTTCTTTTCTTAAAAAGGAAGGTTTTAACCTTTACACATCTCCAAAGTCAGCTTGGTATATTTGGGAATTTGGGCGTAGCTTCTCTTACTACTTCCTGCTGGAGGGGGCGCTGTATCTTCTGGGGAAACAAAGAAAATTTTAGGATCATGGAGTAGTCCGTGAGGCTGTATCATCTGAGCCAGTTGTCTTGAAACGGTTCTGGATGTTGGATCATCTGGGCCATGGTGTCATCGGAGACCTTTCAGGGGGTCTTGGCTGGTCAAACCTGATGTATCTTACTCTGGAACAAATCCATAGCCTCTTGCTTTCTGTGGAAACAAAAGAGACTCTTTTCCAAAGCAACATATCCTTACATCCAAATTTTGAAGTCAAAGTATCTTTAAAATATACGTACTGGTTTAACTCAGCTTCCTTTACAATCAAATATCTCTCTGTAGTTAAGAATCCCAAAGACAACATAATCCAGACTCTCTGTGTAATAATCATCTCTATGTGGCTTATTTTTTATATTAATTTTACTGTCTCTTTAAAGACTTTATTTTTTAAAACCATGTATTTGTTTCTATACTGTATATATCACCTTTTTTTGTCTCTTTTAAGCCTACGTATATTTTACACACATTTTAAACTATTACATCTGAATCTGTCTTATTGTGAATCTATTGCTTTAAGCTGTAGCAGCTGTGGCTGCTGGCTCCGCCCACTTCAGCTTCCCAACATGGCATGGTACTTTACCACCAGCTCTGGGAGCTATCGTGGGTCTATGCTTTTATCCAAGCAGCGTGTAGCCCAGAAACCTCTTTTGTTTTGTACTAGCAAAGGCTAAATCCACAATGTAGCTTAATGTGCCACTTGCAGAGGCCTCATTCCCGCCATACTGCAGGTCGAGCGCACACGCCAGCAACCCGCCAGTAGCTCAAACCGGCAGCTGCCGCTCATTTGAGAGAAACAATTAGGAACTGTTTTTAGCTCTGTTTTAGAATCTTTTTTCTCAGTTTTTAGGTGGAAACTCTTGCCACCACGTTGGACGCCATTTGTTGCTAGAGTTTTCCTGCCTGGCCCACAGTCAGGACAAATCTCTCTCACCCGCCAGTCCCAAGCTGCTCAAACCCGATCAAATAAACACAGAGACTTATATTGGTTACAAACTGTATGGCCGTGGCAGGCTTCTTGCTAACTGTTCTTACAGCTTAAATTAATCCATTTCTATTAATCTATACCTTGCCACGTGGCTTGTGGCTTACCGGTACTTTACATCTTCCTTATCCTGATGGCCGCTGGCAGTGTCTCTCTCTCCAGCTTCCTGTTCTCTCAATTTTCCTCTGTTAGTCCCGCCTATACTTCCTGCCTGGCCACTGCCAATCAGTGATTTATTCATTGACCAATCAGCAACACATTTGACATACAGACCATCCCACAGCACTTGCCTCTGTGATAGACCCCTTGTTTTTCTTTTAAAAAGCAATCCTCTCTTGTTTAAGCCTCCCTTTAACCAATTCTTCACCTCAAAACTACTAAAAGATGTCTGAGTAGATGAACTAGATTATTTTCAACGATTAAAATGAAGTCCAGAATTCCTAGGATTTCTGCAACTGAACAAAGAATAATGGAGGGAGGAAAGGTGAGGGAGTTGGAGGGTGAGTGAATTCTGGGGGGTAGGGAGAATAAAACTTCGGTTACTTGTCCTGAGAGAGGTGACAGGAGAGAGAAGGGAGGGAGAAGTGGTGAGGAGAATATGTCTCCCAAAGGAGACAAGCTTTGTAGAACAGAAAACAAGCAGGAGCTGCAGATGCTATAGGAAGATGCCAAGGCTGGCTGCTGTTTTCAAATTGGTTTGACTGGTGAGTTGTTCAATATTTCAGATGATCCTCTTTGACTATGCAATTAAGAAAGAAGAAAGTCATCAGAGTATGTTCCCAGGAGAATAAGTTCTATTTTAGGCATGAGAAAAGAGTTTAGACTGAAAATACATGTTGTATGTCAAAACAGGACCTGTGGAGAACCGAGGAATAATGCAGAATGTTGTTTTGAAGATTTGAGGAAGTTAAGAATGTTATACTTCATTTTGATTACATTGTGTTGTGATGTTTTCCTGATATTTGTGCTTACATATTTGGAAGTTCTAACCTATGATTTAAAAAAAAAAGAGCTGTCATTCTTTGTATGACAAAGAGAAATAATTCAACTATTTGTTGTATTATTAAAGATCAGAAATAAGAAACAAAGACCAGGATTCTAAAGTCTTTTATGTTGACCTCTGTTCTATTTTAAACTTTAAAACGTGTTTTATATCAGACATGGCAGGAAATAGGACTTAGAAACGATGAAAAAAGAATACATCCTGTTTTCTGGTCCTGGGGTCATTAGAGAAACAAACAGTTTCTGATGAGGATTTCCAATATATGTAAGATGTTTTGGTGTCAGTTCAATTTTAAAGAGAGTGAAAATGTTAGATTTTAGCAAGAAAATCTACTTAAAGAAGTACAGATAAGATAATATCCAAGAAAAAAAAACTTTGAGGTAGTGATTATTAGTAGAACAATAGAACATGAAAATATCAAATTTAGCAGAATTGATACATTAACTTAAAAACAATTTTGTATTCATACGATTGTTTATTCTTCATTTGTGGTGATGGGGAATGGATCCAGGATCTTGCTTCTACTAGGTAAGTAGCCTGACCTACATTCCAACCCTCACACAAAATTGTATTAATTTTTATTAATTATTTCTACATTTATTTATGTGTGTGTGTGTGTGTGTGTGTGTGTGTGAGAGAGAGAGAGAGAGAGAGAGAGAGAGAGAGAGAGAGAGAGAGAGAAGGGAAGAGAAGAGAAGAGAAGAGAAGAGAAGAGAAGAGAAGAGAAGAGAAGAGAAGAGAAGAGAAGAGAAGAGAGGGAGAGAGAGAGTACTCAAAGTCACAGTACAGGTGTGGAGGTCAAAAGACAACTTTCAGGAATCAGTTCTATCCTTCCACCACATGGATTCCAGGGATTAAATTCATGTCATCAGGTACTTGATGGCAAATGCATTTAGCTGTTGAGCCATCTTGTCAGCCCTAAAGATTCTATTTACAAAAAAAAAAAAAATGTGTGGTAAATGTAAGAGAGCAAGCATTAAGTATGATAAACTAGTTTATAGCTCATTTTGAGTAAACATTCTGTTTCATTAAGTTTTCAAATACTCCCCGTTTTATGAAAAAAACTTAATGAATTGCCATCCTAGTTTCTGTCACCATCAATTTAAATAATATCAACAGCTTAATGCTATCATTAACATTTATTAACAATGGTTGTAACAGCTACAACCATTTCCTGCCAAGGGTAAAAGTATTAATTTAGCATTAATTTCACTGGCTAGGGTAGTCGTGATTATAGTGAAGAACAAACAACTCTGTATCTGTTGCTCACTTAACCTTGACACATGAACCAATGTCTGAGCCACCATTTAAACGATGCTGCTCAAGTTCTTCCATCATGCAATATACTCAACTTATGGGGTGAATGTCTAGGAGGAAAAAGACAAGCCAACAGCCACTTACTCCAGATATCACAAAGGCTGATTGATCCATTTGTGCAAATATCCCCCCTTTTCACTTGAGCAGAAGAGTTCAGTGAGAAGAGCATGTGCAGTATTACTATCCACCCATCACCAGAACAATAAAAGTTCATTTCAAGGCTCAGTCAGTCTGCCTATTTCCACCATGCCCCCTCCTCCCAATAACATCGCACATCTAATCTGTAAACCAGACAAAGGCTAATGAGTCAAATGACTCCATTTAATGATTAAAGTATTGATTATATGTATGTATGCATGTATAATATGTGTGTACATAGTGTGTGTGTGTGTGTGTGTGTGTGTGTGTGTGTGTGTGTGTGTGTGTGTGTGTGTGTCTTTACAGGATAGACTTGGGTGCTTTACAGGGACATTTTCATTGATCCTGTCTGGAAGGAAGAAAAACATTAGTCACCAAAATTCATATAGGAAATGAACATGTACTTTGAACTTGTGCACAAGACAAAATTAGAGTGGAAATGAAATAGACATGACCATCTCTTAATTCCTCATAGATTAGGTTGCACAAGATCTCAGAGAACTGGATCTTGGTTTTGTTTACCTGAAATCATTCTACATTTTCTATTGAGAGGAAAATGGAGGGAGGAAAAAGCATAGTATTTGTGAAAAACTCTTTGTCTCTTTAAATGGATCCAAATAGTCAAAAAATTCCGATGCCAAGATGATTTTGAAACTAATCATCTTTCATGTTACAAAAGTTTAAATTGCCAGCTTAAGCCTTTTTAAATATTTTTTATTGCATTCTTAGTAATTTCCCTTGGAAGCATTTCTAAAGGCTCAGCAAAACATTTACAATTTCATAAAAACCTTTTAAATTAATTTATAACTTAGCTATGAAGTCTTTTGGGGAGACTCAAAACAGTGGGTGACCTCATATCCATAATGTGTATGCTTAAATGTTTTATTACAACCAAGTGGATTAGGATGGAATTATTTAACTTCAGATATTCCATTTTATTTAACCACAATCTGGCCTTTTGCTTAAATTGATTTAATTCCATTTTGTACAACTCCAAATATATATTCTGTTCTACTTTATTATCAACCATAGTGGGTTGAACAAGTGAATATAAGAAAATACTGACCAATATAGTAATTGGCATTGACATTTTATTGAATCATAATTTAGGATAATAAGTATTTCCTTATAAGTGCTCTGGGAGAGATGGAATGTCTTGGTTCTTTGTGTACCCACTGATGCAATTTCTTGGTTCACCTTTTTAAAATCTCAGGTTGTTATGGCAACCAATTGTGTGCAAGCATAACCAACAGCTCATTGCCTCAGCAGTACTTTATTTTCCATCCTAAGGCATCTTAACATTTACCTTCATCTATGTTTGTTTTCTTTGACTGCTTTATTGGCTCTATGTGTTTTTTCCTGCGTTATATTTTAGTAATATTTGTGTGACCAGCCAGATCAAGCTGTAATTGCTCATTTCTAATTAGCTCTTAATTGCACCTCTGACTGCCAACTTAACCCAAGGGCTATGTAAAGAAGCCTTCTTAATATTTCTTTAAGTTTTTATTTCTAAAAGTTATTATTTGAAAAATCTAGCCTGAATGATTTCTGGTTGGCAGTCTTCACTCTCATCCTGCAAAAGATCACATGGTCCTCTTTATGAAATTTCCATGGATACCAAAGATGTTTCATATAACGAGATATTGTAATGTAACTCTTCTGCACCAGTTTTGGCTTTGGGTCACAGAAATATCAGTGGTGAGTACTCTGACATTTCATTGTGAAAATCTTTACCAAGTTATATACTCTTTCAAAGGAAGTTTTAAACATTACCTTTGCAACATTTACCCATTATACACCTCTGCTCTGAGGATCCAGGGCTTCACACAATTTACATTTTTCAATTTTCTCGGGAGTTTTTCTGATACTCTAGGAAATGACCATGAAGATAAGTGGAAGTCGTACAGAAATCTCTAGGACAGAATGCTTTCAGTCAATTTAAAGAGCACTTTATCCTTTCACTAAGGTTGTGATGACCCCATTACAATACTCCGTACTCAACACTCAGTGTTCATCAAACATCAGCAACTCTTTCCAAAAGAGTTCACTAATTTATATCTGACTTAAGTGTGAGCCTGTAGTTAGCTCCTAAACCTAGGCAAACAAAGCCATCAATAATGGCAAAGTATTCAAACATCTGAGCCAATGTAAAATATTCTCATTCAAACCACCACAAGTACCATGAGACTAATAGCCAAGTTCTGCTGCTATCTAGATATGATCCAGCTTCCTAAACTTGGCCATAACAGATTTTTGTGCTGAACCTGAAGAAAACACTTTACCATTGCCCCAATGAAGCATAGAATTTTTCACCTCAAAGGTGCTAATCTCTTACTAATCATAAATTAATTTTCAGTCCAGTCTGATTAATATCCAGTTGTCTGAGTAACACATGAGAGATTTTGCATCATTGGATCTGATCTCTTTGACAAACATAACTGCTTCTTCAGGCCCAGCCTTATCAAATACTGATCCTTAGCCAAAATATCACATAGCATATCCGATTCCTGACAAGGTTCTTGCTCCCTTCTGAAACGTGATTTTTTTTTAACTTTTATTTTATTTTATTTGCATTTTTATTCCCTCTTTTTATCCTATAGATTCTTTACATATGTATTATGGCTTCCAATTTAGTGTTTTTTATGAGATTCTCAAGTGTGCAAAAGAATGAGTCTCTGGTTCTTATAAATTCACTTGGGCTCTTTTCCTTCTGTTTTGTTCTATTTCAATGTGCTAGATTTTGTTTGTATTATATTATAATTCCTTAGACGGCTTTATTTTATTTTTTATTAATAGATTTTTCTATTCATTTCACATATCAACCTCAGATTCCCCTGTCCTCCTTCCTCCCTCTCCCCAGCCTTCCCCCTCAACCCAGCCCCCAGTCCCACCTCCTCCAAGGCAAGGTCTCCCATGGGGAGTCAGCAGAGCCTGGCACATTCAGTTGAGGCAGGTCCAAGCCCCTCCTCCCTGCACCAAGGCTGTGCAAAGTGTCTCACCTAGGCACTAGGTTCCAAAAAGCCGGTTCATGCACTAGGGACAGGTCCCGGTCCCACTGCCTGGGGCCCCCTAAACAGTTCAAGCTAAACAACTGCCTCACTTATCCAGAGGGCCTAGTCCAGTACCATGGGGGCTCCTCAGCTATGGGTTCACAGTTCATGTGTTTCCACTAGTTTGGCTAGTTGTCTCTGTACTTTTTCCAATCATGGTCTCAATATCACTTGCTCATAGAATCCCTCCTCTCTCTCATTGATTGGACTCCTGGAGCTCCGCCTGGGACCCAGCCATGGATCTCTGCATCTGTTTCCATCAGTCACTGGATGAGGATTCTATCATGACAGTTAGGGTATTCAGCCATCCGATCATCAGTGTAGGTCAGCTCAGGCACCCTCTCGACCATTGCCAGTAGTCTATGGTGGAGTCGTCTTTGTGGATTCCTGGGGACCTCCCTAGCACTCTGCTTCTCCCTTTTCCCATGGTGTCTAAGCATTTTTTTCTAATGAGAGAAAGAAAGAGGGTGAATCCAGATGGGAGGGAAGTTGGTGAAGAAATGGTAGGGAGAGAGAGAGAGGAAACCGTAATCAGGATGCATTATATGATAAAAAAAAATATTTTCAATAAAAGAAAAAAGTGCATTGTATATTTCCATATAAGTATGAATAAATAATGAAAATTGGAATAAACTGAATGAATCTATATAATTTTTTAAAGCTCTGAAACAACATTGAGACAAAGAACCTTCAAAGATGCCAGTGAGTTCCTTTTCCTTTGGTCATCTACTGCTGGGCAAGCAACCTACCCTTAAGAGTAGTTTGTTTCCCCAGTGAGACTCCTTTGGAGAAAATTAAATTTTCATTTGCAAGTGGTTCTCAATTGGAGAATACTTCTGGGTTAGGGATGGGGGCTTGTTTCCACTTCGCCTTTCAGCTCTAGTACTTCATCTGGTGCAGACCTGTGCAGGCCTTGTGCATGCTACCTCAGTCTCTATTAGTTCATATGTGCATCAATCCTGTTGATTTATAGGACCTTGTTTTCTCATGTCCTCTATCACCTCTGGCTCTTACACTCTTTGCACATGCTCTTCTGCAGCGTTCCCTGAGCCCTGAAGGGAGAGGTTTGTTGGAGACATTCCTTTTAGGGCTGAGTGTTCAAAGGACTTTCATTTTCTGCGTAATGTCTGGTTATGGATCTAATTTATTTCCATCTGCTGCAGGAGGAAGCTTCTCTGATGATGGATGAGTATAGCAGAATCTCATTAGGCATCATTTCATTTCTATGTTCTTTTAGGAGGACAGTATCTTTTAGAAGAACAGTAGTATTTAGGTTTAATACTATTATTAATCAGGGTTCTCTAAAGGAACATAACATTTTATATGTTCATTTTATATTCAGCTATGTGTTTCTGGACTCTATATCATAAATCAGATGTCCAATGAGTTCAAGGCTATACCTCTTTCTCCTCTATCAGGTTCAGTTTACCTGGTTTTATGTTGAATTCTTTGATCCATTTAGAATTGAGGTTTGCGCAGGGTGACAAGTGTGGATCTATTTGCATACTTCTACACGCAGCCATCCAGTTTGACCAATATCATTGGTTGAAGATGCTGTCTTTTTTCCAGCTGTGTGTTTCTGGACTCTATATCATAAATCAGATGTCCATAGGTATGTGGATTTATGTCTTGGTCTTCAATTTGATTCCATTGATCAACATGTCTTCTTTCGTGCAGATACCATGTTGTTTTTATTACTATATCCCCGTAATACAATTTGAGGTCAGGGATTTTGATACCTCTAGCAGTTCTTTTGTTATTCAGGATTGTTTTAGTTATTCTAGGTTTTTTTTTTATATTTTCACATGGAGGACAAAAAAAAATTGTCCTTTCAAGATCTCTGATGAATTTTGTTGACTTTTCATGGTAATTGCATTGGATCTATAGTTTGGTTTTGGTAGGATGACCATTTTTACTACATTGATCCTACCGATGCATGAACATGGGAGATCTTTCCATCTTCTGATATCTTCTTCAATTTATTTCTTCAAAGGCATACAGGCTTTTCACTTGCTTGAAAGAGTTACACGAATATATCCTATATTATTTGAGGCTATTATGAAAGTAATTTTTCTCTGTTTTCTTTCTCAGGACATTTGACATTTGTATACAAGAAAGCTACTCATTTTTATTAATTAATTTTATATCAAGATACTTTGCTAAAAAAGTGTTTATAGGAGTTTTCCCAGTATAATTTTGGGGTCATTTATGTATACTATCATATTATCTGCAAATAAAGATACTATGAGTTCTGCCTTTCCAATTTATATTACCTTGGCCACCTTCAGTTATCTTACTGCTCTAGCTAAGACTTCAAGTACTATGTTGAATAAGTATGGAGAGAGTGGACAAACTTGTCCTGTTCCTGATTTTAGTGTAATTGCTTTGACTTTCTCTACATTTAAGTTGATGTTGACTGTGGACTTGCTGTAAACTGCCTTCATTATGTTGAGATATGTTCCTTGTATTCCTAATCTCTGAAGGACTTTTATCATGAAGGGGATTTGGATTATGTTGTGGGCTTTTTCTGCATCTACTGAGATGATCATATGGTTTTTGTCTTTCAGTTTGTTTTTATGGTTTATTACATTTATAAATTTACATATGTTAAACCATCCTTGCACCTCTGGGATGAAGCCTACTTGGTCAGGGTAGATGACCATTTTTTGATGTGTTCTTAGATTCAGTTTGCAAGTATTATATTGAAAATTTTTGGATCAATAGTCACAAGAGTGATGTCTTCAATTCTCTTTCTTTGATGGGTCTTTATGTGGTTTGGGTATCAAGGTAACCATGACCTCATAAAATAATTGGGTGATGTTCTTTCTGTTTCTATTTTGTGGAATAATTTGAGGAGTATTGATGATAACTCTTCTTTTTTTTTGAAAGTCTGGTAGAATTCTGAACTAAAACCATCTGGTCCTGCCTGGACATTTTTTTGGAAGACTTTTAATGACTGCTTCTATTTTACTAGGTGTTATAGGTCTTTTAAATTGTTTATGTAACTTTGATTTAACTTTGTTAGGTATATATTGAGAAAATTATTCATTTCTTTTAGATTTTTCAATTTGCTGAAATACAGGTTTTTAAAAGGATGACCTTATGATTCTCTAGAGTTCCTCAGCATCTGCTGTAATTTCACCATTTCACCTCTAACTTTGTTCATTTGAATCTTCTCCCTCTGCTTTTTAGTTAATTTGGCTAAGGGCTTGTCAGTCCTGTTGATTTTTCCAAAGAACCAACTCTTTGTTTCATTGATTCTTTGTATCATTGTTTGGGGGTTTTTTTGTTTCTACTTCATTGATTTCAGTCTTGCGTTTGATTATTTTTGCCATCTACTCCTTTTGAGTGTGATTTCTTCTTTTTGTTCTAGAGCTTTCAGGTACACTGTTAAATTACTAAATATGAGATCTCTTTTTTATGTACACACTTAGTGTTATGAATGTTCCTTTTAGAACTGCCTCCATTTTGTCCCATAAGTTTGGGTATACTATGTGTTCATTTTCATTTAATACTAGAAAGTCTTTACTTTCTTTCTTAATTTCTGTCTTGACCCAGTTTTCGTTCAGTAGAGTTATTCAGTTTTCATGAGTCTGCAAGCTTTCTGTTGTTTTTATTGATACTGAAGATATCAGAGAGGATGCAGGGTGTAATTTCAGTTCTCTCATATCTGCTGAGAATTGGTTTTTGCCTAAGTATATGGTCAGTTTTGGAGAAAATTCCATTGAGAAGAAGGAATATTGTAAATATCTGTTAGGTCTATTTGGTTTATAACATCAATTAGCTCCACATTTCTTTGTTTAGTTCTCATCTGGATGACCTGTCTGTTGGTGAGAGTTGAGTATTGAAATCTCCCACTATCAGTGTGTGAGGGTCAATATGTGATTTAAGCTGTAGCATTGTTTCTTTTACAAACTTGGGTACCCTTGCGTTTGGTGCATAGATGTAAAAAATTACAATGTCCTCTTGATGGACTTTTTCCTTTGATAAGAGTAAAGTGTCCTTTCCTATCTCTTCTGATTAGCTTTGGTTTGAAGTCTATTTTGTCAGATATTAAAATGGTTTTACCAGCTTGCTCCTTGGGTCCATTTGCTTTGGATATCTTTTTCCAATTTTTTCTTTACCCTGTGGTAATGCCTATCCTTGATGTTGAGGTGTGTTTCTTAGATGCAGCAGAGCTATGGATCCTATTTCTGCATCTATTCTTAAGTCTGTGTCTAATTGGAGAATTGAGACCATGGATATTGAGAGATATCAATGACCAATGACTATTGATTCCTGTCATTTTGTTGTTGGTGATGGTATTTGTGTTTGTGGTGGTGTGTGTTCATGTTTTCCCTCTTTTGATTTGCTTGTCTGGGATTATATATTCCTTATTTTTTCTTGGTGAAGTTCATTTGTTTATGTTGGAATTTTCCTTCTAGCACATTCTGTAGGGCTGGATTTGTAGCATTTGGTTTTTATTATGGAATGTCTTATTTTCTCCATCTATTATGATTGAAAGTTTTGCAAGGTTTAGTAGTCTGTGTTACCATCTGTGGTCTCTTAGAGTTTTTAGAACATCTGTCTAAGTGCTTCTGGCTTTTAGAGTGTCCATTGAAAAGTCAGGTGTTATTCTAATAAGTCTGCTTTTATATGTTAGGATATTTTCCTTTGCAGCTTTTAATATTCTTTCTTTGTTCTGTACATTTAGTGTTTTGATTATTATGTGCCAAGGAGACTTTCTTTCCTGGTCCAGCCTATTATTTGGTGTTCTGCGATTCTTGTACCTTAATAAACACCTCCTTCTTTAGGTTAGGGAAATTTTTTTCTATGATTTTTGTTGAAAATATTTTCTATGGCTTTGGCCTGGATTTCTTCTGTTTCCTCTATTCCTATTATTTTTAGATCTGGTCTTTTCATGTTTTCTCAGATTTCCTTGATGTTTTTTCACCTGTAATTTTTTTTAAAAATCCGGGTATCTGTTTCTTATAAATTGTCTTCAATGCCTGAGATTCTCTCTTCCATCTCTTATCTTCTGTTGGTGATGCTTGCCTCTGAGGTTCCTGTTTGAGTTCCTAAAACTTTCATTTCCAGAATTCCCCAGTTTAGGTAACTTTGTGTGTATTATGTTTCTCCTTGTCAGTTCATTCCCGTTCTGTTTCCTTTGGGGTTCTTGACACACTGACAACATTCCACCTCTAGACTTCACTAAGTTGAGCAGAAAAGAAGAGGTTATGCACAGTAACTGTGTTATAAAAGCAAGGGTATTTCATTCTCTAAGGCCCTCAAGATGTTCTTCTTGTGTCTTCTTGCCCAGGATAGGCAACTTAAATATGGTAAACCTTTTCTAGGTTTATGTGTCACGTACTCCTGTCCTAAAAACACAGGAGGATCAACCAACTTCTCCAACCTAACGTGATGTATGGCCAACATACAGGTGCTGGTGTTAAAATCAAAATTCATAGCTATTGGGGAATATTATTTTAAATTGTGTTACTTTTGTTTATGTTGCATTTGTTTAACTCTGTGAAGTTGTGTTACTTTGCCTGTCTAAAACACCTGATAGTCTAATAAAGAACCAAATAGTCAATAGCAAGGCAGGAGTAAGGATAGGCAGGGCTGGCAGGCAGAGAGAATATATAGAGGGAAAAATCTGGGAGGAAGATAAAATAGGAGCCAGAGAAAGAGAAGGACTCCAGGGGGCAGTCATACAGCTACACAACAAGCCATGGAGTAAGAGTAAGATTTAGAAAAGTAAGAGATAAAAGCCCAGAGGCAAAAGGTAGATGGGATAACTTCAAGTTAAGGAAAATTGGCAAGAAACAAGCCAAGCTAAGTCCAGGCATTCATAACTAAGAATAAGCCAGTGTGTGACTTATTTGGGAGCTGGGTGGCAGACCCCCCCAAAACAGTAAAAAAAATCAACAACACATAGCAGGTGGCTTAAGAAACAATAGGGGGAAATCACAAGGGAAGTCATCTGGGTCTGTTGCTGATGCCTCCTGTTGGTATTTTCATATAGCAAAGGGAAGCATAACTCTTCTAACTCTGATTCTGAGGGCACTAATTACATTCATGGGGCTCTATCCTCATGACCCAGTTATCTCCCAAACTTTCGACCTCAAAACATTGTATCTGAACTTTATTTTCTAGCTATAACATAGAACACAAACATTATATCTAAATAACTCATTAACTTAATAGTATACATATAGTTAATGGTGTTGAAAATAAATTCCAACTGCATAAGAACTTAAAATATAATGAAGAATATAAAATATAGTTTGATTCCATTGGGATGTTTTTGGTTGTTCTTGAATATATTTAACATAATTAGCTACCTATCCATATAAAAGTAATAATATTATTTAATTCTATCATCAGTAAAAATAGATTATATGGATTAGAGCTATAAATGTAAATGTACACAGTATTATCAAAATGAGAAAATACTTGAATAGTTAACTGTATGGTAGGTGAAGCTTTCAGAATTAATAATAAGCAATTATAGGAAATGATTGTCTAATTACAAAGAAATTTAAACTTTATAAATATGTACCATAAACAAAATCTAAGACTGAAACAAAATATTTGTAATTTTTATAAAAACAATAATTTTATTGATTAAAAATAGAGAAGCACTCATGTAAAATTTGGTGGTGATGTGAATCAGTAAGTCAGAGCAGAAGAAATATTACTGATTGGTAGGTAAATTCATGAAAGCATGTTTAACTTCACTAGTCGTCAGGGGTATAGAAATATAAATAATAAGGAAGGGCTAGTTATTGGGAATCACCGTGTTGTCAAAAATATGCATGTCTGTGTTTAATAATTCCCAGTGCCAGTAAAGGAGATGTGGAAAATGAGAGCGGCTATGCAGAGGCTGAAACATGAATGTTATGACTCCTGTGGTACAGATTCCCTCGTATCTATTAAAATGAAATACATACAGTGATGTTTATATAAACATATTCATAAATGTATAGAACATATACACAGTACACTTCCTTTAATCAAGTAATTTCAGTGTTTAGGAAATCCATCAAGCAGAAATAAAATTACAACTATACAAATAAATATGTATAAGGACATTTATTATAATTATATAAATGTCAAAAATAAATCAGCAAACTATAATGTCAATTAATAGGAGACAAGTTTAATAAATTAAGATACTTTCATGCTGAGAAATTCTGTGGAATTATAGAAAAGGTATGAGCTTATTTATTATTCATTCAACAAACATTTAACATATAGCAACAATATGCATGAGCTATTTTAGGTATTAACATTAAAGCACATTTCAAAGTAAAGCATATTTTTCATTGTACTGAGGATGGAAAAATAAATAAAACAAGATATGTTCATATAGTGATAATGCACCAAGAATAAAATAAAACTTGGGGATAAGATTGAAAGTGATAAGGGAGGTGAGCTAGGGCCTAAGGGAACAAAGAAGGCCTTTCAGAGAGCATAGAAAATACTATTCCAGACCAGGGCAGACCTTTTCCTTTAGCCCTATCCAAGGATTCACAGAAATGCAAAGATCTCATTTAAAAAGAAACATTGCATTTCTTGAGTTCTGAATGCAACACTGTAGCATTGATTTTTTTTTTCAATTTTATCTTTTCTCTCAAAATGTTTGTCTTCAACAAAGACAGACATGACTACTGACAGTCATATCAGAGCATTGGATATTTGGGTTTTATTTTTTATCATATTTGAGCCAGCTCCATTTATTTTTAATGGATTGTATGTTTTGTTCATCTATGCAAATTTCTGCTCCAAAAAAAAAAGAATTTTTTATGTTGAAGAAAAACATAGGTAGTCAAAATTCATGAGATTTATTTTACTTTCTTCCACAGAGAAAACCTGGGGGGAAACAAACCATGTGTCTTTGTTACTTTTCTTTTGCTGTGATAAAACACCATGATGAAGGCATTTAATTTAGGGATCTTTTCCAGAGTCTATGATCATCACAACTGAAAGCATGACGGCAGTCAGGCAGGAAGGAAATGGGGCAGTAGTTGAGAGTTTATGTCTGATCTGGAGGTGCTACCCCTGGGCTTGCAGATCCCAGATGGAAATCAGGGCAGGAACTCAAGGCAGGAACCTGGAGGCAGGAACTAAAGAGAGGCCATAAAGAAATACTATTTACCAGTTTGCTCCTCATGGCTCACTCACCCTGCTGTCTTACATCATCAAGGACTATCAGCCCAGGGATGGCACCACCAGCAGCAAGCCACATCCTCCCACATCAATGACCAATCAAGCAAAAAAACAGCAGGTTTGCTTACAGGCCAATCATTTGAAAGTTTTTTCTCAGTTAAGTCCCCTTCTTCCCATATATGTCTCTAGCTTGCATCAGGTTGACATAAAACTAGCTAGCACAGATGTCCAGGTTAATTATACTTCCTAGCGCTTGTGGACATGGATGTGCAGGTGTCTGTGTAGTAGGACATAAATTCCTTTGGGTATACATCCAGGAATGGTATAACAGGTATGTATAGCACTGTGTTAAATATTAAATACTATGTTAGTATTTTGAGTAACCTGCTGTGGGATGGTCTGTATGTCAAATATGTTGCTGATTGGTCAATGAATAAATCACTGATTGGCAGTGGCCAGGCAGGAAGTATAGGCGGGACTAACAGAGAGGAAAATTGAGAGAACAGGAAGCTGGGGGGGGAGACACTGCCAGCCGCCATCAGGATAAAGAAGATGTAAAGTACCGGTAAGCCACAAGCCACGTGGCAAGGTATAGATTAATAGAAATGGATTAATTTAAGCTGTAAGAACAGTTAACAAGAAGCCTGCCACGGCCATACAGTTTGAAACCAATATAAGTGTCTGTGTTTACTTGATCGGGTTTGAGCGGCTTGGGACTGGCGGGTGAGAGAGATTTGTCCTGCCTGTGGGCCAGGCAGGAAAACTCTAGCAACAAATGGCGCCCAACGTGGGGCAAGAGTTTCCACCTAAAACCTGAGAAAAAAGATTCTAAAACAGAGCTAAAAACAGTTCCTAATTGTTTCTCTCAAATGAGCGGCAGCTGCCGGTTTGAGCTACTGGCGGGTTCCTAGCGTGTGCGCTCGACCTGCGGTATGGCGGGAATGAGGCCTCTGCAAGTGACACATTAAGCTACATTGTGGATTTAGCCTTTGCTAGTACAAAACAAAAGAGGTTTCTGGGCTACACGCTGCTTGGATAAAAGCATAGACCCACGATGGCTCCCAGAGCTGGCGGTAAGCATACCGCCGCCATGTTGGGAAGCTGAGGTGGGCGGAGCCAGCAGCCACAGCTGCTACAGCTTAAAGCAACAGATTCATAATAAGACAGATTCAGATGTAATAGTTTAAAATGTGTGTAAAATATACGTAGGCTTAAAAGAGACAAAAAAAGGTGATATATACAGTATAGAAACAAATACATGGTTTAAAAAAAAAAATAAAGTCTTTAAAGAGACAGTAAAATTAATATAAAAAATAAGCCACGTAGAGATGACTATTACACAGAGAGTCTGGATTGTGTTGTCTTTGGGATTCTTAACTACAGAGAGATATTTGATTGTAAAGGAAGCTGAGTTAAACCAGTATGTATATTTTAAAGATACTTTGACTTCAAAATTTGGATGTAAGGATATGTTGCTTTGGAAAAGAGTCTCTTTTGTTTCCACAGAAAGCCAGAGGCTATGGATTTGCTCAAGATTAAGACACATCAGGTTTGATCAGCCAAGACCACCTGAAAGGTCTCCGATGACACCATGGCCCAGATGATCCAACATCCAGAACCGTTTCAAGGCAACTGGCTCAGATGATACAGCCTCACGGACTACTCCATGATCCTAAAATTTTCTTTGTTTCCCCAGAAGATACAGCGCCCCCCTCCAGCAGGAAGTAGTAAGAGAAGCTACGCCCAAATTCCCAAATATACCAAGCTGACTTTGGAGATGTGTAAAGGTTAAAACCTTCCTTTTTAAGAAAAGAAAAGGGGAAGTGCTGTGGGATGGTCTGTATGTCAAATATGTTGCTGATTGGTCAATGAATAAATCACTGATTGGCAGTGGCCAGGCAGGAAGTATAGGCGGGACTAACAGAGAGGAAAATTGAGAGAACAGGAAGCTGGGGGGGGAGACACTGCCAGCCGCCATCAGGATAAAGAAGATGTAAAGTACCGGTAAGCCACAAGCCACGTGGCAAGGTATAGATTAATAGAAATGGATTAATTTAAGCTGTAAGAACAGTTAACAAGAAGCCTGCCACGGCCATACAGTTTGAAACCAATATAAATGTCTGTGTTTACTTGATCGGGTTTGAGCGGCTTGGGACTGGCGGGTGAGAGAGATTTGTCCTGCCTGTGGGCCAGGCAGGAAAACTCTAGCAACAGTAACCTTCTCAATGATTTGGAAAGGAGTTGCACTAGTTTAAACTCCCACAAATGGTATAGAAGGGTTATCCTTTCCCCACATGCATGCCAGCATTTGATGTCTTCATATCCTTGATAATTATCATTCTGACTATAGTCAGAAGGAATTTGAAAGGAGTTCCAGTCTGCATTTCCATAATAGCTTAAGGATGTTGAAGAATCCTTTAAATGTTTATTACTCATTCTATTTCTTCTATGAGAGCTCTCTGTCTGGCTTCATAGCCCATTTTTAAAATGTGAATTGTTTCTTTTGTTGTGCTTGGCTTTAGGGATTTCTTGCGTATTCTAGACCTCAATCTTACTGATGTAAAGGATTTGAAAGAATATGAACTTTGTTTTGCTCCTGACATTAGTGAAAATGCTTTGAGTTTTTTTCTGTTTAAGCATAAAGTTTGTAAGAGTCATGTGTATAGCCTTTATCATCTTGAGATCTTCAATGTCCATCCCTAGCCACTCCATGACTTATATCATGAGGAGATATTGGATTTTGCCAAACGCCTTTTCTGTGTTTGAATCCATTTATGTGACGAATTGAATTTATTGATTTATATTTGTTGCATCAATCCCTCATTGCTGCATTGAAGTAGATTTCAAGAATTTTATTTGGAATCTTTGTACCACTCTCAGTTATTTTTCTATTACTGATAAAACACCATAAGCAAGGTGACTTATAAAAGAATGTGTTTAATTGGCTTTCAGTTCTAAGTTAGTCCATGATTGTTGACAAAAAGCAAGGCATCAGGAAAAGCTCAGATCTCATATCTCAAATCACAAAAAGAGGCAGAGAGCAAACTGAGAGTGTCATGAGTCTTTTGAAACTTGAAAGCTATTCTCCAGCAACACACCTTCTCCACCAAGGCTACACCTCTTAATCATTCCCAAACCATACTACTGACAAGGACCAAGAAATTCAAGCCTGTAAGCCTAAGAGGGCCATTCTTACTCAAGCCACCACATTCCATTCTCTGACCCCCATAGGCTCACGACCATATCATAATGCAAAATGAATTCATTACAACTTCAAAATTCGTCAGAGCCTTTCAGCCTCAATACTATTTAAAAACCCAAAGGTCAAAATTTTCTTCTGAGACTGAAGGTAATCCTTTCATTGTAACTCCCTGTAAAATCTAAAACATACTGCACGTTTCCAACCTACAATGGCACAGAATATGCATTACAATTCCAAAAGAGGAATCAGCGTAGTGAGGAACACTGGACCAAAGTAAGACCAAAATCCAGCAGACCTAACCCCAAATCCTAGAGCTCCATGCCTGGTATCAACGGCTTAGATAACTGTCCTTCCAGTTTTGCTGACTACAGCACACTTCTCTATTTCTGGCACATTCTACTCCCTGTGTTCAGCTTTCTTTGGCAGATATTTCACTTCTTGTGGTCTCCAGTGCAATTCAGGCTCCACTTCAAAACTTCACACAATGATTGCTCAGGGTCTCTTTCCCTTTCGGGCCTTCATTCAGGGACTGCCCTGCCACCCATTGGCTGGATTCCAAAACTCTTTCTAACCATGGTGGAAGATTTTACCACGTAAACCCTTACTCATGTAGTCTTTAAACTCTGGAGCCAGAACCACGTGGATAGCGCGGCCAAGTTTGCCTGCCTACTAGGCACGGAGCCTGGTCCCCTTGAACATGTTTGCAGAGTCTTTGCTTTGTTGTTGGTTTTTAGGAGCAGAAAATTCCCCAGGACATTTTCTTTCAAGACTGGAAACTGAGTTGGGTAGGGTCTTGACCTAAGGGCATCCTTCCCTGTATTTCACTGCCCAGTAATTTTTGTCTCTTTTATCTCTCTGCACAAGCCTTGGCTCTAACTTTAATTTTCTGGAGCTGATTTTTCTCAAATAAAAAAAAACAAAAACTAAAAATCCAGCATGATCAGGCCTGTCACAGCAATAGCCCACTGCCTGGTATCGACTTCAGCCTTGGGTAATTTTCTATAAAATACCATGACCAAGGCAATTTATAAAAGAAAACATTTAATATGGCTTCAAATCATTATTATGCAAGTGTAGACTCACCCATGCTTTAAATTAGAAAGTAGTATACAGTAGATTTCTTTAGGAATTTACCAGCTCATTGAGGCAATATTGGATGAATTAATGAAGATTCATTGAAGGTGAAAAAAAGGATGTTTAAAATTTCTGGTGATTACAGTTCTAGAACCTTCTTTGGTCAGCCTCATTCACAATCTAGATCCAGATCATCATATCTGACCCCTCAGCCTTTACTTTCTTCCTTTTTCCCTCTCATCCAACCCCTTGTTCTTCTGTCTTTGCTATGTTGTTCCTGCCCTTGAAGACTATTTCTTTCAGGTATACAATGCAATGAAACATTTTTGGAGTTACAATATGATGTATAAATTTCTAGGAAATTGGACCAAACATAACAATACAATTGTATAAGAAGAATTTTGTTTTGCTGATGAATATTCACATAAAACTTTTGTCTTGGCCTGATCAACACATTTCCTCGTGACTTAGTGCTTTTAGAAATTCTTTCTTAATTTTTGGAGGAACACTACTTTTTAAATTAAAATATACTGGGTGTTTTTGTTTTGTTTTTGAGTTTTTTTTTTTACATTTTTAATATAGGGGTTTTTTTTCCCCAAAGAAGGATATAGGTGTTTGTTTGTTTGTTTTCCCCCAATGGAAAAAATTTAAGAAGAATATAGAAATTAAAGAGAACGGCTGTTCTTTGTATCTTTGTACAAGAAAATGGTAGCCTTGATCTATAATCCACTTGGGCATTTACAGTTGTTTTTAAAACAATTTTTAAGATCTGTTTTTACTTTATGTGATATTTTTCCTGCATGTATTTATGTACATTATAGGCATGCTTGGTACCCTCTGAAGCAGAAAAGATTGTCAGAGTCCCTGGACCTGGAGTTAAGGACTATTGTGAGCTGCCACATGTGTACCCACTAATTGCAAGAGCAGCAGGTGCTCCTAAGAGCTAAGCCATCTCTCCAGCTTCTTGCACTTTCTGTTTTGATAAGTTTCCAAATCCTTCTGCTCTTCCTCGCAGGCATCTCACAGTCATCAGGACAGAGAGCATAATCAGTGGCCTCAGCAGAGCAACGCTAATGAGCATGACCCTGACCTCATGAGAATGATGTACTGACTGGCTGACCCAAGCAAAAAGAAACTTGTGCAGCACATATAACAGTCACATTGGGGTTAATTCTATGATTATAAAGAACAATGCAAAAATAAATTCAACTCACAAGTTGGAAGATAAATGTAAAACTTAAACTGAAAACTATTTATTACACTGGTAAACTAAATTATGCTGCAAGAATTACCTTTTAATGTTTTCTTAGTTGATAAGAACCACATCTTATCATATTAAATAAAGCTATTAAATGTTTTAATACTCTTTCTTTTTAAAAGATCTATTTACTTATTTATTGGGTGTTTTTGAAATATCTGTAGAACTGAGTACCATTAGGCATTCTAAAATACCATTTCATCATACTTAGCTGATAACTGAGTAGATTTAGAGAATTCTCGTCCAGTGGATATTCTGAATATCTTCTTCAATCTATAACTAGACACCTAATATGTAGCTTAATTTTATTAATACTTATAATTCTCAATCATTATATTAAACCTCAATTACTACAATGGTTGTATGGTAAACTCATTAATGTTTGAATCTTGTTACATATATGGATCTGTAGTAATAGCATAAAATTACAATGTGTTATGACATGATATAATTTATAACAAGATTACAGGATGGAAGGATTTTTCATATTTATTTTTCTCTTAAGTAAAGGGCTAAGTTAATTTTTACGACACAACATTAGCATTCAGATGCAACGTGTTTATTGGTCATTGGACAATATGGGCCAACGAGGTGGTTCATGGGATAGAGATACTTGGTGCCAAGATTCATGATCTGAATTTGATCCCTTGAACCCACATGGTGGGAGATGGCAATCAACTCCTGCAAGTTGTCCTCTGATTTCAACACATTGCTTGCCATGTACATGAGCATATACACACACTAAATAAAATAAATATAAAAGTGAAAAACTATATTGCATATAGATGTATGCTTATTATTTTTCCTTTAAAAGTACAAACTAGTTGTACTTATGAGTCTTGATTGTTCTTATCCACTCTTTGTAGAGATAATTTGTTTCTCAAAAAATGGCAACCCAAGCTCTGTTTTCCTAATAATCTATGAATGCAAAGCATTCTTTTTACTGCAGACATCAATTTTCAGATAAGATATAAACCAGAGACCTGCTATCTGAAAGAATGGAGGCACCAGCCTCAGCATACTGGCTAGATTTCAATTTGGAAAATTGCATTCTGCTTCCTCTAAGGGCCCTGACTGGTTCAGTTGGATAAGATTCTCTTCACTTCCTGCCTGAGCAGTTACAGAATGTGCTTGTGCTTTGGAAAATGGCACTGGCTTATTCTTTAGACAAGTGCTTGTCAACACTGGAACATACGTACACACACACCCAGACTTATGCACAGTGAACTGAAATCTCCATACGCAAGCATGTGACTGACCATCTCAACATTGTCATAAAGCCATATCCCATTTCCCAAAATGAAAATGGGCTCTACTTTGTCATTGCATGAAATATTCCAGTTATTGCAGAAAGTGATAATTATATCATTTTAGAGATTAAATTCTATTCTAGCCACAGTCATAATAGGTAAAAGGGAAGAATAATTTATTAGAAGTAAGGAAATTATGCTCTGGATGCTACATTTCATGGCTCTTGCCCAATTGATAAATGCATTATTCTGACTTACATTATGAAAGCATCAACACATGCACAAATTGTTAAGGATATGTCCAATAAGCTGTAACTACTCCAGGTTACAATTCACAATAAGAAGAGTGGAATGTTAGAAGTCTCCCTGAAGAGAGTAATAGCAGGACTTAGTTCCTAGTGGATTACAGCCCTACATTATGAAACTACTGCACATTTGGCACAATTATGCGCCACTGGCAGCTTTTTCTCAAAGGGAGCCTCATGTTAAATGAACACTTAGAATCATTTTGGAACTCATGCATCTTGCAGCTAACGCTGTGCTAACTTAAGCAGAGAACGCCATGCCCGTCTGGTGGAGGGAGAATATCAGGCTCCAATATCATCAGTCCTTTCCCCCTTAAAAGCTTTGATTTCATTAAAGATGACCTCTCAAAGTGCTTTAGAAAATGAGATACTCTACAAAATGTGCTGAATAGAAAAGAGGGGCATTCAGTACATAAATTACTGTCTTTCCGACTGTCATTTTTAAGGTTTACCAGGATCAGGCAGGTTGGCTGTTTTTCTCCTTTGGTGTCCAATGAAGTCATTCTCAACGATACTCAATGGGTACCAAAGTGTAGGTAATGCACCTTTCCAGTGAGATGCAAGCTACTGCTGTCCAGTGTGTGACTAAGACGGTAGGTTGTCAGCAGAGAATTTGGAAACCGTCAGAACAAAATGCAGGCTTAGATTTGCTGCCGGCACAAAACATTTGGGAACTGAATTCCAAGGGTTGGGTACAGGTTTATTTTATACCAGTGCTATTCTCACCACATAAAAATGCTTTAAGACCTCTGCCATAAATATTTTATCAAAAAAGGTAATCACATATTATGAATTCTAGGCGCAGTCACCTCACAATAATATTGTGAGCCACAAAAATAAAACTCTAAGAAAGAAAGCCAATTAGGCAGGGTTCAAATTGACTACTGTTTATCGGCGTGCCTCAGGAGCCACAGCTCAGAAATGATTTATTTATTTTTGAAATGATTTATTTTATGAAATCCACAGTGCTCTAAACTTAGTTATTCAACTTCTAAGTCAAATTTAGAAAAACCAAATTACAATAGAGGCTGCCTCCACCTGGCTTATAGGTATTAATAAACAGTGATAACATTTGACATTTCAAAACACACAGCACTTTTAATATCATGATCTGTTACAGAATTAGCAGACTCCTAGGAGGACTGAAGTAGAATGCTCTTCCCCACATTTAATTTTCTTAGATTTATTTTATTGTTTTCTGTTTTACCATTCAGTTTTACATAATGTATAACTTTTCAGATCTCTGCTTAGGCTTGCTGTCTGTTCTTCAGATTAAGCAACTATTAAGTAAGAAGGTAAAACACTTTTTCATAGATGTAATTAGAAGGCAAAATTAAAATTCACGTTTTGAGATGCTGAATTTGGCAGAATCTTATACAATACTAAGCCAGCAAGGCTACATTTGAAACGTCAGAATACTTCATATTTTATAGGTATTTTTGTTTAAATTAATTCAATTTAGACTGTTATATAATGTTATATAGTAAATGGTCAACTTTTCTCTAAATGAGGTTATGCACACAGCACTATACAATCTTCAAGCATGTGAACACTGTGCATGATGTTCCACAAAATACTCTGACATCATTTATGTTTTAATCTTTTAGTCGATCCTGTGACAGTACAATGAAAAAAAATATTCTGGTCATATTTTTATCTCTTATTCTCTATTAATTTAAAAATACATATTGAGAAGAACAAGCAGTTTTGAATTTAAGTTTATTCATAGTTCATTATCCTTTATGCTATATTTATGTATCATTCTAGCTCCAAATTCTGGTGTTTGAACCATGAATTTTATTTTTGATTGACGAATTCCTTACATTATCATAACACAAATTGTTAAATAAAATTTCTATTATTATAATTGCAACAATTATAATATTAAGCAAGAAATACATGTGGTGATATTGTGTTCCCCAAAATATTGTGCACCCTAATAAACTTATCTGGAGTCAGAGAACAGAACAGCCACTAGATATAGAGGCCAGAAAATGGTGGCACACATGCCTTTAATCCTAGCATTCCAGAGGCAAAGATCCATCTGGATCTCTGTTAGTTCAAAGCCACACTGGAAACAGCTAGGCAAGGTAAAAAGAGCCTTTAATCCCAGGAAGTGATGGCAGGAAGCAGAAAGGTATTTAAGGCGTGAGGACAAGGAACTAGAGCTAGTTAAGCTTTCAGGCTTTCGAGATGCAGTTCAGCTGAGATCCATTCACATGAGGACACAGAAGCTTTCAGTCTAAGGAAACAGGATCAGCTGAGGAATTGACGAGGTGAGGTGGCTGTAGCTTGTTCTGCTTCTCCTATCTTCCAGCATTAACCAATAACTGGCACCAGGTTTGTTTTTATTAATAAGACCATTGAAGATTCATGCTTAATCAGAAGCATCCTATATAGTAGGAAGTTAAGAAAGTAATAAACAGGAGTTAGTCTGTCCTATTATCATCAATTAGCCCAACTGGTGTTTAGAATTTGTATATATCTCTACCTGCTACCTGTGTTACATGTATTTTTTTATATTAAAACATTGTACATTTTACATCTATTAATTCTAACAATTTTTAATTAAATTTTATTTCATTTTATACTTCAAAATACTTTTTAAAATATTTGTGACTGTGCTTGTATGCATTCATATGTGCATGAAGGTGATCTTGGGGGCCAGCAGAGGAAAATTTCCCCAGAACAGGGCTGAGGGTCCTGGGAACCAAACTTAGTACCTCTGAAAGAGCAGTGAGTGTTCTTAACTGCTGAGTCTTCTAGCCAATCCCTCATTTGTTTTGTTACTAACATTATGATAGGCATTAAAATTAAATTATGATGGCATTTAAAAAAAAAGCTTTCTCTCCACAGGGAAGAGGGTAAAATAACAGTAATGATGCCTTAAAATGTCATAAGGAATCATACTATCTTCCTAAAATCATAACTATCTTCCAAAAAATACCTACAATACATGCAAATAGGTGTATAAATAGACATAATTTAAATGAAATTTTCCCATCTGGGCTCTCACTCCCAAGACTTACATACCACCTAATAAAAACCCCAACACAAGGCATGAGAAGCCCCCTTTAGAGTCAGATCTGTCCAAAAGACTCCCAAACATTACAGACTATTGCTATTGCCCTTGGTTATTGCCCCAGAGGTAGAAGGTAAGCCTCTATTTTCAAAGACATCATGCACTTTGGTTATAGGGTCCAAGTTCCCTGAACTGAAACTGACCTGAAAGCCTCCCCTGAGAACTAGCTTTCATGGTATCAGAAGGCAATATGTGAAATTTCAGAGGAGGGAAGCAAACACCAGTCCTATATAGCTATGACACCTATGAACCACAACCATGATCAACATGGCACAATAACCCTAAGGGTATAGTAGTAGTAGTCATACCCAACTGGTAATAAATTGCTCTCTAATTGGACTTAAGACCTGCTCAAAAAGAAGGAAATCACATCTGGTACTAGAAACCTAAACAACCACATCAGAGCCAGTGAAGTTATGGATCTTAGAGGAGAACCTACTACCACCACTTTATTAAACCAGCATTATTCCTAACAACTTTCTAAATATGTGTCCTTATGTTGACAGGCAAGTGTAGTCTTCACCTCTCATCAACAAAGTTTCTCTTTGCAATAGATAGAGACCATTGCGGGAAGTTACAACCAGTAAAATAGAGTTGTTGCTCCAAATCCCAATGGATACATCTGCAATAAAACTTCAGTACCTAAGACTCAGGGATCATTTTGGAAAAGGGAGCGAAAAGATTGTAAGAGCCAGAGGAACAGAGAGTTTGCTGTGTGATTGTGTCTCCTAAGTACCTCAGAAGCTACACCACAGAGTCTCACCAACATGACTGCCTAAACATGAACTGAACAAGAACAATAATAGATATGCTAATGTCAACAGTGGAAAGCCCTCATGGTTTCAATAATACGCAAAGAACTATAGGGAGCTAAGGATTGCTGAGAGCAAGAGAAATAGTCTTCCTCAGGGAAGAGCACACCAATTGGTTATCCAATACCAAATGATCATCCCTGAAAACATACAAAATAGTAATATTATAGAGATTGAGAAGTTGTACTTATGCATAAATATGCATATATATGTATATAGTATACACTTACATATACATACATGTGGGTATATATATATAATGAAAAGACACACACACATATATGAGGTCATGAATTTGAAAGAGAACAAGGAGGGGTGTGAGCATTGTAGCTCAGATGGGCAGGTATCCTGGCAGTCGGGAGCCAAGGAATACCACAGTCACTGTAAGCCTTGCAGTTAGGCTCCAGTAGCAGAAGTGTTACAGCTCTGCTCTGGGGAAAGGTTTCCCCAGTGCAAGTATAACAATTTTGTTCCAGTGAGGAAAAGTTTCCCCAGCGAAAGTGTTAGAGTTCTGCTTGCCTCTGGAGAAAGTGTCACACCTCACAACAAACTTTACTCAACAGATTTACTAGGAGGGAAAAATCCAGGAGGGTGGCTGCCTCTTGTAGGGTTAGAAACAGCATCAAGTGAACAGAATACATGGTTTCTAGAGGGTTTCTAGGTTGCTTGGGATTGGTGGGGGTTTGTGGCCTGATCCTGGAGCAAGTTCAGGAATTGGTGGGATTCTGTGGGCTGACTCTTGGGCAAGCTCAGGGACTGGTGGCATTTCATGTTCTTGTTCCTGGTCAAGTCAGGGGCAGGATGTTTTTCCTTGGCCCTGGTCTTGGGGGTCAAGTCAGCAACAGAGTGTTATTTCCTTGGTCCTTTTACCTTACAAGGGGTATGTGGGAGTGTTTGGAGGGAGGAAAGGGAAGGATAAAATGTAATTATATTATACTCTCAAAAATAAAATAAGTAATTTAAAATACCTTTCTTGTAGATCTCATTAGAGAGCCCTTTCTTAAGATAACATCTGTTGGTGAAGAAGCTATGTTCTAACATTCTTTAAATGAGGACAGAGAATTGTTACATTGTGTACATGTAGTTGTTAAAAAAAAAAACAGTGTGTGGATTTGAGATGATTGGTTGTGGTTTCCAAAAAAGTTGTATTGTGGGTAAAATTCTGTCACACGACATCATATACTATGCAGAAATATTCTAGAAAAGGAAGCAGTATACAACACAATAAACTTTGTTGCTGTCTTTTAAAGGAAACTTTCTGCACTACCACCCAACACCATAAATATTGAGGCAAGAGCCTATAAAGTTACAACTCACTGAAGAATCAGATTGATAGGTTTTCTGTAGCCCAATAGTAAGTTTCTCCACTGATGTAGTAAGCCAGATCAAGCAGACTTAAAAAGTATAGGACCAGATTTATTTGGCCAGAACACTCCCAGGTAACCCTCTAACCCCCAGAGATAAAGCAGGGGAAAGGGACAGGAGAGAAATCACTGATCAATCTGAAGGAGATATCATGCTATTTCACATTCAGTAAAGTACAAGGCAATGCAAACATAACCCAGAAACACCCAAATTTAGTTGTGACTTGTTTCATTGTGATCTGTAATGTAATGCCTATTGACCACTTTCCCATTCATTTCTTCTTACTGCTTTGCTGGATGTTAGGTAACCATGATTCCACTCTCAACTTCTAGAACAGCAACATTATTCCACATGTGAGTGGAGATACTATGGCACTTCTCTCTGTGTTGTGGCTTATCTCATTCAGTAATGTGTTAGCCATTTCCATTTATGTCTTGTAATTAACAAGATTCCATTCTCTTTTATAGATGAAGAGTATCCCATTCTGTAAGTTACCACATCCTTTGTGTTAATTCATCAGTTGTTGGAAAGAGGTCCTTACTGTTGGTTGACTATAATAGTGTGGGAATACAGATTCCCTTTTAATGTGCTGAATTCCTTTGAATATATACCTGCCCTGGTTAGTTTTTTGTCAACTTGACACATTTGCAAAGAGGGACCTCAACTGAAAAAATTCCTCCTTCAGATTTCCCAGGAAGCAAGTCTGTGGGGGGTATTTTCTTCATTAGTGGTTGATTTGGGAGGGTTTGGATCACTGTGAGTGATGACACTTGTGGGCAGATAGTCCTGGGTTGGATAAAAAAGCAGGCAGAGCAAGTCATGAGGACCAAAACAGTAGGTAGTGTTCCTCTATGATTTCAGCTTCAGTTCCTAGCTCCAGGTTCCCCAGTTGGCTTCCCTCAGTGAAGGACTGCAGCTTGTAAGCCAGATAAGCCCTTCATTCTCAAGCTGGTCAGAATGGCCAAAATCAATAAAACAAATGACGACTCATACTAGCAAGAATGTGGAGTAAGGGGAACACTACTCCATTGATGATGGAAGTTCAAACTTGTATAGCCACTATGGAAATCAGTGTGTGCAGTTCCCCAGGAAGTTGGGAATAAATCTATCTCAAGACTCAGCTATACTACTCTTAGTCATATACCTAAGTGATGTTTCATCCTACTACCAAAACCCTTGCTCAAACATGTTTATTTCTACTCTATTAATAATAGGCAGAAATTGGAAACAGCCTAGATGTTTGTCAATTGATGAATGGATATAGAAAAAGTGATACAATTTCACAATGGATTATCACTCAAATCTTAAAAGAAATGACATCCTATGATTTACAGGCAAGTGGATGGAACTAGGAAAAAAATCATCCTGAGTGAGGTTACCCAGATCAAGAAAGAAAAATATGGTCTATATTTGTTTACATGTGAATATTAGCTGCTAAGTCAATGATAAACAAGCTACAATCCATAGAACCACAGAGGCTAGGTTTAGAGTAAGGAACTGGAAGGACAGATAGCTCTCTCTAGGAAACAGAAATGGAACAAATAGCTATGGTGATTGAGACAGGATACTGGAATGGGAGTATCAAATGGGAATGGGGAGGGAAGTAGGGACAAATGAGGAAATATGGGGAGGGACAGCTAAAATAAGGCCATTTGAGGGGTTGTATGGAAACAATACAGGAGAAGCTTCAAAAAAATATATCCATATATTAAGGCTATCTAAATGAAATTGCCAAATAAGAGGGGAGATGAGGCCCCAACTAGACATCTCTTCTTACCAAATTAAGCTTCCAGTACCAGGAATGTGTTATATCTAATCAAGTTGTTGGCCAGGGAAACCTCTCAAACAACCAGGCCATTGCCAAGGCTATTGGTTGCTTTCCACAAACTGACAGTAATGCCTTATTCCTAAAGACAACACTACACAATTCACTGAACAAAAAGAAATCAAGCTAGTACCTACCTAAAGTATTCATTCCTATGGACTAGTGTTCCTGGTACGGGAAGCTACTCTTCATTCTACCAAAGGAGAAAGGTAAGCACCAACCCAGATACAAATCCTTTGATCTACAGCGATAATTTACCTGCAAGATAATGCTAGAGCAATAATAGCACAAAGCTTGCAGTTCTAATCAACCAGTATCTGGTTGGATTTAAAGTCCTCCTCATGAGATGGAACTCACCCTTCACATTGCTTGGGTAGCCAAGACCAAAGACCAGACAAGCCACAGAACTCGGGTAAAACCAAATACTACAGTTCTGCTAAAGGAATATAATAACAAAATGACTCAAAAACACATTCGGCTATACTTTTACCTCACTGTCTTGCTCAGCCATTGTCATAAAAGCTTCTTCATGGAGCAGATGGGAACAAATACAGAGGCCCACATCCAGACATTATGCAGAGAGTGAAAGATGTTGGAACACTCAGCCCTAAAAGGGATATCTCCACAAAATCTCTTCCCTCAAGGCTCAAGGAATCCTATGGGAAAGGAAGCAGAAAGATTGTAAGAGCCAGAGGGGATGAGGGACACCAATGAAACAAAGCCTTCTAAATACAGCAGATGTACATATGAACTCATAGATACTATGGCAGCAAGCACAGGGCCTTCATGTGTATGCTCCAGATGGGGTCCCATTGCAGAGAGGGGGGAAGTGGATCTGACAGGAACTGGGAGAGGCAAAACCATAACCAGGATACATTATATGAAAAAAAAATTATTTTCAATAAACAAAATTAAGTAAATACAAAAAATAAGGGAGACTAGGAAATTCGTTACTAACATCTCAAAGTTTTATGATACTGTCACAGAAGAATAAAGTTGCTAAGTGTGCTTCACAGCTGATTCTTGTTAAACAACGTGGCTGCTAGAAATCTATTGACTTGGTGCGTGCAAGCTCTATAAGGATGCAGTGTCAGGAAGGGCCTCCAGCAAGGAAATAGGTGGATGATACTTCTGTCCATTGGACTAAAACTCAGTGAGGTTCATAGACAATCAAGATACTTTAGGATAATCTGATGTGAAAGCTATTTTACCCTGAGCTAAGAGAGACAAACAACAAACTTGAAAGCATTAGAAATGCTGAGCCACTATGGAGAGAGAGCTGACTGGGAAACTTATCTGTTTCTCATTCTGGAAGTGTTAACAGGTCAGATGGTGGAGGTGCAAATCCACACTCAAGGTCACCAGACAAGGAAGTGAAGGGTAGGGGAAATCATCACCCTTTTAGGAGCAGGAATTATTAGACCCAGAATGGTGCACAATGGTGCCTGGAGCTCTAGTGGTGTTAGCAGTCTTGGAGGCCAGCTGACCTTTCAACTGGCAAAGTAGAACGTTTCCTTTTGGTAGTTGACATCTGCTGCCTCTGGCTCCTTGGAATGAGCGACCGCACCAGTGAAAGTCCTCGGACTTTTGAACCTATGCACAATTGTTACCACGTTCCAATGTTCTGTGCTGAACTTCTTCCTTATTATTACAAGACCCAAGACCTTTAAGCTGACCTTAATGAAAAGTTTTCTTTTGATCTGTGTCCTTCTGAGCCTTTGTGAGTATAAGGAAAAATACAAGTTCTGGACTGAAGAGAGATAGATAAGAGATAACAATTTGATGCCTAAGGTGAGATGAGAATTATTATCTCCAATGACAAGTGGTATATAACAGAGCAGCTAACCTTCTCAGAAGGTTCATTAGAGACAAAAGACCTTAAGGTAGTAATTTAATTTAAAATGCATGGAGAAATTAATACAATATATACATAAATATATTGGACATTTTAAAATTCTATTATATATCATTCAATAATTCTTATTGGTATTAGCTTGGTAGCAGATGGAAATATTCTGCAAGACCATAATTTGCTAAGATTACACTTAAATACACAGCACTAATCACTATTTTACTTTTCCTCTGTCTTCTCTGTTGACAGGAGTCTGGAGGTGGATGAAGGTGGGAAGAGAGTCCAGATATCCAAAAAGCAGTTTCTCCTTGAACCACTGTCTGGGTCTATCATGAAAAGAAATGGTTGTCTTGGCAACAAGAACAAAATTAATGCTTTCAAACTCTGACTTCAACTCAGGTAACCTTTTAGTTCCATCGTTTTCAGATATATTTTGATACTAAAAGTCAGGTTTCTTATTGCCAGTGGATATTCATCAGCTAAATGCCCCTTTTACTTCTTATTCAAAAGTTGAGTCGCTCATATTGTAATTTTACTTGAGGCTTTGGGGCCCTGTGACAAGGCTCAATTATCCTAGCTGAGTTACTTTCAGTGCACTTAAATAACAATTTAATCTATAAATCAATGTTCAATAGAAAATGTAAAAATTTAATCTTTTGTATTTTATTCCATTCCTTTTTCATGATTTACAAGATAATACAAATTCCTTGTGAAAAAAAAATTAAGAGAATTTAGCAAAGTTAAAAAATAGGGTCTAAAATGTAACAACAACTATTTTACTTCATTTTGTTCTTTCCTGTATATTTGTTAGTGAGATTCGTCTTTTTTTTTCTTTTCGACCTTCAGAAATCTGTTGCTTAATAGCATATCCTATCAAGGTAGCAATCTTTCACAGCAGCCTGATATTATATCAGGATTATATGTGAATTGCTCTACTATTATTAAATTCTATGGCTTTATAAATTTTAATTTAAACTATTATTAAAAACGCTTGCATACAAATATTTTTCCTGGGTCTCTATTTATTTCTTTAGAATATGTTCTCTTAGGTAGAGTTTTAGATCAACCAATGTGATATTTGGTAGTTTTGTCTTACTCCTAGAATTAAATATTTTGAGGCCATAACTATGAATAACCACTTTTCTCTAGCTTCTGGAGATTCCTAGATTCTGGGAAATTTTCAGTCTGTTGTATTTCTTTCTACCAAGTAAGAATGCTCCAATGTCTTCAAACTCTACCTAGCACTGGGACTTATCAATGTGTACTGCATATTAATCTCATTAAGACTGTAAGATTCAGAGGACCAGGAAGTCTGCTGTGAGATGGTGTGTCCTAGAAATGACAGGGAAGCTAAACCCATAATATTCAACAGTATGGCTGCTTAAGCTTGACCTGAACAATGACAGTACCAACAGATATGTTAATGTGGAAGAGAGAAATCACAGGTACATTCTCAGATGAAGAATTACGGGCTACTAATGACTACTGAGATAGGTAGAATTAGTATTTCCCAGGGATAAGCCCTCTAACTGATTATTTAACAACAAAAAATCAGCTCTGAGATCATATGCACACACGTGTCACTGAACAGACTCAGTAGATTATATTTATATATTTTTGAAAAAATTTATCAAAGAAAAGCAGGCCATGAATTTGAGGGGGGGGCGGGCATAAGAGTGGTTGGAGGGAAGAAAGGAAAGGGGTAAATAATGTAACTGTATTTTAATTAAAATTAAAAGAAAAGAACAGAAGAATTGGTGTCTAGCCTAATTGTCGTCAAAGAGGCTTCATCCAGCAACTGATGGAAACAGCTACAGGGCCACAATCAAACATCAGGTGGAGTTAAGGGAATCCTGCAGAAGAAGGGGTGAATTTTCTTGTGGTGTCCTTTATCACAGACTCAACTAGCCTATGCTCATAGGGGCTCACAGAGTCTGAATCAACAAGAGAGCCTTCATGGGACTGACCTAGGCCCTCTGCATGCATATATATAACAGCTGTGTAGCTTGGTCCTCTTGTAGGAGAACAGGGCTGTCTCCAACTCTTTTACTGGCTTTTGGGACCCTATTCATCATATTTGGTGGCCTTGCTCAGACTTAATATATGTAGAGGTGCTTAGCCTTGTTGCAACTTGATATGCCATGTTTTGTTGATATTCATATGATGGGTGATGTCGTACTCTATGCTGTGAATGTGTTGCTCTGATTGGTTGATAAATAAAGCTGTTTGACCAATGGTGAGGCAGAATAAACTTAGGCGGGACAGTCCAACTAGAGAGTGCTGTGGGGTGTTCTGTATGTCAAATGTGTTGCTAATTAGTCAATAAATAAAACACTGATTGGCCATTGGCTAGGCAGGAAGTGTAGGCGGGACAAGGAGGAGAATAAAGCTGGGAAGTGGAAGGTTGAGTCAGAGAGACACTGCCAGCCGCCACGATGACAAACAGCATGTGAAGATGCCGGTAAGCCACGAGCCATGTGGCAAGGTATAGATTAATGGAAATGGGTTGATTTAAACTGTAAGAAAAGTTAGCAAGAAGCCTGCCACGGCCATACAGTTTATTGTGGTGGTATTTTACTTGTACTGAAATGTGATTTTAATTGTATGTTAATAAATAAAGTTGTCTGGGGGTCAGAGCTATTAGAGCCATAGCAAGTGCGTGGCAGCGGTGGCGCACGCCTTTAAGGACCTGGAGGGCGGTACATTCAGGCAGTGATGAGGCAGTCACATGTTTGGGTTTACAACCAATGAGAAGGCAGAACAGCTAGAGTATATAAAGACATACACACAGGAAGTAGGCCCCTTTTTTCGGAGAGCTCTCTTGGCTGAAGAGGATCCCTGAATCAGGAAGGGTGAGGCTCTTAGCTCTGACCTCTTGGCTTTCTTCTCTGAATCGGCTCTGTGTTTCTTATTTAATAAGACCGTTGGTTACATCTACAGTTTATAACCAATATAAGTCTCTGTGTTTACTTGGTTGGGTCTGAGTGGCTGTGGGACTGGCAGGTGAGAGAGATTTGCCCTGACCCTGGGCCAGGCAGGAAAACTCAAGCTACAAATGGCGCCCAACGTGGGGCAAGAGTTTCCACCTAAAAACTGAGAAAAAAGATTCTAAAATGGAGCTAAAAACAGCTTCCTAATTGTCTCTCTCAAATGAGCGGCAGCTGTCGGTTGGAGCTACTGGTGGGTTCCTAGCGTGCATGCTCAATCTGCCTATGGCGGGAATGAGGCCTCTGCAAGTGGCACATTAAGCTGCGTGGTGATTTTAGACTTTGCTAGTACAAAACAAAAAAAAGAGGTTTCTGGGCTACACACTGCTTGGATAAAAGCATAGACCACGATAGCTCCCAGAGCTGACGGTAAACTACCACCACCATGTTGGGAAGTTGAGGTGGGCAGAGCCAGCAGCCGGTAAGTCACGAGCCATGTGGCAAGGTATAGATTAATGGAAATGGATTGATTTAAACTGTAAGAAAAGTTAGCAAGAAGCCTGCCACAGCCATACAGTTTGTAAGCAATATAAGTCTCTGTGTTTACTTGGTTGGGTCTGAGCGGCTGTGGGACTGGCAGGTGAGAGAGATTTGCCCTGACCCTGGGCCAGGCAGGAAAACTCAAGCTACAAGAGAGAGAGGAAGGAGAAAGACAGAGCAGAGGAGAAGCTGCTAGCGGCAGCCAGGAGAAGCAAGATGTAAAGGTACTGGTAAGCCATGAACCCTGTGACAAAGTATAGATTTATAGAATTGGGTTAATTTAAGATATAAGAGCTAGCTAGCAAGAAGCCTGATACATTAGGCCATATCATTTGTAAATATTATAAGCCTCTGTGTGTTTATTTGGGTCTGAGTGGTTGCAGGACCAAGCAGGACACAGGAATTTTATAAGTTGCTGTGGGACCTTGGTGCCAGGCGAACAGAGGAAAACTTTCAGCTACGCTCATGAGAGACCTTCTCTTTCTTAAACAGAAATGGGGTCAAAGTGGATTAGGGGATAGAAACACAGGAGGGATCGGAGGGGGGAAATTGGAGGAGAGGAGGGAGGGGAAACTGAGGCCAGGATGTAAAATAAATAAATAAACAAATAAACACTTTCTAGAGTGTTGAAACTGAACACACCAAGCCCTTCATGTGGTCTAGGTTACATCTAAATGTATTTGACAGTTACAAATGTTCTTAGCTGTGTTTCCAAAATATATTTTGTAGGCATAAGGAGGTATTTTTTTCCTTTCTCATTCTATGACTATTTTTTCACTGTATATATAAAACCAACATATAGAATATATAAAATACATGTATTTGTGAATAAATACTGACACTTTGATATGTATTACAGAGAATCAACATATTTGTTAATAAATACTGGCACTTTGGTATGAGTTACAGAGAATCAAGTGCTTTTATTATTTTTATTCCATCTATGGAATTTGTTAATGGTTCAGATAAGAGCTTAACATGATTGGCATGTTCAGGAGCCTGAAGTTAGTAGCTTCTGTGCTATTCAATTTATCAAAAAGCAAAAGCTAAAGGAAGTAAGAAAACATCAAAAGAGAAAGAAGTGTCAATCCTTCCTAGCCTCTCAAGGAGGACATCTTACCAGCAGGGGTGTAAACTCAGGGTTTCCCCTTCCTGATGGAATTAACCTAATAAGAATTTTTTGTCCTCTCTGGACCTCATTTTCATATTTGTAATATAGAAATAATGAGAATTCCAATTATCCTCAGAACAATTAATTACTTAAATAAAATATTTAAAGTTGCTTAACATGGGTACATTTAAAAGATTGTATTGATTTTTATAATTACCACTGTTAATGAGTAATTTAAAATGTTAGATAGGAAGATCTCTACATTGGATTTCTTATCTACTTGTTCAGAAGCTGAGTAATAACAAATGATTTATATCTATTTATCACAGCCGATGAGAAAAATCTGTAAGCATGTACCATTGGAATAAAGAAGTCAGCTGAGGTAAAATCCACACCAGGCTCTCACAGGGATCCAGGGATTGTGACTCAGGGGGCTGCATTTTGCCTGTGTTGATTTTACTACTTTTTCAATCTAATAAGTAAGGGAGAAAGAGAAATGTCTTAAAAGGCAATTTTGTAGTTCAAATGATAGAATTGTAAAATGATAACATAGAAGTATGTTTGAAATGTATAATGATGACTACAGATTTAGGAGGATTCTAGAGGCTGTATCAAGCGTGTAACACAAATTGACTGACTAGAACCCACAACCTCTAGTTTCTCAGAGAAAGTCTTTCTTGTCTTCTGCTTTTACTGTACCATGTGCTTATCAGCTTTGACCTTACACAGAATCATCTGAAAGATGTGATATGTTGGTATTTATATATGTCAAGGGACCAAGAAGATGAAACTAGACATCACCAAAGGATGTAATTTTTGGTTGGTAGATCCTCCACATATTTCTTAATTATTTCTGACATTTTGTCTATTTCACTATAACCTTCCTTGGAGGATACAGATAATGAAAAAAAAATGTTCTTCATGACCCAGAAGAAGAAATACATCTTCTGTTAATAAATCCCAGCTGAAATCATGTAAGAGTTCACATTTATCATTGGTACTGTTTTGTTTGCTAAACTATTCTTAGAACCTGAAAAATAGTTTCATTTCACCATGACAGAGATTTGAGATAAAATTTGAGGGTCTAATAAAAAGATATTTAGATAACTATATGAGGCTGTAAGACAGGAAAACCTGAAATATGAAAGTTGCTTCCTCTGCCTACCCTCATCCTAGATTCTCTGAAGATGGAACAATGTCTTATCAATTGGTGTGCCCTTAACACCTAGATTCTGGCATATCTAGGTGGGAAGTAAGTGTATGTCCAGATACCTTGCATTAGTAATGATATTTGAACTAATAATACCATGTATCCTTCCAGAAACAAATATATTTAACCTGGAGGGCAAAAAATGCAAACTGTAGATGAAGTCAAATAGAGCAGATCTATGTCTTGCCCACATCTGTGCCTAGGATGAAAGTTACTTTTGTGTTATACAATAAAGCATATCGGTAAAAGCAGGTTTTCAAAATTTAAAGTACTAGGAAACTAGACAAAACCTATCTTGTCTCAAAGATATAAGACCTACCTTGTTAAATAGAAAGTTGGTGCAGTTTTCTCCATTTCAGAGGGTGGCAAAGATGCAAAACTTCTTTAAAGATGACCACAGCAGGACTGGAAAATGGCTCAGAGGTTAAGAGCACTGGCTGTTCTTCTAGAGGTCCTGAGTTCAATTCCCAGCAACCACATGGTAGCTCATAACCATCTGTAATAAGATCTGGCACCAGATCTATAGACAGAACATTATACATAATAAATGAATCGTTAAAAAAAAGTGACCACAGCAAACTGTGGCTCTCAGCATCAGGATCTTTGTATATCTCCATCTCATTGTTGAATCTAGGAGATATAATGACTAGAATACAGTAGAATTGATTTGGGGTAATATTCAGGGCTAAGTCATAAGAAGTCTATCAACATCCTCCTTGCTGTATTAGAAGAAGAAATCTTTGGTAAATCAGCCCTTAAGCAAGAAAACTGAACATCCTGGGACCGTCATACTACAAGTCTAAGCTGACCACCTGAAATATAACTGAATGGAGAGGTAAAGATGACCATCTTGGCTTGCAATATTTCAGCATTCTTAGCTATATCACCAAAATCTGAGAGAAGAAGCCATGAAACTAGATATTGCAGCCCAGTTTAGCATTTGGATTATCCCATTTAGAGGAGCTATAAGACTGTCACTATGTGGTAGCTTCCCAGACAAAGTAACATGGAAAAACTCCAGGAAGAAGTGCAGGAGGGACCCACAGAAAGGACCACATGGTAGATCAAGAGAAGCAATCATCTAATGGACCATCAGCAAAAGGCAAGCAAACAGAACCTGAAAGAACAGTATGGCAGATTCCCCACAAGAAACACAGGACTGATCCCTGGAAAAAACAACCTGTCTGAACCCCATCAGGGACTATCTGGAAGAAATCCATCTAGAACCACCCAATGGAACTGCAGAAGGAAGAACATGATATATCCTCAGCAAGAACTACCACGTAGGCCCATGCCTAGAACCCTATGGCAGACCCGTAGCAAGAGCCTCATGGCAAAATGCAGCATGAAACAAATCACATATTTGCAACAAGAACCACCAGACAGATCTGCAGCTAGAACCACCTGATAAACCCAATCCAGACCAAGTCCTAGCCTGGAAATAGCGGTTAGGCATTCAACTCCACCCCGAGTCATGGTGATATTGTCAGTTGTTAACTCCTGGGAGAGGGAGAGATGGTTTTCTCTAAGAAAGTAGCGCTTGATAAATGACCGTGTTCTAGTGGAAGACAATACATCCAAGAATATTTGGGCAGCAAATTAGTCTTGATCTGTTGTTTTGTTTTGTTTGTTTTGTTTTGCTTTATTTTGTTTTGACACATGGTTAGGGAAGGTGAGATAGATCTGGGAATAGTTGGGGGGAGGGAAAGAGAATATGATACCAACATGTTGCAAGAAACTCTCAAAGAACTAATAAAAATATATAAAATTGGTACATTTAATCATAACAAAGATCTAATGTCTTTCAAGATTCAGAACAAAGCATAACATGGAGTTAGACAAAAGTGGGCAAGGAGAAACAGTTATGTATCCATTTTTCTAGTCATGTATAAAAAGAACTCCTACAAATAAAGAGGACTTATCCTAATAGAAAAGTTGAATAAAAAGTGTTATCAGACAGCTTCATAGGAGAAGAAGCATTTATAATATACATTTCTTAAAAACTACAACTTATTAACTAGAGGCATACGCATCAAAATAAAATAAAATTTTCACCATCATCTGATTTTTAATGTTTGTCTTTGTTTTTATGTTATGGGACATATTTTTTATTTTTATTTATTCTTCTCTCATACAATACATCCTAACTGCAGTTTCCCCTCCTTCTACTGCTTCCAGTTCCCACCTAAACCTCCCCTTCCCCAGATTCACTTTTAATACTTTATAATATCAAATGTTTGCTAAGATGTAGGCATTCCCACATTGCTGAGCATATAAAACAGAGCAACTATTTTAATGTGTCATTTGCATGCCTAATTTTTTTAAATAAAGAACTTACATTGCGAGCCTGCAATCCAAAAGTTTCTCTTCGAGATTTCCACAAAGTAACACTTGTACACATGAATAAGGAAACAAACAGTCATTTCCTATATTTTTATACTGTCTCAATTTGGAGACATGCCTTTATTATCTAACAGAAGATTGTACAAAACTATAAGGTATTCTAAAACATTTAATAAGTAATGAATGATAGCTATAATGGTCAATATTTTAAAATGATTGTCAGAGCCAGATGATCAGTGAGTTTGTTTTGAGGCTGTGTCTCCTCCCAGTAATGCCAGATGATACACCCATAAAGTCTCACCAACATGACTGTCTAAACATAAACAACAACAATAGATATTCCAAAATGGGCAGAGGAAAGTCTGTGAGGTCTCAGCCTTACACAGAGAATTATAGGCAAATAAGAATTGCCAAGAGTGAGAGAATAGTCTTCTACAGGGAAGAAAATACCAATGGGCTATCCAATAAAAAAAAAATACTCAGCCCTGAAAAATATATAGATAAGTAACTTTATACATACTAAGCAGGTTTCATTTAGGTATATATGTATATAATACATATACGTGTGTGTGTGTGTGTGTGTATGTGTGTGTGTGTGTGTGTGTGTGTGTGTGTGTGTGTGTGTGTGTGTGTTTGTGTGTGTGTGTAACAATAATTAGTGAGTAAAGAAACCATGAATTTGAAAGAATGCCAAGAGGGGTCCTGGTCAGTCTGGTTCAATGGCATGGTGGACCTAGTCCTGGTAGGTAAGGCATGAAAGTCAGTGTGATAAGTGAGTTCTAAAGAGACGGAGTAAGTACAGAAATATTTGGGCTGGTTGTGGAAAGAGTGCAACTTCCAGGTGAGATGAAGAACAAGGACTTCACATGCTAAGACAGCCCTGGAAGCTTCTAAACATACTCAAACATTTGGTACAGTAGAGTATTTTATGATCACTGAAGCTTTCAACTATATCCTTATTACACCCTGTTAAGTGAAACATGTCTCTATTATCAGCTTTCTTTCTTCCTCCAGTGATGGGTACAGATTCACTCTATTTCATGTTTCTTAGGATGCATTTATAAAATTGTTCAGTAGGCAGTTCTATGTCAGTGAAATTTATATTTATATTCAGAAAATAGTGATGTTGCAATGTACCCATATTATATAAAACTAATTGCATGGGAATTTAGTACTTCACTTTCCTGAGTCTTTTATTTTACTGTGCCATTATTTTAAGTTGCTTCTATCCTTCCCTTCACTGCTACCCCTTAAGGCATAGATTTTCATTCTCTCTCTGTACAACCTCATGTATGGTAAAGTAAAGTGCTTTTACACTAAGTATTAACAGAACCACTTTAAAAAAAAAAAAAACAGTTTCCCCTCTTTCCTCTCCTCCCAGCCCCTTTCCCATCCTCCCCTCTCCCTCGGATCCACTCCTCCTCCTTTCTCTTCAGAAAAGGACAGGCCTCTCAGAGATATCAACTGAGCATGCCCTATCAAGTTATAATAAGAGTCTGAGACAGTCCCTGCTCCCACTGTTAGGTGTCTCACAAGAACACTAAGCTATACAACAATAACATATGTGCAGAGGACCTAGGTCAGACCCACAGGCTCCCTGATTGTTACTTCAGTCTCTGGGAGTCCCTATAAAACCTGCTTAGTTGATTCTGTGGGACATTTTCCTGTGATATTCTTGAATCCTCTAGCTCCTATAATCCTTTCCCCTCTTCTGAGGATTCCCTAAGCTCAGTTGTGGGGTCTCTGCATCTGGTCCAATCAGTAGCTGGATGAAGCCTCTCTGATGATGATTGGACAAAGCTCTGGTCTAGAAGTATAGCAGATTATCATTAGGAATCATTTCTTTGACTTTTTTTTGTAACCATCTTCTGGTTACAGAAGATGGCCAGTTCAGGCTCTGTGCACCCATTACTATGAGTAATGGGTACTATGACCCATTACTATGAGTACTAGGGTCACCCTTGTAGATTTCTGGGAGTTTCCATTGTACTTTTGTACCTCACCCCCAAAATAGCCCAATTCCAATTATCTCTCCCAGTACTCTCTCCCTCCATCCCCCCCACCTAATCTTCCCTGTTCTCATGTCTACCTATTTCCAGTCCACCCATGAAATCTATTCTGTTTTTCCTTCCCACAGATATCCATGCATCTCCCCTTCAGCCTTCCTTATTTAGGCTCTCTGAGTCTGTGGGTTGTAGCATGATTATCCTTTACTTTAGAACCGTTATCCACTTATAAGTGAGTACACACCCTATTTGTCTTTCTGAGTCTGGGGTATCTCACTCAGCATGATTTTTTTTCTAGTTCCATCCATTTGTCTGCAAAATTCATGATGTTATTTTTTTTAACAGCTGGGTAATACTCTGTTGTGTAAATGTACCACGTTGTCTTTATTAACAGAACCACTTTTCAATCAAAATTTTCCAAAGTTTATAAGGATGCAAAATTACTCTGACCAAAGCAGAAAAACATATTTTAAAATAATTTTCTCCTTTATGTGCTTAAAAGAATATGTAAGCAAGCCAGCATCACTGCGTATAGAATTCATCTTCAGTTTTGTTTCTTTCTTCAGTAATGGCTATTTATTCATTCTTCCTTAGGCAATTATATGTCAATGAAGTTGGATCTTTTAGTAGAACAAATCTTTATACCCAATTATAATAACACAATGTTTTTGTTTTAGCAGTGTGTATTTTGCAGCCAAAATTATTGTACGTATGTTTGACTAAAACTGGCTGACTTTGGACAACTTTTGAAAACTGTAATTTTGGACTAATTTTTTTTAATATTTTCTATATTCCTTTATGTTTCTTTTTATCTTCCCAGATCCATTTCATTTCAAAACATACTTTAACAGATTGGCCATATTTTAAAAGAGAATAAACAGAACATACTGAAAATAAAATATGACTTTATTTAAAATTCTAGAGACATGGAGCCATCACAGTAAAACATTTAGTGACAGATTATAGATTTTAGGTACCATCTTTTGTGTTCCTTTGGAATAATATCATATACATACACAATTGCCAAATCTATTAAATTATAAATTTCTTGAAAAAGAATGTAAATGTCTTTGCTTTTGTCTCTGAAGCTGTAAATTCACACACAGAAAAGTGCCTGTCTACATCTGTATGTTTTTACATATACTAAAAGATGCTACATATGTGTTTTTTAATCTCTCTTTTCCAACTATTCAAGGACAAGTAGTAATGTTAATCAATGTATGGATGATTTTGAGGCTAGATAACACCTTAACAATTCCATTATATAAAATAATAGTTAATTGACTAGTAAATGTAAGAATAACTTTTAAATTAAAATATCAGAGGTTGGCTAACCATGGATCTCTTAGCCACAACAGGATTTTGAAAAAGGGGTTTGTCACCCAGACTTTACCCATACATAATTTTCATACTGTTAAGTCTTGTATTTGTTTTACTACCTAAATTAAGATAACTTCTAGTGCAGCAATGTGTTGCATGGTGTCAGGAGTAACCCATTAAGTGAACTGACAAGCTCAATGTTTTTTGGATTTTTTTTTTCCCAAAGACGATTTAAAAACACACACACACAACTGGGAAAACTATATACCAATTAATGACTATATTTAAATGAGAACCATATATCTTTATTCCAGTCTGAGTCAATGTTTTTAAGTTATTATTATTTGTTTAAAAATTACTTGTATACCCCAGAAGATTTAATCTGAGTAAACTTAATTCTTTTATAAAAATCTTTCACTTACAGGCAAATACAGTAAGATGTCCCACAGGAGCCACAGCAAAATAGTCATAAAGGTGGAAACATTTAAATATGTCATGCAACAAAGTCTTCCCCCACAGAGGAAGAAAAGCAGTATGGTTAAGGAAGCAAGAACCAAACACGAAATTCACAGTTGAAACATTTAATGTGATTGTGAAAAAGGTTTATGCTCACTTGTTAGAAAAGTGTCTGAACAGACTGAAGCACATGAATAGATCTTTCACAGGTCATAGCCTCCATTCAGCTCATGACATTGTTACTACTCAACAGGAATTGATGGGCTTAATTAATATTCTGACCATACCTGAGACAACGTTCTTAAGGAAATTATCCTCTGGTAGTTTGGAAATTTAAAAGAAAAAAAAAAGGAAGAAAGTAAATAGGAAAGAAAAATGTACAGTAACCATTAAAAATCAGATGTGATAACAGAGTTTACTGTCCTCAAAATTTAATGCTAGCTGCAAACAAAAGGCTTGTTTGTATACATTTCTTACTGTATGTATGTGTCTTATGAAATGAAGTTCAACAGGAGCTTGAACTTACTAGTGCTGATATTCTTGATAGTCACTGAGTATCAGTTTAAAAAGCTATAAAAAGGTTTTCATAATATTTGTAAGTTCACATAGTAATGAAGAGTGAAACAAAATATTCATGTGTCAATATGAAACAGATGTTGTAAATACAATATCAGAAAAAAAATTTAATATCTTCCTGAAAATGATGAGAAATCCTTGTTAGAAAAATAATCAATTACTTGCAATTAATATAAGATATTTCTGGATACTTTCTAGATAAATTGTTATGCGTAGTAAAGATATTCAGCATGTGAATAAATCTGAATTGTCCAAAGGAAGTTATGGTACAGTTGCCTATGAACTTTTTAAATCCTAATTTTGAATATTTAGAACCTTATTTGTAGCAGGCTAACTATGATTGTACTACAAACACTCTCACTATTGCAAATACACACATAAAATTATGTGTGAAAAATTGGAAATACTTGAATCAAAATTGGGGTCAAAACTAAGCTATAGGAAAAATTTAATAAGCTATATCACTGTCTTATTATTAGAAACACATATATGTCAATTAAACTTACTAATGGAGAGATACAAATATCTAGCGTAAGATAAAATATGAAAACTGTAGAAGTAACAAACTGTCTTATTAAATAAGAAACACAGAACCAATGCAAAGAAGAAAGGCAAGAGATCAGAGCTAAGAGCCTTACCCATCTGCTGCAGCTAGCCTCTTCAGCCAAGAGAGACCTACTTCCTGTATGTTTGTCTTTATATAGACTTTCTGTTCTGCCTTCTCATTGGTTGTACACCCAACCACATGACCGCCTTGTCATTGCCTGTTTGTACAGACCTCCAGATTTTCTATGGTTGGTATTGAGATTAAAGGTATGTGTCTCCAATGCTGGCTGTATCTTTGACCACACAGAGATCTACCTAGCTCTGCCTACCAAGTTCTGGGATTAAAGGCGTGCGCCACAAACACCCAGCTCTGCTATGGCTTACTATTAGCTCTGACCCCCAGGCAACTTTATTTATTAACATACAAATAAAATCACATTTCAGTAGAAATAAAATATCACCATAGAAAACACTTATTTAATAAATTGATTGTAAATACCTATCTTATTTGGGTTATCTAAATTTAGTAAAGTCATTTATTTTGGATCTGGAAGTTGGATGTTTCATGCCCAAACCTAATAAGGTAGATATAAAACAAATTTCTATTTAAATGAATAAAACAAGTTATTTCTGATACACAAAAACCTGTACTTTCTTTGTCTCACTACATTACAGCTCCTTGATAGTGTTTTTCCTTTTTATGGTGCTTCAGGAACAGTTTCTGTGTTAAAAAAAACACATACACACACACAAAAAAAATATAAGCCACAATTGCATCACTCTGTACCAGATGTGCAAATGACCTTTGGGCCAAATAGATTCTGGACAGTTAATGGTCAGCATATCCCTACTGTGTTTCCACATGCTCCTACAGTAGGCACACGTGACTTATTGGGAACACAGCCAAAGCAGTTATGCAAATTCTAGGTCCAAAGGTAACCCAGGAAAATCTGTGTCCTTACTTAGTAGCTGTCCTTGTGAAAGGAATAGTAAGTGATGCAGGAAAAAAAAAAAGTGGATGAGTATTACTGAAGAGCCACTTACAAAGTTATCCATCTCATAGCTTTGTCTGGTCATATTTTGAACTGGATGATCAAAGCAAGCTCTTAAATACCTTGAGAGTGCTTGGTGCAAGAGGTGCTCCTCATTTGCATTCTAATTTAAACTCAGCCAACTGTAAAGCAAAATTATGATAAAAAAATTTGATCATTGGCTATTTGGTTATAATGAAAAGGTTTTCCTGTTTGATTTGTTTTGACACAAGAATTATGCTGTGTTTTTTTTTTTTTGTTTTTTTTTTGTTTTTTTTTAATATAAAGCCCTTATCTCATAGGGGCTCATATTTGAGTGTTTACAGATTTAGTGTGCTGGTCTGGATTTTCTTCAAAGTAATTGCAATTGTGATTAAAAACTGGGTGAGTACACTGTGGTGACTTAAAATTATTTCCAAGAATTTTTTGACACTACTCCCTCCACGAATTGGAGACTGATTCCTCTGGACTTCATGTCTATGGATTGTTGAGATTCTCATCTAAAGGACAGAATGAGGTGAAAGTCAGCACACCCATTCCGAGGTGTGTCACAGGCAGCACAATGGCTATGACTTTCCTCCATTTCATGCACGCCCTGCCCTTGAAGAAAAGAGAGGCAAGTTGCAAGGGTGTTCCAGCAATGCTGGGTGTTGAAGACAAAACCCATCAAGCCTTCTACAAATTAGTTGAGAGAAACACTTGGGAAAGTATCCTCCAGCCATGACCATGCTTTAGGGAACTGAAGACAGAGTAAACTCTTGTCTGCAGCTTTATGTAGTGTGTTTACCCAGAAACATCAGTTTGAATGCTGATTACTTCCCCGCGCGAGATGTGAAATAATGTATGTTTATCGCGATACAGTTTTATATTTTGGCATTAACATTAAAATTTTTCATTTACATTTGTTTATTGATTGATTGATATGCATATGTGCCTCAGAATATGTGTAATCTGGGAGCAATTACAGCACCCTCTTCTCTTCACCTGTGGGTTCCAGGGATTGAACTCACATAATATGACTTGGCTGCAAGTGCCTTTACCCAGTGAGTCATCTCACCAGCTCAGTTTTCCATTTTTATCTCCTTATTTTTTTCTCATTCCTTCATTTCTTTCTCGTTTTTTTCACTTTTTCAGTAATGGGTAAATGTGTGAAGCCAGATTTGTTCAATGCTGACTTGTTCCATAATGGACAATAAGACCAAGAGTCACTACTAAATTTTATTTATCTTCGTGTACATTTGAATAAAAACAAAAACTCATTTATGTTTCCCTTCATATTATAAGATAAAATTTAAACAAAATAACATTCTGCTTAAAACTTAAGAACCTTAATTTTCTTTCCGTCTCTTCACAACTGTTTCACCCCAAAATACTTAGATATATTTAAATCATTTTACCATCTTCCAGCAACTTTTCAAAAAGTGAAAGTCTTAATGGAAAGATGATAGTGTCAAAATGTGGTAATATTTTATCTGTGCACCCAGTAAAGCTTATCTGAGGGTCAGAGGAAAAAGCCAGCTACTGTATTAAACATAGAGGTCAGGCCATGGTAGCACATATCTTTAATCCTAGTATTCGGGAGGCGGAGATTCATCCAGATCTCTGTGAGCTCAAGGCCACACTGGGAACAGATCCAGGCATGGTGGCACATGCTTTTAATTCCCAGCACTAGTTAACCATAGAGGTCTGGAAATCTGTACAGACAGGAAGTGATAGAGCTGGGCAGAAAGAGGAAGTGATATATCTGGGAGGAGAGAGGAAGTAAGAGGGCAGGGACAGAAAGGATATAGGCATGGGTATACAGGAAGTAGGTCTCTCTGGAGGCTGAGGAGTTGGTGAGGTGAGGATGGCTGTGGCTTGTCCTATTCCTCTGATCTCTCAGTTTTCACCCCAATATCCAGCTCTGAGTTTTTTATTAATAAGACTGTTTAGCAATTCATTTTACATCAAAATCATGCAAACTTTTAAAATACTTATTTGGTACACCCATATACCACAATATTTATAATTTTTCAGACAAATATACTCAGGTTCCAGAAAAGATTCTTGAAAAATACAGCAGCAAAGATTTATCACATAACCTTAAGAAGTGTTAAATGAAATTGAAATACATTTCATTTTTCAGAAAAATCACAGATGCTCTCATAAATTAATTCTTTTTTGTTTGTTTATTTGTTTTTCAAGACAGGGTTTCCTCTGTGTAGCTTTGTGCCTTTCCTGGAACTCACTTGGTAGTCCAGGCTGGCCTCGAACTCACAGAGATCTGCCAGGCTCTGCCTCCTGAGTGCGCCACCACACCCTAGCCTCATAAAGTAATTCTAATGAAATTTATTTTTAAGACCTGAATTTTAGTTTTTAAAAATATAAACGATTTGTATTTGTATATTGTAAAATGTAGAAAATATATTGGAAAACTTTCTCATATGGAATATAGATGAGCATTTATAAAAGATACTGTGCATTAAGTACTGAATCAAATAGCTCTTTGTTCCATGCATTTTATTATATGGGAACCTCTTATTTTCCATGTAACCTTTTAAAGTTGGTAGGGAATAAATAAACATTGGGGAAGTAAATTCCTGATTAGAAAGACAAAGTAAGGAAGTGGTGGTTTCTAGCTTTAGATTTGATTTTGCTTTATACTAATACACCCACTGAATTCATAATTAACAACAGTTGGAGAAGTTCACAGGGGCTGGTGAAGTTTGAAGACAACTTTGAAAATAATCAGTATGGTACAGAAGAAGTAACAAGCATATGTTCATTTGTCTCCATTCTCATTCCCAGACCCCCTTTCTGGCAGAGGTTACTTTGTCAACTTGATAGAAGCCAGGGTCATCTGGGAAAAGGGAACTTCAATTGAAAAACTGCCTCCATCAGATGGATCTGTAAGCAAGTCTGTGGGGACATTTTTATGGTTAATGACTGATATGAGAAGGACCAGCCCATTGTGGGTGGTGCCAATCCTAGGGCAGGTAGTCCTGGATTTTAAAAGAAAAGAGACTGAGCAAGTATGGTGAGCAAACAAGAAAAGAGGATAGATAGTCTTTGCTTCAGGCCCTGCCTCCAGATTCCCTGGTTGGCATCCTTCAGTGATGTAACATCCTTACCTGTAAACCAAGTAAGCCCTTTCTTCCCCAAGCTGTTTTTGGTCAGTATTTAATCACAGCAATAGAAATTATATATATATATATATATATATATATATATATATATATATATATATATATACACTTAGAAATAAAGAGGAAAAAATAAACATAAACATATATTACTTAATGAAATTTCTAAATGGAAGGACTAGTATAGGAAGCTAGGGAGATGCTCAGTTGGTAAAGTGTTTACTACACAGGTATGTACTATGATCTGAGTTCAGCCAACAGAACCAAGTGAAAAGGCTGGTGCTTAGCTGTGGTCACAGTGGTGTGGAAGTGCAGACCTGAGAATCTCTGGTTTTCGCTGACTACCCAGTCTCTCTGAATCTGTGAACTCTAGGTGCAGAGAGAGACCATGTCTTAAAAACCAAGGTAGCCTGCAATTGAAGAAGATACCTAATGTCAATCTCAGATCTCCATGTGCATGTACAATGCATGTGTATGCACTTACTCAAACATATGCACACATACATAAACAAATACAAGATAAAATTAAGTAAAAGTATAAGTGGGAAGGATAGAAAAATCAGCCTTCCTTATAGAAAAATAGCTGGAAGAGGAAAGACAGACAGAGAGAGAAAGAGAAGGAGAACAGGAGTGCCAGGGAATAGAAGGGTGAGGAAAGCCACAGTTACCTGCAGTCCAGGTCTGGGCTGATGAATAGAATATAGAGGATGTTTAGAAGTATCAAGAACAGGAGATTCCTAGTCCTCCCTCAGTAAAGAGTTCCTGCCAAAACTGGAGAGAAAGTAAAAGGGACGTCAGCAGATAGATGATGGATCTTCTCAGGAAAAGTTTAAACAATGTAGATATTGAAAAGCCTGAATCCTTTGAGCTTGACAGTTGAATAAACTATCTATAAAACCATCTGTTGTCAAGAATGGTGGTGATTCCAGCCCTTGGAAGACAAAGGCAGAAGGACCATATATTGGAAGGCAATCTGGGGTACATAGAGAGATCCTGTCTCAAGAAAACAGCAAAACAAAGTAAAAATAAAAACAGTGGTTTTTTTCCCCCTCATAACTACAGATCTTTGTTTATTCAGCATTCACCTTGTCCCAATTACTCAGATTCCTTTCAGATCTATGAATGCCCTATGATGTTAATGTCAGTATCTTAAGTGGTTTAGACAGGAAAAATGATGTTCAGGAAGGTTAGTTAGCATGACTGCCAAGCTGATTCAGAGGGTGCCTGTAGAGAAGAGGTTGGAGCCCGCAAACTGTTATGGGGCACCACATCCTTTGAATGTCCTCTCAGAAAACATAAAACTCATGATGGAATGTAAAATCCCTCACTTCATTTCATTCTTTGTCTTAGTTAAGGTTTCTATTGCTGTGAAAAGACAACATGACCATGGAAACTCTTATAAAGAAAACATTGAATTTGGGTTGCTCAGTTTCAGTTTCAGAGGTTCAGTCCATTATCATTATGATGTGGAAGCATGGTGGTGTTCAGGAAGATGTGGTGCTGGAATAGTAGCTGAGAGTTCTACATCTTGCAGACAACAGGAAGTTGACTGAGACACTGGGCAGTATTGTGAGCATAGTAAACCTCAAAGCCTGCCTGCACAGTGACATACTTCCCCCAACAAGGCCATACCCACTTCAACAAAGCCACACCTCCTAATGGTGCCATTCCGTATGAGATTATGGGGGACAATTACATCAAACTACCACACTCCTCTATGTCCAAGATTTCCCACCCAATTACAAACACAAGAAAAGTCCTGGACCACTAATGCAAAAGCACAAACTTAAAAAAAAATCTGATTTATTCTATTTCAAGATGTTAGTTGCTTTTAAACATTTAAAATCATATTAAAATTTTGGTGTTGTACAAAGGTTATAAAAGCTATTTTATCCACTTTATAGTAATTGATCTGACTGTGTTAACTCAAAGAAAGTGCAAATATTAAGCTTGTAATGAGTAAGTTTTATCATACTTTTAAAGATCTAACAAAAGTTTTATAATATGCTCAGGAAAAAGCCTTTTGTTCACAGAAAAAAATTAAATGTATTTCACTTATGCCTTTGTATCCAATTTTATGAGATATAATTATTTGCTATCTATACCCTAGTCATTATAATACAGCATCAGAAAGCTAAAAAATCCATATCTTATTATCATGGCTTTCCACAAAATTACCTTTATAGGATTGTGTATAATAATTTGATTTTAAAATTATGCTACAGCTTACATCTAGAATCTCTGTTGGAAATATGAAAGATTTCTACATTAAGTATTAAAATGAAAACAAAGATTAGAAGAAAAGGGACAGCATGCTATATATTACTCATTATCTTTTAATTATGATTCATGTGATTAATCCCTCTTGTGAAATTTATGATAAAATAATGAAATAAGTAAAATCATTAAAACAGTTTCAAAACACATGTATTTAGATTTTGGTTTCTACATCTGAATAAAAGGGGACACTGTCTCTTGACCAAATGAGTGATTCACAACCTGTCATCTTCCTTCTTCACTCTGGAGTCAAGAAACTCAATTTCTAGTTGTCCAAATAGCTTCAATATTAGTTTCCATGAAGCATAACTACTTCTACATTTGTCTATGCTATTTGGATTTTCTATTGTTTATTTGAATTTGCTGACCTGTTATTCTTTGGGTATATTCAGTGCCATCAATTTTCTTATATATTCTTTGGAAATGGGTAAAATTGTTTGGCTCAAACTGTTTGGTGAGCACCCACGCAGGGGGATCCGGATCCATCCCTGGTGCATGGGCAGGCTTTTGGGAATCTGGTGCCTGTGGTGTGATGCCTTGCTCAGCCTTGGTGCAGTGGGAAGGGGCTTGGACCTGCCTAGGCTCAGTGTGCTGGGCTCTGTTGACTCCCCATGGGAGACCTTGATTTGGGGGATGTGGGGATGTGGGGTGGCTTGGGAGAGAGGGCTGGGGGGTGGGAGGAGGAAGGAGGTGGGGTCTGTGGGTGGTATATAGAGTGAGTAGAAAATTTCTTAATAAAGAAAATGAAAAAAAAGAATTTAAGTGATAAGTAATGCATTATGCATTTTTTGGGTTTTGTTTGTGTGTTTGTTTTTGCATTATGCATTTTTAATCACAATAGAAGTGAATGAGTAAATACTTTGTAGTAAAACTAGTAATATGAATTTTAAGCTTTTTAAAGTATATTATTTTATTGAACATATTCTAGCCTAATTCAAACATATATTTTCATTCTATGATATTTTACATGTATGTGCAGTGGAAGTGTTTATCCTTATAAGTGATTGAGATCACACCTGGTTACCATGTTATGAAGAAAGAGCACAAGTGTGCCACTCTCCAGCCCTCCCCAGACTCCAAACTAACTGAATCTCTCTGATATTTAAGCACGTTAACCTTTTGATGGCCTTAACACCTTCACTTGAACATTTCTCTCTGAACAACATTTCCATTAATCTTTTCAAAATTGACTCTTTCTTGTCCTTTAAATCTCTCTGCCCAGAAGTCTTGCTTGTACCTCCTGCCTAGTTACTGGTCATTTAACTTTTTATTAGCCCAATCAGGTGCTTTAGGCAGGCAAGGTAAATAAGAGACTGAGCAATTCTCAGCTCTAAATGAGACATCTCTGTCACCCCCATTTTCTCAAGGCTAGAGATCAATGTGGCTGTGACCACATGCAAAAGTCCTTTAAATATCTCAAGCCAGATAAAACCCTATCAGGGAGTAGAGAGGTGGGCATGAAGTCCTATCCTTAGCTAAAAACCTAACCACAATTGAGAGCTGCTGAAAAAGGGAGAGTCAGTTTTCTTTAAGGATATTATTACCTTTGGTCAAATGTGCTCCAGCGGATAGCCATAGACAGCGTGTATGTGAGTAGCATGAATTATATTTGGTGGGTTAAAACATACACACATAAAAGGGAACACAAAATTGAATGGGCAGGGAGGGAAACATGAAACAAAATTATGAAAACAGGAATTCATACACATTTCAACAATAATGCTGAATATTAATTATCTCAATTCTATAATAAACACAGGTTACAAAATTAGATCAGAAAACAGGATCCATCCTTCTGATGTCTTCAAGAAGCACATCTCACCGTCAAAGATAGACACCACCTTAGAGTAAAGAGAAAGAAAGCAAGTGGAACTGGGAAATAATAGAATAAAGGAGCAAGGTTAAATTGAGATGAGACTGTAGTTTATAGTCACATCATCTGACTTCATGTGATACTCATGGGAAGCAAGAATGCATGACCTTAGAAATATAGTTGTAGACTGTAGCAAGTTTTTCTCTGTCCTGCCAACCAGTTCCCAAAAAAAAGCATGGAGAATTCCTATTAATTATGAAAGTTTGGTCTTTAGCTTAGGCTTGTCTCAACTAGCTCTTATAATTTAAATTAGTCCATTTATATTAATCCACATTCTGCCACATGGTATTACCTCTATTCCATCTTGAACCTCCTGTTTCCTTTGAGTCTGACTGGTAACTCCACCTTTTTTCTTCCCAGAATCCTCTCTATCCCCAGAATTCCTGTCAACCTTTTCCTGCCTAGCTACTGACCATTCACCTCTTTATTAAACCAATCAGACAGTGCCTTGGCAAAGACACATCTTCACAGTTTAAACAAATATTCCACAACAGTGGATAGGGACCCACTAATCAGAGCAGAGAGCCACCACACACTGTGAGTGTGAACTTGTTATATACCAGAGTAAAGTGCTCCCTGATAACTCTTGGAGATATTGGATAAATGTGTACTTTGCAAGAGGCTCAAGTCTTATACATTGCAATTGAGGGCATATGGTACAGTGATTGAATTATAATTGTTAGTGATATTAATTTTGTTTCCCTGGAGCATAATGGAGGACTTATAACTTTTAAAAGAGGAGGAGTTGCATATTGAAAGCAGTATTTTAGAAACATTAAACTCCAACTTATGATGAAAAAGAAATTATTACAGTTGTAGAAAAATACAATAATTATATTGCCTTAAAACTTGATAAAATTTCATGGAAGGTTTTAAGCAAAGCAGAGCTATTTGACATGCTGACTTAAGTACATATATTTAGGGACACAAAAAGTGGTGGCCAAAACTTGGAATAGCTCACTGAGGTCTGTGAAACTATTGCTAGTATAGGCCCACAAATTTTATCTTGAAACAAAGCATACATCATGAGATGCGTGTGTGTGTGTGTGTGTGTGTGTGTGTGTGTGTGTGTGTGTGTGTGATGCCTATCATTTCTGATCATTGCTAAGGTCTTGTTTTTATGCATATTGTCAGGTTTATCTTCCAAATCTCTATCTTAGTATTACTGTTTCTACACAAGTTAAAAGACTTCTTTATAAATTATATAAAGAACTGGATAAACATGGGCTCAGATCTCAGTATTTGGAAACTATAGAACAAATAAAATAATTTATGACTAAATTCCTCAATTGGTCCTTATTACCTCTTTTTTATTTTTTTTTTGGGGGGGGTTGTTTTTGTTTTTGTTTTTTCAAGACAGGGTTTCTCTGTGTAGCTTTGAGTCTTTCCTGGGACTCACTCTGAGCCCAGGCTGGCCTCGAACTCAATTGAGATCCGCCTGCCTCTGCTTCCCGAGTGCTGGGATTAAAGGCGTGCGCCACCACCGCCCAGCCTGATTACCTCTCTTTAAAACTTTATTTTTAGTTTTTTTTAATTCTTTAAACTTCATATACATTTTCAATAAAAATGGGATTATATACTTTGAATAATCTTTGACAAGTTACTTATGTTATCATGGTCTCATCATCATTATGTGCAAAATTAAATGAAATAGGGGACCCTTCAGAAGACAAACTACTCTCTGAATGAATTTAAGAACCACATAACAAGAGGAAACCACATACACATGCCTTGTATGGTTTGGGCTGTGGTGGTTTGAAAGAAAATGACCCTCAAAGGGAGTGGCACTATTAGGAAGTTTGGCCTTGTTGGAGGAAGTGTGTCACTGTGGGGGCAGGCTTTGAGGTCTCTTTTGCTCAAGTTTCCCTCAGTGTGATTGTGAATTGATTTCCTGTTGCCTGCAAGAAGTAGAACTTTCAGCTACTCCAAAACCACATCTTCCTGAATGCCTCCATGCTCCCCACCATGATGATAATGGACTGAACCTCTGAACTGTAAGCGATCCACCTCAATTAAGTATTTTCTTTACGAGAGCTGCCATGGTCATTGTGTCTCTTCACAGCAATGAAACCCCAAAATAAGACATGGGCCAAAACCCCATAGTTGTGGATCTTACAGACTCTATAGGGCTTACTTACTACTATTATTCTGTTAAATGTCCATAGTATCAATGGCCATTTTAATTCATATCTCTCTACCCACAGATTAGTGTAGCTCTCAGACTTCATCAGAGAAGGATTTTTTTTGTGCAGTGGAAGGTGGTTACCACAGAAATTTACAACTAGTGAAAGTTCAGAGAATAAGTATTTAGTGCTCAGTTACAGATAGAACATTTGTATCATACCCCTTCAAAAGGTTCAGAAACCATCATGGTGGAGTAGATGGAAAGATTATAAGAACTAGATGTCAAGGAAGACAAAAGTGAAATAGTGTTATGTGAAAATGACACTGCACTCATGAATTGACAAAAGCTGTAGTTGTCTACACAAGATCAAGCCATCCAGCTGTTCCATAATGTAGTGGAAAGAGGTGTATGGAACCCTATGTCTAACTGAGGAGTTATGGATAGATATGACCAACACAAATTGTAGTTGATAGATTATTGAAGTTGGGGAAATAGGGATGTGTGAGTGGATCGGGGAGACATTAGAGGGCATTAGAAGTGATTATGAAAGAATACATTTTATGATCTTCTCAAAGAACAAAAAGAACAGTTTTAGGTTTTAGAAGAGGAAAAAAGGGAAAGGAAGAGTAATATCTGCATAGGAATAATAAACCAATCAATTTTTATGAGGAAATTTCATCTGCACAGAGGGCCACAGCCTTTTTTTGCTACACGTACACACCATAATTTATTCTGATAAAATATTACATAAATATGTGTGTATTGTATTTCTATAACTGGAACATGACTACTAGTCTATAGCTTACTACTTAGCATCATGTCTGTCATGGATTGACAGCTATTCTTATTAAATTTGTATATCATTGAAATAACATATCCAAAAAATTTTATACATCTTGTCATACTAAGAACATGAAATAAACCCATTAAATGGAACTCTCTTCAGCATTCTATATCCTAGGATAAATTCAGTAAATTGCAGCAAAGTAGAAAGGCCAATTCAACTCCTATCCAGCAGTAATTATATACACCTTTTAATATATATGTAAGGCTTACATACTTAGTTTAAACATATGTGAAGAAAAATTCAGTGCTTATGAATCAGAATTCAAAATATTTATGAATCATTGTTTCACTAAGTACATACTATCAAACATTAAACATCAGAGTATCACTTTTTATCTCTGTGACTAATAATTTGTAAAAAGAATCAAAAAAACAAAGGGAAAGAAAATTATGGGAGATATAGATACAAAACAGGTGGAGGGGGCTGGAGTGATGGCGCAGCAGTACAGAGCACTGACTGCTCTTCCAGAGGTCCTGAGTTCTATTCCCAGCAACCACATGGTGGCTCACAACCATCTATAATGGAATCTGATACCATCTTCTGGCATGTAGGCATACATGCAAACAGAACACTCAGACCTAAAATATATATATAAATAAATAAAACAGGCAGTGGTGTAAAAGAAGCAATTAAATAAATAATAAATATAGAAATAAATCTTAAGACCAGAGGGAAACATACATAATACTTAGTGACATGGAAAAACAGTAAACTTCCTACAAATTGGCAAAAAAATCAAAATCTTACATGATATTTTCTTGCAAAAAAATTATAGATAAAAATAAATAAAGATGCCAGTGATTTAACAAAAAAAACAAATAAAATAATACACAGCTATAAGTGAAGAGATAAAAGTGTACAATACATGAAAAGGCGTCATGCAAATATTAGTTGTAAAGGAGGTGATAAATTTCATTCTAGAGTTTTAAATAGTTTATCATATTCCCTTTTCTGAAATTAGAGATGATGTGCCCTCTCAATACTTAAAACCAGTCTATAAAGACTAGCACAAAATCACAATCAGGAAAATAATTCAAAGAAGCATTTAAAGCATCTTCATAAGTTTAAACCAATTATGTAAATAATCTTAGAAATAGAAAAATAAATTCATAAAGAAGCTTGTTTAGAATATACACTTTTTATAAAAAAAGACAGACAAAGGAAGAGAAACGGATCATTTTGGAAGTGAAAAATAAGGGATAATTAAATTAGCTAAGAAATTCTGATGATTATATTATTTAGTTCAGTATTACATGTTAGAAAACAATCTATAAATAATAACTCTATTGATAATAAAAGTATTTCCCTTTTCAAATTATGAAATGTATTGTTTATTATATAACAAATATCTTTTGAAATAGATACATAGATACTGAAAAAAAAAAACAGCTCTATGTCAATGAAGGTAGACTAGCTTCTGCCAAGGTAACAAAAATATTTGTCTTGGGTTTGAAACAAATGGCTTATTTTGTGAGTGCAGTATTTCCTCTACACACTATTGCATTACCCTGCTTGGGCTGATGTAGCACAAATCTTAAAATGTCTTGTTAATAAAAACAAACCCAGAGCCAGGTATTGGGGTGAACGCTGAAAAATCAGAGAAGAAGAACAAGCCACAGCTTCCTCACTTCGCCATTTCCTCAGCTGATCCTGTTTCCTCAGACTGGAAGCCTCTGAGTCCTCATCCAAATAGATCTCAGCTGAACTGCTGCTCAAAAGCCTAAAAGCTTAACCAGGCTCTAGTTCCTGGTCCTCATGTCTTATATACCTTTCTGCTTTCTGCCATCACTTCCTGGGATTAAAGGTGTGAGTCACCATGCCTGGCTGTTTCAGTGTGGCTCTGAACTCACAGAGATCCAGATGGATCTCTGCCTTTTGGAATGCTAAGATTAAAGGTGTATGGGCCACCATTTTCTGGCCTCTATATCTAGTGGCTGTTCTGTTCTCTGACCCTAGATAAGTTTAATAGGGTGCACAATATTTTGGGGAACACAATATCACCACAGGCTGCAATGATAAAAGTACCACAGGCTGTCTTGAATCATACAAATGTATTTCCATGTTTCTCAAAGCTCAAAATCCAAAATCCACTTGCAGTTGGTACTCGCTTCTTCTGGTGAGGCCTCTTTTCTGACATGCTTATATCTGACGTCTGGTTCTGTCCTTACATGCACACCTTTTCACACATATGAAAACAGGGAGCAAACAGGGTAGGGACATCTTCAATTTTTGGTATCTCTTCCTCTTTTTCTGTGGTTCTGGGAATGAAACTCAGAGCCTCTCCCACTGGTGATCACAGCCTTGGCCACTGAGTTCTCACTCTCGCTCCTGCACTGAGCCTAGTCAGTCTTCCTCCTTTTTAAAGTCATGGGTCTCATCACAGTAAAGTCCCTCTATTATCACCTCCTTTAAATTTAATTTCTTCTCTGAAGGCTAGATCTCCAAAAGTCAGAGCTTCAACATATGAATGTGGGACACAGGGGACCTGATTGACTTCCAGGAGTTGGAAACAACAGGGCAAATGTTGATAGATATCTCATAAGTCTATTACCACAGGTAAACCTTTCTATTGTACCATCTTATAACAAGTCCAAACAATAACATAATATAAAGACAATCATGTAGAACTTTCAAAAGCATATTATTTTATTGTGAGTTTCTTTTAAAAAATGTTTTGAGAATGGAGTAAATGTTTTAAAGAGCTTGGAACATTTTCAACATTTTATTGCATTTTGTTAAATTTTCTCCCTGACCTGAAAAAATATGGTAGAAATGTTAACTTAATTTCCTAAAATTTTGAAAAAAAACCACTTGGTATTATTTTGAAGAAAAAGAAGAGGACAAAGAGAAGAAAGAATAGAAGGAGAAAACCTTTGTTAAGTATCCTTCAGCAAAACACCACTTCCAGGCTGGCAAGATGGCCCAGCAAGTAACAGTGCTTGCTCCTGAGCCTGACAGACCTTAGTTCAAGCTTTTACACGGTGAAAAGAGAGAGCAAACTGTGATAATATGTCCTCTGACCTCCATACGTGCACATGGTGCATGTAGAACCCGACCACACAAAACACTAAAGAAATCAATAAAATAAAATATGATAAAAAAAAATTAAAGGGCACTTCATTATTACCACTGAGGCATATCATTTTTTATTTGCATATATTTTGGTGATAAATTTAAGTCCCTATTTTGGTTAATCATTTATTCTCAAGGAAGCAACAATCCTATGGTCACAGACATTTTCGGGATTCTATATTGTTCAACACCTCCAGGAAAAATTAAATTCTTGCATAGATATAAATTAATGATGGAAAGATAAATAAGTAAATGACTTACGGATACAAAACTTTTTATACTTTTATACTTATACATATATAAGTCAAAGATCCCATATAAAGAAGAGTTATTTACCTATACTTTATCCTAAGAAAATCTTCAGAACAAGGCTAAAATCCCATGCAGGGCTGGAGACATAGTTTATTGTAGATAATTTCCCAAGCATCAGCAAGGCCATGGATTTAACTATCAGCATCACAGTAATAATGGTCATGAAAATAAATAAATATCACGTGTAATGTTCCGCTTTGGCAAGTCTATTTTTATCTTAAAGTCAGATTCATGTCTGAGTTTATCAGTAATATTAAGACAACCTTTCTCGAGTACAGGATTAGATAGAACTTGGCAGCTGCATGAAACACATCTCAACTTTGCACAGCCTCTTTGTCTCTCTATTCACCAGAGATCTGAATTAAAGGTTGGTGGCCCCTGAAGAAGACACAAGTACACGAATCCACTGAGTGCTGAACTTGCTTCTGGCCCTCCTGTGTCTGGTACTCTTCCGCTAAATGTGAGCTCTTGCCTCAAGCTATTTACACCATGATCAGGCTAGTAATTAGCGAAATGTTTAATATAATATGGAAGCAATTAGGAGGTGCTAACATGCAATTAAGATGTGTTTTCAGATTAAAGATTTTATAGTGTTCTTTTTCTTGAAAAGATAAAGTGCCTATCTCAAAATGTCAAACAGCAGTGATTTAATCTGAATTATTTTCAATTAATATGCATGTATTCTTGTGATGTGTTCACCGTTGTTATTGACATTGATATATTAAGCTCATCCCAGCTGAATTTATACTTCAGTCCCTCTATATTTCCTGAATGTCAGCTCTTCGTTCATATTTTTTTTCTTTGCCTACAAGCTGTGCATGATCTAACTCTAAGTCCCCTGATTCATCCCTGGGATTACAGTGATGTGTCAGTCTACAGGAACAATAATCTGAGAGGGCATTGTTATAAATAGAGTGTTAGAATATAATTGTTTGTCATGTAATTTCTCCCCTTTAAATTCTCTTGAGTCTCGTTGAAGTAATTTAGACAGCTGAAATGACAAGAGCCTTGAGACTGTACTTATAGAGTTATCCAACACATCTTTAGCCTCCATTGCCTTTTGAGACTATCTTGTCTACAAAATGGAAAATGCAAACATCAAATGAGTTTTGACTGCAGTGTAAATTTAATTTAAGAGTTTACATAGACCACTCTTAATACAATAGAAGCATGTCATAAATTCATCCATATTTTTTGACAATAGCCTTTAAATGCCATTTAAAATTAATTAGAAATTGTCATGAGTGAGCATGGCAGCAATTGAAGATAACTTACAGGAATTAAATATTTAATGGGGATGATTGTTGCATTGTTTTTGTAAAGAAATTGTGTAGCTGAGCAAGTGAGGAGTAAATTTTTTAACCTTTAACAACTGGGGATGCTATTATTTTATCTCATTACCATTTGTAAATTAGAATAATGTTAGTGATGATTATAGCAATAATATAGAATATATGACATTTAATATGGCAGCAAAATTATAAACAAATGTATTTCTCAATGAAATGCACAAAATGCCACAGACTTGAAAGTTACTATTTTATATAGAAGCACTTAATAATCAGGGAACTAAAATTTTAATTTTATAAATTAAGAGCAAGTGGATTTTATAAAAATAAAACATAGGGCAATCAGCATGCTTTCTGCAATGATACATTTAATATATTTGTGGATGGAGTAAATGAAAGCTTATTTTAGATTTGACTGATTTGTTTTAAATTTTTGGAATGTATTGTGTATGTGTGTATGCGTATGTGCATGTGGGTATATGTATACTTGCGAATATGTGTATATACATATATGTACATGTATATATGTATATGTGTATATGTATGTATATTTGTATATAATCTTTATGTATATGTATATATGTATGTGTTTATATGTATGTGTGAATATGTATGTGTCTGTGTGTGTATGTGTGTGTGTGTGTGTGTGTTGGGCATGTGTGCACATACGCATATCCACGATATACAAGTCAATGAAGATTGGGGTTGGAGAGATAGTCAGCAATTGAGTGTGCTTGTCATGTTTCTGGAGGAACTGAGTTAAGCTCCTAGCACCCACATCAAATGGTTTACAATACTCTATAACTCCAGATCCAGGTGATTGGATGTTTTCCTCTGGACTTGGCAGATACTGAACACACACACACACACACACACACACACACACACACACACACACACACAAACATACTATAAACAAAGAATATTTTAAAAGCCGAGTTAATGAAAGTGAAGAAAGTCAACACTTGATTCTGTGTATATCGCTCTATGTGCTGTGAATGTGTTGCTCTAATTTGGTTGATAAGTAAAATGCTGATTGGCCAGTAGCCAGGCAGGAAGTATAGTACAGGCAGGACAAAGAGAGACGAGAATTCTGGGAACAGGAAGGCTGAGAGAGGAGTCACCAGCCAGATACAGAGGAAGCAAGATGTAAAGATACTGGTAAGCCACAAGCCATGTGGCAAGGTATTGATTTATAGAAATGGGTTAATTTAAGATGTAAGATCTAGCTAGCAAGAAACCTAAGCCATTAGGCCATACAGTTTTAAGTAATATAAGCCTCTGTGTGTTTATATGGGTCTGACTGGCTGCAGCCCAGGCGGGACTGGAGAAAACTCCAGCTACAACTTGAGGTTGTTTTTTAAAGGAAAAATTTAGTATTCAATGACTGGATTTTCTTGTCAGTGGTCATAGCACAGGATGAGCTGCACCCACTTGAATAAACTAGGTAATCACTTTATGTATAAGATTAAATTATCAAATTTCAAGTTGTATTTACATTTACACTATCAGAAATCGATTATACTTACTAATATTTTATTTACAACTGGCATCTCTGTCTTCACTCTCTCCTGTATCAAGAGTTCACTTGAAGGATGTGGGCTATATGTATTGCAGGTGTCCACTGACAAATGAAGACTTGGAGTCTGAAAGTGCAGGAGTCATCAGGCATTTGCTACTTTTAATATGTTTTCATAAAGTAAACAGGTATCTTCCTGTGTAGACTATTTTATTTAGTTTCAATTAACTGCTACAAAATCGACATCACTATAAAATTTCAATGAATAAAATGCAGCTGAATATATTACTTACCATGCAAGTGCAAGTGAACTTAAAAATTCTTTCATAATTTGAGATGAGATTGAAAAATTAGCATTGTGATTTAAGGATTGACCGATAGCATGCTTCTTCTGTTTAGAACTATTGTCTTTGTGAAGTGTTAGTTTCAGAAGTGATAGATATACTAGAAATAAAAAAAAAATTAAATTTAAAAGTAAAACTTCCATTAAATATCTCAAGTTTCTAAGTCAAATAATTGAAATACTTATTAATACCAAATGCATATATTACGTCAATACTTATTGAATGAAAACATATGCACACCAAAAGAATATAAAGTCCTTACATGATATCTGTGTGAAAAATCTGTATCTGTGTCTATGGGTTCAAGATCCACCTTGGATCCTAATTACACAAACATTCAAGTTCCTTGTATAAAAGGATGAAATATTTTTATGTAATTTGTTTATAATCTCCTGTACACTTTCAGTACTGTCTTATTTATTTATAATACCCAGTGAAACAGTGTTGTGGAAATAGTGATGAAGTTATATTGTTTGAGAAACAACAAAAAGTCTATGCATCTTTAACACAAAAATGCTTGTAGAATAATGCTGTGTATTTGAAACTGGCATAAATAAAGGAATTAATGTATGATTTCAGGTAGGTATATATGTATGTATTAAAATTAAAAATACTTTTGTATGCATTTGGCTAGTCAAGTTAATTCTCATAAAAAAGAATTTAGAGAATGCTCATGAAGACAATGGATTCTTTGTCCAATCAATATTCTGAAGTTTGTGTTCAAAGGCAGATATGAGTTGACATACTAAATGTTTGTCCTTATACCCACATATAAGTATAGTCTTTATCCCTCATCAAGGAAACATTCCTTTGCAACAGAAATAGACCATTAGAGAAAATCATAACTGCTCTAGGATGTCTTTCTGTATGCTGTGAATATGTGTTGCTCTAATTGGTTGATAAATAAAACACTGATTGGCCAGTAGCCAGGCAGGAAGTATAGGCAGGGCAAGCAGATGAGGAGAATCCTGGGAAGAGGATGGGTTGAATCAGGAGTCGCCAGCCAGACACAGAGGAAACAATATGACAAGGCAGAACTGAGGAAAGGTACCAAGCTATGTGACTAAACATAGATAAGAATTATGGGTTAATTTAAGTGTAAGAGCTAGCCAGTAATAAGCCTAAGCTAATGGCTGAGCAATTATAATTAATATAAGCTCTGAGTAATTATTTTATAAGTGGACCACGGAACTTCAGGGGCTTGGTAGGACCAGAGAAATCTGACTACATTTGGCACTCACCATTGGGCATTAATCCACATAGACCTAAGAAAGCTTAAAGATTCTGAATGCACAGAAACAGAGCCACACTGGGCTTCCTAGTCTCACAGTCTCATGCTAGCAGCAGAGCAAATTCATCTCCTAACAGCTGCCTGTGAGATGGAGCTGGCCACCAGCCTCCATGAGCTAAACTGGACATGCAGGATCCGTAGGAAGGTGACCACTGAACTTTGCAAGGCAAGATGGTCCTTCAGTTTCCTGCTATGCAGAAGGAACTGCCAGACATTCTACAGGACACAGAGATAAGCAACTGAGAGACTCTAGGCCTGTAGGTTGAAGAAGGATGCCTCAATGTTGCAGAGGAACTTTAGGTAACTGTCCAGGTAACCAGCTATCTCTATCATTCTAGATTTTTGGAAGTTGCTTACAATGCTCTTTCTATTTACTTAGGTAATATTATATCTTTCTAGGGTCTTTGATGTAGCTGAAGACTAGATAGTTATAATTATAATTTTCCTTGGTTATGGCAAAAGATAAATTAGATATGAAACTTTAGACTCCCAAATATAGTATAGATAGAATATTTTCTTTAATTTTGCCAAATACAAATAGACTAGATATTACAATTGTAAGTCTTGCTTGATAACTATTCTATTATATGTAATTTTACTATGTTAAAGATAAACCTTCCTTTTTGTTTAGACAGAAAAGGGGAAGTGCTATGGGATGTCTTTCTGTATGCTATGAATATGTGTTGCCCTGATTGGTTGATAAATAAAACACTGATTGGCCAGTAGCCAGGCAGGAAGTATAGGCAGGGCAAGCAGATGAGGAGAATCCTGGGAAGAGGATGGGCTGAGTCAGGAGTTGCCAGCCAGACACATAGGAAACAAGATGACAAGGCAGAACTGAGAAAAGATACCAAGCCACGTGGCTAAACAAAAATAAGAATTATTGTAGCTGGAGAGTTTTCTCTCCAGATCCCACCAAGACCCTGCAGTCCGACAGTCCACTTATAAAATAAACACACAGACGCTTATATTATTTAAACTGTTTGGCCTAATGGCTCAGGCTTCTAGCTATCTAGTTCTTACATCTTAAATTAATCCATTTCTATAAATCTATACCTTGCTACATGGCTTGTGGCTTACCGGCATCTTTACATGCTGCTTGTCATGGCAGCGGCTGACAGTGTCTCCCTCCGCCTTCCTGTTCTCTCTATTCTCCTCTCCGTTAGTCCTGCCTATGCTTCCTGTCTAACTACAGGCCAATCAGTGTTTTATTTATTGACCAATCAGAGCAACACATTTGACATACAGACCATCCCACAGCAAATTATGGGTTTAATTTAAGTGTAAGAACTAGTCAGTAATAAGTCTGAGCTAATAATGGCTGAACAGTTATAATTAATATAAGCTTCTGAGTGATTATTTTATAAGTGGGCCATGGAACTGTGGGGGCTTGGTGGGACCAGTGAAATCTTCTGACTACACATAACTAATCAAAACATAGAGTTGTGGAGCCCAGTCACAATGGATACATCTATAATACAATGCTCATTCTAAAACGTCAGGGATCATTCAGGAAGCGGGAGCAAAAGATTATAAGAGCCAGAGGATCAGAGGGTTTCTGTGAGATTGTGTGTTCTAGGATTGTCAGAAACCATATCCTTAAAACCTCTCCAATATGACTGCCCAAATGTGAGCTGAGCAAGAACAACAACAATAGGCATGGTAAAGTGGACGTGGGAAATCAGGAGGCCTCACCCAAATCATAAAGAATTATGAGCAACAAAGGAATGCTGAGAGTGGGGAGAAATAGTCTTCTCCAAAAAAAAGCACATCAATAAGCTATCCAATATCATAATGGTCAGCCCTAACAACATACATGCAAGTAGCAAGTAACATTATACAGACTTAGTAGGTTATAAATATATATATATATATATATATATATATATATATATATATATATATATATTTATAATGCATACATATGTGTTTAAGAATATATATGCATATATATGATATATACATATATACATATATATACACTAAATAAATGACAAACATTTTCCTATGATAAAAATTTGGAGTGTATTCCCCACTTCCCCAATAGTATGACATTTTATCAGACCTACATATGTGAGAACTTCAAGTGAACCAGAATCTTCTCAGGAATGTCACTTCAAACTTGATGATATTCCATATAAGAGTTATTGGCCTTAACTACTGGACTTAAAAATACACACAAACTTGACTTTGATAGACACCTTGACAGTTGAAACTATGGCAAGACACACTATTAGCCTTTCAGTCATTCTTGGTATCCTTGACCACCAATATTAATACAGCATTCTAGGCTGATGGTACTTTCTCTGTTGATATAGACCTCCACTGTGCTGGATTAGCCAATTTCTCACAATTTCTACTTGTATGAAGATACAGTATTTAAACCAGGTATGGCACAATATTTATATTCATGTCTCAAATACCAACACTCAGGAGGATGAAGCAAGGGGATTTTTGTGAGTTTGTGGCCAGCTTGGGCTACAAAGTAAATGCCTGGCCACCAACACTACAAAGGAATATGCTCTTTTAAAAACCAAAGGAATTGAAAAGAAGGAAGGATGGAAGTTAAGACTTTACTTCACAGGGCCCAATGTTTCCCAGTTTAGCAACTAGAACTTAATAATTTTGTAAATCACTATTTTCTTAACTGTGATTGTTAAGATGTTCCATATAGTGAGCATATTTCTTTTGATTTTCTTTCTCTTTGTTTTTTTGTTTTAAGCAATATGAACCTAAGAAAAGTTACATTTCTATGATAATAAATCATGTGGTTGTTGAAATGTTGTAGAACATTATTTTAAGGTATGTTACTTTTGTTTATGTTGCATTTGTTTAACTCTGTGAACCTGAGTTACTTTGCCTGTCTAAAACACCTGATTGGTCTAATAAAGAACTGAACAGCAAATAGCGAGGCAGGAGAGAGAGATAGGTGGGGCTGGCAGGCAGACAGAATATATAGAAGGAGAAATCTGGAAAGAAGAATTAGTAGTGGGAGGAAGAAGACTCCAACGGCCAGCCACTCAGCAACACAGCAAGCCACAGAGCATGAGTAAGATTTACCTAAGTAAGAGAACAGGAGAAGTCCAGAGGAAAAATGTAGATGAGATAATTTAAGAAAAACTGGCTAGAAACTAAGCCAAGCTAAGGCCAGGCATTCATAATTAAGAATAAGCTGGGTGGCAGGCCCCCAGAAAGAGCCAAAGAACCCCAATAACTTGAAATAATATATTTTATAGTATTTTATTTTAATTTTTTTCATTATACTTATCAACCACAGTTACCCCTCTCTCCCCTCCTCCAGCTCCCCCCCACACACACACATATTCTTTTGTTTTTTTTCTTTTAATAATCTTTTTATTTTATGTATTTTGAGACAGGGTGTCACTATGTAGCTCTAGCTGTCCTGGAATCCACTATGTAGACCAGGCTGGCCTCGAACTCATAGATATCTCACTGCCTCTGCTTCTCCAGGGTTGGATTAAAGACGTGCACCACCACACCCAGCTACATATTCTTGAATTAACATTATCTGTATAGCTTTCTTATGTCTCATTACAGCTCAGTCATATCCACTTCTTTCTAGTTTTGAACCTAATCTTCTGAGAACCTTTCATTGTCAACTACAGCTGATGATCAGGTGTGGTGATATTTTATTTGTGCTTTAATAATTAAAGCTTGCCTGGAAATCAAAGGAAAAAGCCATCCACAACACAAAAGTCATGCAATGTTACCACATGCCTTTAATCCTATCACTTGGCAGGCAGGATCTCTCTGTGTTCAAGGCCACACTGGAAATAGAGCCAGGTGTGGTTGCACATGTGTTAATTTCCATCACTAGCTAATAATGAAGGTCTGGAGGTCTGGACAGATAGACAGGAAGTGACAGAGCTGGGCAGGAACAGGAAGTGATGTAGCTAGACAGAGAGAGCAAACCAGATGACAAAACAGCAAGGTGTATGTGTATGTGTAGACAGGAAGTAACTTGCATCTGAAAGCTGCAGAGTTGGTAAGGTAAGGTTAGCTGTGGCTTTTCCTATTTCCCTGATCTCTTCCAGGCTTTCACCCTTATGTCAGGCTCTGTGTTTTTTATTTAATAAGACCATTTAGAAATTCATTTACAATCAGGTGGTCCAATGCCCTTATTTATTTTCCTCATCTCTTAAACTAGGAAACAGGCAATCTAGAGTAAGAATGACAAGGCATTTGAGAAGGCATGGGGAAGAACCCTGCTGTCCTCACTAGGCCAAGGCTGTGAAGTGTAGCGTAAATAAGAGACCTCAGGCTGACCAAGCATTCTCCTGATCACTGTGAACATTCTAACAAGGTGTTCCGGGAACCAGTTCCCAAAGACAATCAGTCCATGCTTTTTGCCTCAATGCCAGAGACAGACCAGGCTCCACCTGTTTGATTTTAAAATTTTTTTCTTAGCTCATCAAAGTAGATATTGCCTAAAGACTTAATTGTGCTGGAATTCTAGTTTGAGAAAATCTCTCAAATGCTTTTTACTGTCCAAGAGAATGTGGTTTAACTTTGTGTCTGATCTATGAGTCTAACATTTTTGGGTTTTATTTCCTCATTTTACAAGAATTTAGTATAAGACTTTACAATCAATAACTCATGCAGGCAAAATGATAAACAATAGGAGTCCATTTGAATCATGACACCTAAACAGATTACTTGTACAAATAAATATCATTTAATACAACAAGTATTAAGGGCTTTTACTATTAAGGTTTTTATGGATTTGATTTTTTTATCATTCTCTTGAGTAATCTCTTGAACTCAATAAGATCACTAAGTTATTGTTTCTAACATTTAGTATAAATAGATTTAGAATTGGAAATTATACTCCTTTTAAATTAATAGAAACATGACTGTCTTATAGACAAGTTGGTAAAATGTAAATTTTTTAAAAATAACAAAATAAAATATAATAAGTTAAAACAAAAGCCATCACATCAATGTTGAACAAGACAAACCAACAGAGGGAAAAAAAACCCAAGAGAAGACACAAGAACCAGAGACTCATTCATTTACATACTCAGGAGTCCCATAAATCAGTGCACATTTTTGAACAGTTGTATTTTATACAGATGTTTCAATATATGACAGAACTTTTCCTATCCTATTATTATGAAGGAAAAAAGGATGTTTTGAAGCCAATTTATTTTGTTTTTTTTTTGTTTTTTTTTCGAGACAAGGTTTCTCTGTGTAGCCCTGGCTGTCCTGAATCTCGCTCTGTAGTCCAGGCTGGCCTTGAACTCACAGAGATCCGCCTGCCTCTGCCTCCCAAGTGCTGGGATTAAAGGCGTGTGCCACTGCTGCCCAGCTTGAAGCCAATTTTTAGAGAAATATCCTACATTATTATATTGGGCCATCTAGCCGTATAAGGAAATCGTACTTACTATAAAAGCAGCTTTATTTAGATTCTAATATTATATAATTTGCCCATTTGAAGTAAACAAATAGTTCTTAGTATGATTACAGAATTGTATAACCATCACAATTAGTTTTAGAACAGAAAAGTAACAACCATCAAAAGCTAAAATTCAATTTTCCAGTATTTGTATAAGTTGGAAATTACTTCTCAAATACTACCCTTTTTATAGGATGAAGAAAATAATACAATTCTTAATTTGTATTCTAAATATTTCTGATATTGTAAATAATTCATTTTTATAATGCACTAATCTTACGCTCATTTTTTGTATTTGTCCATTCCTAAGGCACTGTCACTCTCTTCAGTAGTCAGCCTCAGTAGTTCTTTGTGTTCAAACACAGACCCATCCTCAAATTTATCCTTCTCTGCATTGACATATAGGTAGAGGCATCTAATAAATGTTTAAAAAATTATGCAAGTGTATAATTTTAGACATTAATGTTTGGTTATTATATGCATTTGAGAGCAGTGTATTTAAACAGCTGACATTTTCTATTTACATAAATAAAATAATAATATGCAATGTAGCCTTTAAAAATTTTTTGATCAAATTTAGTTCTAACGAGTGATATAAAGGACCCATTTATATTCCTAATACTTTGAAGAAAATTGAAAGGAGAGTGTTAACAACTGTTCAGTTTAGTTACAATTGTTCACTAATAAAAGACTGATTTTACTTCAGATAAAGTGAACATTGCCAATAACAAACAGCACAGCCTCAACCAGCACACAGACTTCATTATAAACACACCTACATGTGCTTATACAACCTGGGCTCTCTGCTTTACAATACATAGGATAGCTAACTAATTTTGAAAATCCAATCTTGAAACCTAATTCAGAGGAAAACCTCTCAACCTAACAAAGGGAATTATTGCCGGAGATTAAACTGCTTGGTGTTCTTCTTTGTTCTAGCTGAGCAGAAGGGAGTATTAACCGAGATGCACCATGCATTCAGTGTGTGTTCCAAAGTGGTTCACAGGTTTCCTGGTGGTCTTACCGATGAGAGCAGCATAAATAAGTGGAATTGAAGGGACTGTTTTAAACCACAGTAGTTACGCCATTGTTCTGGTTGGCACAAAAGGTAATGGTTGGCTGATTTGCTTTATCTCTGTGCAGCTCGGATTCCCTCCCCCCCAGTACATCCTAATCTCTACGACTTCCTCTGTGAGTCATCAGCAGCTGGACCTATGGAGACCTGGGAACCAGCTCCTGGAAAACATCTCTTATGGAGTTATTACTCAAGTTCAATTGTCTTTAAGCCTGATAAGAACCATGAGTTTGAAGGAGATGGAGAAAAGAATTATTTTGCATTTTCTGCTCTGAAGAGTCTTCAAATAATGTGGGCCTTTTTTAACATCTGTGGAGACACATGATGCATTTATCTCAACATCCCCTTATGAACAACCCCTTATGAATTTTTAAAAGTAAGACTGCTTTAATAAGATTATATTATATCTGCTAGGGTTTTTTTGTCTATTTTAGTTTGGAATGGTTCCTTTTTTGTTGTTGCAAATCTGAAAATGTAATATTTTAGGGCTTTTTCCTATGAAGAACCCACTCAACAATTCCTGAGTCTACATTTGATATAGTGACTACTGTGCCTTCATTTTCATAAACCCCACTGCTTTCTTACCTCGCATAAGGAATTCTTGAGATGGATTCACAAAGGACAGCTTGCTTTATAGTTCTTTTTCTCTACATCTTATTTGGGGAAAAAGAACCCAACCAACAATAGCAACAACAACAAAAAGCAAAGTATTCAAACAAACATAGGAAAACCACTAGAATAACATTAAATTTTGACATGAAAGAGCTTGTTTCACAACAGTTTTTTGATGGAATCTTGTAGACAAATTGCTAAACAGTCTTATTAAACAAAAACACATGGAGCCAGATATAGGAGTGAAAATCTGAGACAAAAGGAAATAGGAAAATCCATAAGCTATCCTCACCTCACCAACACCCCAGTCTCCAAAGAGAAAGCTACTTCTTGTCTATCCATGCCTATATGCATTTCTATTATAGTCTCTCATTGGCTCTCTCAGCCCAGCTTCATCACTTCCTCTTCCTGCCCAGCTCTGTCACTTCCTGTCTGTCTATAAAATCGTCTAGACTTCTGTGGTTAGTGCTGGGATTAAAGGCATGTGTCACCATTCTTGGCTCTGTTCCCAGTGTGGCTTTGAACTCACAGAGATTCAGACAGATCCCTGCCTCACAAGTGATAGGATTAAAGGTGTGTGCCCAACTTTCATGTTTACTTATAGTAACTGGCTTTTTCCTCTGATCCTCAGATAAATTTTATTGGGGGACACAGTATATTGGGGAACACTACATTACCACATAATCTTTCTGACTATATATCCGAAAGCTAGGAATTACATTTGAGAATTTATTTAATACAGAAGACAGTGGCTTCTAAGCCCTGTAACTATAATGGTGGGATTCTAAACTAAATTGAGAGCAAATCTCTGGCTTCTTCTTATATGGAGTCTTAGATGTGATGAAATACTTTTTTTTTGATTATATGAATGTATATATGTATGTAACGACAATTAATGAGAAAAGAGGCCATTAGTCTGAAGATTGTAAGGAGAGGTATATGGGCTGGTTTAGAGGGAGTATGGTGGCTTGAACGAGAATGCCCCCCCCCCATAGGCTCATTATATTTGAATAAATGGTCCCAAGTTAGTAGAACTATTTGGGAAGAATTAAGAGGTGTGGCCCTGTTTAAAAAAAGAGGAGTCACTGGTGGTCTTTGAGATTTCAAAAGCCCAAACCATCCCCAGTTAACTCTCTCTGCTTTCGTGCCTGTGCATCAAGATGTGAGCTCTCAGTTACTGTTCCAGCACTATGCAAGCCTGCCTACATCCACGTTCCTACCATGAAAGTCATGGACTCTAACCCTCTAAAACTCTAAGCCCCAATTAAATACTTCCTTTTATCACTTGCCTTTGTCATGATGTTTTAATCACACCAGTAAAAAAGTCCCTAAGACAAGGTGGAAAGGGGAGTAGGAGATTATGTAATTATATTGTAACCTAAAAAAAAAGGTAAAAAATAGGTAGCTTTAAAGGTAATAACTCCAACCCCTGGGAAAGGTTCTAGTGTTTTGTTTTTTGACTCTATCTTATGTACTTCAAGTTATTATAGAGCAATGGATATATACTGGAATATTGCACTATGGCTGTTCAACTAGCTTTCTCAAAATGAAGAGCATATAGACAAGAAAAATTCTGCAACTTCAAATGGAAATTAATTTTTGTCAAGGAAAAACTCCTAAGATTTTTTTTTGCTTTGCTAAGTTTTATAGTACACTAGTGCATATTAGTCCATTCTCAATTATCAGTTATTTTCACATATGATCTTGAATATGAGGAGTGAAGTTATTTCTCACATATATTTTAGCTTTTATTCATACAGGTTTTATTAATTTTACATAGTAAGACACCTGAGATTTTCCTATATTTAACACTCTAAAGCTTTGAAGAAGTATAGAGGCTGTCTAGCTATATTCATATCGTAACTGATGTGTTTGTTTTACATTGAAAAGAAATTAAAGATTTGAACTATATCGATTTTTGTGATATCAATAATATTGATGATGTCGAAATATACTCTAGACATATAAAGTAATTTTAAGGATCCTGATGTACATGAAAAATAAAATTTCATAGAAAAATTTCATGAGGTAAGTGGATTTTGATCATCTAATGAATGCTATTAGTATAAAACAGTCCCTAGAGTTCATCATAATTTCTTCTTTTATTACTATTTCCTTCAAATATCTGTTAAACTTCATAAATAATTGTACTAGGAAGTTTCAATTAAAACATGTAGATAACCCTCAGCAATTATGAATATTAATAATTAAGAACATAATCACCTTAATATTTGCAGTATATAATTACTTTTAATATCTTTTTATCTTCTTGAATAAATGAAAATATATCATTTAATAGCACCTCTGTACTCAAGAAAAGTAAATGAAAGTCTTCTTGGAATTGTCTTTCTCCAGGCTTTTCCAAATCACAGCTTGCTCACACGTGGTCTCCTTTAAAGTGAAATGTCTTATGCTACATTTCCTTAGGTTCCAGCAATAGTATTAAAGAAATGGGTTCCTCCAGACACTTATGATAAAAACTGGGCATAATCTATAAGTGGGAAGAAGGAAGGATCTCGTCCATGCACATTTCTTCTGACATGCTTACCATGCCTCTTTCAATGAATTGGGGGTGAAAATTAGTAGAGTAAAAGATCACCTAGGCTAGTAGACACTTGACTAGGGCCACCCACTCCACCAAACAATTCCCATAAGCATGCTATCTTCCTATCCATTCTAGATAGAATGACATATTAGCTTAAAATGACAAATGCTTCTGGAATGGGATGGTGACAGGTTTGGGAACAAGATTGAAATTTGTAGCTAGAATTTTGAATGATGGAAAGAAAAATCCTAGAAACTTTTAAGATTTCCCAGCATTTTTGCCAGCATTCTCCCAAACATTTTTGGTACTGTTTTTGGTACTCAGTGAATGAAAGTTCCAAGAAATTTTTATCAGTAAATAGTTTTGTATACAAACAAATATTAGAGTTGTGTATTCCTAGGGAAAGTCTTGGGAAAAGCAACAACACAAGAATAAACTTTGGAGAACTTCACTTCCTTGAAAGTATGCAGCAACTTCCGAGGCTTGTTTAGATTCAAAATTTAGGAAAAATCTCATTGTACTCACTCCATACATAGAATCACAATGACAAAAGAGGTCCATGGAAATGCAATTGATTAAAAAAGCAATTTCAACCTGCATCTTTATATTAAAATATGCATGTGTATGATTTCAAATCCTAAGACCAAAGAAAGCAATAAAGATGTGGTTCAAACATAAATGTTCACATCAGGCAACTTGAGTTCAAACCTTATGTTTATTTTTACTAGAACAATTGCATTCAGCAAATTGCTATAATTTTATGATTTGGTAGCCTCATCGGCACAATGGGAAACAATATTTGATGCACCTAATTTATCCAGAAATTGTCACTTGTAATAGTTTGTAAGGAAGGCAAAAATGTTAACTTAAATGTTAAGGCAAGATGAAACCATTACTAACACTGAAACATGTTTTGACTGATTACATTATCTGACATTGCAGTGTTTTCCCAGCTTAGTTAAGAGGTAGAGTTTTTGTTGTGAGGAACAAAAAAGAAATAATAGAGATTTAAATGAAATTACTTATGTGAAATATCTTACTCATGGTGTCTGGTAAACCAACGACACACAGTTTTAATGATGCTGCCTTATGTGGGCACATATACAAAATCAGAATTATTTTATTGTACCATTTTGTTTTTAAATGTTTATCACAAAATATGTATCCAGGAGGTTATTTCATCTTTGAAATGATATATAAATAATTTGATATTAGTTATAAAAATTTTCCAGGAAATAAAGGAAGTAGCTTTTTTTTCTTTCTGATATTTCCTCCAACAATTTTATTATATATTTTGATTATTCTATTACATTTTAAATGAAGGCTTAACATAAAAATAAAGTTTGTCCAATGTTTCTTAAACAATTACTTATTGATCACTTGATTAGTTTCATAGGGCTACCATAGTAAACACAGAAGTATGCTCTCTCACAGCTTTGGGCACCAAGTGACTGAAATCTAGAAGTCTGGAAGACTGTTTTTCTTTTGAAACTGTAGGCAGAATAGTCTCTAACCTAGTTTAATACTTGGCATTTGACTTCAAGCTGTCCCCCTCCAATTACTTTCTCATTGTTACTCGGCATCTCTTGGTGTCTGTCAATTCCTTTTATAAAGCATCATCATATTGGATGAAGATTTATTCTAATAATTTTTGTTTTAGCTCTATTACATCTGGAGAAACTTTGATTTTCCCTGGTTTACATTCACAGATATTGAAGATTAGTGCCTAAACATATCCTTGGCAATAACACAATTGAGTCATGACCAAAACCTATTATTTTGCAGGCAACATCCAAGGAGATAAAGACACACTAGTAAGAAAGACAAAGAAGAGAAGCTGCCAGTGATGGACAAAATATCCATCTTTATTTTGGCTCCATATCAACATTGGAGATTTTCACTGAATAATTTTTCCACCCTGGACATTTCTAACTTTCATGATAAATAGGTGCTAGATACAAATACTGTTTCTTACTAGATTTGCATGGAGAAAACTGACAGCTTTTGCATGTCCAGAATAATAGGCCATTAATCCCACTGTAAGTCAAACCTCAAATACATGTATGTAGGTTTCCTGGTATTAAGAGATGTGGAAGTATTGCCCTTCTTATTACAGCTACTGCATCACATTTTGTGGGCAGCAATAATGATGTGCACAACCCTCAAATTATGTAATTTAATATGGTCCTAACTCAGTTGGCATATTGTCATACTGAAAGATGATATGATATAAACATTCAGAAGATGCAAGTAACAAATGTAGCTGAAGTTTTCTCCAGTCCTGCCCAGCCCCATGACTCTGCAACCACTTATAAAATAATCACTTAGAAGCTTACATTAATTAAACTGCTACAGCTAATTAAGCTAACTGCTTGGGCATTAGCTTAGGTAGGCCTACCACTGACTAGCTCTTACACTTAAACTCAGCCCATTTCTGTTAATCTATATGTCACCATGTGTTCCATGGCTTTACCTATTGCCTTTACATGTTGCTCCCTGGGCAGCAGGCTGGCATCTCCTCCTCAGCCTCCCTGTTCCCAGAATTCTCTTCTCTGCTTGTCCTGCCTATACTTCCTGCCTGGCCACTGGCCAATCAGCATTTTATTTATACAGAGCAATACACACAGCACTTCCCCTTTTCTTTTTCTCAAAAAGGAAAGTTTTAACTTTCACATAATAAAATTACATATAACAAAATAGTTATCAAGCAAGAATTACAGTTATAATATCTAGTCTATTAGTACTTGGCAAAATTGAAGAAAATATTCTATCTATCCTGTATTTGTGAGTCTAAGGTTTCACATCTAACTTATCTTTTATCATAACTAAGGAAAATTATAACTATCTAGTCTTCAACTACATCAAAGACCTCAGAAGGATATAATATTATCTGAGAAACAGGAGAAGGACACAAGCAACTTTTAGGAGTCCTGCGAGAGTAGACAGAGACAAATGGCAACCTGGACAGTCATCCAAAATTCCTCTGTAAAGTTGGGGCATCTGTTTTTAGCTCACAGGCTTAAAGTCTCTCAGTCACTTCTCTCTGTGTCCTGTAGAATGTCTGACAGTTTCCTCTGCAAAGTAGGAACCTGAAGGACCATTTTGATAAGCAAACTTCAGTGGTCACCTTCCTATAGGTCCTGCATGTCCAGTCGATCAAGCAGTCCAGTTTCTTGCCCAAATGGCTATTTTTGCCAAGGTGAAGATAAACTCCATATGGAGTGTCTTAGATGCCCATCCTCCTCTCTGAAGTAAATCAGTGCTGTCAGGAGCAGGCATGTCTTACTGTCCAGAAAGTCTAAATTTTTTAAACATTTTAAATACCATATTCTGTAGGTCTTTGAAGTTTTTGAAGATTACCTATCTATCTGAAATACATCTATGTATACCTAGAAAACTTAACATGACTATAAGTTTACTGTCATAGAAGACTAATTGTTCCATTACAATTTAAATGAGTTGTATAAACATAATACCTTAAACAAGATTAAAAATACACACACAGTATAACAAAATTAACTTTAAATTTGTATCAATAAACTAAAATGTAAAACATTTTTAAACAAGTTGCTCTTTAAAAGTAGGTTCAACAATCTACCCTTTTATCCTATCATATCTATATCCTATATATCTATATCATATCCCCCTTTCTTCTTTTAGAAAGATATTGTATTTATAATTAACCTGTTTTAAATAAAAATATTGGTTTTTCTCTGTCCAACACCAGAGGGCTCTTCTGATATGGGACACAAAAATCTCTCAACCTTTTCTTTTAGGAATATGCTTGGGTCTAGAGAAGGAGTGAGCCAATTCCATCTCTAAAGCCAGCTTGGTATATTTGGGAATTTGGGGCATAGTTTCTCATACTACTTCCTGCTGGATGGGGGTGCTGTATTCTTATGGGGACATAAGAAAATTTTAGGATTATGGAGTAGTCCATGATCCTTTGTTCTCTGAGCAAGTTGCCTTGAAACTCTTTCGGATGTTGGATCACCTGGGCCATGGTGTCATCAGAGACCTTTCAGGGGGTCTTGGCTGGTCAAACCTAATGTATCTTAATCTGGAACAAATCCATAGCCTCTTGCTTTCTGTGAAAATAAAAGCAGAGCCTCCTTTCCAAAGCAACATATCTTTAGATCCAAATTTTGAAGTCAAGGTATCTTTAAAATAAGTATATATATTAGTTTAACTTAACAGCTTTTACAATTAAATGTCTTTCTGAAGTTAAAATTTCCATAGGCAACACAATCCAGAGTCTTCTGTGTAATATCCATCTTTACATGACTTATTTACTGTCTCTTTAAAGACTTTATTTTTTAAAACTAACTATTTCTTTATATAACTGTATATATTCCTTTTTCTCTCTCTTCCAAGCCTACGTGCATTTTTACACACACTGTAAAGCATTTAAAGTCTTGCTCCATCTGAATCTGTCTTATTGTGAATCTATTGCTTTAAACTGCAGCATTTGTAAGACCAAAACAGCTGCTGTAGCTGGTGGCTCCGCCCACTTCAGCTTCCCAACATGGCAGTGGTACATTTACTGCCAGCTCTGGGAGCCATCAACTCTCAGAAACAATGGGTCTGTGCTTCTATCAAAGCATCGTGTAGCCCAGAAACCTCTTTCTTTTGTTTGTTGTTGTTGTTGTTGTTGTTGTTGTTGTTGTTTGATTTTTTGTTTTGTTTGGTTTGGTTTGGTTTGGTTTGTTGCACAGCTTACATAATCCTCTGTGTACCTTGGTGGGAATAGGTCAAGCCCACATGTCTCAAACCTGCCATAGAGTAGCTCAAGCCGCATGTTGTGGCGTCTAGCCACCCGTATGAGACATGAAGCAGGAACCTGGTTTTGGCTCTGTTTAGAATTGCTTATTAAATATTCTCAGGTTTAAGGTGGAAACTCGAGCCATTGGGTGCCATTTGTAACTGAAGTTTTCTCCAGTCCTGCCCAGCCCCATGGACCCTGCAACTGCTTATAAAATAATCACTCAGAAGCTTATATTAATTAAACTGCTCGGCCATTAGCTCAAGCCTACCACTGACTAGCTCTTATACTTAAACTCAGCCCATTTCTATTAATCTATATGTTACCATGTGTTCCATGGCTTTCCCTATTGCCTTTACATGCTGCTCCCTGGGAGGCAGGCTGGCATCTCCTCCTCAGCACTCCTGTTCCCAGAATTCTTTTCTCTGCTTGTCCCGCCTATACTTTCTGCCTAGCTACTGGCCAATTAGCATTTTTGTTTATACAGAGTGATATACACAGCAAACAATGGTAAAGAAAACTCAATGAATGCTTTCCTTGTTATTTGTAGTGGCCATATTGCATCAGGTGGACAGTGCCCCACAATACTTCACCCTTTCTCTTAGCTTTACATTTTTTCCTGCTCTCTCTTTCACAATGTTCCCTGAGTCGTGGGGAAATAAATCTGATGTCCTATTCTCAGTGGGCATTCAACAGTCACTTCTCCACTCTTTGATCAGTTATAAGTCCTTTTAGTAATCACTAATAACTGTTAAAAGTAGATTCAGTGATGAAAGATAACAGTGGCCATAATCTATGGGCACAGATACAAATCTTCAGAAGACAATTTGAGAAGTATATTATGTCTACTTAGCAAAACAGCAACCACTGCTTCCTCTTCGAGGCCTGTGAGCTCTCTAGCCTAAATTATTTTTTACCTAAAATAAATACAGCATGATTAAATACAGCATGATTCTCATTGTGTGGTGTTCAGGACAGAACAAACTATATATACATGAAAAGATCAATGGTTTCCTGGGACTAGGGGAAAGTGATTGGCAAACAGGCAAGAATAAGGAACTTTGAAACAAACTACTTTGTGTGGTATTATAATAATAATGCTTTTATTTGGTTATAGTTTGGTGGGGATTTTGCTTTTTGGATGGAATTATTTCTTTCTTAGTTTTGGGACATTTTGTTGTTATATTGGGTTTTATATTTGTTTTTTGTGAAAGAATTTAAAGTTGGGTGAATTGGGGGCAGAGAATTTAGAAGTACTTGGGAGAAGGGAAGAACATGATCAAAATATATTTAAATTTAAAAATTGTTTTAAATGATAAAAATATCATAAAAAAATTAACAAAGGAAAAATGGGAGAAAAATAAAACCAAAAAAAGAAGAAAAATCGGATGCATGGCATTATCAATTTGTCTAAACCTGATTAATATGCAGCATGAGGGCTGAAGCCTAATGTATGACTATGGTTTTTCAGTGATTATGAGAAGAAAGGGACTCTCGGGGATGGTACTTTCCTGTGTGGTTTTTGTTGCTATTTTTCCAGAAAATTAACTTTGATTTCTGTATAGCTAGTCGAACTATACATTATCAACATGTGTGTGTGTGTGTGTGTGTGTGTGTGTGTGTGTGTGTGTGTGTGTGTATTCTACATTCTCATGGGTAATTCCCTTCATGTGATTGCAAAACAGTAGTTATAGTAATAACCACAGCAGTTAAAAAAATAAAAAGTACTTGGTGTGTCATTCATTTTGGCGAGAACAGCTTTCCATTGATTTTTATGTTTATTCATATATGAGTGTGCCATACTACTTTTGAACTCCTTATAATTTTAAATCTTAAGTCTAGAAACAACTGAGGATGTTTTAATTTACAAAATACTTCCAAAGAGTTTAAGTAAGTTAAGCTGTATCCTGACAACTTTGTAATTGTACACTTGTGAAACATGGTGTAATGACTTAGGAGGGAAAATTTTGGCAAGATTGATTTTTTTCCATAAAGATTTTCTTTAAATCTCTTCTTGAGGTTTAAGGGTATCTACATTTTGCTGGAAATATGGCCCCTTTCTACATAGTTCTCATATCCATTTAGTATGTTTTGAGGTATTCTTTCAGAAAGATGCTAACTCTACTAAGGGTAGTGAATGCTACGTCCCTGAATCACAGAGACAATATTCAACCTGCTAACCTCTACTTCAGACTGCTATTACACCTGATACCTTCCTTTCATATATATATATATATATATATATATATATATATATATATATATATATATAAAATGGGGCCTGGTCTGCCCTTAATCTCATGATCTTCCTCTATAAGTACACACATGCTAGGTACAAGAGTACATTCCCACCCCAATCTACATTACATTTTTCATTTGGCAGCTGGATACAGTAAGAAACAAATGCAGTGGCATTGCAAAAAGTACAAAAGAAAGTTATGACCTCAATTGGAGGGTCCTTCAATGCAAATGAAGAAAAGTAGTAGTAAAGTGGACCATTCATAAATAGATTAGTTTAGAAAGTGATCACAGCCAAATATTGTGCAGAGAGGGAGAGTTTAAACTGGTGGTCTCCATTGTGTCCCTCCCCTCCAATCTTGGGGAACCCCACAGAAGAGGGGAACAAAGATTGTAGGAGTCAGAAGGGATGGCCCATGTGTAGCTGGAGAATTTTCCCGCCAAGTCCCACCAGTGCCCGAGCCCACTTATAAAATTAACACACAAACTCTTATATTATTTAAACTGCTCGGCCATTAGCTCAGGCCTACCATTGTCTGCCTCTTACTCTTATACTAAGTCCATTTTTGTTAATCTATATGTTGCCATGTGTTCCATGGCTTTACCTGTTGCCTCTACATGATGCTCCCTGAATGCAGCTGGTGTCTCCTCCACTCTCTCTTCCTCTCCTTTTGCTCTCTCCTCTCTGTTAGTCCCGCCTATATTTCCTGTCTGGCTACTGGCCAATCAGTGTTTTATTTATACAGAGCAATATCCACAGCACCCATGAAATCAACTAAGGAAGGCTCCCATGGCTCACAGAGACTGGTAAGCACAGAGCCTGCATGGGTCTGCACCAGGTCCTCTGCAAGTATGTTATGGCTGTTAGTTTGGTGTTTTTGTAGGACTAACAGTGGAAGCAGGTGTGTCACTGACTCTTTTGCCTGTTCTTGGGACTCTTTTCCTCCTATTGAGTTGCCTTGTCCAGCCTCTATACAAGGGCTTTAGCCTTGTCTTGTTGTATCTTGTTTTGTCCTCTTTGGTTATTGCTTCCTGAAACCTGCTCTTTTATGAATGGAGATAGGAGCATGATCTGGGGGAAAGGGGAGGTGGGGGTAGCTGGGAGGAGTGGAGGGAAGGGAAACTGTAGTTAGGATGTATTGTATGAGAGAAGAATCTATTTTGAATAAAAATAATAAAAAAATAAAAAATAAAGTGACAAACTGCAAAGGAACATGTCTTATATCTGACATGTTTTTTTCTTCCAAACTTCAATTTTCTTTAATTAACTCTGACTTCCCATGTTCTGGTGTTGGGCACTAAAAAATATTTTTCTTTATAGGCTTTTGTTTCAAGAGTCATATTTCAGAAGCAATAATTTGATAAGCAACTTAGTTCTAAGTAACTTTAACACTCACTTCTACTCATAAAATTGAGTTTGTAGTTGGTGTAGATTGAATGAGAATGGTCCCCATTGGCTCAAATATTTGTGTATTGGTCTCCAGTTGATAGAACTGCTTAGAAAAGATTTAGAAGGAGTGGCCTTGTTGGATGAGGTGTGTCACTGGGGGCAGGCTTTGCTGTTTCAAGACCAGTACCATTCTCAGTATTCTCTTTCTGCGTTCAACTTTCCAGTCAAGATGTAAGCTCCCCACTGCCCTTCTGCCATGACGTTGCTCTGCCATCACGGACTCTAACCCTCTAAAGCCGTAAGTCCAATTAAGCACTTTCTTGCATAAGTTGCATTGGTTGTGGTGCTTTGTCACAGCAACAGAAATAAAGACCAACAAGTTGGGGCAGATGGCCCTTTAAGAGCTACCTCATGGTGCTACTGAACCTTTGAGTGACCTCCACCTTGAGCCTGCAGCAGTTTCTCCTCTTGGAAAGCCTGAAGAGTGCCAGGATGGTAAAAGGAAACATTGACTCCCAAGGACTGAGATGATAGAGGACTAAGAGTGAATTTGCTGAGTGAATACATTGATTCTATGTGATGTCTGTGGGTTAGCTCAGCTCACAGATACCTTCCTCAAATCTCAAATGCAATGATCTGAACAGAAGAGACAAAATCCACAGAGGAATGCCAACTATTCATCACTCATATTCCTTGGCCTTGGGTTAAGAACAGTCAAACATGCTTAAGATCTTGATGTTGAGTGTATCCTATGATAAAAAGAGATGGTTAATTTAATTCCTTATAATGAGAGAAAAGCAAGATGCATATTTGAATAATACTGAAAATAAATTCTGCAGCTGGGGATCCCAGGAGTTTATTCAGACAAGTAAGAATTCTGATTTTACTACCTAAGACATGGATAGTTATAAAAATGGACATGTCAGTAAATTCATGTCAAACTAGTAAGTAAGGATATAAAAATACACCCATTTCTTTTCCCAATTAAGATCAATTATTTTGACTGACATTTTACTATGATAATTGCATCTACAAAGCAAATAAAAAAGGAAGCAGTGGGATCATTTCAGATAAGTCATTTTTAAATTAGCAAAATATTTCTGTAATTTATGCTGGCTTCATCCAAACCAAATTTAACAAAGATTGTGTTTATTAAAAGTCCTTTGGTTCATCCCAAATTACCTCACAAGAACTCGTACTTTGCTTCTTATATTATTTCCTCTTTATCATGTTTCCCTCATTTTAAATTTCCCATTGAGACCACTTGCCAAGTTGATTATCCTCAAACTCTCTCTTTATAGGTTGAAAAGGTATGTTCAATAACCCTAAAACAAATATAAATTTAAAAATACTTTTGTAGTGCCAGCTCTTGGGGCACTGTTTTGCCCTCCTGTGAATGTATAATGAACCTATGTCTGAAGAGGGTAATACACTGTTTTGGTTCCCAGATTGCTTGCCCTATTTAGCATTATTATTGTTTTAAAGTTGCAATTAGTATTAGCCTTAAGAAATGAATAAAAATTGGCAATGAATGAAAAAGTTAATAGATGTTAGTACTGTAATTAGCAAGGGTCTGATCTTTCAGGAGTGGCTTTACCACTGCAGTCTTTGGAGGACAGACAAGTCTCCAGTCTGTCAGACTGAAGCTTTGGGCTGCAAAGCGATGAAAGGGATTCGGTAGCGAAAAGTGGAAATGCCCTCTCTTGCAGACACCCTAAGATGATGATAGAGTCATAAAACATGATAGGAAGTCAGAGTCTCATTCGGACTCACAGATGTAGCCCGTTTTTCCCCAGACTAATGCAAACCGAAGACAATAGAATTTTAAATGGGCTGTGGGAGTAGGCACAGGTAATTTAGATGATGTTTTTATCTGGATGTTAGTTGGAAAAAGCAGCTTTAGGGAAAAAGCAGTCCTCCTAATCACACTGATGGAAACCGAATTCCTTGTTTCATCCTTTGTCTACCATTTCTTTGCCTTTCTCTCCTGCCTTCAGTTGTTAGAAAAACAGACAACAAAGGAAGTTTAGAGAAAGTACCAAAAAAGAAGTCTAAAAAAAAGGTAGAGAAGACTGGGAATAAATATTGTAAGCAACAGGGGATGGCAAGTGAATGTGACTGTAAACCTTTACAATTAGAATTACAGTTTATAACTAATAAGGTAGCACCAGCACTGTAGCCAAGAACTGGCATCCTGGAGCTGAAAAGATGGCTTAGCAGTTACCAGTGTATACATACACTGGCTCTATATGGACTGATCAGGTGGTGCTTATATATTTAGGATATATATATATATATATATATATATATATATATATGTATAAGAGTAATTAAACAGAGGACATGGATTTGAGAACAAAGAAAACAATGGGGGATACACGAGAGGGATAGAAGGAGGACAGTGAAGGAGAAATGATATAATTATATTTTAATTTCAAAAAATAAAAAATATATACTTGCAAAAGGTGTACATACTACCTTCAAGAGGACCTGAACTCAATTCCCAGTATTTATATTGAGCTGTTCATAACAGCCAGTAACTTGTGCTCCAAGGGATTCAACAACTTCTTCTGCCTCTTGAGGGCATCGTCACTCACATGCATATACGCACACACAGATACACACACGGACATGTAATTAAAGATAAATCTTAAAAAATAAGACGAACTGACATCACTCATTCACTTTTTGGGACAAGGAAAAGGTTACTGTATTCCTGGAGGAACAACACCAAGAGAGCTCTTGATATTGAAAGCACTGTATAAAATGATATATCAGAAAAAACAGACATAAGTAAAAAAAAATGTGAAATACATGGATATTCTTTACAATAAAGTACAACTGTGATTGCAGCTAAACTTAACTAAGCAGTGACAAGGGATGAGCTAAAAAAAATAGTGATTCATTGATACAAGGAAATGTATTATGACTAATGAAATACTATGTACATTATTGAAATAATGCACATTATTTTCAATGAAAGGTATTATATAGGGAAAGTTGGGTAAAGTTAAAATCATAGAGTGGCAGACTTTTGAATTAATTCACTACATACAGCAATAAAAATAAAATTTGCCTCATAAGAAATCAGATGGGACACTGGGAGAAGAAGGGAGATTAAAGGGACAGGGAGGAAGAGGGAGAGAGAGGAAGGCAGGAAAACTGGTATAGTTAAATACATAATGCACATGGAAGAAGCAATCTTCATGAAATCCATAACTATGTATACTAAATGTATGCCAATAAAACACATTTTAAATAAATTAATACAATAAATATGAAAAATAGGAATGAAGAACATAAATGACAAAATGAAGAAGATAGATATGGTTATAATGCACACAATTTGTCACTTGACAGAAAGTTCTTTTGAAAAATAAAAACTAAAAAATAAACAGCAAACCAGTAAATTTGTCAACAGAATTTTTAAAGAAAGGCAAATGAATACTATTAAGAATCATCAACTTTAATTATGTTTAAAAATTCATTTGAAACAGCAATTAAGCATATTTTCAGATATCATACTGATAAGCATATATACAAACACATATTTTTAAATAGTATGATGATAATGAATGAATAGAAACAATTTCATTCTATTATTCTGGATATGAGAGAAACATACTTTGAAATCTATATTATAATGATGTAATAAATTAAAATGCATTCATATTTCACACCAAATTTTGCTTCTAAATATTTACCTTGCATATAGTTGTAAATATCTTAAATTTGGATGTAGCAATATTCAATACAATGTATAAACCTAAAGATAGATAATAAACAGTTTACAGGGGAAATTTTAATATATTCTTTCAATAATGTCTATATTAATACATATTTATATAGATAGATATGTAGATATATATTCCAGGAAGAATGTGGTAGATCTATACTGCTAATATCATAGGATCACCAAATGAATATATTATTAATCTTAAAAAATCCGAAGTTTTGTCTATGGTAGAATAAAATGAAAGAAAGGCTCTCAAACTCAAAATGGGAAACTCAATGTGATAAAATGATGAATTTTTGTTCTACACAATTTTACTATCTACAACTTTTCTACCATGTGAACAGAAACTCTTGTTTTATAACCATTAGTATATAAACACATAGGAAATATATGATACGCTTGTGTATTATAAAAGCCATGTTTCTGTAGAACCTTTTCGTTAAAATATATATTATCGCCCTATTTTCTTTTTTCTGCATTTCATGTGTCATAACATATACTAGTCTTCTTTTTATTTTTTTCTTTTTCCATTTTTGGTGTGCGTGTGTGTGTGTGTGTGTGTGTGTGTGTGTGTGTGTGTGTGTGTGTGTGTATGCCTCTCCAGAAGACACACATCCTTTGCTCCTGAAATCTGCCATGTATGAAGCACTTTGTTGAGTCCTTTCTTCATTGATTTTAGTTCCTTCTTCATGGGAACCTCCTTGATTGAGATTCTGCAGATTAATTCCCTCCATATTTTCATAGACGGAGCTTTGTCTTTCCTTCTCCATGTTATTTTTGGATAAATGAAATAAAAGATATGAAGAAAAATTTAACGTATCAGTTGATTATTTATATTTTTGTTTAGTTTACAAAGCTGTATAAAATATTTTACATAGCTACAAGACACCTATTATTCTTTTGCTTCTGACAAGTCCATATGATTGCTTATCCCATATAAATCTTTCATTCTTTAAGTATTTTATGAAGTAAGACTCTTCAATGTTTTTTTTTTTTTTTTTTTTTTTTTTTTTGCTAACAGCTAACTAGTGTGCCTAGAAAACTTCCATAAAAATCCATTATTTTAACCATGAGAATGCTCGGTGAAGCATTGATCTTTTGTGCATGTATACAATTAGATCAATAAACATGCCTAATTTATTCTATCAATCTATGTCATATCATCCTAATTTTCCATCTATGTCATATCATTCTAATTATTATGGCTTTACAAAATGTTTTAAATCTATGGCAAAGTTTCCTTTTTTTTTCCCTTTTTTCCTTTCAAAGCCAATTTCAGATTTACTGAATGGAATGAATGTAATTCATTCCATTTTGTAATGAAACAAACTAATAAATTAATATGATACCAAGTGACATTTATTTATTTATTTATTTATTTATTTATGTATTTATTTATTTATTTATTTAGTGGTTTTTTTGAGACAGGGTTTCTCTATGTAGCTGTGCACCTTTCCTGGATCTCACTCTGTAGACCAGGATGGCCTCGAACTCACAAAGATCCATCTGGCTCTGCCTCCCGAGTGCTGGGATAAAAGGTGTGCGCCACCACTGCCCAGCTCCAAGTGGCATTTTAAACAAAGCAGTAGGAGAGAGTGGTGTGTCCAGATGGCAGAGCGCTTATCTAGGACGCATGAGACCCCCAGATCCCATCCCCAGAATGACCCAGGAAACAAATAAGACGATTAAGATCAGTACTCACTGCGAGTCCTTTTCCAGCACAGAACTGTGATGCATTTAAGGACGCTGGATCAATTTGCATTTCTCCCAGAAAAATACAAATATTTCTCTTAGGCCTTGCATATTTAGGGATAGGTTTTACCTACAACTCAGATTGTTATACATTCCTATGTGACCAAAAAAAAAAAAAAATCCCTCAAAACTTAGATGACCATCTTTGCCAACTTATTGCACTCAAGAACATGAAAGTCATGTCTTATACAACTTAAATTTTCCTTGTAAGTTGTAACTTTTCACCAGTGTCAATCCTATTTTAAAAGACAGACAAGTCTAAAGTGATTTTATTAACACAGTTTTGTAAGTTTTATCATACTTTCTCCAGTCTCCTGGATTTATTGATTTTCATGTCATCTGTGGAGTCTGCCAGTTATATTAATGGTGTCATGGCAGGGACCAGGAAATGGTCATGTCCCCAAGCTTCATACATACCGTAAATTCATTCAAATGAGTGTTCTAAACTTCAACTTCAAAAGTTCTATAACTTTTATTTCAGATAATATAAACAGTTACCCATGGACAATGACTTTTTTCTGAACAATTAAAAATTATACAATTTTAGTAAGAAAATACCCTTCCCCCAAAGTTAATTCAAGACCCAGAAAAATCATCTTTCACTCCAAGTAAAGTTTAATGACTGAAATGTTTCAAGAATTTCTTGTACCTTTTGAAGTTAATACCAAAAGTATTCCACTTTTTAAAACATTTGTTGTAATCCTCCTGGTGTCAAATATGCATTATTTCAAGATTATTTTCCTGAAGAAAAAAAAAGCAGGTATAAAACAAAATTTTATTTTACCATATTTTACCATTGCACCTCATAGAATTACACAATAGTCAGGCATGGTAGAACACACCTGTTATACCAGCACAGGGGAGATTGAGTCAAGAGGACTACTAAATTAAGGCTAGTGATATCAATACCAAAAAGTAGAAACAATAGTAAACAGTATAAATTTAATTCATGCTTCTTGAATTAGATTCTTCCAGACCATGCACTATCCACTGTTTCAGAGAACTGAATAGATTGCTGCTTGCCTGAAAGAGTTATTCAGCCGCCAAAAGAGCTTGGCTTCCTCCCAAAAGCAGCTTGCACAGTGACATTTTGTGAGTGATATGAAGAGGCCCTCATGGAACTAAAGAGAACACATCTGCCCAAACCTTAAATTACCCTTGAGACCACAGGAACTTCTTTAGAATGTCGCTAATGGTAGCAGCTCTTCATCTTCTCAGAGTTGACCAGCTTCTAGGGTACTCAGGCAAGACTGGCATTTCATACTCAAAACAATTTTGCTAGTAACCTAAAAAATAAATTGATTATAGAAAACTACACATGGTAACATAATGACATCACTGAAAATACAAATTAAGAAACAATAAAAAATATTTTTTAAGAAATGAAGAATTCTGTTTTCACATATACTTATATTACCCAGAAATACATTCCTTATATAACACACACAGGCTCTGACTTGAAACCTACCACTGAAAAACAAAACAAACAAAAACCTCCACAATAATAGAAAACAAATAGCCGGTGAATAAATAAATACTTAATACACGTTTTAAATTAATGTCCAGTTTTAAAGAAAAAAACAAAGGTTTGCCTTCATCTTGTCTAGTAACGAGATTTAATCAAATAACTGTATCACAGTAAACAATATAATTGAAAACATATATGCATTAGTTAAAGTTAACTCTTTTCACTTTGTAAATGTTTCCTAATAAGTTAATTTTCTCTCACACACAATCATGTTTAACCACTAACTTCTACAACTGAGATATTGACTTTTTCGTTGTCTTTCTTTATACCCCCTGGGAGAGGGAAAATCAGTTTTCTTCAATAGAGTGACACTGGGTATATCAACCAATCCAAGGCAGCCCTCATGTTTGGGTATAGTTGACCAACGTGTAATTGACTCCACAATTTTTTTTGTGTGTGTGCTTTTATTTGGTTAAGATTTGGTGTTGTTTTGTTTCTTTTTGGGTGTGGTTTTATTTTGTTTTCTTGGTTGGGAAGGTTGTTGTATTAGGTTTTTGGGGTTTTTTGTCTTGTTTTGTTTTGTTTTGTTTTGTTTTTAGAAAGAACTTAAGATTGATTGGTTAGAGAGGGGAAAGAACCTAGAAACACTTGGGTGAGGGGAAGGATGCGATCAAAATATATTTAAAATTAAAATTTGTTTTAAATAATAAAAATTATGTATGTGTGTATATGTATAAAGATATGCAACTGCTTCTTTCCACTGGGTCCTGTGTGCCTCAAAATACCTTTCCCTGGCTCAACACCTTGAATGGCTGCCACCCTAGAGACTCTGCTGCCTGCAGACTGGCAAAGGACAATTCCTTCTGAGCGTTGCATATTACATCATCTGTTTCATTCATTACTCTATGACTAAAGCATTTAAAATGAGGTTGAGGAGCTGCTGGAAGTGAAAGGACTTATAAGAGGGGTTTAGAGTTTTGAATGGTTCACCCTTGCCATGTCATAGAGAATAAATTTAGTGGTAGAAAAAGGAAAATGATTCCAGAAATATTTATGAACTGACAGAAACTCAGAGGTTTTGGCTTACAGAACTGGTTATGGTATGTGGCTGTTTTATGACCTGGACAATCTATGGTTGCAGAGAAAAGACACAAGAAGTTATGGAAAGCGGAAGAACTCTAGCTATTCCCAGGAGGAGTAATTGCTGGTGGCTGCTTTGAAAGACTTGAAAATTGGAGGTAAAGTCACAAAAATGTTTCACCTTGACTCTTAAACATAATAAAATTATTCTAGCTTTTCCATCTATTGGCTTCTCCCTTAATCTTCAAAATCTTTTTTTCAGTAAATTTTATTATGCTTCCTTTGTTGAAGCTCAGGAAATTGAAACTGCTTAATCATTTTTACAAGGATATAAAGTTAATAAATGATAGAAAGAAGATTCAAATTTAGGTTATTAACGTTTCTAATTACGTGTTCTTTTTACTCTTATATCTAGTAGAAAATATCAAAGTTGCACACTAAAGGCAAAAAAAAGCATGGCCACACTTGGATGCCTTTACTTTATTCTAGCATTAAATTATAAAAGAATTTCCAGGAACTATGATTAAAATTAATTTAATATTGTGATTTGGTAATCTTCTGATATCTGGGTATACTCTAAAATAAAAATGCAGCTTCTTTATGAGGACACAGTTAACTGTGGCCTCCATGAAGTTTAAAACAATGAAGTCCAGCTGGCAAGATGAAAAATGACACCTGCGGCCAAGTCTGACAACCTAAGTTAAATCCCCAGGATCAATACGGTAGGAGTAGGAGAGATCCAATTCCAGGAAGCTGTCCTCTGATTTTCACATGTGTGCCATGGCATGAGTGCACACACACACACTCACACACACCCATTCACTCACATTTTAAAAATCAATCCACTTGAGTCTGTTTAATGGATAATTGGGATTTATTAAAATATAAGTTGGGGAAATACACTCACAGATACAGAACCGAGTAAACAGCTGAAGCTGTCCTTTATTCTGCCCGGGAGTGAATGCACCTGGCAGTCTGGTGTACGTGACCCCTCCCTCTTTCCTTTTAAAAGATCATGTATTCAGGAAAGAAGTCAACAAGTCACCTTAGCAGGAAAGAAGCACCGCCTGGTTTTTTAGGGTGGAGCAAATACCACTATACACACACACACACACACACACACACACACACACACACACACACACACACAACTCATATACTCACTCACACACATCCATACACTCATTCACTCACATACAACCATACACATTCACACACACATTCTCTCTCTCACACACACAGACACATACACAAACACATTCATACACACACTCACACATACTCCTATACTCATTCACATACACACACACACACACACACACACACACACACACACACACACACGTGCTAAATGTAAAATGAAATAAAATGCAAAGACATCATAACTTACACTCTGGCTCTGAAGTCACAATTCAAATTGTTCCATAATCTCTACCCACCAATTCCTAAGTAAAAGTTTTCAATCTTTGATTTAATTAATGATAGACTCTAAGGAAAAATCAGACTGCTGTATCAATTAAGATAGCTACACACTTATGGTGGATAATAATATAGCCTTCTAATATATGAAGTATAAATATAAACATACAAAAGTAATTGTGTGTTATTGTTTCCTTATTTCAAAATATGTTTGTTGTATTGAGATTCCATACAAAGAAAAATCATTTTTGTATAAATAACTATGCCTGAAAGTCAAGCATCACTGAAAACATGAAAAAACCACCTTGTCCTTTCAGTAAAGGAAAAAAATATAAAATATCATAAACAGATGTAATTATTTTTTACATACTGATACTACCATATTGAATTCATATTCTTCAAATCTCCACATTAAAATTTATAACTGTGGCAATAGATGCTAAATATAATGTTAATTAAAACAGAAGAGGAAAAATTGGAAGAGGCTAACAAAATTGCACACTTACATAAAAAATGAAAGATAAAAATTAGGGTATTTTTTCTTTTTTTCAGTGTGTGTATGTGTGTGTTTGTGATCTGTGTGCACATGTGTGTTTCAAAGCTGTACCTGTGTGTGGCTGTGCCTGTGGAGGCCAAAAGACAGCTTTGATTATTGTTCCTCAAGAGCTACCCACCTCCTCACGCCCTTTTTTTCTGAGACAGAATCTCTTATTGGAATGAACCACACTAAGTAAGCAAGCTGGCTGGCTAGTAAGCCCCAGGATCCACCTCTCCATCACAGGCTCTACAAATGCACACCAAACATGAGTTTTGCGGCAAATATTTTACCAACTGAACTATCTTTCTAGTCCTGGACTGGAGTTTTTTGATATTGTGATCGGCCACTGCTTTAAAACTGTGATAATCCTTACGGAGATGTTTATTTAGAGTTCTCACTTCTTCATGTTTTTTATTCTTCTTTCATACAATACATCCCAGCCACAGTTTCCCCTTCATCCATTCCTTCCAGTGTCCTGCACCTCCTCTCTCCCCCAGGTCCATTTCTCTTCCTTTTCCCTTCAGAAAAGAGCAGAATTCCCAGGGCTATCAACCCAAACAGGGCATAACAAAGTGCAAAAAGACCAGGCATAAACCCTTATATCAGGGCTGGACAAGGCAACCCAGGAAAAGGGTTCTAAGAGAAAGCAAAAGAGTCAGAGGTACCCCCACTCCCACTGTTAGGAGTCCTACAAAACACCAAGCTAATCTTTCCTGAAATTTAGCAAAAACTAAGTTGGAAACAGTTTGTCATTTGAAAAAATAAAGTTTAAAACTGTAGACAAAATGTCAAAGTCAAAGTGTTACTGCCATGAATAACCTTATTTTCCATTCGGCAACAATTCTTCTCATAGAAACAGGTCATCAGTTGTTTTCTGTAGGATTCTGGATGTCATTTCACAGCACAAATTCTTTCTTTAATGATAAACAATAATTGTGTATTTAGAGAATACTGTGAAATCATTGAGAACTGTGCTTCCACTTTGCCACTTAAAGTCCAATGGAATTAGAAAAGAATGATTCTACATTTTAATCTTCTACCATTTATGACTCCACTCTCCTTTGTCTTGTTTTCTTGTTCCCTAAGCACTTAAAGAACATGGTTCTCAGTAAGTTGCATTTATTTTTAAACAAACATGGAGTTCAAAACAAAGTTCACTGGTCATGGAACATTTCTAAAGGTGACTGCATTTTTTTTTAAAAGAAGCTTAGTTTATTTTCAAATTCCCTCACTCTAGACCCTGTGGTCTATGATAATAAAAACTAGTAAATAAAGAGTTAGCTCTACGGAGAGTGTTGATTTAATACTAAGAGCATAAAGAGTATTTGTTTACCATGAGAATTTCCAAAGATTGTTTCATCTAAGTAAAAATACAACATAGCAGCATTTGCAATTTTGCAGTTGGAACTTAGAATGTAGAGTTACAGAAAGAGGCGTTTTCTTTCATGTATGATTAGGCATTACTGCATTTACATCAGTAAGAAAATCTGGCCATTTTTACTGTGTGTAGTAATGACTTGGTTTCCTTAGACATGTATAATATTATCATTCATCTAGACTCTAGATTCTGTATTCTGTATTGTGAATTTGGAAGGGAAAAATTATTGACCCAACTTCTTTTCTGCTGGGAGACACAGAAACATGAAGAAAGAATTCAGCTGACTATGACAAAGCTATACCTGGAAGAAGCCAAGGGCATTTCCAGAGGATAAAGCCAGAGCTTAAGGAGTCTTGGTGATATTTGTTTTAGAATATTAGCTGTTTCCCACTATGAATTTCTCATGTGCTCTTGTAGCTTTTCCATTCCTAAGAAGAGTGTGTTTGATCATTCATTGGGCACAATTTCCCTATTACTATTAGAATATTTGGACAACCTTCTCCTAACTGTGCTACAACAGACACAGTCAAGAACCCTAACTTCAAGCCTTTCAGTAAGTATCGTCATTAGCAACATCCCGCCAGGACCTTCTCTGAACAGAAGTATCTTATCTGAGATTCTTCCCAGACTTTCTAAGAACAGACTTAAGCATCCAAACTATCTGTTTGAGAAGACCTGGCAGATGTGCTAATCAAGCTTAACCTTCTTTCTTCCAAATTCTATCTCTGCTCTAGATCAATTAACTCAGAACTAAGGGTTTTGACTTACTAGGTACATCAAGCTGTGACTCAGTTTGCCTAGCCACCGAGTGCACTCTCCCGCCCTGCCAGAAAATGGCGGCAGCCAAGATAGCTTGGACAGATAAGGAGTCAAAGGAAAAGAAGGCAGTTTTATTTTCACTCATCACTGATAGACTCCTAACACTTTACCTAACCACTTCTAAGAATATAGCTTGAGCACATAAATTCCCTTTCTCAGATCTATTAACTGAATTTAGCCCTCAGTTGATTCATTCTCCATTAGCCACTTCCCTTTTGGGTTGCAGATGATGGCTGATAATTACTGCTCTTTTGTGTGGATCTTATTGCCCTTACTTTGACCTTGAGGGAATTCAAGTCTGGTGACCTTGCCTCAGCCAGAGCATTGCTAGTGCATGGATTTGTAATTGTAAATCTCAGAGACTTGAGAAGGACTAAATTGGAGGACTAGAAAAGAGAACTAGAAAAACGAGATGGAAGATGAGGAAGAGCCAGGTGAGGAATAACAAGATGAGAAAGAAGGATATGGGAGAGGAGCAAAGATGGGAAAGAACTAAATATATGAGAACCCAGATGGGACAGAACTAGATGAAGGAAATAAGATAGCACTTAGAGGGAATAGCAGAAAAATATAGAGAGAATCAGGCAAGAAAGTAGCTAGGCATGAGAGCAGAAAAGAAGCTGTGTAGACAGAGAACTAACGCAGAAGAATAAAGTGAATGAACTAAAGAGTTTTATGTACATAGATTCATTTTTTATTGTCTAAGATTAGATACTCAACTGGTTGTTGATTCTTCCATGGACCCTGGGAGAAGGCTATGGAAGGGCTAGACCCCAGTAGTCTTCATTACTTTTCCAAATAAAAATCAGATATATATATATATATATATATATATATATATATATATATATGTTTATCTATAAGCCATAAGTAATATAATAATTTGTTTTTCTTGAAATAAAATTTTATATCATAATTTTCTTTTAAAAATTAAGTGTAAAAATATGTGTCTATGTGGAGGTGTATGGACTTGAGGTGGCTGTGGAGGTCAAAGGCATTAGAGCTTCCTAAACTTAGAATTACAACAGGCAGTTATGAATCACTCACCACTGGTGCTGGAATCTAAACTCAGGTCCTTTGCAAGAACAATGTTTATATTCTTAACCTCATAGCCATCTGTTTAGTCCTTGAATTTCTACTTTTTAAGTAGGTCAGTCTCTCTCTGTGTGTGTGTGTGTGTGTGTGTGTGTGTGTGTGTGTGTGTGTGTGTGTGTTCACATGTGTATGTAAGTGTCCTGGTTAGTTTTCTCATTCACTTGATACAAGCTGGAGTTATCCAGAAAGAGGGACCCTCAAATTGAAATATGTCTCCACTAGATTTCCTATAGGGAAGTCTGTGAAACATTTTCTTGATTAATGATTTATGTCAGACAGTCCAGCCCACTGTGGGTATTGTCTTCCCTGGGCAGGTTGTCCTGAATGGTATAAGAAAGCAAACTGAGCAAGCCACAGAGAGCAAAGCCATTAAGTAGGTTACTATAAGGCCTTTGCTTCAGTTCCTGCCTCCAGGTTCCTGCCTTGAGTTCCTTCTCTGACTTACCGCAGTGATAATGTGTGACCTGAGAGTTATAAGATGAAATATACCCTTTCCTCTCCAAGTTGTTTTTGATCATGTAGTTTTATCATAGGAATAGAAAGCCTCACTGTGACAGTAGGTATGTATGCATGTCTCTATGTATATATTTGTAGAGGCCCGAAGTTGATGTTGGGTATCTTCCCACAATGGCTCCCTGCCTTAATTTTTTAGATAGTCTCGCGCTCGCGCTCGCTCTCGCTCTCTCACTCTCTCTCTCTCTCCCCACCCTCCTCTGAGCCTAGAGCTCAAGGATTCAGCTAGAATGGCTGGCCAGCAAGAGGTAAGGAGCCTTCTGCCTCTGCCTCCCGAGATTGGGACTACAGAAGTGTATGACTCCACCTCCTTTATATTCTTGGTGTGAGTTCTGGGGGCTGCATTAACAACTTTGTGCTCATGTAGCAATCATTTTTACCAGGTTAACTATCTCACCAAGTCCTTATTTTACTAGGTTAACTATCTCACCAAGTCTTTATACCTAAGAGTTATAAATCAAATTTTAGTTCAATCAATTTACATTATTATTCTTTCTGTGTTACGTAATATAACCATGACTCCTAGTGATTAAATTCATAAATGATTAAATCTAGGATGGTGGTACATTCCTTTAATCCTAATATTTAGGAAGCAGAGGCGTGCAGATCTGTGTGAGTTCAAGACCAGTCTGGTTTACATAGGGACTACCAGAGCTACAAAGTGAGATCCAGTCTCAGAGAGAGAGAGAGAGAGAGAGAGAGAGAGAGAGAGAGAGAGAGAGAGAGAGAGAGAGAGAGAGAGAGAGAGAATCTATAGAGAAACAAAATCTATATCATTTATATATGATATGAAGTTATCTCATTAAAAATGTGAATAGGTGGTATACAAGAGATCAGAGAGAAATGTAAAGTATTTCTTATTAATATTGTCATAAAAAGGATGAAACGTGAATGAAAAGTCTTATAAAGTTTGTTTGGAAATGTTTTAAACAGAATAAATACAAATGTTAACAAGGAGAGGTTGAGAATGTATCATTGCAAAAATCATCTAACATAAGTATTTTGCATGTAGTACATATTCCATAAAATTTGTTGAATCTACTGAAAGATAACACATTAGTAATAAAGGATAAATACTCACAAGTACTTTTAATATAGAGCAGTGTGATTTAGCTTTAATATAACTGAATTTTCAGAAATTTTGTTCATTTAATTTACTTAATTTTGCTCTAATTGATTTTTCATGGACTCCTTGTGATCACAATGATTCCCTAGTGCCAATTTCTCATCATGGTTTGTCTAATTTAAAAAAAAAAAAACAAAAAACTTTGCTAGCTTACACAAGTGCATGCATCTTGGAAGAAAACACCCAAATATTTCCATTGGAATGATATCCAGAATCTTTAAGTTTAATAGCTGATCAGAAATTAGGCCATTACAAAGCATATTTAACATACTGTTTATACCATTCATATCTCATATGATTATGAAAGACAGTTATGGCTATTGAGGCAAGACTGAACCATAGTAATTGACAGTGAAACACACTTTGACTGGTCACATGGACACAAGTGTTTCCAGCCCTGGTGTGTCTTAAGGTGGACTTCTTGTTTGTGTGTCCTGGTGAGACACACTGCTTTCCTGACTTGAGTAGGCTAAAAGCAATTTGAGAAAAGACACTTGGCTAAATACAATCGATAAACAATTTATCAAACAGTGTATTGCTTATAAAATGTTTTCTTTCAAAATAATTGACATAGGGAGTTTGGGTGTTATCATTTTCCCTGAATGCACCCCACTAGATCGGCTCCTCTTTGCTTTTTGATTTGCAAATTTTCAGGAATGTTAGAAGTCAAAGAGCTAAACAGCATTATTTTTAAGACAAATTTATGCAAGCTTAAATTATACTGAAACAGTTAAAGAATGCTCAGCAATTCATAATTATTAAACTATATTTCATTAGTAGCTATGCTTTTGAGGATTTTTTTACAATTACTGAATATATGTTAGATATAATATGTTAAGTGATGCAATATGATATGAAGTGCTACATTATATACTATAATCATGTGCAACTATATATCCCTTGTTAACTGTGCATGGTTAGGTAGAAATAACCATAAAGGAAGGACTTATAGCCTGGAAAACAGAAAATGCAGCAAATGATATAATAGCATTCACTGATATAACCCAGATCTCATCCATCACTCAAAGAAATACAATGTTTCATGGAAGTAGAAATTTAAATTAGCAAAATTAATTGAATTGTTCTGTGCCAATCATCTCACAAGTCTTAGTACCAACACAATCTATTTGACTCTTACCCAGTATCTTTTTAGTGATGTTTTGGTAGTGAGCAGACAGTGAACAACATCACGATTATCAATTTCACAGAGTCCTTTCTTAGGGTCAGGTTCTGATCAGTACTTTGTGGGTTAAACCTTCATTGTCACAGAACGGTTACAATCCTCACTCTGTAAAAATAAAATACACCTATACCTTTGTAAGTTTTCATTTGGGAGTTAAGATATTAATTCAAGACTCTGACCCTGAAGCTAGAACTCAACAATAATCATTCCAACATCCTTCACAACTATAGCAAAAGTGTAGATGAAGCAACAATAACACATGGAGAATTTGAAAAATACCACTAGGAGAAGATTGAGAATCCTTTTTCATCTTGATTTTAATTCTTACTATTTTAAGATTTCAAGTAATATAAAATTGTAAATTCATCTATGCCCCTTGTTTTTTTTATTTCCATTGATAGGTATATGTATCTATCTGTAGATAGGTAGGTAGGTAGGTAGGTAGATAGATAGATAGATAGATAGATAGATAGATAGATAGATAGATGATAGATAGATGATAAATACATATATATATACACACACACACACACACACACACACACACACACACACACACATAGATATTTACCATCACACTATAATCTGAAAGAGCAAAGACTTCTCTTTAGGATTTTATAACTTAATGATGTCTTTTCATGAAGAGGTAGCCAAAATATAATATAAATTTTGACATTAAAAATAGAAAAGGAAGATAGGATATTACTTAAATTTGAAATATTGTTTTTTACTCATTTAAATTTCTTACTCATTTAAAATAATTCACTAAATATTGGCATTAAGTAATGAGAAAGATGAAAATGTGAAATTATACAAAATATTATTTTAAAATGTAAATAAAACAGTAGTCCTGATAAGACACTGAGATTCCAGTAAAAGAGAGTACCTCAGAGAAATAAAGACAAAATGCAGTGAAGACAGGAATACCTCATGTTGTAAAATAAAAGACCCTGTGAGAAGAACAGGAAGAGAAAGGATTAGAAGAAACAATGAGTCACCCTGATACCAGATACAAGTGGAAGTGATGTCTTCAGAAGATCCAGAGGGCTGCTTTCCAATGATCATATCACTACTTAGCTTAATTATGTCTTGAAGTTATAAACTTGTATACAGGTGAGTCATAAACATTTTCTCAAGTAGAAGTGTGGTTACTGTACTAGTCAAGAGGTTCTTTGTTTGTTTGTTTGGTTTTGTTTTTTAAAGAATGGTTTTATGTGGCTTCCTTTTTAAGAAACTTCCTATGTAGCCAAGCTGACTCAAACTCACAGCAATTTGCTTCTCTTTGTTTCCTCAAGTGCTGGGATTAAAGTTGTTTACCACCACACATGGCCTTGACTATCTTTTTATGTTAAATTTATTATCAGAAAAATTTTCCAATTAAAGACAGCATCATAACTTTTCACCTGAGCATAGCCAATAATTAAAAGAAAAAAGAATTTTATGACAGAAGTATTTTGCTTACTCAATATTATCTATATTGTCAACTGTATATGATTTTTATAGTTAAAATTCAAATTAACTACCCTCATTGTTTTTCACTCTTTTTTTTTGCTTTCACTCATAAAGGAATAATTTTATTACAATCAAGATTTTTTTTTAATATTCATTTTCATCAACAACTTAAGGAAAGCCTTAAACTGATAAATGACTACAAATATTCCATGTAATCAAATTTAATTAAAAATTCTCTCTGAAACAATATGTAAAACCCAGACATTTATAAGTACAGATTTTGCTGTTGAAAGAAAAATTATCTGTATGTTTATAATATTTATTTTGATTTTGGATGAACTAGAGTTATTCTGACAGCTGTAATATGACAAAAGACAGCTAATTAAACTCTTCTCTTTTTACCAGTTAAGAAATGTGATGTTCTGAAGCCACAAATACGATGCAAAAAGTACACAACAACCCCAAGAGCATGAGGCTGTGTTCTGTTCAGAGAAAAGAAACCTAGGTAAAGCGACAAAGGACTCCCACAATTCAATTCGAAATGACTTAAGAGAGTAGCTTCCATTCAGGTTTCACATTCTGATTGTTTTAACTATTCGTGATTAACTATAACTTCTGTTTTGCATAGTGAACACTTTAGTTTAGAATATCATTAACTGAAAAGTTACAAAGCTAATACAGCTAGAAATTTTTAAAAAAATTCAAAACAGAAACAAAAACATCTTCTTTAAATAGAAATTGATTTATTGACATTTTCAAAGCTGTAGTTTTGTTTTAAAACATTACCCTAAATAACATTTTTAAATCGTCAACATTGTGATTAAACCACTCTTAAAGCTCATTATCTTCTTATGAGATATTTTATGTTCCTTTTTATGTATAACTTCAAAATATTTGTTTTTAATGTAAAATTGAAGACTTCATTCATACTAAAAAGAGCAAGTTTGATGGATATTTGGGAACGTGTTTTATTTCACCTGTCCATTTTTTTCTTTTACACTGTATCTTTTAAATATTGTCAATTCTATTTCTTTTTTATAAAAACTACTGTCAAGGCTCTGGACATTTTAAAATCGAAACCATATTATACATTTGCCAACTGCAGTTTAGTTTGCAAAGAGTCCCCAAAGAACAAAGTCCAGAAAAATTAAATCATTATCCAAACTGCGAAGCAATTTAGAGGCACTTAGAAGACTTTTATCTCAGGAGAAGCTCAGTAAAAGGAATAAATCCTGTAGTTTCCTTTTCCTTCTGTTTTTCTCATTAGAATCATCCTGACTCTGAAGCTAGGAAAATCTAGCAAAACAAGATATCCTCTTGAAAACAAAGTAGTCTCAACCTAGAAAATCTCAAGAGTGTGCATGTACACACATTGTGTGTGTCACTTTCAATATACTTCATGATCTATTCTGCTTCCCTGTTTTTAGTCACAATTATGAATGACAGTGTTACTTTTTGAGGACCTATTTCTAAAAGTTAATATACATTTTTTACTTTGGTTATGAATTTGGTTTTTATTCTTTCATACAGCTCTTTTTCTGAAAAATTGCGATAAATATGTTTAAAACTGAGAAAAACGATTGCATCTAGTATGCTTGATAGCAGTGCACCAAACCTCTTCTCTTCAGCCGTCCTAAGGAGCACGTTTTGAAAAGGAAATATTATCTAAGAACAATGTGATAAAACTTCATCGTATATTGTAATTCCCCTGTGGTAACCATAGCTGATGCCAACACATGTTCTGCATAAGTAGGGAAACACAAATTGAACTCAATATGCCCCAAGAGCATTGTCCTTCCTAACACCCTGGTGTCCTGTGTGTGGCTGAATGAATAACAATTGAGTGAGCTATTAAGATGCTAAACAAAAGTCATCTAGGCCCATAATATGACTGTAACAGCACCTCAATACTGTATTTGTTTTTATTAGTTTGTGTAGAATAAGTCTTTTTCATTTAAGAAGAATCACACGGGATTGATGATAATTTGCTCCAGGAAACCTTTTTGAAAAGGAATCCAGCTGTAAGTCTTCCTAATACTTACAAATGTTTGGTATCACAGTCAACTCTAACTCTGAGCAGTGTAACTTGCAGAATTTTTGCTTTACAGGCTCCAGATGTAGATGTTAGTCTTTAACTTTAGCTTAGTTGTCTAATAATAGTTTACAAATAAAATAAGATTTGCCCAAGAGCTGATTGTTGTATAGTCAGAAGTTTTTCACTATGATTAAAATGATATTTTTCAAATAATACTTGAGAAATCATGAATTAAGGGCACTCAAGTATACACATACACACATGCAAATACATATACAAACAAAGATTACCTTCTTAAATATATTTTTACTGTCTACTCTGTCCTTAAACCAGACTGATGCATTTCCATACAACTCTATCTCTATCTCTATTTACTCTTTCTCTATAATCATTAGGGAGTTTATCATTATCTTTCCAAATGTGGATGGTGGTCCATGTGATGTACTTATGTTGGATTACAAGGTTGGACTCAGATAGAAATGGGAGAAAAGTATATCATAATTCTCTGCTTCTTATCATTTTTTTTTACTATCAAGACCTAGGAAATTATAAGCCAGCCACACTTATCCCAGTTCATCCAAGTTTTTACACAGTTGTCTTCTCTAGCATAAGTATTTCCTATAAAATGTGTTGGGGATGTGCTGATGTAACAAGACTCTAAAACCCTGAGAGAGCTGCATCAATTTACATAGTGCAGGCAGATGTGATGTGAGCCCTCCATTCTGTTTCTTGTCATTATATAGACTTCCCAATCACACTGCATATTAGAAGAATTCTCTTAGTTCTACTGTTATTCAATTATTACCTAAGCCCCAGGTACATGTTTTGAAGACATTTTATGAAGGGAAAATATTTTTCTCTCAAATTAACACACATTGAATAGAAGGACTGAGATCTATAAGGCCATGGGCTGCGTTTTGCAGGCATAGGTTCTGCTTGAATGAGATCTGGGATGTGTGCCAAATTAATAGAAAAAATCCTGTTCTTCCTCTCCAATAGCCACAGTGTTCATTATTAAGAAAAGCATATGAACCACAGGATTTGATTTTAATAATACCAATGTCTTCATTAATCTGTATGTTCCATTTAGCCTCATTACTAAGCAAATGCTGAATTAATGAATGCACATTATTGTTGGACTGTACTTGCAAATTCTTGCTTCCCTCTTTTATCATTCATTCAAGGCCATCATGTGTATGTCACATTTTAAAACAGGTCTGTGTCCCTCACTGTTTTCTTTCCTTTGCTCTAGGGGGAGACTTTTGGTTAGGCCTGTGGAACAGGGTATTGGAATTGCTGATTTTCATTCAGACCAGTAATATTTTTCTCCCATTGTAATGCTATCAAGTCAAAGAGGTCTCTCTGTCACCTGGAACTGAGATGATATTTCCTTGATGATCTCTGGGCCGCCTTCTAAATCAAGAGTGGTGATAGCCAACACTGCTTTGTATCCATGGAACAAATAGTGGCCTTTGTCCCACACAAGTCCCTAAACAAACTTAATCTCTCTAACACTGTGACAGATGACATTTAGATGTCCTTGTTACCCTTAAAATGAGTTTTATTGACAATCAGAGAACAAAAAGAAGGCCCAGATAAAGCCCAATGTTTTATAGACTTGCTAACAACATCTTAGTGCCGAGGGTGAGGAGAAAGCCCGAAGTTGCCCCCATTTTCCCCTGCTTTGCCATATCACCATGACAACAGATATAGAAATCACTTAGTGACTCCTAGAAAGAAAACACAGTGACACAGTACCCCTTGTATGGCGAATCAAACTAAAGCCTTCATTCAAATGGCTATTCAGCTTGGGCATTCATGTAGAGGATAGGGTGGATTTTACACAGGTAACTACAAGAGAAAGGCCAGCAAGCCCTCCAGCCACAGCATATGGCAAACTCTCTGTCTAATTAATGCATCCTCAATAGAATTTATCCATTTTAAATTTGTTTTCTTTTACTTGAAACATCATTAATGTAAAGGGCAACATTAATCAACATCATGGAACTTAAAAGGGCATTAAAGAGTGATCTTTTTTCCTATGCAACAAGAGCCTTTTCAAGTAGTTGTGTTAACGACAGTGAATTGAAGGCCCAATCTGAGTTCTTAATCAGAAGTTAAATCTAGAGAGGCCTCTACTGGTGAGTTTCTCTCAGCGCAGCTGACCTAATGGAACTGCCCGGGGAAAAGCAAGCAGGAGTTCGACTTTTTGCTTTTATTGGAAAGTTGGGCACAAGCTGGATCATCAATGAACATACTATACAAAATACCAAAGAATGCTGTTCCCACGTTGGTGATTGTCTGACTGGTTTTTCTCAGGTAGTAAAAAAAAGTCTACAAAGCTCTGATGTATGAGCTGCTTGTATATCCTGAGATATTTTAAAGTTACTCAACAATAAGATAACAGGTTATTATAGTTACTATTCCATAGGTAAGTCTGCCACAAAAATGTAGATTTTTAAAACCATTTTAATGGGAAATTTTATTTCTTATATTGTAAGTGTGGGATTATATTTTTTTCATAACTACAAACATATTCTTTACATTAACGAAGGACTGAAAATCTTCAGATGAAATATATTTGAAGTTATTTTTGGTAAATCTGAAAGGTTTTTTGCTGTATGGTAATAACATGTAATAATTGTGATTTAACATGTAAACATCACTATAGCACATTAAGCTAAAATTGGCTTCACAGCCTTTACAGTAACTTTTGGAGGCAGAAAGTCAGACTTTAAAACCAGTTTTTAAATTATTCAGCATTTCCTAGGATAAGAATATTTATTCTGAGCCAGGTGTGGTGGTGCGCATCTTTAATCCTAGCACTCAAGAGGCAGAGGCAGGCAGATCTCTGTGAGTTCGAGGCCAGTCTGTTCTACAAAGCAAGTTCCAGAACAGCCAGGGCTACACAGAGAAGTCCTGTCTCGAAAAAAATCACACACAAAAAAAGAATATTTACTTTGTTTCTACATCAGATATATAGTAACTTTTACTTTATTTTTATTTAAAATGTATGAATGAATCTACAATTGTTGTTGAAATGTAGACTTATGAGGTAAGGGCAAATGTTTAACCATGAAATTTGTGAAATAAAACTCTAGCTCTTACATTGGTTTTGACATTTATATCTTAAATATTAATCGAAATCTGATCATATCAAGATACTACTTATGTACTTTTTTTCTACAATGTCTTTCAAAAATTCCATGAATAATTTTGTTGCTGTTGTTGAATTGGCCAACATATTTTTGGAGGGTAGTTTGATATTTCTAACGGTTTTACATGTTAGGGGGTATATTCACAGAATGTTTGGGTTAGCTTCCATACACTACCTTCAGCATTACAAAGGCAAGACATGATCTTCCAGAGAATTCTGTGTTGAGATTACCACCTTATAGTCCCAATAGTGACACCTACTGGCAGAGGGAGAATCAAAAACACTTTTTGTTTGCATTTTGCTTTATTATTTTGGAAACTATCACTTGCGATTCTGCTGGTGTAAATGAAATTTCTTCACCATTATTTCTTAGGTTCAGTTTGTGAACAATAGTATAAATATTTAGTTCTGAGAAAGAAAAATTCACATAGAAGTATGGACTAAATTTTTATAGATATGTAATCACAATCCTTTGAGCTCTTATACAGTACAGAAAATGAGAAGCAAGCATTCGTCAAAATCTTCCTAAAAGTGCTGCTGTATTTCCCCTTGAGAACTAGGTGAGAGGTCAAAACATTTAATAAAATATTTAACGTTTCTTGTTTCTATAAGTGTTTGGTAAGTGTTATATGTTGAAGAAATAGCAAGATTAATAGAGGAACAAAAATAAGAATAATTATTTATATTTACTGTAGCTAAAGTTCAACAGTCTTTGAAATTTTGTGCTGATTTACCTAGGAATGCACTTCCAATACATAGATACTTTCATAAATCATAAAGCTTGGAATCATGTTGAAATATGGTCATTTCTTACTGAGCACATGGATCACAGAACACTGCATAATAAGGATATACTTGGCATCACAGAAGTTCACTATTAAAAACATTTGAAAAAACGAATACAGCTAGGCAAATAACGTATAATTCTCATTTCTTGAAGCCTTAATGAAGTTACTCCCTATATTATATTTGTTTTAAATATATAAGATTACTGTACCTGTCAGAAAATTCAAAATTCCCCTTAAGTATACAAGGACTATTATAAACAACTTCAAATGACTGAAGTCCCACATACAACTTGAATATATTTTCCATTGCTGAGCAGTTCCGTTGTTTAACTATAAACTATATAACACCGATAACTTGGGGATTTTAGCCCCATAGGATAAAAGTCCACAACAGAAAGCAATTTATTTCAATGGAGACTTCGTTCATTAGAATGGACATTTTAGGCCAAAATATGACTGACATTTCTTTTAGAAAACTTAAAAAATATTTTAATGTATAAAGTAAAGCACAATGAGGCTATTGCTCCACCAAAGCATTGTTTTGAGTTGGGGGTTGTGTTCAGCCATAAGTAAGCCGGTGTATAACTGGATCTCTGATATACATGGAGGATGATATTTATGATACCATTGTGAGGAAATGTGTGAACACGTCTTACAAATGATTGGGTAGACAGTCATATTGGTGTCTATGAAACCTGCTTTGTGTCTGCTGCATGCTCTTGTTTGTACAACTTAGGCATATGTTTTAAAATGCCACTCAGATCACAAGCATGTGAGGAGTGCAGTAGCGTTTCTGCTTCTGCTGCACAAGCACATAACTTTATTTCCTCAAATCGCTCCTCACTCAATTATTAAAAGCACAAGTTTCCTTCCTCAGAGTTTTACAAAAGATATTTTATGCATTGTCATTTATAATCTGAAAAAAAAAGCCTGAAAAATTGTTCATGACAGTGAGTATGGAGAAACAAAGAATGCTTTAAAAATCACATCGATTACATCAAAATTACAAAACACCGTATTCACACAAAATCACTTGGCCAACATCCTAACAGCTAAGTGTACACACCCTGTGGACAGGGTGAAACAAAGAAATAAAAATAAAATAGTTCTAGGGAGTAGAAAAGTTCTGGTTTGGTTTTGGATTTCCTTAGTACCTAACCTGACAATTCAACTGATCATTAAACACAACTGTAAAGAACGGCTCCATTTTTGGCCTTAGAGAGTTCATCCAGAGATTGCAGAAGGGATTTGTACAGAATAAAGCTTCACCAAACCCAAGGCTGCCAGGGGAAATAGTATCCAGGAGGATAGGGCAGGCCAAGCACCACTTCAGCAGCAAAAGCACACAAGACAGCCAGAGGCAGGTCTGTGGCTGCCAGCACAACTGCCTACCACGTCTGCCAAGGAGCCAGAAGCTGCTTGTGGGAAAATATCCCTTACCCTTAGCATCTGGGTCCTGTGATTGTTATCCAAAGAGATGGAGTGGTAAGATATAGCGGGGTAAACAGCATCCCATTAAACATACACACACACACACACACACACACACACACACACACAAAACGTTCTTTCTGTGTACACAAGGAAAAGAAAGCTATCTGTGGCCGAGAGTTAGAGAGACTTTTTATATTTGAAACTTTTAAAAGAGATTTATTCTTCATTATATTGTTATACATCATAATGAGATGAGCTTTAGTAATTATTTGTCACCAAAATCTTTGCTCTTTTAAAAAGAAAACAAAACAAAACACCAGGATTTTAATATTTGTAGGTATTTGTAGATGTGTACATTCCATTATGAATCTGTTTTTCCCAAGAGTGGCTGATTCTAATCCACTCACAGAATTATTTAAAAATTTAAAGATTAATTATAGACAATCAAATAGAAAGATACTTCAATATTGAACAGTTTTATTTTATCACTGTTTACTTTTAAGAGGTGAAGTTTCAAATATATATTCATAAGATAATAGGTGAACTCTTATTCAATATGTGCTTTGATATATGCATATGTAATGTATAGTTATACATATAACAATGACACAATTATATATATACATATATATATAATATATTTTCAATTTCAAAAGGTTTCTTCTAAAGTATGGTTTCCACTTAAATACAAATGAATGTTTTGGATGTCTGAAAATATGACAATGTGTCCATAGTCACTATGAATTGAAATATAGAGATGAAAAACAGGGGGAAACTAGAGAATCTTAAGATTAGAGACATTTTTTGGTTCATGCAAATTCCTTAACACAGTCTCATGTAGAGAATTTAAAGGTCCTTATTATTTTGAAAGTAAGCAAAAGCTCCCAGTTCTCAGTATTTCATAAGAAGAAAAGGCAATAAAAAAGAATGCAATTAAATGTGTTGATAATATGATGTATCCAAAGGTAATTTGTTCATATTAAAATTCATAGCAAATCAATTCCATTGAACATGTTAATGCAGACATTTTAGAATAATAATTTGATATATTTACAAAGTGGATTTATTATTAAAATCTTTTTCATTTTATATAAATAGCATTAAATTTTCAGTTACTTTTTAGTAACCAAAAAAATAGAAATTTCAAGGCCATAAGTCCAGTTGCTATCATGTACATGATGTGTGACATCGCACATTATTCTTATATGCTACAATATATGTGAGAACATGTATTTAGCTGGTTATGAACATATTTTACATGCATAAACTATATTACATTGGATTTTCTATTTATTTATGTAAATTCCAATGTAACTTGGGGATGTATGCCATAATGCTAGCAAGAAGGTAATGTGCAAGGGAGATGAAATCCTTTGGAAATGTAAAACCACATAATGAACAATTCAAGCAATTTTGCAGTTGCTGTTAGTCATTATCACACTCAGAGAAAAGGCATTTGATTGTGATGATCCCCTAAGACATTATTTTTCCAGAACCAAATAATTCTCAAAACAATGAAATTTGAATTCCAAATTTACAGTACTTTTGTACAGAGTTGAAAATTATTATTTCATATTGTATATTTGTGTATAATGGTGAAGGAGTCTGTGTTTAAAATGAAGCGTAATTACAGGAATCAGGAAGAAGATCCGAATAAATTCTAAGCATTTTATTTCATTAAAAGTTTTAAATGTTCAATTGAGTTAGCAATATTTCCTTATTTCTGTAAAGATGTAAAAACCATTTCTGAATGAATGAAAATGGTCAAGAAAGATTTATTTCAAAAACAACAATAACCCTTTTTTCTGTGTGCTCTTTTCCACAAAGGTAACCCAAAGCCCCAGAGATACGTAAATACAATCACACTTACCTTTTCAAAAATATTTAAGTAATTATAATCTAAAACTGGAGCCTGAAATAAATTAACTAATTTTAAAAGCAAACTACATCTGTATATTTACTTTTTAATGCACCTTTTCTTTGAAGTTCCTTTTTATTTTCTGATCCATCTGCTTTCTTTCTATTTCATTGCTCACCCCTAAGGTTTGCATTCAATAGTCTTAGTATTAATGCTTTTAATGACATTTATATTAATACCCTGATCTTTAACTGTTTTTCAGTTTTTAATTATGTGTTCTTTATATGGTGAGAGTATTATTTTACATACCAAGTATTTCATTTTCATTTATTAACACTACTGAATTTCAGCTTTTAATACTCGCACATTAGAACTACTTAATGTCCTTATTATCTTAATACTATAAATTTTGAAAAGAGAGAGAGAGGTGATACTCATGATAAAAGCCAACACAGTTTAACATCCTTTGCTAAATACATAGCCATGACTCAGAGGATTTTTCCCCTGTAAGAATCCAACTAAAGTGGCAGAGGACAAGTTAGCCTTAACTTCTGTGTTCACCCTGTGTTCTTTAAAACTGTCTAAATTGTATTAGAATTTGCTTATAATGATGTTATATGATGTCCGTGTTGTGATACCTGCATTTGTGGAAAACTTAATATTGATTTACTATGTCTTTTGCCATCTTTGAACAGCCTGGATAGCAATTACAGCTGCTGGTGGCATCTATTTTGTCTTTTCATAATTGTCATTTCTTGTTTTCTACTTAAGATTAAAATATGAAAATAGTACCACGTGTATATCAACAGTGCATTAACCAAGTTCTCAGCAATATCTGCGATACACCCTCATTTTAACCACAGTTCTTTGCCTTACCTCTTCATTTTATTTATGAAAATTGCATGCTACAATATAAACTTGAATGAAAAATACATTTGAAGGTGAGCCTCCCTGATATCAAGTTCTCATCAGGATCATTACCATCTTTCTGAGAAACCACTGGGGCCTTTTCTGTATTTGCTTGCCTGTGCCTAATGCAGTCAGTTCTCCAGACTAGGGTTTCTCAGAGGCAGGGGCTGCTTCGTTAGCTTCTTACTTTAAAAAGCCTCTCAGTTTCCCAGACTTCTCGCCACATTCTCATCTAAATCTGCACTGTATAAAAACAAATACTGTTTTACGCAAGGAAAAAATATTTTTTTATCACGGATCATATTGAAATGAACTCTTACTGACCACAGATGGGCCTACCAGGTACACATTTCTAAAGAGCTTTGTGAAGAGC